>NW_028073498.1:3563415-4163415 GCF_014824575.4 Sturnira hondurensis | reverse complement strand
TTTCAGAGACACTGTCGCAGACTATGTGGGAGACTGTGTTGCTCCCACACTGTGGTGGCATCTCTCACTCTGCTCCCTTCCAGGCTGCAGGTGGCCACTCAGCCAGATGCAGGTACAAACTGAGCATTCCCTCTGGGAATTCCCTTAGTCCCCCAGGGCACAGGGCTCGGAGGACAAACGCCCCCAGCCTCTCAGCCTCCAGTGGGGCAGCTCTAATGTGCGTTCTACACAGCTGCACTGAGGGTCCCGCACAAGTGGGCCTGTCACTCCCAGGGTGTGAGCTCAGCAACACACCCTTTCTTGTCTCCCTCCATTCCCTTTGTTACTCTCCCCTCTGCCTCATCTTTATTCCCTGAGATCACCTTTCCCCAGAACTGCCTGCACTCAAAGCCTTGTCTCGGGAGAACTGCAGGAAGACAGGCCCACGTCACCCACTTCTTGCAGAGCTCCCTAGACACGTTCCTGGCATACACAGGCACATCCACATCCATATCTAAAGACTGATTTCTCGATTCATATCGTGTTCCCTTTATGCTTGTCTTATTCCAGCCACACAGTACGTTTACTGAGTAAGTTAAGAACAGTCCCCAATGGGACCACACTATACCCACCATTCTGAAACTCGCATCTTTCACGACTAGATTTTGGGTGCCAGTCGGTGCACCAAGGAGCCCTTTCTGGCAGCTTCCACCCTGCCACGCCCCCAAAGGGTGGGACTAACCCCGGCTGGAGATACCAGTCCTCAGGGAGGGGGATGTGGAAGGAATCCTGGTGCTCGCCCAGCGGGTCAGCACGTGACTGACCAAACACTGGCCGAGCCTTCTCCACGTCCCCCAGCAGGCCAGACCTGGGCTGGGCTTTGTGGCCACAAAGCAGGGTTGACAGAGCCCAGCTCATATACCCAGCAGGAATAGACTAGCTTAGTAAGGGACTCAGGACCCCATGGACCTCAGAAAGGGGACACAGAGCACACAGGGGACACGGGTATCGGGTGAACAAGGGCTCTGCAGAGGAAGAGACCTCTGCCAGGTAGGTGAAGCCTCAGGGCGCAAGGCAGGCCCGAAGGACAGCATGAGCACAGCTGGCCGCATGACAGAGGGCATGGGGAGGGGAGGACCTGAGCAGAAATGGCGTTTCTGCCCACTCAGCCTGTCGTTTTTCTTGACTGTAGAGAATTTTTTTATCACAGACTTTCATAGACTTGTGTCTGCCGGCAGCCCAGGGTCAACAACCAGATGAGATGATGGACGCATTTGAACAGAAGCCAGTTATCTTTGAAAAACCAATTTGTAGGGATTTCACAGAAACATTTCCAGAATTTGTGGGTGTCGACAGCTCTATCTCTAATAAGCAGGTGGCCTTGGGAAAGTCACTTAGCACCTCCCTTGGATGTATTTATTTATTTTTTGCTTCCTTAAAGCAGCTGATCAAATCTAGGTGTGTCTGCTTACGGGGAATGGGAATAGACTTGGATGGTGCTGGCAACCTGTCCCTTTTTTCTGTCCCTGCCCCCCTTCTAGACTGATAATAAATGTAGGCAAATGTTAAGCAGACCAGCTCTCATTCATGTCCTCCTTTCCTCCCCACTCCTCCCCGCTCCCTCCCTTTCTTGCCTCCCAGGTTGGAAATATACATGAGGGTCAGCACAGAATTGAACCCCCAACTTTACTATCATATGACCCTGGGCAAGTAATTTTTTAAATTTATTTATTCTGCACATATTAACTGAGAACCTATTATGTGCCAAGCACTGTTGCACACAGTGGGGTTACACAGCAGGGATAAAACAGACAAAACCCTCTGCTCTTGTGAAGCTTGTGTTTTAGTAGATGCAGGGAGACAATCAGTCAATAAACATGTAGTAAAATATTAGCCAATGATAAGTGCTATGGAGCGAAATAAAGCACCAAAAGGGCTAGAGTGAGTTGGCGGAAGCTGGAATTCACCGTCTTAAATAAGGTTGGTTGAGGAAGGCCTTACTGAGAAAGTGACATCTGAGCAAAGAACTTGAAAGAGGAGAGGGAAAGGATCATGTGGATATATCTGGAAAGGGTTGTCTAGACACAAGTTACAGCAAGTGCAAAGGCCCTGAGGCACATGTGCACACCAATGGGCAAAGGGAAGAGGAGCAGGGGATGAAGGCACAAGGAACTGGGCGTGGGGGTGGGCAGATCAGGTATGATCTGCAGATCAGGCAGATCAGTTCAGTCTCTCCCTGAGTGAGGTGGAGAGTCACTGCAGAGTCCTGGGGAGAGGAGTGGCGTGGTTTGCCTGGGGTTTTAGCAGGATCACTTCAGCTTCCGTCTTGGGAGTAAATCATAGGGGGGCCAGGGTGGGAGCTGGCAGGCCAGTTAGGAGGCTATTTAATGGGTAGCAGTCACAGCGGTGAGGAGTAGCCGGATATTGGATATATTCCACAGGTAGGGCCAACAGGAGGGCGGTCGGGGGTGAGAGGAAGAGGAGATCAGTGAGTCGAGGATGCTCTCCTGGTTTGGGGCCCAGCAGCTGGGAGAATGGAGGTGTCGTTCACCGAGGTGGGCCAAGACAGGTGGTGATGGAAACTTGATTTTGAACTGTGGAGGCTGACATAGCCATCGGGCATCCACGGGGAGGTGCTGACTAGGCAGCTGGATCGGGGTGTGGCGGAGCAGTCCACGTACTGAGGGTCTTTATAACCATGACACAGTGTGAAGCCCCTGGGGAATGAATGTGGTTACTGACGGGAAGTGGTCCCAGGACTAAGCCCGTGGGCACTGTGATGCTTAGAAACCAAGCCTCAGTTTCTTCTTCCAAAATGGGAAGTAAAAAGCCCGCCTACCTCAGAAGGGCTGTTGTGGAGGTTATGTGAGATGGTACAGGTAAATCCTTTAATAATAAACGGCACAGAGTAAGTACCATGAACACGAGTTGTCAGTAGTGATAGAAACTATTGTCTCAACAAGCATAATGCCTCTTACAAGTGCTTTCAACACTTCAATCCTCTTTCTGTTATTTCTGACCATCAAGAGGGTCCTGAGCCACGGCATGGGCATAATGATCCTCTTCTGGCAAGCGAGGAACCTGGGTTTGGAGAGTTAGAGGGCTGCCAGCTCTCCGCCACATGCTAACGACAGCACTGGGGCTCCAGTGAGACCCCAGAGCCCTGCTCCTCTGATCTGCCTGACGCGGCCTCTCACTGCTGACAGATGACTTAATTAAGTAGAGCAGGACCGTGGACGCCAGCTTTGCTCGGGACAAGCCCCACTGGCATTGCTCACGGCAGATGGCCCCAGGGGCCCAGGTTCACGCTAAATGGCGAGGGGCTCGGGCAGAAATCTACAGAGATGGTGACAGGGTAGGGTGACCTCCTTTTACCCCACAACTTCCTTTTTGAAAGTGGATGAGGAGGGAGGGCTCTTTCACTGTTCAGCTCTATCCAGCAAATCCTGCCTTAACCGGAGCTGGCTCTGCCCCGGCTGTCGCTTTTCTTAGCAGTCGACATAGCATCCAGCACAGCAGCAAACAAACCTTGGAAGGCGTTGTGAGCCTGGAGTTACAGGCATGGGGTCGGAAAGCCCTGGGTTGGCTTCGAGTCTGGCTGAGCTGGGTTCAAATCTCAGTTTCTTTCACTGGCAGCTGGGACACCTGGTGCAAGTTACCTCCCCTCTTTGAGCTTCAGCTTTCTCTTCCGAAAGATGGGAGGGGAATCCTTCCTTGGTTCACAGCATTGTTTATGGACTCCAAATAACATACGGAGAGTGAGCGGCACACAACAGAACTCGATAAATAGATGTTATTATTAGCAAAATTAGCAAACAAAAGCATTATTCCCAAGGTGAAATCACCTTGCTTTCAACCAAAACCCTTTCTCCTTCGTTCACCACGTATCATTCCTGACCCTCAACAGTTGTGAGGTATTGATTAGAACTTGCTACATTTAAGGCCTTCCTCATTGATGCATCCAGTATCTCTGTGTGCCCCCATGCACCGGGAGTGAGGCTGGAGGCTGGGAAGCAGCTACACTCTGCCGAAGCAACTCAGGGCAGCTGGGCCCTGCCCAGGTCCTGTCCACGAGCTGGCCCTCTGGAGGAAAGGCTGGCATGGGGACTCACTCAGTCTCCTGCTGGGGAAGGTTGCAGTATTTCCAAGGGCCTCCCGAGTTTGCTGATGGTAGCTGAAGCCTTCAGCTCTCAGCATGCTGGAACAGGGAGAGCAGGAGGGAAACTGTGGCTGGGGATGCAGCCTGGCACTATTGCACAGCAGGCAGAAGGAGGAGGCAGTGCCTCCCTCCACAGGAAGGGGCCCCTTGTGCTTGCCAGTGTACACCCTCTATTGTGTCAACTCCTTCATCCGTGGTCCACTGCAGAGAGGGGCTGTACTCCCCATTTTTAAGAGGCTCAGAGAGGTGAAACGACATGCCCAAGGTCACACAGCCATTTCCAGGCCAGTCTGATGGATGCTCGGGCCTGGGTGCTTTCTCCTCTGCCTCTCTCCCTCGGCCTTGCCCAGAGAGGGCTGTGGGCCGCACCGTGACTGCCTGCCGTCCTGCAGGCTGGCTTCAGTGATGGGCTCTGGGCAGGGGCTGAGGGAGGTGCTGAGCCTGACCTGCCTGGAGGTGAAAGGTGCCAGGATTTCCACTCAGGGGGGAAAGAGGAGGCAAAAAGTTCAGCAGCCGGTCATGTGGGAACATTTGCAGGCGTCATGCAGGGAGATGAAGCTCTTTCCCTTCATAATAGTCTGTAGAGAGGAATCAAGGCTTCTTGGAACTTGATTCTAAAAATGCCAGCTGGACACAAAGATGACAACAACAATGATAAATACGCAGTGATGCCATATGTTGTGGCAAGCACTTTACATTTCATAAATCTTCCCGGCAAGTCTGCCGAACAGAAGTTACTTACTTTTCTACTTCTTGGATGAGGCAGTCAGGGCTCAGAGAGATCATTGAACTGGCCCAAGATCACCCAGCTTATAATAGGCAGAGTCAGGACCCAAACCTGAGTGTGTCTCATTCCAAAAACATGCTCATTCTGCTGTACTAACCGAGGTTTAACTCAATTCATCAGAACATTTGATCTCAGGTGACAAAGGGGAGGCCCAGAGGGGTTAAGCCAGGCTCCAGGCCTGCAGTGGATTAGTCACAGCTGGGGAAACTTCCGGATCTCCAGAGCCACCTCAGCACTGTGCCCTGCTGGAGAGGGACCGTGTGCCAGCTGCAGGGCCTGGCTGTGTGCTCCCATGCTCCCTTCTCCCACATGCATATTTATCACACATACATGTATATTTTTATGAGCATCTTAACCTCTTCGAGAGGATCAGACTGGAAGCCCAGGGTCATCCTACCAGCTAGGTATGAAGAGCCATGTGCACCCCACTTGGCCTCCCGGAGTCTGAGCCCTGCCTTTCTAAACTCTTAGCAAACAGCCCCCTCCCCTGAGACCACATAAACCTCCTGTGTGACCTTGGGTGAGTCTGTCATGTTCGGGCCTCGGTTTCCTCTTCTGAGAGATGGGCACTGTCAGTACCTCCCCCCCAGGGATAAACAGGAGGCTCTAGTGTGATGGTATCTATAAAAAAACACAGATGCCTGGCATGCAGCCCACCCTGGCCTGACCTAGGTCCCTTTTATTAGTGGTAGCTGGGCATGCTCACTGTAATCAAGAAGAGTATTTGCGGCAGCCTTGCTTTGGGCCAGTTGGAGCACTGTAGTCACCCTCTGTGGATGGACACAGCTCCTGTCCATCATCTCCTCTGGCTCCCACCACAGTCTTGTCAGGCTGACTAGCATTGCCTACCTCTCCTCCCTCCCCAGGAGTCTGGTTGCTCCTGCACCTCTAGCCCCTAGCAACATGGGGGAGGAAGGCAGCAGCAGAGGATGTCGGGGCCTTGGCACAGAAATGCGCAGGGTGCCAGGTGCGAGGGTGATGTCGCAGCCCCCACAGCGCCCCTGGACAGGATTGCTTCTGCAGTCTTTGGAGTCGGTGGAGGGCATGTTCAGGAAGGGATTTCCGGGCTACTCTGAGGCGGAAAATTTGAGACTGTAAGCTCCTCAACAGCTGTGTCCTCTGTATTGTTTGGGTCTCTGCCTGGAGCTCCATGGCTACGGGATGAATACAAATGCATAATGGAAGAGGCTGGCCTGGGGCTCAGAACAGACTTACTCAGTCCTCACTCCCCCACCTGCTCCTTTCCTGCTCCCCTGGGACTTTACTGGGACTTGATGTTGTCAAAACTCATATAAATCCAAGTGTCATCTGCCTCTATTGTCTGCGAGGCCCCAGACATTTCCACTTTTCTCTGTGAGTGAGAGCAATGGGTGGGGAGGGCTGTGCCTACTGAAACTTTCTGGGAAGCAGCTGGGACCTGGAATGCGGGCACAGCTCCGGACCCTCTGTGCCTTGTCCCCTGGAACATTTTAGGTCATCTGCCCCAGTGCTTTCTGCCTAAGCGCCTGGGCCTCTTCTAAATCCCCCTGTTCTCTGAAGCGGGAAGTGCAGCCACACAGAAATGTATGGGCTGCCCAGGGTGGAGCTGACACTGTGGACAGAGGGACTTCACCCAAATCAAAACGGACTAGGACCAGTTGGGGCATTATTGGAGGTCTTGGGTCCAAACTGGTGGGCAGCTGAGAGACCTCTTTCAGCAAGACCAGGCTGAGTCCGGGCCTGGATTCAGAAAGCCAGAAGAAGACCATAGAGGGAGTAGAAATACCATCCAAGACAGAAGAACTAAGGGCACTTTCTGCCTCAGCCAGAAGCTTCTTAGATGCTTCCCTCTGGAAGGGGAGCCAAACCTGCCATGTTTGACTACCCAGGGCCCCAGGAGGAAGCAGTTAAAGGGACTGATGGACAGCAAGTGATTTTAGTGACCAAAAGAGGTGGATTGGATGATGGACAACCAGAGCCTCTCTTAGCACAGGTTATAGTGGGACCTCACCCCCTTTTTTCAGACCCTCACACTCCTTTTGACTCAGTCTCTGTTCGTTTTAGCCAACTGAGCAGCCTGTTCTCCCTGTCCTGCCAGCTAGATTTATTTCCAAGACCTTAACAGAGGACTTTACCCCTGGCTGGGCAGCTCAGCCAGTTGGAACGTCATCCTGTCCACCAAAAAGGCCACAGGTTGGACCCTCAGAGCACATTCCAGGAGGTGACCAATCGGTGTTTCCCTCTCACGTCGCTCTTTCTCTCTCCCCAACCCTTCTCTCTCTAAAGTCAATAATAGTAATAGTATAATAATAATAATGATGATGATGATGATGATGTACCCTCAGATGAGAATGTTTAAAACTTTTTTTAAAAAAGAAGACTTTATAGGAATTCCCAACATCTTTTTGCACTGTGCCACATTTCCTAGAGCGTGGAGACTATTTGGGTATGTAGGTCCATACTTCGTATTACCTCTTTTTTAGCTTGCACTGCTCACTCAAACATGTTAAAGTATACAGCTTCCTGCATTAAATTTAGTGAGGGTATAACTATCAATTGATTTGTGTTAAGTTGCAATTGACTTCGCGATATAATGCTCTTTTACTTTTAGTAGATAATGAATTAAACAAGTATTAACTTGGCAACTTTTTCCCAGTAGTTTTTGAACCAATAAATTCACCTCAGATCTCCAACATTCTTTAAGCCTTTTGGAAAATTGCTTGTGCAGAGCCTTGCGCGTGGAGTGCCCCCGGATTGGAGCAGGCCCACTGTCATCTTCCCTCTCTCTGGGTCAGCTGCATCAGCGTCTGGCCAACCTTACTATTCCTAGTCCCATTGTCCTCCACCCAGTGTCTTTGGGCCATGGCTCTCAGACTCATCACCCTGAGACACCGTTTCTCTTTGTTCCATCCTTTTTTGACCATTTGTGCTGGTGGCTGGAACCAGGCCAGACCACTTGGCCCACGTGGGTGGGGGGCTCTCTGTCACCAGCTGCCAACCTCGATGTGTCCTAATGTCTCTCCACCCTAACACAGGCCATTGCCGAAGTCAGTCCAGGCCTCTGCTGGCCCTTGGACCCACCATGCTCAAGTCTCTGTCTTCACCGTGGTCCCTGATCTGACCCACCCCGAGAACGGGAAGGGCCTCGGTGACTCTCTCCCGGGCTTTCCAACAGCAG
Organism: Sturnira hondurensis; assembly: GCF_014824575.4. Taxonomy (NCBI): domain Eukaryota; kingdom Metazoa; phylum Chordata; class Mammalia; order Chiroptera; family Phyllostomidae; genus Sturnira; species Sturnira hondurensis. Next base: position 4,155,333 of record NW_028073498.1, on the reverse strand, counting down.
AGACTGCGGTCCTGAGGCTGCCCACGGTTCTCTCCAACAACATGTTTCCCCCAGTTTTGATCCTTTCTTGGGAGTAGCTGCTGCGGCCTCTTCACTCTGACTTTCTGCTTGTCTCCCATGGAGACTGTCCTCCCTCTGTTAAATGAGGGTGGGTGGACTCAGAAAGCTGTAAGTAGTTATACTTTGGAAGAGGGACCAGATGGAGAGCTGGGATGTAGCTGGTGCCACTGGACAGAAGGCCAGTGGGGCTCTGATCGGGTGGCAGTGTAGTAATAATCAATAGTTACAGTCATTCTAAAATAAAAAATAGTAACATTACTCCAGCTGGTGTGGCTCCATTGGTTGGAGCATTGTCCTGTGAACCAAAGAATTACAGGTTTTATTCCTGGTCAGGGTACATGCCTGGGTTTCAGGTTTGGTCCCAGTTGGGGCATGTGCAAGAGGCGACTGATTGATGTTTCTCTTTCATGTCAGCCTTTCTCTCCCTGTCTCCATCCCTCCCTTCCCCTCTCTCTAAGATCAATAAGCATGTCCCCGGGTGAGGACAGTAATAATAATAACATCATTGATAATAATAGTGACCTTCTAATGAATATCCACTGTAGTCAGACCCAATGTTGAGCACTTGCATGCATCATGTTATTCTCACAAGAGTCACCTGAAATAAAAACAGGCTCAGAGCAGATCCTACAGGTGTCCAGGGCCACACAGGCTGGGAAGACGGCCCAGGTCTGTCTGGTTCTGAATCCTCTGCCCTTTCTTCTCCACCAGACCATTTTCTCATCGTACTCGATGTCCTTTCTTTCCCACCAGGCCTTTCTTTCCCATCAGGGAGACGCAGCATCCCTTTGACCCACCTGTCCCGACCATCCGCAGCACCAAACGATTTTCATCGCTGCTGTGCCATGATTGAAAATCTGTTTCAGTGGCCAGTAGGACTCTTCCCACCTGCTTACTCTTTATTTTTAGTGTTTTTCCACCTCTTCTTTTGTGTTTTCTTTTCCAGGTAAACTTTACTTAATCAGCTGGGTAAGGTGCCATGAAATCCCCTTGGTACTTTGGTTGAGATCGTACTGCATTTCTAGACTATTTCAGGGGCTAATTGGCACTTTTGAGTTATAGAGCCCTGCAATCCAGGCGTAAATCTGTCTTCCCATTATTCACGTTTCCCGTTGTGTCCTTGGTATGATTTAACTTCTTGCTCTTACGAGACATGTGCATATCTTGTCACGTTTGTTCCTTGGTACGTCCTCTTTTTTGTTGTCATGGGAGGGATTCTGTCTTCCATTGTGTTTCCCAACTTGTTATATGTCCAGGGGAAGCTGCCAATTTTTGTTTTCTGGTAAGTGTCTGCCTCAGTGCATTTTTATTTCCCCGGTAGGATCTGTCTGGATCCTCGTGGGTGTCCCAGGTATGTACTTATATGGTCTGCAGACAGTGACAATTTTCCCTTCTTTCTCTTATCTAATTGTTTGGCCAGAACTTCTAGAACAGTGGTAAGTAGTGGTGGTGTTGGTGGCGTAATATAATTTTTAACAACTAAATAATATGTGACCATTTTGTTATGTCATAATCTAATTAACTATCCCCTGTTTTGTACATTTAGGCAGTTCCCAGTTTTTCCCTTTTATAAATAACATTGCAGTGAGTGCTTTTGCTTATCCCTACTGTCCTTTTCCTTAGCTCAGCACAGTAGACTGTTGGGAGCGAAACAGTGGGTCAGGGAACATGAACTTGAGGGTGCTCATTCCAAATGCCAACTGATTCTCCAGAAATGGTTTCTCTAATCAACTAAAGTAACATCAATATGTTAAAGTTTGAGGCCTGGGAAACGAGGACCAGAGCTTTGGCTAATGCCTTGCAGAACCCCAGGACTGGAGCACCTGTCTTTAGCGGGGATTTATATTGAGTGAGCTGGCTGTTAGTCTTGTTGGGGAGGAATTTTACTATGAACTATATTTAATGAAGAACAAGAGGCTGTGGCATCAGAACAGGCTGGTACTGAGGTTGAGTCTGGCCGCTTGGGGTTGCCTTAGCTGAAGTTCTGCGTAGCCTCTGTTTATCTGCTTCTGAGAATCCCTCTGTTAGGGACCTTTATCAACTACACAGCCATCAGCCGTGTGCCCAGTATTGTCGTGACTGGTCTTGCGCAGGCCCAAGGAGCCCCAAGTGGTGGCTGTCAGCCACGTGGCAGCTGGGTGGCCTCCTGTGGCTGCCGTGGTTCTGCCTCTCTCTGCTGCCTCTGCCCACGTCTCCCCCTTTATTTCATGGTTCTGCCAAGGTGTCTTGGGGGGTCCTGTGAACCCAGCTACATGGTGGTCATCTGTTGGACTGCATCTGTTCTTCCCTAGTAGCTCTCTTCCTTTCCCTGCATTCAAGTACCATATTTTGCCATGTACACTGTGTACCCATGTTTTTGTGTGCATTATACACGGGATTATTATACCCATGGTATGTAATCATTGTACCCATGTATAATGTGCATCTTTATTTTTCTCTCAGAAATTTGGACAAAAGAGTGTGCATTACACACAGCAAAATAGAGGTAAACAGTATCAGGCATTGAACTGTGTCCCCCTAAAATGTGTATGTTGAAGTCCTGACCCCCTGTGCTGCAGAATATAACCATGTTTGGAAATAAGATGCACTGTAATGTAGTAATTTAAATGAGGTCATTAGCATGGACTTTAATCTAGTATGACTGATGTCTTTTAAAAAGGGGGGAAGTTTGGACGCAGAGACATGAGCCTGGGAGAACTCCACGGGGAGGAGAAGATCAGGGTGAGGAGCGTACAGGCTAAGGACCACCAGGCATTGCCAGCAAGCCCACCCGGACTAGGGGAGAGTGTGGAACATATTCTCTGTCAGTCTCAGGAGGAACCAACCGAGCTGACACTTTGACCTCCGACTTTCAGCCCCCAGAACAGTGAGACAACACATCTCTGTTGCTCAGGCCATGCAGTCTGTGGCACTTTGAATGGCAGCCCTAGCAGACTCTTCCAGAGGCTAAAGGCTCATCTGTTCAGCAATGGAAAGCAAAGACCTCCATGTGCTCAGAATAATGCATCAGGATGGCTTGAACGAGTGAGGCCAAACACGAGAAGGGGCACGAGGGGAGCTGAGCCTATAGAGTGGGCAGCCTGAGTCCCCAGACTTGACAACCATGAGTGTGGGCCTGGAGTCCTGAGCGAGAAGGCGAGGGTACCCTGCACACCCAGAGAGCTAACCACATGGTAGCTTGTTGCATGAACCCACTAGGGAGTCTTGGGAAGCCTGAACGGAACACCAGGTAGCTGGTGGTGGCCAGAGGCCTCTTTTCCAGCACTGAACACCAGGTAGCTGCTCCTCTGGTGGCAGAGAGGATCACTATGGAGTGACCACACAGGGAATGTCACTTCAGGGAGGCAGAGGACTGGCTTCTCGTGACACCTGCAACTCTGCAAGTGCATAAGGGCAGGTATGAATTGTCGTAGGTGAATGGCACTGGCCCCAAAACATGTCATCCAGACCTTTCAAAGCTGGCAGTAGGGGAGGTCCCAATGGCTGTCCCTTGGAGATGGCCACACCCTTAGCAAGCTGCCTGCTCTAGAGGCCTGGCCTGAGTGGTCTGAGGGCCCACCCTTGCCTTTTTCCCTCAACACTGCAGACACCCAGGCTGGGAGGCTGGGTAGGCCTGTTGGGAACAGAGACTAGAAGCTTGTTTCCGTGGCAGCATTTCATCTTGAGCTTGGAGGGCCCCTGCCCAGCACCTCACCCTGCAGTGGGGCAGGGCCTTTGGAGTCCAGCTGCCAGGGGTGGAGCCCCACTCTGCCACAGCGACCTTTGTCACCTGGGTCGAGTTAGTCACAGTCTCTGAGCCTCCATCTCCTCACCTGTAAAGTGGGATAATGCCCACCTGTCGAAGTTCTCCTGAGGATTAAATAAGAGAACAGACATAAACTGCCCAGCATGGTGCTGGCACACAGAAGCGACCTCTGCCGGACAGCTCTTCTTATTCCCAGAATGGTGGACATGTGGGCTCTTTCCTCCTAATGAGTATGTTCCCCTTCCCTCAAGCTGAATGACAAACAGCGCAGTAAGTGTGGGATGTGTGGAGGGTGCATGCCCATTCTGAATTAATTGTCATAGGTCCTTCACTCTTCATTTCCGCTCTCTAGCCCTTGTTCACCAGAGACTTTTTAAGATTTCTGAAAGCACTTTGGAGGGAGGCATAGGAACTCGTGAGCATTGCTCCCATGAAGGCTGCTTCCTCCGTGAGTGCCTCTCTGGCCACGTGTTCAGTGCCGTCCCAAGGCCCCAAGGCGCAGTGCGGGGCCTCCTGATTCTCCTACAAGTTATCTGAAAGTCCAATGGCCTGTTTGTTTGACTGCTTCATTCATTCCTTCATCAAAGAGCAGGAAGTACTTAGGCAAGAAAGATGCATCCAGACAGAAAAAAAAGAAAAGAAAGCAGAGCGATGAGAGGGCTTGGGGTCTGGGGCAGTTTGACGTGGCTGGAGTTGGAGTACAGGGTACAGCGACTGGCTCCTGGAATAAATACTTAGGACCAGGTGCCAAGTGCCGGGCCCTGTGCTAGGTGCTAATGATAAGACAGTGAACAAGGCAGCCAGGGACCCCGCCCAATGGAACTTCCCACTCAGCAGGGAGGCCTGTTACAACCCATTTCAGAAATTACCCCAGGGTCACGATAGTGCTGGGTGGCACAGCAGGGAGGCAGAGGGGGCTAGGAGAGAGCGTGAAGGCGGTCTGACCTTCTAGGGAGTCAAAGAAGGCGAATCTAGGGAACCTCTAAGCTTAAACGAGGCATTAATTAACCAGCAAGGTGTCTGTTGTGGTGCAGGAGTGAACAAAAAGGTATTCCAGGCAGAAGGAACAGCATGTGCAAAGACCCTGAGGTGAGGAGGAGTCTGGTATAATTTAGGAACTGCAGTAGCAGGTGACTCCCATGCAGCCTGGCAGGAAACAAGGATGGGGAAACAGGTAAATTCTCACAAAGGTTAAAGGAAGCCAGCAGGAAGTAAAGCTTCGTGTACGTAAGAATTTTGAGTGAGGAGAGTTCGGAGTGTCGGCGACATTACAAACTCATTAACAGCGCCCAAGGCCAAGTGCCAAGTGACACCTTCGAGATGCCTCATGGTCAAGGTGGCTGCCTGCGGAAAGCATCGGGAGGGAGGAGGACAGAGCCTGGAGGGGCTCCTCCAGCCTCAGGGCAGCCCAGCTACCCGCCTGAGGGGAAGGGGCTGCACTTCTGCCTCCACCTCCTGCCTGGGCACCCGGGACCTCCCAGCTCTTTCTTCCCACGCCTCCTGGATCCCTGCTGGCCATGCAGTCACCAGGCCCAGCCCACTCTTTGTTCAGCAAATCTGCACCCAGGCTCTAAAAGATTTACTACAGCCCAGACCAGCTACAGTAACTAACAAGAAAAGAAGTGAGCCCTTAGTAGCCAGGCCTGTTCTGTATGCTACACAATGTTGTTCAGCATCTCTCGTTTCCCAAGAACCAGAGATCAGACTGTCTACAAGGAGGCTTGAGAAATCCGCACCCCTCCTGGAGGCAGGCCCTCTGGAGACAGCAGCCCCCGGCATCCTGGAGCCACAGCATCCTGGAGCCACGGCCCCTCTGAGGGGATGAGGCTGAGCACCAAGCCAGCTCGGTTTGCAAGCCCTGGAGGCCCTCCTTTCAGGACACAATTAATTCTAAATTGAGAGCTGATAACGGTGCTCTAGGGTGCGCCACGTCCCGGTCACACATCGCCCAAAGCAAGTCATCTGGATCTGATTACCAAGCCAGGCTGGGTCAGACACCACGGGCACAGCAGAATGCGGAATTCCTACTCGTGGCTCCACAGACACAGCAACCGAGGAGCGAGGCACCGGCTGGGCACGCTCAGCTGGCAACCCCAACCCCGAGAAAGAAGATGCACCCAGGCCTTGAAAGGAACCCAAATTCTGTTTTGAAGTTTAGAAAAGATCTCAGATACTATTTGCCGTTCATCTACACCTCCTCGAGTTTACAAGCACTTGGCCATCTTCCTCCTACTGCTCCCGGCCCCCCCTCAATAGAAACGGCAAAGGAGAGTAGGGGGGTGGGGGGTGGTGAGGACAGTGGCATTTTCTTTTCTAATTCCAGATCCTCAGAAGCAGATTCCATTATGTTTAGGTTGACTGGTTTAAGATGATGACATATCATTTCACAATATAGGCATATATCCAATCATGCCTTAAAACTTACACGGCATTATATGTCAATTATATATCAATAAAACTGGAAAAAATTAAATTAAAAAAAGATGAGGGTATAATGCACTTCAGAAAAATTCCCACACAAAGAGCTCAAACTGAAAGTAGATTGATACTTAAAAGGATAATTTATCAGACAAATTCACTGATGTCAAAAAAAACTCTTTCCCAAAGTTTCAAATAAATGAGGTGTCAGTGAAATAAATAATCCCAGCATTAAATAAAAAAGACACCCTGAGAAGGGTGTAATTAGTTCTCTAACGAGGGGCCCAGGCAGTGAGTGCTGTCAGCTCGTGGAATGGTGTGGTGCCTGTGGGTGCATGATTATGGAGGGGCTGGGCTGAGGAGGACCTTGTGCAGGGCTGGGAAGGGGGAGGAATGGGCTTGGTGGAGAAGATGGGGAGTGGTGTTCCAGGCAGGGGAACAGCAGGAGCAAGGGCAGAGAGGCTGAGAGGGGCTGGAAAGCACTGAAGCCTGGCAGGGAAGAAGTTTGTGGGTGCCCGCTGGGGCCAGACCGTGGCCCAGATGCGCTGCAAACATATCCTGGGTGGCTGCAGCTGACCAGTCCACAGAAGCTTCTTTGGGGGCCTCCCAGGCATGCCCTCGAGGATCCCCTCTTGCAGGACCAGGGATCGGGGCTATTTTGGCGGCTCGGGTTCTGAAGGTGTGTGGGAGGAGATGGCCTGGTGGGGCTAAGACGCCTCGAGGGCTGCGTACAGCTGGCCCGTGTCAGGCGGGCACTGGTGTCTGCAGACCTCACCGCCCAGATCTGGGCAGGGCTGCCCATCACAAGTGAGCCTTTGTGGCCCCAGTGTATGAAACCAGCCAAATATTTTCCCTGTCACTTTATGAGGTGCTAGCTCTGCCCATTCAAGCTGGGGAAAATAAAGCGTCACATAATTTGTTCCGTTAGAGTTGATGAGGTTTGAAGTTAAAGGAATTCTGTGCCCCTGGGAAGGCCTGTCAGCCCGAGGAGGGGGCTGTTCCCAGGATCCCACCTCTGGAGGGGATGTGGGCACCATTCAAGCCAGGGGCGGGTTTTATAGAAGTAGAGAATGAGGCCCTGAGCCTGGAAAGTCATCCCGTGAAACAGTTGAAATGAGGAGACCCAGTCACCTGAGAATGTTCAGCGCTTTTGGGGCCATTTAGGCCCCTGACCCCAGGGGAGGCCAGGGAGCTCACAGAGAAAGGGGAGAGGGTTCTCTCCTGCCGGACTCGCAAGGCAGAGGATTCTAGAAGAGTTTCAGAGCCTGGGTGCGTGGTGGGGGGAGGGGGATGCTGGGCACTGAGGTTGAAAGCGTCAACCTTATGCAGGCAGCAGGTGGGCAGCCACAGCACTGTGATCTCTGCCTTCCGCATAAGCCCTCTTTCTCACTGCCCACAGCCTGTCATTTTAGCAGTAGACCTGCCCCCCTTTTGCCTCTAGTAATAGGTGTCATTTATTGAGTTCTTGCTGTACAGTGTTAAGTGTTTCATTAGGTACCACGTTCATTTCTTCTGAGCCACTGCTCCTTTACTGCACTGAGCGCCTGAGGATGCACCCATGACATTCTCCTTCCCAACAGCCCCATGCAGAGTCACGGTGGACTCATTGGTGCAGGTGGGTACGTTGAGCTCATGGAGACATGACTTGCCAAAGACATACAGCTAATCAGGGCAGGGCCGCATTCCAAGGGCAGGCCGGCCCGGCTGACTTTCTAGCCCGGCTTCTCTCCACTCCTTCACAGGCAAGGTTAGAAAGAAGCAAATAATTAGCAGACAGTGTGTACTACCCCGGTTATAATTCTTTGGTTTATCTTTGAAGTTACATTTAAATTAGTCATAGTTTTATATGTTAATTATCTTTTGAGATGAATAAAGATACTTTTATTTTTGCATTTACACTCACAACTATTTCTTGATAACAAATTATTCCAGGGACCAAAGATAAAACCAATCTTTCCATTTTTAGAATAGACAAGAACACACAGATTTTTTAAACTCATCTTAAATTTTTAACTTACATAAGGTAAACGTTGCCATCTTAACCTTTATAAGTGTCCAGTTAAGCGGCATTAAGTACATTCACATTGTTGTATAACCATCACCAACATTCATCTCCAGAACTCTTTATCTTGCAAAATTGAAGCTTCATAACTATTAACTCCCCATTCTCCCCCCTCCAGTGCCTGGGAACATCCTTCTATCTCCTGTGCCTGTAAATTTGGCTATTCTAGGGTCTTCATATAAGTGGAATCATGTAGTATTTGTCTTTCTGTGACTGCCTTATTTTATTTAACATAATATCCTTAAGGGTCACATATGTTGTATGTGATTTTTTTCTTTTTAAGGCTGAGTAATATTCCAACATGTGTTTGTACCAGTGTTTATTTATCTACTCATCTGTCAGGGGACACTTGCTGTTCCTGCCTTTTGGCTTTGTAAATAATATCGCTACAGACATGAAGAGTGCAAATATGTCTTCCAACCCTGCTTTCAATTCTTTCAGGAATGTGCTCACAGGTAGAATTACCGGATCGTGTGGTAACCCCATGTTAAATTTTTGAGGAGTCTCCATGCCAATTTCCAGAGAAGGTGCGCTATCTGACAGTGCACAGGGGCTCCAATCTCTTCACATCCCCGCTGACACATTATTTACAGCTTTTTTTATAGCAGCTATTCTAATGGGTGTGGGGTAGTATCTCATTGTGTTTTTTACATTATATTTTATTGATTATGCTATTATAGTCCCAATTTTTTTCCCTTTGCCTCCCTCCACCCAGCACCCCCACTCCCTCAGGCAGTCCCCCCCACCATTGTTCATGTCCATGGGTCTTGTATATAAGTTCTTTGGCTACTCCCTTCCATATACTCTACTTTACATCCTCATAGCTATTCTGTAACTACCTATTTGTACTTATTAACCCCCTCACCTCTTCACCCATTCCCCTCCCATCTGGAAATCATCAAAATGTTCTCCATATCCATGATTCTGTCTCTGTTCTTGTTTGCTTAGCTTGTTTTTTAGATTCAATTGTTGATAGATATGTATTTATTGCCATTTTATTGTTCACGGTTTTGATCTTTTTCTTAAATAAGTCCCTTTAACATTTCATGTAATAATGGTTCAGTAATGGTGAACTCCTTTAGTTTTTTCTTGTCTGGGAAGCATGTTACATGCTTCAATTTTAAATGGTATCTTTGCTGGGTAGAGCAATCCTGGCTGTAAGTCCCTGCTTTTCACGTCTTTGAATAGGATACGTTTTCTTAAAAGCAAATCCACCATGGCCACTTAACCTCAAACCCACGCCACACGTGATGACTCCACATCGCCACCTGGTGGCAGAGATTCTGCATAGCAAGGGAGAGAAGTCTAAAAGGGAAACGCAGAGTCTTAACTAGACAACAGATGTGGGCCCCTTGAAGAGACTCCATGTTGGAAGTGTTGGAATCCAGGGGCGCTAATCTGTTCCCTGCCTTGGACCTGCCGTGTTGCCATTAAGTCAGGCATTTAAACTCTCTGAATGAGTGGCACACGCTTCCTTGCGCAACGCCTGCATAAACCAGCATTTCTGGAGATCCCTTCTACCCTGAACATTCCCTGACTGTGTCGTCACTCTTAGGTTGCATTGGACTCCTGCACACTAGGGTGTCTCCATCAGGAATAGCCTCTGACCAGACGTTAAGCACTCCAATTCAGGGTCTAGCGACATCTTAGCACAGTGAGGGTGACTATTAGTTGTATTCTCTTGTAAGAAACAGGAAATCTTACCCAAACTGCCTAAACTATTAAAGAGAATGTATGGGCTTTTATCACTAACTAGTCATGGGGTAAATCTGGCTTCAGCTTCACCTCTATCCATGGTTCAAGTACCATTGCCAGGATCTGGTTTCTCTCTTTACATTTCTCAGCTTTTTCTTCCTTTGTGTCTAGTGGTGCCTAAGAGGTATCTTATGGGGCTTTAGCTTCCCACACTCTGAACCTGCATGGAGTGACAAATCTAAGTAAAGACCAATTCTACACTGATCCCTAGATCTCCCATCCCACAGAGCATTGCACATAAGGCCCTCCGACACACACACTCTGCATGGGGACCCCTGGCATCTTTTCCTTTCTCAGGTCCCAAAGTGACCATGAGGAGCCCTGGGCTACCCCTTTCCTCCAGCAGGAACCAGCACGCGTGTACAGCCTCATCCCCGCAGGAGGGATATTGGAGCTGAGATTTAAAGATGCTACTCGATAGGAAAGGCTGAGAATGGCGTTTCAGGGGTAGGGGCAGCACGTGCAAAGGCACGGAGGCTTTCAAACACACAGGCAGGCCCCAGAGACTGGAGGAAGTTCAAGGAGCACGTAAGGCAGAGAGTCCAGCGAAGAGACCAGGCCACGGAGGGTGACCCCACTGGTCTAACGGGCCATTTATTCATGCATTAAAACCTGGGCCTTTTGAAGTACAGTGTTTTTTTTATTTAGATTTTATTGACAATAAACACATTCTTAAGGCTTCATTAAAACAGAACAGTGACATGTCTCCTGCCCACCCCTGTTCCTAGCCCCTCTCCCCAGAGATAACAGATGCTGTCAGATTCTTGTGTTTCCTAAGATATTTTCCACAAACATCCCCAGCAGTGTTCCCTTCACACCCTGATGCGCACCTTGCTTTCCTCTCTTACTGTGTCCTGGAGGTGACTCAGCACATGGAGGCTTCTCCCTTCTCCTTGACAGTGGGGGAGTTCAGTTGCAGGGCCCCAGCTGTGCATCCAGAGCTTAGAGACCTTCCCACTCCGCCCTCTTTTTACAGTGGAAAAGGCCGGGGGCCCAGAGAAGGTGGGGAGCCCACCAAGGTCTCCTAACTGTTCAGTGAGCCAGGACTCAAACTCAAGTCTTGTGCCTCTTCTATCTGCCCAAGGCCAGGCAGGCCCACTTCCTTGCCTTGGTGGCCCTCAGTGATCAGCCATTGGTTGGAAAAGGAGGTAGATGAGGTTGCCATTTTATGTAGCAATTACAGGCTGCAGTCTGCTAATCTGTCCACCAGCCTCTTGATGTGGTTCCAGACTTCCATGGTAACCTTCATCAATCGTTCCTCCCTTTCCCCTTTCTCTCTCCTCCTCCACCCTTGCCCCATGCCCAGCCTCAGTCCCATCCCCAGCCCAGCAACTGGTCACTATGACAACGAGGGCCTTCTGTCACAAAGTGGCCTTCCAGGTATTTTATTTGGAGCCCCAATTAAGCAGAGCGGGCTACAGGCTGGGAGCAGCAGTGCGGGAAAGTGTGTTTTATGGCCTGTGAGAGCTCAGGTGCTATTTATAGCTCCCTAATCAGTGTTGCTAAATGGGGTCTTAATGCAAGTTCTGAGGCAACTGAACATTTTCATCTCGCAGAATCACTCCCTCCCCTCAGCCTCACTCCCTCCACCTGCCCGCCTAAGCAGCCCCCCACCTGGCAGCCCCTCCCTGAAAACGGTGCCTCCTCTGTACTCAGCAGCTGTTGGCAGGCTGCCTGGCTCCCCTGGTCTCTTCCTTCCCTCTGCACTCCCGCCTTTGGGGACATTTGGTCCACACTATTACTGCCCTCAGGGACCTGAGTCCTCAGGTTTGGGATTCCGTCCCCAACCTCCCACCCCTCTCCCCAGCCTCTTCATCAAAACCAGAATGGGAGGAGAAACACGAACACCTGAATGCACAAGTAAACATCCAGGGTTTTGTGGGTGTTTGGAAAGCCCTTTCCACTGATACCATGTGGGTCAACAAGCAGTTTTATTCATTGAAGCAGAACAACTTCACTGTGACCCCCATTCCTTACGACCTGGGAATTCAGGCTGAGAATGGGGAATTAGCTAATGTCTGCTGCCAGGCACTGTCTTCAAGCTTTACACGAGCCACCTCACTCCGTCCTCTCACGACTTGTTTTTACAGAGAAAGAGCCTGCAGCAGTCAGGACAGGCCGGGTCTTGCTGCAGGATCAGCCCCAATGGCACTAACTTCAAACAGGCCAACGTTTGGTTTTGTCCTTGCCGCATGTCTATTGCCGGTCAGCCAAAGACTCTTGTGCAAGGTTTGTCTACGCACTTCAGGCCCAGGGCAGAAGGGGCCTCCCTACTGGTCTCTAATGGGAAAGAAAAGGCAGTGACGCACATGCTGGCTCCTGAAACTTCCAGTGGAAGTGACACATGGCACTTGCACTGACATTTCATTGGTCAAAGCAGGTCTCGTGGCCTCACCTAACTAGAACTGAGCGGGAAAGGGTACGCTGATCCTGTGCCAGGAGTATTTGACGAGCTCTAACGACCTCCAATGACCTCCACAAGAGCTGAGCGTCTTGGGGGGAGGGAGTGAGGATTTGTCCAGATCCCAGAGCACCTAACAGGCAGAGCAGGGATTAGAACATTCAGCTGTTTCCCCCAGAAATCGGTGCCCTTTCCCCGTGTAACAAAGTGGCTATAGACATAGGCTCCAATGACAGACTTCTGGCTGGAATCCCATCTTCGGTGTTACCCTCGCTCGGCAAGTCACTTAACCTGTCAGAGCCTCGCTGAGGTGTAAAATGAAGACTCTAGGGTAGGACTGTGCTCTGGAAACCAAAACTTGATTCCTAAGTTTGAGCCAAACTCATCTGGCAGCAGACTCCACCTGAACAGGTTGGAGGCCATTTATAGTCATCCCTTCTTTCACTCAGTGTGAATATTCATAGGTTTTACTCTAGAAATATTAATGTGTTTGATTACAGGTGCAGCCCCGGACCACTGGGATGTTATGCAATATATACAGCACATACAACCAAATTAGCACGCTCCCGAAGCCTCCGAATTCCAGAACAGTCTGGCCCCCGGGCTTTGGATAAGGGCCATGGCCCTGTAGCACCTCTTTCCTGGGTTGTGGTGACGATTAAGGGGGATGACGTGTCAAAGATTCTGAGCAGGGGGCCCAGCATGCAGTAAGTGGTCACCTGAGGTCCCTAGATTGGACGGACGAGGCCGGAAGGAGGCGTGGGCTCGTGAGGGTTGCCACGAGAGCGGAATCCGGCGCGTGAAAAAGTGGAGCGTGCCGGGTTGCATGAGCGTGAAAGGCTCTCTGCTCCCTGACTGTTCTGCCCTAGTAAGGAGAGGCTCTTGGTGGCCTCATCTGTTCTCGAGTGTGTGTTTGGAATGATTCTTTCACTGCAAATAGGATGTTCGTGAACGTCCTTGAAAAAAAAAAACATGCTTGGTGTATTTGAGTTGTTGTTCTCGCGCATCAAGTTTAAAAGCAAGAGAGTGTGAGGTCTTCCCAACCTGGATGCTCGGAATCCACACTGAGAGACCTGGGAGAGACAAAGTGGGCTTTCGTGAGGTTCTGCTTTGCACACACAGCTGTGGCTATTACAGTGGAGCCGGCTATGGGAGAACAGTGAGCAGGTGCCTGGAGCCAGTGCGCTTGTGTCGCTGAGGCTGGCTCACAGCTGCAGGCAGTTTCTGAGGATGGATTGGCCCCAGACTGGGTGCAAGATGCCAGCTTGCCATACAGGTGGTGGGTGAGCCTCATTCCTCAACAGAAGTATTGGCCTGAGGCTGTGTCGAGGCCTAGAAATATTTTGTTTGCCCATACTAAATTAAAATAACATAAACATCACATAAACATCTTGATTCCTGGTCTTTTTTTGAAAGAGCAGGAAATCTGCAACACAGGGCCCACATTCCTGCTTGCAGCTGAGACTGGAGCTGACAGTGGCCCCTTCTGTGTGTGCTGTGTGTCCTCAGGCCCCACCCTCTCCCCTGGCCCCTTGCTTACACCTAGGCTTGGTCCTGGTTGCCTAGGTCCCCTGCTCGGTCCCCAGGCGTTGGGGTTGGCAGCCTTTGGTCTAAAATCCACACGGACTTGTGATTACTACAAGTGATTTTCATTCATGCACCAATCATTAACTTTTTAAAAAGCTTCCTAAAATAAGAAATCATTTGCCTTGAAACTAGAAGTAGAAATAGAGCGGTAGTTTCCAAATTTGCTAGCTATTATTCTGTAGCATGGCACTTTCCATGCTGAAAATAAGTATTGCAGACTCATCACGTACCCCTACTTAGCAGGCAGGCTTTCCTCCTCCAGGGCTACCCCGTAAACACAGGCCTCCTCTGGAGCCTTTCGACTTTTTGACTGAAAAAAAGTGGATCTTTTTGACTGAAGCTTCTTTGGTGAGAAAACCAGGCGGACTCCATCCAAGAATTCAGTTTACTCATCAGTTTTGCTTAACTGAAGAAAAACAAGCTTCCACCATCGTCCTCTGGGCCTGTTTCTGAGCTCACACTTGGAAAGGTCAAATAAACACAATAAATCCATTAGAACGCCTTCATTTTCAACCCCAGGAGCTTTCGCTGTTTAGTAAGAAGCTAAAGTGGTGGCGTTTCCCAAGTGGAAGGAAGTGGGCTTGACCTTGGCTATTTGCTAGAAAACAGGAGTCAGCCATGCTGGTCAGCCCTGATGGACACGAACAGCACAGCCCAGGGCTGCTTCAGCAGCGGGGCCCTATGGCCATGGCTCTCCTGGTTGGGCCTGGAGGGGAGAAGACCCCTCACACAGCCTGCAGTGGCTTCCTTCTCCTCCAAACCCTTCAGGCCATGTCCCCGACAGGACCACATGGTAACTGTCCCCCACCGGGCGGGGCCCTTCGTCTGGGCCACCTCACAGCTGTCCTGCAAGCCCCTGGCAGGGCTCGGTTAAGTCAGGGGCCCAGCTCCAGTCCACTCAGAGACCTGCAGTGCACCAAGGGACGGGGACGCTGAGACTGAGTGGCAGAATCAGCAGGGCCGGGAAGGATTTCCTTGGCAGTGACTGTCACCTCCCCTCCCCAGGAAAGTTTGGCAACGGAGAGCACGTCCTAAACCATACTGTCCGAGTTCCAATTTCATTTTCACCCCTTCACTTTGGCCGTGACTGAATTACTTCTCTGTGCCCCAGTTTCCTCAGTCTGTAAATGGGCATTTATATTGGCAGCTCCCTCACTGGGTCGTAGTAAGAAGTACAGTAAGACATGTGAAGTGCTTGGAACATCTCGTGACATAGGATGTGCCGCCACATAAGTCCTTGCTGTGACTATCAATGTTATAACTTGTTACTGTTGCCACAAAGCCAGCCACAGTGCCCAGGGAGAACAGCGCGGTGGACTTTGAAAGCATAGCAACACGTACAGGTTTCCTCATGCTCCTGCTTCTGAGAAAAGATGGGGAAGAGCATTCTGAAAAGTAGCAGAGGCTGATGGACAGGGCTGGAGCCGGGGCCCCACGGAGCTGGATTGGGGCCCAGCTTCCTTACGAGCCACCTGCTCCGCCCTGCTGAGACCTCCAGTCGGAGGTGGCTGTGCTTGTCGACACAGAGATAACCAGGTGTGGGGTGTCCCGTCCTCAGCTCCACACCAGCTGCCTCTGCTTTCCCTTTGTTTTAAAGGACTAGGTGCTCTGAAACATGACTCTTGTCATGTAGGGATTACTCCAGCGGGTCACCTGGCCTACTGCCCCTTTCCTCGTTCTCGCTCATTCCCCGTGAGACAGGCATTGTCCCACTCACACAGCCGCTGGGTAAGACCAGGGCCCAACTCCAGGTCTCCTCGCTCAGGCCCTGCTGCTCCTCCTACCCGGTGATGCTGTGCCTGGAGCAGCGCTCTGCTCTCAGGGAAGAGCGACCCCATTCCTACGTCTTGATGAGAATTTAACTCTAACCCATCTCTGGCCAAGCAAACTCTTGTTTGAGCCAGACTGAGACCAACTTGTAACTTCTTTTGTTCAGTTTTGCTCTTTCTCTCTCTCTCTCTCTCTCTCTCTCTCTCTTTAACTGAAACTCTGATACACAGGATTGGACTAAAGATAACCCTCAGTTGTAATACACTACCACCGCTGGTCCCATGTGTAGCCTCTCTCATTCTATTTGCTTATTTGTATATGTCCTTTATATAGTTTAATGCCACCATGACCCCACCACCCAACGCAAGGACCAGGCAGACAATCAGGCCCCTCTGAAGGACTGTTCTGCTCCCCGGTCCTGTCTGTCCATATCTGATGTGCTCCCTTCAGTATCTGTAGGAGCGGAGGTGCAGGTCATTCCCACGGCCGCAGTGGCAGAGTCAACTTCTAGGGACATTGTTGGGAAGGTCTGTGGTGCAGGGTACGTGCCAGCTGGGGGCCCCTCCCCCAGGTTCTCCCCGTGTGACCAGGGGCCCTCGTCCAGGCCAGGCTCCCCAGCCCCCAGGCAGCTCACCAGGCTGGGATCCAAACTGAAAACAGTCAGATTTTCTGGGAAAATTTTCAGCTGAGTCAGGAGCATCCTTCCACCGGATCGAGGAGCACACACAGTGTGTTTCTAATTCTGTCCGGCTGCCGGGACCTTCCAGGAGCGTTCCTTAGCTGCAGTTCCCTCTGTAGAGATGAAGGCTCACCAAGGCCACTGCCCCTCTCCCCAACCCTGGCCTGCTCACCCACACTGACTGAGTGCCCGTGATGTACAAAGTGGATCCATGAGGGCTGGCCAGCAAGGACAAAAGCCAGTCCCTGCCTGTGGGAGCCTGAAGTCTACAGGGGTGAGGGCACCACCACCCGAAAGGATGGCACAGCACCCCAGGGTGGTCAGGGATTTGTCGCAGGTCGGGGGCAGGGAAACCCCATTTCCTGAGTGGAAAATTACACAGTGACTTCTGACAACACAAGGGCATATTTCCAGTCAGGGTTGTTCCACAGCCTCCTCCATCACCACAGTGAGAACCACTGAAAGGCTTGGCAGGGTAAGGGCGGGAGGGGGGGGGCACTCCCGTGGCAGAGGGTGTGAGCTGTGCAGGATGCAGGGTGCGGGGGAGAGGGAGGGCATGGAGACCCGCATGAGGTGCTTGTCTGGGTGGAGTCAGAAGGTGATCAGACAGCTGATTGTGAAGACAGCCCTGGTGGGACAGATGTTTAGGAGGTGGACGTGGAGGGACTGGAGGGCAGGGTGAGTTTGGGGGGCAGAGAAGGGGCATGAGGAGGATGTCAGAAAGTCCAGGCTTAGAAACCTGGGACATGGCCCCAGGAAGGGACCCCATTGGAGAAGCACACTGCTGAGGAGAATCCGGAGGTACCCGGTGTCACTGCGGAGTATCGGGGGGTGTGAGCAACCCCATAGAGCCGGTCTGTAGACCATGTACTAGAATCACTGGGGATCTCATATCTGGTTCTGATGCAGTCGGCCCAGATTCTGATGCAGTTGGTCCAAATGAGGCCCAAACTGGCTCCCAGGCCAAGCCGAAGCTGTTGGTCCACAGACCTCACTTCAATAGCCAGCTCACCAGGGTCTCAGACTGGAGCCAGAGCATAGGCTGGGGTGACAGCGTCCCTAACGTGGGTGACAGTAAGTGCACACAGAATTGAGGCCAGGAAGTATCCAGCCATGTACTATGAAAAGTAAAGACATTTATTGAAGAAGATGCAAGAAACACTGTACATAGGACAGTGACACCTCAGTCCCCTTCAAAGCAGGCACCTTGGGACCTCATATAGTTCCCCCCAGTTGCCATCAGCTGCCCTGTCGTGTTTTCCTGAATCTCATCAATGGTCTGAAATGTCTTCCCTTCCAAAGGTGATTTTAGCTGTGGGGAAAGCCAGAAGTCAAAGGATACCAAATCTGGGCTATAGGGATGGTGAGTCACCAGGTGATTTGATGTTTTTCCAAAAAAAACTCTGCACAAGACATGATGCGTGAGCAAGCACCTTGTCATGATAAAGCTGCTGATCACCGGTTGCCCACAGCTGCAGCCTTCTGAATCATCCAAATAGTTTCTGCAGAGGAATATTCAATCTTAATGCAAAATTTGATGCATTAAGTCACTCAGTCATTTTTAACGTGATGGCCACACAGTCCACATGCTCACTCAATGGCATCTACCACCCCCACTGACTAGTACAGTGAGGTTGTCACTGTTCACCCATGCGCATTCTAGTCCACTCTCCTTGGCTGCCAGGTTACATCGATATCACGAAAACTATTCTCATTATGTTAACAATGGCTGGACTTTTCTGGACAGACCTTGTAGAGTCATTTTAGTTCCCCTTCCATAATAAAAGTGTCTCAGGCTTTAGGAATACCCATATTGATTATTCTGGTCAGAATTCAGGGATATGCAAATGGAAAGGGGGAAGTGCCTCTTTAGAAGTGTTTTTGTTGAAGAGTGATGCCCATGATGTCAGGGAAAGCAGGGTGTCGCGTGGTGTGGACTCAGCCTGGACACTCCTGGGCACCCACCAGCATTCGGCTAAGACACCATTGGTACAGCCTCGGTTCCCAGTGAGATGAGGACCTGGACTTTTTTTTAAGCAGACTAAGTTTTCCCCAACAATCGATGATTGTTTCCCCAAAGTATCATCAGAGAAAACTATGAACTTTTCCCAGTGTTACACAGGAGAGATTTCTTTGAACACATCTTAGAGATCTGTCTTTGGGGCCAATAAACATCCTTCTCACCCTGCAGAACTAAGTCTTATTCATCCTCTAAAACTTCTCTTAGCTGCTGCCTCCTCCAGGACGCCACTCTGCACACCCCCTTACAGCTCCTCCAGAGCACAGATGCCTCAGAGCTGTCCCGTCCGTAGCCCCAGGGGGCTCTGTGTGCCCGGCCCCCTGCTCAGGTCCTGCAACCCAGATCTGCAAGCAGAAGTTTGATGAATGCACCCATGTGTAATGAGCACCAAGGAAACACAACACGCTCCTCAAAGTCCACAAAATGATACTGGAATTCTGGTGTGCCTTCTAGCCCTCCTTGAGAAGACTTTAATTAAAACAGGGCTGTTCGTCACACTTTGATTTCCTCATCTGCAAAATGGGCCGATGAAAGAGATCTCAAGCTTACTGCTGAAAGAGACCAGCCTTGGCCTTGGTGGAAGCTGAGCTAGGTTTCTTCACCAGTGCAGCTCCACACATCCCAGCGCGGGCTCTCAGAGGATGGACAAGTGATAGGACCTTCTTCCTATCTTTCCACTTCTCCCCCAACCCAGATACATGGAGGTTTCACCAGACTGCATCTGCTTCGAGGTCCAGAAGGCCCATGGGGACTGAGGCCACAAGTCTCCAGGAAGGCCTGCAACCCCGATGCCTGCCTGGAACCGTTCATTCTTCCTCACAGCTGGGAGAGGGCAGGAGCTAACACCCACCTGGCTTGGGCAGCACCAAGGTGCAGCCGCAAAGTGGGCCAACAGGCAGCTCTTGGTCTGTTGAGATCTTTGCCAATGGGGCAGAGAGTGCCCATGGACAGAAGTCTCTCTGATGAGGGATTCAGGTCCCTTTTCTTTTTGATCATGCTAATGTGAGCCTGTGGCTAAAATTAACCTCACTTGGTGAAGTTGAGTATGGTTTCCGAGCCTCTAGGTTAGAGCCAGCCAGCCCCTTGAGCCTGACGCAGCACCACCCCCCCCAAGGAAGCCCACGGGGCCTGTGCCACAAACTTAGGGTCCCCAGCCCTGGGTCTCCAAGGCTCACCTAACCTTTATCTCACAGGCATCACTGGCCTTGCCATTTACTATTTAATGGACATTTTAACCCAATCTGATTGGCTCTGGTCAATGTCCTTCTCCTGCCCTGATTAAATGTGACTTGTGTCCTGCCAAGTGTCAGCTGGTGGAAAAGACCCTGGGCCTCTTGCCAGGCTACTTGCCACACTGATAGACTCTGAGGCCCTGAGAAGGAAGGCAGGCCACTTTGCGAGCTGGTGATGAGGCTGGCTGGAACCCAGGGCTCCTCTCAGCCACACTCCACTCAAGCTGTGTGGCCGGCTCAGGAAGAGGAGGCCCGGAAATGGAACTGAACAGAGGCAACCTGAACTCAAGATGCTGCTGTTTCCACTTCATTGCCCAGGCCCTAACCCTGTGCCTCCAGCCACTTGCTGGCTGTTCCGTCATGCCTGTCTACCTGCCCCCATACCCTTTGTCTCTGGAAATAGTGAATTGTTCAGCTGAGTGAAGAGGGTGAAGAAAAGGAGCACTGACAGATTGAGCAGAAAGAGAGGGCTCTGAAGTCCAGAGGTTTCTGTAAGGGGAACTATGGCCACAGTGGCGGTAGCCAGTGTGGTGGTTAGAGACTAAGGTACTAGAACAGGCGTTTTGGGGGTGATGTTATTGATGTCCATGGTGTGGCCCAGGGAGTGGGTCAGTGGTAGAGGAGAGTGTCCCTGACAATGAGGCAGTCTCAACCCAGGAGACTGAGTGATGACAGGGTTCTGTCATCCTGTGGAGGATTCTGTCATGGGCATGAGGGCGGGGCAGTTGTGGATGAAGAGGAGACCTAGGAAGCCAGGCCAGAGCCCTGACAAACCAGGGGCCAGAGGTCTGTAGGCAACAGTAGCCAGGAGAGAGCAAGGACTAGCCCGAGTGCCGTGAGCCATGGAGGAGCTAGCATTTTTCACAAACAGTTGGAGGTACTTTATATGTGGCCAAAGGGAGCAAGGGGTCCTGCCCCACCTCCCCCATGAAGCCCACCTGGCATGTGCCACAAGCTTGGCAGCCACAGCCCTGGGAGAGCAGACAGCCCCAAGCAGGTCAAAGGGCAGTGGTGTCCTGGGAGAGAATGTGCGGTTCAGTTAAGGCAGGAGGTGGAGGGAGCTCTCAGAGCAGTTGGGGTGCAGTTTTCTGTGTGTGGAGTAGCCATTCCAGTGGGCACAGTGGGAGATCTGAGTGTAGGGAAGCTGAGTGCTGGGGTCAGAGGGAGAGGCACAGAGCATTGTGGGGGAAGGATGGTACTTTAGAGAAACAAAGACCACTGCAAGGAAATTCTTCCAACCATTAAGACCTAATGGATCTCCAATCATTCACTTTGCTTTTTTCACTACTGAGTTCCGTTTACTCTCCCTTTTCTGAATTCCTATTTCATTTTGCTGGAGTACCTCCTTGAGTAGCTTTCAGACTGGGTGGGTAGGAGCTCTTCTCTCAGATCCACTGCACACATCTGAAACTGTAGCTGCCATTTGATCTGCAGCAGTGTAACTCCCCTTTTTCTGGGAGCACCATGAAGTCTTTGGGTGAGAATATTTTGCTGGACACACTTCTCTCTGGCACTTTCGTGTCTTTCCCTTCCCGGTATCCACTGTGGCCACCTCTGTGGGGGTGGAGGGCTCATTCATGCTGCATTCAGCTTCTCCATTGGACCTCAACACTAACCAGGAGCCTTCCAAGGCTACCCATCTCATCCAGAGGGCAACACAATTGCCCCAGGTGTTGGCATCACAATTCTTTCAGGGATTCCTCTGATGTTTGCTCCATGCCCAGTCTGCCCTTTGGTGCTGGAACCTGGGGCTTCTTCAGGGTCCCTTTGGTGAGAGCTGTGCTCCCCCCGGGCATGTAGGGCTACCTCTTCCCTGCTTTTGATATCTCCACCCTCCTATCCCACCTGCTTTTAGTCTGTCTGGCATTTACCCTCATGTCTAGCCTGTCGACTGCTTTTTTTGCTTTGCAGAGCACTGTTCTCAGGTCCTTCAAACACACACGCACACAAAAGTGTGTCTTCTGTCATTTTGGGGCGCTGCTAGGTGGGAGGGCACAACCCACACAGTTTAGTGACACACTCTGGCCCTCCTGTCCTCGCCTGCAGCGTTGCTAGGGAAGCCCATGCGTTATTTAGGGCTGTCTTGCTGTGCAGCTTCCCTGGACACGTGAAGGAACTCAACCACTCACTATGCCAGGGAAACATGAGGGCCGCTCCTGGGCTCTGGGCACCATCTGCACCCGCGACGCTTGTTGGCACGGGGTTCATCTGAAGGTGCTGCTTGTGTCCCACCTGTCGTCACCATCCTTTTTGCTGGGGAAATGGTGAAGCTTGCTGAGAGAAAACTCCAGACTCCAAATTCTTTCTGGACGTGAGCCAAGGTCTCTGTTGGTCATGACAGGGCCAACAGGTACAGAGTTGCTGTGTTTTAGATACATTTGTTCATTTGCATAATTAACTAAATGGATTGACACCTGCAGGTGCAGACCCAGAGGGTGGAGGTAATACTTGATTTGGGCCCAGAAAGAGGAGACAGACTCCTGGCAGGCAGTCCAGGGAAGGGGGTTCTGGCTGAAGAAGATGCCTGAGGAGAGGCCAGAGGCAGGCCAGCTGTTCTGTCTTCAGACACCGAAGTCACAGGCTGTGGATAAGTGATGAGTGCTGAGTCTCACACGTAGTGCGTGTCCTTGCCCATACGTGTGTCTTCTTATCCCGTTACCTCAAAGCAAACCACTGACTCCCAGGTCTCCTTAAGTTCAGATTTCAGGGCTGTCACTCAAACCTTTTGCCATCCACTGACCATTGTCTAAAACTGTTGCAGAAGAATTTCACTCCCTGACCTTAAAATGTTGATCTTTTTTCAACATATAAATGCAGGGTGGTGACTCGTGTCTTAGCATCTCCCCACTGTAGGCGGAGGATCCCCCAAGGGGCCTGGGAAGCGGCTGAAGCTCCCAATTCCCGAACCAAGATCTCTGCCCAGTTCTGTCGCAGACATGGATCATTGCAACCCGATAGCTAAATCCCCCATTCTACTGACAGCAAAACAGAGGCCTAGGAAGTTCTGTGGCTTGCTGGGGGTCGTGCAGAGGGTCCGTGATGGAGAATCATAGGAAATATAGGTCACTGGAGGACTTTGGAAATGGTGGCCTTGTGATATTCTTAGCACAGAACCAGACATCCTGCCCTGGCTCCAATAAATCTTCATCCAGAGCATGGCATTGTTGACAGTTGCAGTGATGCACTGAGGCATTTTTAGAAACACAATAAGTAAACTATTACTATTTTTAAAGGTGCCCCTTGGGCTGATGGCCTGAAATAAGAGAATACCTGTAAGGAAAGGAAAGGGGCGTGCTCTGGCATACCACTGCCAGGTGCCTGGTGAAGGTGTTGCCATTCCCACTTTGCAGATGAGAAATT
The DNA here is from genome assembly GCF_014824575.4 of Sturnira hondurensis. NCBI lineage: Eukaryota > Metazoa > Chordata > Mammalia > Chiroptera > Phyllostomidae > Sturnira > Sturnira hondurensis. The sequence goes on along the minus strand of NW_028073498.1, from coordinate 4,132,244 downwards.
GGGCTCCAGGAAGGTGAGCCAGCTGTCCTGCCCACGGGTGGTGGAGACTCTAAGTCAGCCCCCCACGCACACTTTGCTCCCACTGGCTTTTTTAAAACGTAAACTTGTTTTTGATGGTATACAGAAAGTGTACAGTTCTCAGATGAGTAAGCTTGATGATTTTTATGAACCGAGCACACTGGTATAGGCAGAAATCAAATTAGGGAGCGGGACAAGGCCAGCCACCCTCATGCCCCCCCGTCTGAGCACTGCTCCCCCGGCGGCACCACTGCCCCAGCTTCATCCCCCTATGAGCTTGATCTCCATACAGACGAAGCCACACAAAATGTACTTTTCTTTCATTGAAAATGATGTCTGAATGATTTGTCCGTGTTTTTTGCATATAATTGTGGTTCCTTTATTTTCACAGCAGGTTAGTATCTGACTTTGTGAAGATACCCAATTTATTAGGTGTCCCACTGTGGGCAGACAGTAAAGTTGTTGCTTACAGCTGTGTGCCTCCGTGCGCCTTTGTGTGCGTGCATTTTGGTGAACGTGTGAGCACCCAGGAGTAAAACTGGCAGCCATAGGCTCAGCTTTAGGAGGTGCCTCCAGTTCTCCCACGTGAGCGTGCCAGTTTACCCACTCACACACAGCATTATGAGAGGTCCAGTTGTTCCACGGCCTCATCAACACTTGCTACTGTCTCATTTTCATTTTAGCCATACTGGCCGGCATCTCATAGAGTCACATTACAGTGTTAATTTATACATCCCTGATGATTCAGGAAATTGAGCACATTTTCATATATTTATTGGCCTTCTGTATGTTCACTTTGCTAAACAATAAATCCTTTTTAATTTTATCTTTAATCAGAAAACATTTCTGAGAATGGCTCCCGTGTTGGAAAATTGTTTCCTTTCCCACCTGGGTGATCATTTCTAAACTTTGACATCTGACAGTTCTAAGAAGTTCCAAAGCCAAGGGAGGTGAGAAGGAGGAGTTAGAAGGACGGCCCCAGCCAACACTGGGCAGCCTCAGAGCTCTGGAGATTCCACAGCTACACCAAAGGCTTTCTCTGTGCCCTGTGGGATTGCCCTGCAGTCATCAGAAATTAGGAGAGATGATTGATGGAAAGACATGCTCTGAACTCCAGCCCCTCCTTTCTCTCTTCCTTTGGAGTCTGGGCTCTGGATTGATTTCCGGGACTGCAGAGGGATGGAGATAAATGGCACTCTTTCCTTGTGTTCCGCTCCTAGTCAGGCAGGGAACACACCAGGGGCTAGGTTTCTGACAAGCTCTGCATTTGGGGCCCTGAGGACCTACTGTGTGCCTGGGGCATCAAAGTAACTAAGAAAGCTCTTAAGCTTTGACAATGGTCATCAAACTTTAACAGCTCAAAATTTTCTAATGTAAAATGCAGGCCCATCAGAGAAGGAACTGCTTGTCTCCCAGCCACAGCCTATCTTTTCAACAGTCCTCCCAAGCTCTTCTTCACCAGGGGCGACCAAACAAACTCCTGGAAGTGAAGGAAATAGCTAGACGCGGTGTTTATCGAACATCTACATGATGCCAGGCACTGTACTAAGCACTTCACACCTCTGACTCATGCCCTGTCCTCAGGGAGTTTACAGGAGAGGACAGTGGGGACCTAGGACAGAAGTGCTGCTCAGTAAGAGCAGGTCACTTCAGTAGCTTCCAACAGCCATAGAAGAGATGCCCCAAAGCAGCAGGTCAGCTCATTCATTTGACAGAGGATCAGTAGGTCATCCCTGGGTAACAGGCTCAGGCTGGAGGCCGTGGGTCCTAAGACAGATGGGTCAGGGTCCTGTCCTTTAGGAAGTTCACAGTTTCCTTTTAACTAATTCATTGTTAAATGAATGAAAATGAAAACCCACGCTGTGTTTGTCTGAACGGAGAAAGAGGGCACTCCGGGTCGGGATGGGGCTCAGTGCAGTGTGCGCAGCTGCGGTGTGTCTGCCACCACGCCGACAGCAGGGACCATCGTTCCTGAGCTCCCACTACATACTGTGCCCCAGGCACAGGACGCCTGTCATTTCCTTTAATCTTCTCTGCAAACCTGCAAATCGTTGCTCCACTTTATAGATGGAGAAATGAAGGCTCAGAGTAACCCTCACAAAGGCACAGACTTACAGGTGGCAGAGCTGGAGCTGAAAATCAGGAGCTCCAAAGTCCCAACCATCTGGGCCCGAGGAGGAAGGACTGACATGGCCCCAATGAACATGAGGGTGGGATTATGGCTGATGGGCATCCACATTGGGATGGGGGTGCTTCTTGGTCTCAGGGCAGCCCATTTTGGTGGGTGCAGACCTCACGGCAGAAGAGGTGGCAGCAGGGAGCTGGGAAGTGGTTGGAGCCAAAGAGTAAGCGCCTGTGTGTGGACTGTGAGCCTGGGAGACAGGTCACTCTCTCCTTTACTTCTGCCCTCAAAGCAACCTTGCATGCTTGCATGGTGTTTAAGGCAGCAGCGTGCAGCTCCAAATACAGGCTTTGGGGCTGTGTGACTCTGAGCAAGCGTCTCACTTCTCTGAGTTTCAATTTCCTTTTCTCTGTAGTCGACATGGTCACATCCAAATGAGGTAAGCCTCACAGAACAGATGCTCAGTAAATGTGGTTAAGACATAAGACAGCTGCCTGGGTTCAACTTCTGGCTTTACCACTTACCAGCTATGTGTCCTCAGACAAGTGATTTACCTTCTTTGTGTTTCAGTTTCCTCCTCCTTAAAATGGGGATAATTATAATAGTTCTTAACCCAAGAGGTTGTGGTGATATGAATTTGACACATGCATTCACATGAGTTGATATAAATAAAGAGCTTAGCCAGTACCTGGCCACACAACAAACTTTCAATACACAGTTGCTGCAATTAGATTTTATCCTTCATGTTGCCTGGTAGGTAAGGACCATTTGCTCATTAAGTAAGAACTGTCGGTTTTCTTTCTCCCCGACATCCAGTGGTACTGTGGCAAGCACCGGTGCTGTAGGAACTAAAAGGAGGTCATGGAAACTTGCAGTGAGGAGGTCAGCGTCCAGCAACATGTCAAAGACGGGAGGATTTGGGTTGGGTGGGGGAGCGAGTGCAAAGGTGGGATCAGAGTGGCGTGGAGGACGGGGGGCAGGGAGGTGGGTGCAGGAGGGTTGCTAGGGGAGAGACGGTGCCTTGAGGAGGGTGTCAAGTACTGGCTCAGGCATGGTGACCAGGTGACAATGTGAGTGATCTGCCTTCTGGACCTGAAAAGAGGGGTTGCCTGGGGTTCCCTGGCCAACTGCAAGGGTTTGTATGAGGATCAAAAGCGAACACAGAGGTGAAAGTGTTTAAATCCACTAACACTGTACAGATACAACACTACGAGGTCTCGCCTTGAGTGAAGGAGAGCTGGAGACACTTGCACCAGCCAAGTCCTGCCTTTGTATTAATGCCTCCTATTTACCTTCGCAGCTCTGGTAAATGAAAATTCCTGTACAACACATTCTTCACCACCTTCCCATCCCTTGTGGTATTATTCCTATTACAGCTCTGTATTAGCACTTACCACTTACAGTTTCATTGTATCTTAGCACATTACAGACAGCTTTTAAAATGTCACTTGTTCTGTTACCAAGAAAAGTGTTGAGATGCAGATTTAGGCCTCCAGCATGTTCCTGAGGGCTTGAGGAAGCCAGGCCCGTGGACGCTGTGTAAGGCCACATGTGACCACCAGCATCTTCACTCCCAACCCCGCTGACCCAGGCGACTCCTCTCCCTCCAGATCTTGCAGTCTGTCCTGTTTCATGCCTCTGTGCCTATGCCTGTTCTTTCTTCCTAGAATACCTTTCCCAACTCACGTCACATAAAACTCCTATTCACTCTTCAAAACCCCATTCATGTACCCTCCCTCTGAAGTTTTCAATGGCCCTTCCATACAGGAACAGCTCGGTGTCTGTCCCTGTGCTTGAAGAATGACTGCATACGTATTTATTGCATACCCATATTATTCTCTATTCCAATTATTCATCTGTTTAAACTCCCAGACCACTTGTCTTTCTCCACTTCCAGGGATGCCTCTGGCCTTGACTTAGTTATCTTTGTATCCCTGGGTCCAGTCAGGGCCTGGGAGAGAATAAGGGCTTAATAATCGTGTCTGCAGTGAACTTCATGAGGCTTGGCTCTGCGTCCACGGGTTCCATGAATTTTAAGTTGTGGGTGTTTCCAGAACTATTGGAAGAAAATGCATCCCTCTGCTGACTGTCAAAGGAAGCTATAGAAGGTTCAGAGACATTTGAAAGAGTCCCCCCAACCTAACCTGCTTCTAGGAGGAAGCCTCCTTCAGGTCCCCCTGGGTCAGCCACTTCATTTCTCTCAAGCCCTGTAGTGAGAAAGCAGTATTTTTCACACTGGGACACACTAGACACCTACGCCACAGACAGAATGTTCATGGGACAGTGTTTACCCATGCTGCGGGCATTGTTCTCCATTTTCTCTTTCCTTTTGTTTTCTCTTCTTTTCCTTTTCTTTTCTTTCTTTCAATTGCTGGTCACCCACTGCATTCGTTTCACCGTTTTTAAGTCTAATCAGTTGCATCTTACAGTTTGAAAACAAAAAAACTAAGCCTTCAGCTAATCTAACCCAAAGAGGCTTCCTGGAGGAGGAGCCCTGGGCCTTGAAAGTCAGCTTGGAGGAGCAGGTGGGCCGGCCCTGTGCACTGTGGGGGAGGGGTGGGGAGAAGGTGTGAGGAAGTCGCTGGCGAGACTCTAACCCACTTCCCTTCTGTTGCAGCTGAGCCCTTGCCGCTGATGGACCTGTGCCGGAGATCCATCCGCTTGGCCCTGGGCCGCCAGCGCCTGCGGGACATCGGCTCCCTGCCTCTGCCTCAGTCTCTCAAAAACTATCTGCAGTACCAGTGACCTGAGTTGGGGGGCGCTGATGGGCAGCAGTGGGCAGTCCAACGGCCCGACCTGTCATTTCAAGGTCACAGAGAACTTTCAGGAAGGCGTCATCCTCCTCAACCCGGTTCCCGAGAACTTTCAGTTCTTTGAAAGGCCAGGACATGTCCCCGACTTCAAAAATGAATGTCTGTTGCCAACAGTATTTGCTGCCTTAGAAGCAGCTCTCCCAAGTCTCCACACCTCCTTGGAAGCCAGGAAGAACCCCAGGGCCTCTGCCTGCCGACCAAGACTCAGCAGCCACCAGTATTGATCAGAGATCCTGTTTCCGTATTCAAGAGAATGAATAAAACATTGGGGCAGGAGACTTTCTGTTGTGCCTGCTGCAGACAGGGTGGGGCGGTGGGGGGGAACTGCTTCTAAATAATGAATGGTGAAAACAGCTTGCTGCATCCACCTCCAGGACCCCACCCCTTGTCGGGGCAGCCCGATTGTCTTGATACTTTAGGACTGTGCCCTTTGACCTGGCAAGTGGACAGAGCAGTGTTTAGATGCCATCCAGCTTACCTCTTTGAAAGTCGTTTACTTACCCTTGTCACATGTCCTCCTTCCCCACCCTGACCCACTGTTAGCCCCGGGCACCTCTATTCAGGGAAGCTGAGTCTCACTAATTCATCCCAGGGACAGAGTGTTTCTTTTATTATTATTTTAAGTAGCAGTTGCATTTTAAAAGAGGAGTGTGGTGAGCGAGGGCAGTACTTAGTCCAAAGGTGCTAATGGGGGGGTTGGGGGCCTTGGGTCACCCTAGTGGCTGATGCCTAAGGAGCCCTCCTGGGTGCCGAGGGTCTCTAGGCAACCAGCCATACAGGGTGCAGCCTGGCGGCCACAAAGCTTTATTTGAGCGAGTTATTTTTTCACTTTAGGAGACTTGTACTAGTTTGTTTCTGTTTGACATGTGTGTGTGATGTGCTGTTTATTTATCAGCTTGGGGCTCTGTGGGGGCAGCCTTGTCACCGGAGGGTGGTCGTGGGAGGCACCTTCTCCTCTGCTCCGAGCCTGGTCTTTCCCCGGAACGCTGCTGCCGCCGCCACCACTGGGCGTCTCCCGTGTGTTTCCAACGCTCTCTGCCCAGACTCATTTTTAACCTCAAGTTGTCACAGCAGTGGCATCCCAGAGCCCCAGACAGCACTGCCTCCCTCTACTTTAATGTGAACTTGACTGATGAATGAGGAGCATTTCTAATAAAGTTTATCGTTCAGTCCTTCAGCTGCTTATTAAATGCTCTTTGGGGATGGGCCAGGGGGGCTTTTTCTGTCTGCCAGGCTGGTGTGTCCCCAGACTCTCAGAAGTCAGGAATGTGATTCCCTCTTCAAACATTCCTCAGCTCTTCTGTCTCCTTGTCTCCACTGAGCCCAAATTCTAGCCACTTTACAAAGGCCCACTGTGGAAGGGAGAATGGGCCAGGGTCCTGGGCCCATGCCAAGCTGGCTGTGATGGTGGAAGAACAGGTCAAACTCCCGATGCCAGGGCTCTGATGTCCAAAGGGTGGCTCTGCAGGTGACACAGGGTCAAGCAGGGTAAACCCTATAGGACAACCATTTCAAAGTAGACCAAATGGTGGGGCTGGACATGACTTTGGAAGTGCATGCTGTCACTGAGGAGCAGTGCAAATTGCTGCAGGGTCAGTGTGTGGCTTGGCCAGGCTCAGGGCCGGAAGCAGGTTGGGGGACAGGTGAGGACTGGCACAACATTGACTCAGCCATATGGGCCACCAGCATGTACTGTGCCAACCTCCGAGGACCCAGCGCTCATGCAAATATATCCCATTTCCAGGGGCGACACAGTACAGGTCACCAATGGCCTGAAGGGGAGGCTTCCTGGAGGAAGAGCTCTCTCCACACCTGCTCTAGGAAAGGCCACCTTGGGGAGGGCAGACCCATAGAAGCAGCCATGCTGTGGGCCACCCCTGGGGGCAGTGTTCTCCCACCCTCTGACCTGGGGCTGGAGGCTGGGCTCAGCATTGGGCAGGTTTCCCTCACTCAGGCTGTGGGAAGCAGCTTCCTGCAGAGGCACAGTCCTCAGGCTTAGGGGGCAGAGCCCTGGGTGTGAGTCCCAGCTTTATCACTTACACGCTGTGACTTTGGGTAAGTTGCTTCCTCCTGTGAACACTGTGGGGACTGACCAAGTGACCAGTGACTGAGGATCCTTCCCCTTCCACCTCATAGGGTCCCAGGTTCAGTACCAGCTCTCCACATTGCATCATCCTTCTCTGCTCGGCTTCCATGGCTCACAAATGCAATCTTTTGCACCCTGGCAATGCCCATCTCATCCTCACTTCACTCTCTCCCGGATCACCTTAGGTCATCAACCCTCCTCCAGGAAGCCCTCCTTAACCACCCACCAACTTCTCCCTGCTCTGAGCCAGCTCCTTGCCGTCCAGCCTGAGGATGCTACTCCTGGCACCCAGGACCTTCTCCCAAACACTCCACCCTGTGGCCTCATCTTCCCAGCAGGCTGTGAGCCTTGGAAGGTAGGGCTTGGGCATGCTTCTTCCCACACAGCCCTGAACCTGCAAGGCAGAAAAATGAGTGAAAGTGCCCCCTTGTAGCTGGGATGCCCATGGAACTTGCAAGGGAAGTTCTAGGGAGTGAAGGGAGGATGTTCTGCTAAAGCCAAGAAGCTGGCCGTGAGGCCTCGGGCTCCATGCCCTGCCACTCCCTCAGCCGGTCTGCAGGTACTGGTTAGGTCTTTGGGTGTGCCCAGCACTGCCCTGGGACAGGACAAGGGAGGTCTGGCCCTGCCCTGTTGGAGCTCACATTCTAAGGGGGAGACAGACGTCACATCAACTAAAATGGTGTCAGAGAAAAGAGATGGAATGACTAGAGAATGGGGAGCAGAAGAGCCCCATTCTTGAAAGTGGTCAAGGAAGGCCAAGGTCAAGTTCTGGAAAATACATGACAGACTGTGGGTGCGGGAGGCCTCTGGGTGGGGGAGCTTCCTGCTGTCCCACCCTCAGAGCAAGAGCTTTTGAGCCCAGTGAGCTGAGCCGTGGTCTGGGGCCACTGCACTGACACTCTGCCCCAAGGTCTAGTTCAGTTTGCCTGTTTGTATGCGATATGTCCCCAGGGTTCCTCAAGTATTAGTACCGCCTGTGCACACATGCACAGACTCCGGAACACAAACACACAACACACACCGTCCAAAGGCTTTCCCTAGCAGACACCCAGGGAGCCTCACGACCACTCCCAGGGCAAGTGCCCATCGTAACCGGGCCCCAGCCCGTCCTGTCCTCGGCGTGTGTTCTGAGGTTTGGCCTCTCCATGACCTGTTTCTGACGAAGGTACTTGCTGAAACAGTCCACCAATGGCTTTTTGTCTGTGAGTAGAGTGAGTGGTGGACACTGTGCCCCGCAGACCTGAGTCCTGCTGAGTTCCCCATTTCATACGTTACCCTCAGCTCTGCTTTCTGGATAAAAGCCATCCCTCCTTCCCTTGCTTTTCTCCCCTGTCACTTGTGCAGTAGCTGGCTTCTTTGGGGCCACCTTTCATTAATGAACAAATATTTCATCACCTCTTGATGATACAGCCACTGCTGTGGCAGCAGGTAGCAAGAACACAGTCACAAGGTAAGTGATTTGTGCTGGGGCAGCAGCACCTGCTCCCAGGGGCCTCGTTCCTGGGCAGCCTCTGGACAGGAGGTGCGCGTGCCTGCAGGGGACTGGGTGGTATTACTTATTCCTCAGGTCCCTGACCAGATGGGAATCTACTTTTCATCCAAAATGGGAAGACTTGGTCTGTTCTTCCTTCTAGTTCTGGGGGTCCGGGTCCCACTTTAGTCTGCTGATGCATTTTCTGTTCCGCATCACATGTGTGTGTTTTAATAAAATTGAACCCAACTCAGAAAAATCAAGTAATTTCACAGAAAACCCAGATTTCTGACTTATCTGGAAAGAGAGAGATATGGTAGGACCAGGCCCACATGCCATCAAGGTGATGTTGGCCAAGTTGAATAGGGACTAGCCCTTGAGTAGGAGCTTCTGTGCTGTGGTCCAGCCCTCTCACGGCACCAGCCTTGGGACGTCTCAGGGCCAAGCTCTTGTGTGGGCTTTAACTGCCGGGGTCTGGGTCAAGGCTTCTGAGTTGGCCCCTTTGGATTATAACTGTAACACACATCAGAGGGTAATAAATATGCACACCAAAACCCTAGCCAAGGCAGGGTTCAGGGGGAGTCTGCTAGATCTGAACTTGACTTTGAAGCATCTCAGAGCCTCAGCCACTGAGGAGTTCGTAGTCACCTGGGATCTCCACCCAAATGCCAGAGATAATTCTGTGTCTCTGGTTAGACAGTAAACTCCTAGGAGTCAAGGACAAGAATCCTTGGGTCCTCTTTTTATTGAGCAGGATGACACTGTTAGACAAGCCTAGTTGCACATTAAAATCCCTTAAGGAAATTTGTGAAAAGCCCCAGCGCCCAGGCCCTTCCCCAGACCAATTAGATTCAGTCCTCTGGGCGTGGGGCTGGGGCCTTGGTAGCTTTTAAAGCTCCCCAGGTGATTCTGATGTGCAGCCTCAGTGAATAAGGTGCTTAATTAAGTCATGTCAGTGGAGACACTGTTGCTGTTAGTGAGAATGTACATTCTAGGCCAGAGAAAGCTGCCCCAGCCCATGCAGTGTTACCAGGGGAGGGGGATTCTGAGTGACAATGTCCCCAGTGTGATTAAGTCCATAGCCAGTGGGTCCTTCCTGCCTTCGGTGATGCTGAGCTGGTTGCAGAGCTAGGGAAGAAGGACCGGCCACTTCTGCCCTGATGCTGTGCGATTCTTGACTAATCAATTCCTACCCTACCCACCCCCGACCCATAGGGCCCGAGGTGTGCAGAGAATCTCCCAGAGGACATTGTCATAATCAATCGACGATAAGCACAGAGCAGACTGAAAAGAGTTTGGCCTTGACTGGACTGTTCTGAATAGCAGTTGAGATACATCTAACTGTAAGAATGGCTGGGTTCCTAGTATTTCCAGCCTTGCTTCCTTAAGCAAGATGATGCATTTGGCCAATAAGAATGATGCTTCCCTCACTTCTCTGATGGGTTTTGGGAGTAGATAAGCCAGCGGCAAGCCAACCCTGGCTTGATGACAGCGTTCTCACCTGCTTTGTCTCCCCAACAAATGGGGCTCTTTTCTGATAAGCAGCCCTGGTGTTGGCCGAGCACCCAGCCCAGTCAGCAAGTGTGGGAGGAGCAGGGTATGTAATTTCCCATTCTTCCAACCAGCACTGAGGCCTCAGTAACACTGTCTCGGTGCCTGGGAGTTTTTCCATCTCAGGAAGAAAATAAGCGAATGATTTTCTGCACAGGGATGGCCTTTGAAGGAAAGAGTTGCCTTTCAATTGCCATGTTAAGTCAGGAAATGGCTCTGTGCCACGACTGTGCCAGACCTTAGGGTAGTTGGCTTCTGCTCCCTAAGAGCACCCAGACACCCCAGCAGGGAGACTGATGTGCCAACTAGTGAAGGCAGGGTCCAGCGCCTGCTGACAGTGTGAGGAACGGGGCCCAGGGGAAAGAAGGCACAGCAGAAGCCATGCATGGAGAAGGGAACGGTGACCAGAGCCAGGTGATGGAGGACAAGCTGCATGGAGCCAGAGCTTGGTCTCAGTCAGGATCAGGAGGAAACAGCCAGCATGCTCAAAAGGAAGTCTGAGGAGAGTTTCATAAAGGGGCTACGGACAGGGGTGTGGGCAGGGTTCAGAAAACCAACAAAGAGGGTGAAGCGTTCTGGGCTGGCAACAGTGGAAGGGGAAAGTTGTTACCACCTTTAGGGGTCAGGGGCTAAGAGCAGGAAGCAGTGATTAGAAAAAGGGAACTGTACCTATGAGAGAGCCACTCAGTACAGCCAGTGCCAACCACAGCCTGGCAGGGAGAGAGCCAGGGCACAAATACACTGTCCCTTGTCCCTCCTCCATCAGCGCCTCCCATTGGCTGAAACTCTCGGGAGCACAGCAGGCCAAGGACACTGACTGGTGTCATCCATAGATTGGAAGGAAGGATAGTAGATCTATGAGTATCAAGAGAAGACTGTGCAGTAGACTTTATCCTATAGATCTGCTAGGGGTTTTTTTTTCAAACAAAATTGCAAAACCCCAAAACTTTAGTATATAAATAGATAAAAGCTAATTTGTTCCAAAAGTGTGTGCTGGGGGCCCTTTTGGACCCCACCCTTCTACCTCTCCCACCTGGACATCGGACGCTAAGCACCTGCAGCATCTCCACGGAGCCTTAGGCGGCCCTCAAACTGACATTCCTCCTGGAGGATAATCCGGCTGTGTGACAAGCAGCAGCAGGGCCAGGGCCTGGGGCTGGAATTTAAAGTGCTGCTACAGGGGCCGTGGCAGGTGCGAATACTCCCGACACAGCCAGTTTCAAGCCTGGACCTGATGCCGCTAAATACAGAGTGGGGAAGTGGTGATCAGTAGCCAATCGTTACATAGTCTTTTCACCATATAGACTACAATAAATGGAAATTGCCTGAAGAGCAAAGATGATGGTGAACTAATGTAAAACTGATGAACTCTGAGTCTTCCCCTTTGTTTTTAATATAGCTGATTTACTTATAAGTTAATAAAGATTTAATTTTTTTCATGCTTTATTTAATATTTATTTATTTTGTACTTTTCCTACCTTGTGGGTTGAAAAATCACCTTTATCACATTATAAAATGCCCTACGTGTTTGAGTAGTTCGTTCCTGGTCTGTATTTTACTTTATTATTTTTTAAACTTGTTGGTGCGACACTGGTTAATAGGGTCATATAGGTTTCAAGTGTACATTTCTATGATGCATGATCCGTATATTGCATTGTGCACCCACCACCCAAAGTCAAATCATCTTCCAGTGATTTAGTTTTAAATAATGCTATAATCAATAACCAACTTGCAAAATTTCTGGAGTTTTAACCATCAGCTGTTGTAAGCCAGTACGCGCCAGCTCCAGGACCCCCCCATGCTGCTGGGATTGGCATCACCCCAGTGCGATGCTGACCTCATCTGGACTTGACCTAAGGTGTGAGTAGTCTCTTTCCTGAGGCACCCCTCGCAGAGGGAGGAGGAGGAGAAGGCATGAAGGTGGTTTGGAGTAGATGGAAGTGAGCAGCAAACCACACCTGGACGAAGCCCGCACGGCAATGCCCGCAAAAAACCACACCTGGACGAAGCCCGCACGGCAATGCCCGCAAAGTCCGACCTGGGCAAAATCAGGAATTCATTCACCTGGCCATTCCTGAACACCCACCGTGCACACCTTCCCAGACAGCCTACTCAAAAAATAAAGATGCTAAAATCTTAAAATGCTTCCTAGCTGGTGTGGCTCAGTTGGATGGGCATTGTCCCACAAACTGAAAGGTCGTTGGTTCGATTCCCAGTCAGGGCACAGGCCTAGGTCGCTGGTTCAGTCACGGCACATATAGAAGGCAACAAATCAATGTTTCTCTCCCTCTCTTTCTCCCTCCCTCCCCCTAACTCTAAAGTTAAAAAAATAAATAAATCTTAAAATGCAAGCCAAATCCAGGAGCATATAAAAATGTTCATTATGACCAAAGTCGATTTTACTTCCTGAGTACGAGCTTGGTTTAAAAATCAAAAACTGATGCAATTCATCATATTGACCAAATAAAAGAGAAAAAAAGTATCAACTTAATAGATGTAGAAAAGCATTTGCTAAAACTCAATACTTGTTTATGGTTTTCTCAAATTGTTTCAGAAAACTAGGGAGAGAAGAACTTTTTAAATCTAGTAAGAATATCTCAAAGCACCTACAGCTAATAACTCATATTTAATAACAAAGTATTGATGCTTTCCTCCTGCTGTGACAAACGAGGAAGGAGGCCTCCTACCCCCTCTTCTCTGCAACATTATATTGGAAAGCCTAGGCAGTCCAATGAGGCAGGAACAAGAAATTAAAGGTATAAAAATTAGAAGGTAAGAAATAAACCCATCATTATTTGCAGATGACATCATTGTATACATAGAAAAGAATCTATAAAAAAACTGAGAATTAGTAAGAGAATTTAGAAAGGTCATCTGAATACAAGGTCAAAAAATTGTGTGTCTACATATTAGCAGCACACAGAAAATGAAATTTAAAACAATGCCTTTTTATAATAATAAAAACAGAAAAACTCTAATGGAAGATGTGCAGGACTTTGCCACTGAAAACGACAAAGCACTGTCAGGAGCCATGGAAGAAGACCTGCGGAAATGGAGAGAGGTACTGACTCAGCCGGAAGATGTGATGTGATGACGTCGGTTCTCCGCCGAAAGGCCCATAGAGTCAATGCGATCACAACGGCAACACTCCTGAGTTTTGTGGTGGTTATCGACAGATTGGTTCTAAGTTCACCTGGAAATGTGAAGGAGCTAAAATGGCTATGACAATCTTAATAAAAGAGAACAAAGTAGGAGGGCTTACATTACCAGATGCTGAGGCTTACTATGCAGATATAACTTTTAAGATACTTGGATGTTGGTGTGAGTATAAACAAATAAACCAGTGAACAGAATAGGGTTCAGAAACAGAGCCAGGCTTGCCTGGTCGATGAATTGTGTTGCTGAAATTCAGTGGGAGAAAGGTGGTCTTTCTTTCTTTTTTAATATTTTATTTATTTATTTTTAGAGAGAGGGGATGAGAAGGAGAAAGAGTGGAAGAGAATCATTAACGTGTGGTTGCCTCTCATGTGTCCCCTGCTGGGGACCTGGCCTGCAACCCAGGCATGAGCCCTGATTAGGAATCGAACTGGTGACCCTTTGCTTCACAGGCCCATGCTCAATCCACTGAGCTATAAAGACCAGCCAGGGCTGGTCTTTCTATAAGCTGTTCTGGGTCAGTTGAATATCCATCTGGAAGAAACGTGAAGCATCGATCCTGCCTCACATCACAGAAAAAAACTACATTGAAAGTGATCATGGACCTAAACATAGAAGGTGAAACAACAACAAAATGCTTCTAGATCAAAACAAAGGGAAACCCTTCACGTCCTCGGGGTGAGCTAGACTTCTTAAACAGAGCACACGATGGGTAAAGAAAAAGCTAACTATGTTGAAGTTCATTAGAAGTGATAACTGTTCTTCAGCAAAGGATACAAGAGAGTGAAAAGGAAAAGCACGGTGTGGCAGAAGATAGAAGCGATACACAGAACTGACCAGAGACAGACGTACTATTCCCAACAGGCCCAAAGCGGAACAACCCAAATGGTCACCAACGGAAGAGAAAAGGGAAGTGGGGCGTATCGTACAGTGGGGTACTACATAATAAGTGTGTTTTAAAGAAACAGACTGCGCTAAACACAACATAGCTGGGACTCACGGCAGGGTTGAGGGAAAGATGCTGGAGAGCAAAGAACATGTAATTCCATTTGCGTGAGTTCAAGGACAGGCAAAAGTGATCTCTGGTGTGGAAGTCAGAGTAAGTGTCAGTTTGGAGGCGGTGGAGGAGCCATACCATTGACTTTGGGAAGAAGCACGAGGGAACTTATGGGGTCATAGAAAAGTTCCACATTTTCATTTGGGCGATGGTTACAGACATATGTAAAAACTCATCAAACTTTATCCTTAGGGTTTGTGTACTTTAATCATGTACAGTATACCTAACTTAAAGAAAAAGGAAGGAAGGAAAGAGCAGAATCTCCAAATTTTTGTTTTCAAGAAGTTACTTCTTTCTCATGAGAAATACTTTGGATTCAATGCAGTATTTCCCTTGGCAGCAACCAGCACAGTTACTGCATCTGAGAAGGGAGATGGTTCTGCAGCAGAAAAAGAAGACAAGAGGGAAGCTGAGAGATTGGAAGGTTTCGAAGAACAAAGAATTCCAGTGTCTCGCGGAAACATCTCCAGAGAGCTGATGTCCCAGAAGCCCTCACGGGAGCCCGTCTATTCAGCGATTTCCCGTATCAGGTGGCTCCTGCAGCAAGAGTGGATGCCCGACGGGCTGAATGCACACAGGGAACAGGTCCTAGAATTTCACACTGCCGTCCGAACACGCACATTCCTTTCCTGGATAGCGGTCGGGTTACACAATAGCCCCCGGGACTTCCACGTGGAGCCTAACAGATATCACTGCCCACTAGCTACAGAAAACTCAGCTTTTTTTTTTTTTGTAAACAGAGAAGATAAGACTTTTCTTTTTCCATTTCTTAAGAGAAATCTCTTGGCAGGTAACTCCCTTCTCCTTTATCAGTGTATGAGCAGTTCCACATTCTTTCCAAACCCCACCAAGATTTTCAGATGAAGTCGCCAGGCCTGGTTCTGAGTTATTAGAAATTTAAAACAGAGACTGGAAATAATCTCTTTCTTGTAGAAATACAAACAAATCTTTCCAAATGAAATGGCAAGCCATGGGGGCTGGGGGCACAGGGAGTGGGTGGGGACACATAGATGAAACAAGCGAGCTGGGAATTGTTGAAGCTGAGTCACAGCAACACGAGAGGTTACTGTACTGCTCACTCCACTCTTACTGTGTAAAGTGTCCAAAGTGATTAAAAAAAAAAGCGCTCATTCTCTTCAGGTCAGTTGATTTGTAAGGATGAACCTTTACATCTAATCACATGAGTAACAACCAAGGAGACTCTGACTGTTGAACTCAACTTGACATTTGTCATCCCCCTTTGAAAATGAAAATAAAGTCCTCTGATTTCATCTCTAGATGGTAATTTTCTATCATCCATCTGTTCTTCACTGACTGGCATCTAAGCTTGAAACTTAATATCTTGTTATTTTCTCTTTGGATCACGAATTAACATATTTGGGTTTTAATGTGCTCTTTTTATCTAGGTTCTTCCTTCCATTCAACATAGTTATTTCAAGATGCATCTGTGCTTTTATTGTGCAGCCATAATCCGTTCCTTTTTCCTGCTGAGTGACATTCCCTTGGATGGATACACCACAGCTTATTTATTCATTCACCATTGACAGACATTTGGGCTGCTTCTGGATCAGGGCTCTTACAAATGAAGCTTCTACAAATTGTCACGTTGCAACAGGGCGCAGCCAAGAGGGGGGCTCCAGAAAAGGATTTAGAATGGGGTCCAGAGCTCAGGGTGTCCAGGAAATACTAAGATGTCCTCACCCCCGCTTCCCCCCCCGCCCCGCCCCCAGGTGTCAGTTGGGGAAGGAACAAATGGAGCAGGGCCATTGAGAGCTGTTTTGCATAGCCACAGTTTTGCAGCTAACCTCTGGAATGGTCATTTAACGTATCTATAACCTTTAACTGATTTCATAGGTATGTTAAATAGCTGGCCATATGTTAAATATGTGGCCAAGTTTTGAGCCAGGGAGAAGGAAGTGGCTTCTACCCAGGATGTAACTGGGGGCTGGTCCCCTGAGTTACAGCACCTGCGTGGGAGCTTGGAGTTGATTGGCTCCACACTATGGGGCCACACCTGCCCAGACTCACGATGGCAGCCCATTAAACTTGTAATAATACAGAAATACTGGCAGGTGTAACTGATTGTAGGAGGAGTTGGAAATGGGGCTGCAAAGCAGGATGAGCACGGGGATTTAAACCCAGACACGGCAGCCATTGAGGGGAGAGCCATGTGGCTTTAGCAGAGTGAGGACCCCCTCTTGGCCAGATGAGGGAGAGCCATGCCGTTTTGGAAGGATGTAGACCCCTGCAGCCAGAAAGGGAGATCCACGCAGTTTCAGCAGAGTGAAAGGGAAAACCACACAGCTTTGCTAGAACGGAGATCCCTGTGGCCAGGTGAAGAAGAGAGCCATGGGTTTTCAACAGAGTTAAGACCTCCTCTTGCCCAGGTGAAAGTGGGAGAGCCACGCAGTTTCAGCAGAGTAAGGGTCCCCTCTTGGTGAGGTGAAAGAGAGAGCCACGCAGCTTTGCCAGAATGAAGATCCTTGCAGCCAGGTGAAGAAGAAAGCCACATGCTCCTGGTCAGAGTGCGGACCCCTGCAGCTTTGGTAGAAGAGGCCCACGCAGCTTTGAGGTGCTCCCTTTGGCTGCGTGGCCTAGGAAGCAGGAGAGACTTTGCCCGGAACTTGGTACAAAGAACTCTTGCCAGTGGACCGTGAGAAGGTGCCACATGACTTTGGATTAACTGGAGATCCTGCCTTGGATGATCAACACAGCTGATAATACCAGCGGCCTGGAAAAATGGACGTGTGCTTCTTTTCCTGAGATACGGTACCCAAATTAGGGCAGGGGGAGAAGGAAGCGCTGTGGGCGTCTGTGGTTATCTTAAAGTACTTTGATATTTTTATGGGGACATCGGGTCACTACTTTAAGTCTGTACAGCTTTAAATAAACCCTTCCTTTCCTTTTCACAAATCTCTGGCATTGAGAGATGTCTTTCCAATTGGCGGCGGACAGATGAACCCAGTAGGTATTAGTATACCATCCTTGGGAGGGGCCCCTGTTTTCTGTAGCAGTTTTTGGCATCCCTTGGTGGGCCAGGTATTGTCCCCCCCCGCCCCGCCCTTGGACCTCTGTTCGGTAACAATATGTGGACATCTGTCTTTTCTTGTGAGTAAATACCCAGGAATGGAATGATGGGTCACATGCCAGTGTCTACGCAACATTTAAAGAAACTACGAAGTTGTTTTCCAAAGTCCTTGGGTCATTTTACATTTCTGGTATTTCAGAGTTCCAGTGTCTTCATGTTGTTGCCAGCATTTGCTATGCTGGCCTGTATAAGCTTAGGTGCAAAGTGGTATTTCATCAAGGTCTTTCATTTTCAGAGCCCAAATTACTATTATGTTGAGCATCTTCTTATATGCTTATTTACCATCCATATATCTTCTTTGCTGAAATATCTGTTCAAATCTTTTGCTCACTTTTAATTGGCATGTCTTTATCATTAATTCTTGAGAGTCTTTCCATATTCCCGATGCACATCCCTTGTCGAATGTATGCTTCATGCCCCCAGTGTGTAGACTGCCTTTCTATTCTCCTACCAATGCCTTCAACTTCAGGAAAGTCCAGATGACTAATTTGTTCTCTTAGAGACGGTGCCTCTGGGGTCTTATGAAAGAAATTCCTGCTTTACCGAGGATCACAAAGACTGTATTTTATGTTTTCTTCTAAAAGTCTTATAGTTTTGTATTTTTCCATTTAGTTCTTTGACCCATTTTGAGTTAATTTATGTATGTCGTGTAAGGCGTTGATCAGATTAGGCAATTGCATATAGACAACCAAATGCTATGGCACCATTAGTTGACAAGACAATTCTTTCTCCACCTAATTGCCTGTGCATCTTTGTAAAACTGTAGTTGTCCAAATACGTGTGGTCTTTTTCTGGACTCTATCCCATTGCGATGATCTATTTGTCTAGCTTGGTGCCAATTCTACACAGTTGCTTCGTAAGGCTTGAAATCAGTTGGTATTAGTCCTCCAACTTCATTCTTTATCAAATTCAGTTTGATTATCCTAGTTCCTTTGTATGTCCATATAAACGTCAGAATCAGATTGTCAATTGCCCCTGAAAATAAAATTTGCTTGGATTTTGAAAAAAATTACATCGACTTTGGGAAGTAGATCAATTTAGGAAGAATTGGCATCTTAACACGGAGTCTTCCAACTCATGAAAAACAGATTTCTCCATTTATTTAGGTCTTCTTTAATTTCTTGGAAAAGTGTTTAGTAGTTTCAGTGGATAAGTTCTGCATATCTTTTGTGAGATTAACCTCTCAGTATTTAATATTTGACGATGCTGCGCAAGTTTCTGCTTTGGACCACTGGTTGCTAGTACACAGAAACACAATTGTTTGTGTATAGAGCTCTTGTGTCCTACCACGTTGCCACGTTCCCTCGAGTGTCTTTGTGTAAATTCCATCAGATGTCTTTGTAACAGGCCATGCTGCCCACAAACCGGAACAGCTCCACATCCTCATTACCAATGGCAGGACTTTTTCTCCTTTGACTTTATTGCATTGGCTTGGCCCTCCAGTACGATGTTGCATAGAAGCAGTAAGGGCAGACATTCTTGTTTCGTTCCTGATCTTAAGGGCATAAGTATTCGGTCTTTCACATTTAATTAGGATGTTAGCCCTGACCGGTGTGGCTCAGTGGGTTGGGCATCATCTGCAGAGCAAAACGTCACCCGTTTGATTCCAGGTTCGGGCACATGCCTGGGGTGCGGGGCATGCGAGAGGCAACCGATCAATGTTTCCCTCCCTCTCTTTCTTCCTCTCTTCCCCTATCTCTAAAAATTTTTTTAATGTTAAAAAAGAGAGAGAGATGTTAGTTATAGGTTTTTCCTAAATGTCCCTTAACAAGTTGAGGAAGTTTCCTTTAGAAGAACCATTATTTACTGTGAGTTTTTATCTGGAGTGGATGTTGGTATTTTGTCAGATGTTTTTCCGCATGTATTAAGATGACTATATGGTTTTTATTTTTCATTTACTAATGTACTGAATCGCACCAATCCAGTGACTTCCTACCAGCGCGCCATGGCAGGGAAAACGTGACAAGAGCACGGAGTGAAAACGTGATAGAGAGACGAGCACAGGACATTTCCCCCTCAGCGTTTTGCTCAGACTAGATTCTCAATAAATACCCACACACTTTCTTAACAGAAAGAAGAATGAAAAATTTTTATTGGTCCTCACGCATTTGAGTGAATGTGTCCTTCCTTCCAGAAGTTCCAGCATTTTAAACCTTACTGCTTGTCAGGAGATGGTAGATTTTGTCCCCAGGAGGGGGAGGTAGTGAACACTGTCTCTCTTTCTGGATGTCTGGCCCCTTTGAACTGAGTTTGCGGGGTTCTCCCTGCTAGAGAACTTAGGGGAGCTTCTTTACCAGCTTCCCTTGCAGTGAGAGACCAGCCTCAATGCTGCTCTGTCATCGGACACCCTGTGCCAGTCTGTGGGTCTGAAGCTCAAGAGGTAAAGAAATAGCCCCCAGATCCACTCAGTGAGGGTGGAGGCAGCAGGGGACTCAGGCGGCAGTGTGCAGGGTCCACTGCCAGTGGTCCAGCGGGGCCCCCGCAGCACCTGTGCCGGCTTTCCAGTGTGATCTGAGCGTTATTCCTGACCGTGAAGCCACCTTGCCTGGTTTTCAGTCCCACATGGACAGTCTATGAACTATTTCACATTCTCTAAACATTGCTGCTCCCGTGTGGTCCAGGGACCAGCAGCAAAGGCGTCTCCGGGGAGCTTGATAGAAATACAGACTCTCAGGCCCCACCCTAGACCTTCTGTATCACAGCTCCTTGCATTTTAACAAGATCCACAGAGGCCTGAATTTGCATTAAAGCTATGGAGCACTACAGATTTCTCAACTATCCACAGAAGTTTCCACCATTCATGGTTAAGCCTGCTGGGGGGGCACACAACTCTGCCTCTGTGCCACTGTCTCCATCCCCATAGTGAGAAGGTGGGACTTGAGGATTTCTGAGGCCTCTTCCCACCCTGGCATTTTGTAGTTCTTTGACTTTTAGAATTTAAGGAATAATATATGGTTATCACACTTATGGGTCCCACCAGGACGTAACCTTTGCTTATACCTCCAACTTCATGTCCTAAAGCTTCCTGCTCGCACTTCCAGCCACGCAGAACTGCTTGTGTTCCCCACCCTCCCTGGGCAACCCTACTGCTCCTCACCTCTGCAGCCCAGGCCTTGCCAGCTCCTGAAGCTCTTCCCTCTTCCCCTGTGCTTCTGCTGGAAGCTTGGATGCCTTTCAGAACCCCGCTGTCATAAAGGCAGCTCCAATATCCCAGGGCTAGACTTATTATCTCAGGGCTGGCGCAGACAGGCTAATAAATACGGGCCCCGTCGGTACATCACAGCATTTGCTCCCTGTGTATCGAGTGGATGCACTCCATGGGTATTTTTAATTTCCCCTCCAGTGTGCTGTGGGCTTTAACAGAAGCAGAACCACAGTGCATTTTGTCAAGCGTGGACAACTGAGTTACTGACACCATGTTTTCAGTTTAGCCCACGGATGTCTGGGGATTGGCTCAGACCTGCTGACCTGCCCTTGCATACGGGTTTGCTGGCTGCGGTGCCTTGGCAAAGCCCAGAATGTCCTTTGGTCAGGCAGCATTGCCCCAAACTTTTAATTCCCCAGGTACCATCCATGCACGCTTTCATCAACCGTGAATTCCTCTAGCCTTGCTTGAACCTGCCTCCACGTCCAGCCTGTGCTAGCTCTCAAAGCGACCGCCCGCCCTAGGGCGACTGGATGTCCTGGGCTGTGTTTTCCAGTTCCCCCGGGAGTCTAGGCTTTTTCCTGAGATCCTGCAGCTTTGCTAGGACTTCACACACTCAGTGGGTTTTAAAAATGAAGAGGCACTTTTTGTCACTGTCACTTAAAAATCATTCCCTGCTATGCGTTCTATCTAGCCTCTCGATGCTATTTTCGCTTGCTGCAGAGGAGACCAGGCCCTGCCTTCTGTGTGCCCATGGGAGACACACAGGACTTAAATTCGGCACTTGCCCTTGGGGTTGTGCCACCCCACAGTTCAGGCTTCCCTCCCATTTGGATTCAAACCTTCAGTCACTCCAGCCCCTGAAGGAGGCTTGCACGTGCTCCACAACACTCTAGAGCAGGAAAAACAGCATTACTTTCCTTTTCCCTAATTTAAGTCCAATCACGTCCTCAGTCCCCACCACCCAGGGCAGTGAGATACCCAACATCACTCATAACTAGGGACACCCTTTCTCCCCCAGGGTCACCCAAGAAGCCAGTGGGATTTGCACAGTCCTGAAATCTGGGGAAGCATCTCTGGCCTTAAGTCCGCCACGCCACCAGTGAGATTCTCATCATCAGGTTGCCCATTTAAAATGGGTGATGTCACCTCCTCCTGCCTACCTTGGGCATGGCATTTGTTCACTGGCATTCCCCAGTGTCACACCCCTTAGGGCCCAGCCCCCGACATGTGTGTGCCATCTCTCAGAGACCCTGCCATGAAAGTGAGGTGTCATTATCACTTTATGTGGACTCACCACTGCCTCCTTCCCCTTTACCCCAAGAAGTCACCTGGAGCCCCAAGTTCCAGCCTCCATCTTCTGCCTCAGGGATAACAGCTTAATGCCCTCAGTGTGGAAGGGCTGTTTTCAGGGGGCAGGTATAGCAGTCACCTAACCCCAGAACTCACCTTTCTGGAGACAACCACGGCATCTTCCTGGAAGCCCCGGAGACCCCACCTGCGGACCTCTCCAGCTGCTGGGGTGTCCTCAGCCCAGAGTGCAGGCCAGAAGTGCCCGGTGGTCTAATGTCCCGGGAGCCACTTCAGCCAGTGACAAACAGCACTTGGCTGATAAACGCACCAGCTCCAGGCCCCTGCGGGGGACAACGCAGAGCTGTGTTCCTCAGTCTCCCAGTCATCCAAGAAGCGTGGAGGCTGGCTGCTCAGAGTGCACAACCTGCTCATGAACACCTGCAATGGCTCCCTTTTCCTCCTGTTCTCACTTCTCCACTTTCCTACCAGCCACTCCTGGAATCACCTTCCAGACTGTCCTCAAATCCTTGTCATGGGAGCTACTTCTGGGGACCCAACCTAATACTCCTGGGAGCTTCTGTTCTGGGCTCTGAATCCCCAAAACTCTTAACATGCATGTCCAGAGGCAATGGAGTCCAGACCCAGTCTGCCCTCTTCTACCGCCACAGAAAAATGGCCTTTTCCTCCTTCTGAGAGTTTCCTAGCGCCAAGAGGAGGTGAGACACGAGCAACACAACCCATTCTGCTGCCACAGAGCAGTTACTTACTGAACACCTACTGCACATCCAGCTTGACCCACAGCCATTGGGAAACAAAGGAAAAAAGAGAAGGTGCTGACAACCAGACCCCAGAAGAAGAAAATTGGCATTCAGGGAGTGGGAGAGAAGGAATGATTGCGGATCGCCTGGTCTGTGCCATGGTCTTCCATTCACAACCTCAGGTATTTATTAGGGAAACTGAGTCTCAGAGGAATGTAGTAAACTGCTCAAGCTGATGATCACCCACTCCAACCTTGGTGTGACCAGGAATTTGCCAGTCAAGTTTATTACCCTGCCATGGGGGCTCTGGGGAGCTAGGAGGGGACCGTGACAGTAGCAGACCCCCATTTGATAGGACCAGGGCTGGGCCCCTCTGCCTTGGCTGAGCCCATTAAAAACATACACTCCAGCTCCACCTGGCCCTTCTAAGGAAGATGAAATGGGTAAGAGCAGTGTGAGAAACACCTGACTAATTGCCCATCTGAGCAACCTCAGTGTTACAGGGTCATACACAGCAGAGGGAATTAGTAGAAACTTCTCTGTAAGTCACTGAGGTTGGCTACCCAAAGGCCTTCCGGAGCCATGATTGGTGGCTGTCCCTTTATTCTAACCTCCTCACCTGTAACTTGTGTCGCAGGGCCTGGTGGCACTGGGGGTCATTACTGAGACAAAGCGCAGGCTGGGTTTGGCTGCACAGTTTCGATGCACGGAGAACCGGGATAACAGCTATAGGGTTAAGACTGAGAGGATCTGGGCTGGTCCACTGAGCACCTTCTCAAAGACACGGTCTGTTTGGGGCTTGGTTTCCCTGGTTTTCCTCTTCTAAAGGCCCAGGGCTTGCAAACACTGCAATGTGAGCTATGCATTAAAATTTTATACACTAATATATATTTTACTGAACTTTTTAATAACCCAAAGAGAAATGGCTTTAAATAATTCAATATGGTGTTGGCCCCGAGCTGAACTATGCTACAAGTAATCATGTATAAAATATGACACTAATATTGCATACCTTAATTTAATAAATGTTTATCTGGATAATAAGCCATTTGAATTCTAGTAATATGGGGGTTACAGTTGCCATGGTATGGTCTTGTTAAGGTTTTAAATGAGACGTCAACAGCAACAGCGACATAAATGCTCACATTCACCTACTTACTGTTTATAAAGGAACCAACTGGACAGTGAATAGCTTATTCATCAATAAAAGTTTTAAATGCTATTTATGAAGCAATTGAATGACTGGAGGAAGTGTGGTGCCAGTAATGTATGTTCTTTCTCAGAGCCAGCTTTGGTATTTTACAGAAAGTCCAGCCTGAGGAGGGAGGTCGCCTTCTCCACACAACAAGCAGGCCATTGTCAGAAGAAGGTGACACTCACACATAGTATGTGCTTAGTAAATTCCTGTTGGCTGGATCTTTAAATGGCTGCCTTAAGAAAAATAATTTAAGCATCTGAGAGGTTTCCAAACCTGGCTATGTATCAAAACCAACTGGACACTGCACTAAAAATTCAGATTTCTAAGCCTCGCCTACATGCAGAGTCATGATCTCCAGTTTTGCAGCCCAGGAATCCCACCCCAAGTCCATGGTGAGTTTGTCTTTTGCTAAATTTTTATGAAATTTTTAGGTAGAGGATCTTAGGGTTGGAAAAAACCCGGAGATCATGACTGCAAATCACACCGCAAGTCTGCAGGAAAGCTGGGACCCACCTCCAGTCTCCTGGCTCCCACACCTAAGCTCTGAGTTTCCTTCCAATAAGCCAGGGCCTCCAAACCAGGGCATGTGTCCACCAGCTGATTTAGTCAGAACTCTTTTGGTTACAAGTGAAAGAAACCCAATGCTCACCAGTTTGACCAAAAAAAAAATTTATGGCTTCAGGTAGAGCTAGATCCAGGGACTTGTGGGGCCCACTAGAACTTTGCCTCTTTCCACATTTCAGTTCTGCTTTCCTCTGTGCTGCTTCCTCCCCAAGGCAGCTTTTCTGTACTTTGTGGCTTCAAAGCTTCTAGGCTATTTCCCAGTAGTCTAATGATCCTCACTGAAATAGGCCTTGGGGACATTTGGTGTAATACAGAAGCAGCAGAAGTTCCCAGCTGATGCCTAGGGATTTAACCTGGGTGGCATGCTCACTCTGGGAGCAAACACCGTGCTCAGAGGAGTGCACTGGAGAGAGAGACTGAGACCGGGCACACAACCTGACTGCAGACAAAGAAAGAGGAGGGTTAGCTCCACTGAAAAGGAACTGAGTCACAGATTCCTAAAAGTGAGAGAAGCAGAGCAGGAAGAACAATGATTGGCTGTCTCCTCACCCAGATTGTGCTGGCAGATTGTAAGGTAGCAGGGATACTCAGGCGCCTGTCTACAACTTCTACTTTACTCACCGCAAGTTGTGTAACACACACAATGTTACGTTAAAACAAGCCCAGAATTAGAGTGCAAAATCCCCATGAGTTTTTAAGATGAAACAGTAATTTCCAAAAGCCCCCGAGATTCTAGCAGTCGGTCCAGGCATACCTCAGACTCCCAGGGTCCCCAGGTGGCAGCTCGTGGCCACGCCCACTGGAGGAGACTGGGGGGCCTGAGCCACAGGGTCTGGCCCTGAAATGATCGCGAGTTTGAATCATTCAGTATGAAGTCTCACGATAAATCCCAGACCTCCCAACCCTGGTTCTAAGTGCCCCTGGCAGGCCCTGCCTCGTATTGTCCTTTGCTGCTGGAAGCAGATCTTTCTGAATGGAAAGGCCTGGAACGCCCCACTCCAACCTCAGCCTCAGGCACTTTGCTTAGAGGGGTCCCCCTGGAAGGCGGAAGTGGCGGAGTTGAAGGGCTCTGACCCCAAGAGGGGAGAGCTGTAGATGGGAGCAAGCGTGGCCTTGGCATGGTCAGGCCGACGTGCAGGGCAGCCCACGGATTCTCTCTCCTTCACTTTGGCAGTTGGGCTGGAAGACATGGAGGACATGCACGAGAGGCCACCTGTTCATGCCACTGAGCGTCAGGCCCTGCTACTGGACACCAGAGTGTCAGAAATGCATATGACAGCACGGAAATTCATGAAGTTGGGGGGCTAATGGATACCTCCCATCACTCATGCACATTACTAACCCTAACACGAAGACATGCCTTGATTGCACCTCTGGCAGGAAGTGGTACTATCTTACTACCTCAGCAGGAGGGAAGAAAAGACTCCTCCTCGCCCAGCAACAGCTCGACCAATGGGAGCTGGTGGTAACTCAGCCAATGAAAAGTCACCATACTTAAACTTTCAGTTTCCTCCAATGAGCTCTTCCTGCACAGCAGCACCTCCCCCCACCCACCCATGTCCTCAGGGAGAGGTTACCTCTCCTTTGTTTCTCTGGACTTGTACTTGGGTTGCCAACAGACTGCTTGTCCCCAATTACAGTTCTCTTTTGTTCCTGAATAAACCCATTTTGCTGGAGGAATATGGGCTCTCCATTTGTTTAAGGTAAACAGTGGTGTCTTTCCCCCCCAGGTGCCCTCTGTCTGAGCAGAGAGAGGGCAGGAGGTTAAGCCGCAGGCCCACCACGTGTGGCTGTGCAGGCTGAGCACGCACAAAGGCGCCAGCTGAGGGTGAGTGGGGCTGAAGTCCAGACAGCTTGCTTCTGTGTGAGCCCTGGCATATGGCACAGTTTGCCCCAAGGAGGTGGCACCAAACCATCATGTGGGCTGGGGTCCACCCTGAGGGTACCATGGTCCCAAGACCAAAGTCAGATCTGAGGAGGAATCTGGGAAGCAGAACTGTGGGGGTCCAAAGCATTGGCCCAAAAACTGGGTCTCCAAATCCAGCAGCAGGAAGAGAAAGCAATTGTGTGTCCAGAAGGCCAGAAGCCTTCCTCAGAAGCCAAAAAGAGCCCGGAAGCCAAGAGAGGCAATAAAAGAGGAGCAGGGCGATAGGGAGGGGCTTGGAGGAATCTGTCCATGAGGGGCAGGTAGACTGCCCATTTGCTCTCTGACCCACGCCCTGGCCTCCCCCTGTCCTGCTCTGTGGGGCAGGGACTGCTCTGCCCAGGTCCTCTTGCCCTGGCTGTGGGTACTGCTGTGTGCAAACGCCCTCACTGCCACTCCAGCCCTGGCTGTGGCCTCTCCCTCCTCCACTGGCCTAACTTCATCAGAACTCAACCCAGACATCAGCTCCTCTAGCAAGTGTTTCCCCCTGCCCAGAGCAGGCAGCACATCTCTGCCTTGATGCCCAAGGCTCTGCACCCTAACCAGGCGACTTATCAGTGTCTCCCCAGGACTCTGAACTCTTCGAGTGCCCGGTGTCATCTCCTATCTCTACATCTGGCCCAGGCCTCCTAGAGGAGGAGGAGCCCAGTGATGTCTGTCAGATGCTCACTGCTTGGAAAGGGACTGGAGTACCTTCTTGTTGATAAATCAAACAACCCCCATGTCAGAAGCAATCATTCTCATTATCATCCCCCAGATGAGGCTAAGTGACTTGCTCAAAGTCACCCTCTTAAAAAGTGGTTCTTGAATTCAAGTCCCCTCCCTGCTCCCCCTACTACACAGCTTCTCCTGCTTGTTTTCCTAAGATTCCTTTAGAACAAGCACCAACCCTCCCAGGATGGAGGATATAACTGCTGACCTCAGTTTGAGACCTACGAGTTTTCTAGTGTCAGATTGCCTGGCTCCTGATCCCTGCTCTTCACTGGGACCTTATTAGGTAAGTTGCTTTAGCTTCTTCATCTGTAAAATGGGTTCAATGGAGTCCCTACCTTGTAAAGTTGTGTGAAAGTTAAATATGATGAGACATGAAGAGTCTCAGCACATGGCCTGGCTGGTAGAAAGGATTTTGAAATGTTATACCATAGTTGCAACAGTGTAAGTTGAATTATCAGGTGGTATATTCTAACTCACTGCTTCTCAAACATTAATGTGCATGTGAATCATGTGGGGTTTTTTTTTAATTCAAATTCTTCCTGACGGGTGTGGCTCAGTTGGTTGGATGTTTTTCCTAAAGTGAAAGGTTACTGGTTCAATTCCCGGTCAGGGCGCATGCCCAGGTTGTGTGTTCCACCCCGGCTGGAGCATGTACCAAAGACAACTAGTTGATATTTTTCTCCCTCTCTTTCTCCCTCCCTTCCCCACTCTCTAAAAATAAAGAAATAACATCTTTTTTAAAAATGCAAATTCTGATGCAGGAGGTCTGGAATGGAGCCCAAGATTCTGTGTTTCCAATAAGCTGCTGGGCGGTGCCAGCGCTGCTGGCCCAAGAACCACCATCTGAGCAGCAAGGCTTCTGGTTCTGTTAGGAGCAGGACCCTGAGAGTGGGGGGGTTGGTGGGGAGTGGAGGGGCATTGTTTTAGAGCTGGGCCTTGTCCACGGTGGGAGGACTCTGGGCAGGGCTGGGGCAGGCAGAAGGGGCGCCGTGGGAGGGCCTGCAGGGTGCACTACAGACCGATGTCCTCAGCTCTTCAGGTGGGGGTGGGGGGAAGGAGAGGAAGGAAGAGGGATCAGGCCCCCTTCCTGGGGCCCACCCTCCCGACTGAAGTCCTTGTCTCACACGCACATGTCTCTGGCTGACCACTGCTGCCTCCATCTGACCTTAGGAAGGAATGCCAGGACTGTAGAATGTCCCAGAGGCTGGGGCAGCAGGTCCAGCAAGCAGGTAGCCCTAGGTCCTTGTCCCCTGGGTAGGAATGACCCTTCCCCCTGTGATCCCCTGCCTTCCAGCCAAATTAGTGTGTGCAGGGTTCCCTGGATTGCTGAGCTCCCGCTGTGCAGGAGCTTGTCTGACTCCTTCCCTGCCCCGGCACACAGTAGGCACACCCAGAGAAGGGCCCTCAATTCCCTTCTGACTGGAGCCTTCTGACCTTCCAGCCTTGGGACCCCACCTAGTCACCTCTTTCAGACCTCACTTGAAAAGGTCCAACAGGGAAGAGAGGGCAAGATTTGGGGGGAACAGTCTGAATTCCAACAGATTTCTAACCAAAGCATGTCTGTCAATAAATTTTAGGTTTCAGGAACAACCATTGAGTGGAGTGTTATCAAATAACCTCCACTTCATCCACTTTAATCACGAAAAAAAAACTCGCTAGTTTTGAATTTTTAACACATGCACATGGTTGGTTTAAAAGTCAAGGGCACCCAGCCACCCTCCCCACTGGCTCCCAGTGGGGCCCCTCTAAACTCTTCCAAGTGCTTCTGCTAATGGTTCACTCTCTATCCCCAGACAATATAATTTTAAAATGCTTTCTAGATTTATCAATTTTAGGCATTATCTGTTAGCTTGCTGATTTAACCCGAATTAAAATAATCACATGCATTCTTTGTTCGGATGCCTTTTTTAAAAAAGATTTTATTTATTCATCTTTAGAGGGGAAGGGAAGGAGAGAGGGAGAGAAATATCAATGTATGGTTGCCTCTCATGCATCCCCTGCCGGGAACCGGGAACTGGCCTGCAACCCAGGTATGTGCCCTGACTGGGAATCGAACTGCGATCGTGTGGTTCGCAGGCCCGCACTCAATCCACTGAGCTACACCAGCCAGGGCTGGATGCCTTTTTAAGTGTAAATACTCTTCTGTTTCTACTCATAGACCCACCATCCTTCCACAGTGTCTCTTTGGCTCTCCCTGGGTGGGGTGAAGATTATTAATTCTTTCCCTATTTCTTTCTGCCAAGCCTGGTCAACTTGACTTTATAATTTCATGATTAATGTTTCATTCCATAACTGTAAGAATGGTTTCTGTTCTTTGTTTACAGGCTGAGTCTAAAAACTGAAAATTAGGAAACAATGTTTACATAATTGCAACCAGGCAAATACTGATGGGCGTTCAATGGGTTTCAGTAACATACTATGAGCATACTGTCTTTCCTGTAAGTTTTTGTGTGTCCTGGAGTTTCTACTTGCCTTTGTTTTCTTTCTTCTATTTGCCTATAAAATATCCTCCTTTTTTTCTTCAAACTTTTCATCATGTCAGATATTCTAACCAGCAGGGAATTACACTAAAAATATTTAATCACCAACCAACCCAACTTAACTCAATAAACGGGGGTGATTCATAGGCGAGAGCAACCAGAATGGAGAAGTCACTGGCCACCAAAGCACAGGGCAGAGCGCTGGGGCCCCCTGCTGTGCCAGGCATTAACTCCCCAGAGTCTGGCTTATGGTGAAGTCCAGAGGACCCCAGGAAGAGGCTGGGCAGTGGGAGAACCGTGACTCATATTAGCTGCTATTTAACAACCAATTCCGAGCTCCAGCTGGCATACCCTGTCTAAACATCAGGCTTGCCAACAAGTCATTTTTCCTGAGTCCTCCCGCAATCAGCTCCATCTGCACTGGCTGCTTTCTGGGACCTGCTACCCAAGAGCTAGTCATTCTGAACCCCCTGCCCTGCTGTGCTGTGGGGATCCCCTGTGTCCTACATTCCATGTCTTCTTTCTTGGTTTACCCCTGTTTTGGAAAATATAATACCCAGTTTTGCCCTTTGCTGTTCAATTCAGGGGATGATGTTAAACACATTTAATCACCAACTATTCAAAAATTTTAACCTCTTGACATCTTGTTACAAAGTCGCATAAATATTCTGGTATTTAAAAATCTTGCTTTTGGCCCTGACTGGTGTAATTCAGTGGATTGAGCACAGGCCTGCGAACCAGAGGATCGCAGTTTGATTCTCAGTCAGGGCACATGCCTGGGTTGCAGGCCAGTTCCCAGCAGGGAACGCACAAGAGGCAACCATACATTGATATTTCTCTCCCTCTCTCCTTCCCTTCCCCTCTAAAGATAAATAAATAAAATAAAATCAATCTCACTTTTGTAAAATTAACATCAGTGACATAATATGGCTGAAGAAGTATGCTGCATTTGCTATTGCTAGAAAGCCAGCAAACAAGTGTGGGGTCTGCCATAATCCATCCACAGCTGGGGACTCCCATTCTCCTCTCAGGACGTCTCATGTACCAGGAGCAATGCAGGACTAGCCACCATATCCATCTGGATATTAAATATCAGGAGATGATTAATTATGCTCTTGTTATTTAGTTAAAAAAATAAATGCCAGTGGAGTTGTAAAACGGTCCTCCTGTGTTCCACTGGATCACCTTACACAAACCCTACGGTGCCCAGCGCCCCCTTTGGGCATCACTGCTCTGGTCAACAGCATTTGCTGAATGTCTCTTATGTTCCAATCTCCTGCTCTCAGGTAGTTCACTGTTTAAAGGGAATACAGGCAACAGAGCAGATCATTACAGCCAAAGTGATGAGTGATGTGATAGAAGGAAGCATAAACAACTGTGGGAACACGCAGGAGGAACTTCACCCAGAGGAAAGAATACCTAAACAATTGTTAGATGGATTACAGACAAGTGGGTGGATGGATGAATGGATGGATGGATAAATGAATGGGTGGATGGATGGGTGGATGGGTGGATGGATGAATAGACAGACAGATAGATGAATATGTGGGTGAATAGGTGGATGAATGGATAGGCTGGTAGATGTGTGGACGGGTGAGTGGCGGCATGGGTGAATTTATAGATGGATCAGATAAGTGGATGGGTGAGTGAGGGGACATCATAGAAGGCAGTGAGGAATGACAGCACAGTCCTCATCAGGGCAGTCATTCTTTCCCTAGAACCCCTGAAGGGTGGGGACAATAAATGAGTCAGCCCTGTATTCCCTTGCCTAGCACAGGCCTGAGACCTGGCAGGCCTTCAACAAATGTCAAGTATGTGAATCGACGAGAATTATTGAATACCACTAGGCCAGAGAGTTCGGCCAAATCTTTCCCCTTCTGTGCCTGTTTCTCAGATACAAAAACCTGCCACCAGAACGTACAGTGCTGTTGGTGCTGCAGAAGGGAGACTGCTTGGGGACCTGCTTTAGAACTCACTATGTGACTGACCTCAGGTAACTAGCATCTTCTGCTTCACCCACTTACATCTGTGCCCTCTCTGAGGCACTTCGTGTACATTATCTTACTCAACATTGGGATAGGTATTATTATGGTTATGCCCATTTAGCAGGTGGGACTACCGAGGCTCAAAGAGCCTAAGAAGCCTTGAAGTTGGGTCGATTGGGATTGAAATCCAGGCTCTGCTGTGTAAACTTGGGCAAATTACTTCTCCTCTCAGAACCTCTCCAAGAGGCAAAGATTAAGTGAGATAAAGTACCCATAGTCTCTGGCATCGGGAGGTAATTAATAGTGGTTCTCTTTGTTACTCAAGCCAGGAAGTTGCAGAATGAGATTCTGTTTTTTTCCCGTCAACTATGCTGTTGTCCTTAAGTTAATTAACAACAACAAAAAAAAGATTAAAGTTCTGCTTTGGCTTTGGTGCTTCAATGTATGTAAGAAAGATTTCAATAACACATTTTGAAACCTACATTTTCAGTAACTAAAACGATCAATAAGTTGCTCTTGCCTTCCGCAGCTGGAAGAGGTGATGGGGGACTTAGTAATTTGCTGCTTTGCCACCCCTTCGACCCTATATGCCATTTCTTTTCCTCGCCTGTCCCCTGGTGCTGAATGTGGGCACCACAGGCTCAGCATCCCATCAACATTCCTTTCAGGGGAGCCGGGCTCCTGGTCGCCTCGCGACGCCATCTAGTGACTATTGTTCGCACTGCAGAGCAGGAAAGGAGGAGTATTGCTAAAGAAATGATTGACAATGCCTTTGCCTAGACCTCACTCCCCTGCTCTGTTACTCTCTCTGTCTGTGCGGCTTTGGGAGCATCGCTTAACTTCCCCGAATGTTAGTTTCTGCGTTAGTAAAATGGTTAATGCACCTAGCTCCAAGAAAATGAAAACTTAATTAGCCTGATTAAATCATTACAAATTGGCTTATTAGTTTCAGAGCCAGGGGCCACCGAACATGTCAGTTTTGAGGGCAAGGCAAGAAGGGCAAAGGGATTTGTTAGAACAATCCAGGCCTTGGGGCACAGAGTGTAGATATGGAGTGGAGAAGACATCCAAGACCTAGCTGATGACCTTGAGAGGTGACCACTGCTTGTGTTGTTAGAACACAGACATATGAAGATCGCAGGACACAGCATAGGAGAAGACATGAACAACAGCAAGTGTTCCAGGAAGGATTATGGGCCAGGACAGTCAAGGAGGGCTCCCTGGAGGAGGGGATATTTAAGCTAGGGTAGGATCTGGAGAGAGTAAGGAAGAGCTCTCGGTGGTACTGTAGGTCATGGAGGGAAAGAAAGGGAAGCATGAGCAAAGGTTCCGGGGGGGGGGGCGTTGTGAAGGAGACCAACTAGAGAGAAAGCAGGAGCCGAGAGGCCAGGCCCGAGCACCCTCGTGCCAGGAGCTTCGCCTCTGCGTGGGAAAGAGCCTCTGACTAGGTGCACGTGGGCAGACGCTGTGCACAGCAGCTCCACTTGGCATCTCTGTGCAGGGTGGGTGGGAAGAACAACTAGATTTGGTCAAATGCACAAAAATGTCAAAGCAACAATCCTTGAAACTGGTATTGTTCGGGAATAGCAAAGGGACACATCTGTCTGCCTGCACTTTTCAGCAGACCCTGCTGGACCCAATGTTTCACACTTGGCCAGACCTCTGAGCTGGGCTGCGGCTGCCCATCAGGGCCAACAGGGTGGCCCCTCCTCCCTGTTGAACCAGGGGACACAGCAGCTTCTGTCCCTGACAGGCAGTGAAGCTAGACCTGCAGAGCATCAGGGCTAACTGGGACACCTGGGGAATTTGCCTAAAAGCAAACCCCAGCTCCAGCCCACAACATCTGAGGCAGAATGTCTTGGGATTTGGCCCTAGAATTGGAATTGCTAGTACTTCTGCAGATGATATATTTACCCAGGTTTAGGACTATTGGTGAGCAGGGAGATAGCAAATGATTTGAAGTCAGTTGTGGGACTGATTCCAAGCCCACTCCCTTTTAGCTGTGCTGCTCTGGGCCCCTATAAAATGGGCATAAACACCTCTCCCAGAGGATGTTGGAGGCTCCCAGAACATAGCAGATGCTTAATAGATGGAAGATTAAACCCAGGATGCCTGGGGCCCTGATTGCTCTTAATCTACACTCCACACGCACAGGCTGCAAGTTGATAATTCTGTCTCCTGAGGAAGTGGCTGGAAGTGACTTTGGGAAAAAAGAGGGAGGTCCCCAGTGGGGGACTGCTGCAGCTGATCCAAAGAGCAAACATTGAGATCTAGCCTTGATCTTCCTTTGCCCATACCACCCTCCAGGTGGCTGGCCCTGAAAGAACTCGTGGGACAGACAGAGCTTGTCCCTGGGGCCTCACGTCTCTTCAGGGCTCTTCCTCCCCTGTCCCTGCCCCCAAGCACCCTCTCTTTTCTCTGTCCGTTTAGTCTCAGGCAAGCCAGGCCTAGTGCCCAGGCCTGCTGCTGGCAATCAGCAGTTTCTGAGCCCCTGACTCCCCAAGTGGTTGCGGGGTGAGAGTGTATGTTGGCCTGAAGCAGGGCTCAGAGGCCGAGTGTGATCCCTGAGATGCAGCGAGGAGGTGAGGTGACAGGACTGATCAGTCGCTGCGTACAGGGGATCTGAGGAAATCACAGGTGACAGACACGCTGGCTTCCAGTCCAGACCAGGGGTGAGCCAGGAAGGAGGACTGGTGCTTCTCACTGGAGGAGGACACAGGCGGAGGAGGGGGCCGGGGGCAGGGGGGGAGAGAGGTGGCAGGACTCCTGTCAGTCCCCAGACTCAGCAGATCCCGCAGAGGCTGAAACACCTCCTGGTGTCTGTTCGGTGGGTTTGGTTTTCTCCTCCTGTGAAAGAAGTCCAGGTGGGCATCGGAACAGGTGTGGAGGTCCCACCGAGTGATACAGGATCCAGACTGCTCCGTCGTTTGGCTCCACTATCCTTAAAAATCCCCTTGTGACCAAGTGGAGTCAGGCATTCTGTTTCCCTCCAGTCGGTGACTCGTAGAAAGGTGGAACGCAGACGGGCTATGACTCCAAGTTAAGGGGGCTACTCCTTGAGGTGCCCTGTGGCACGTTCACATCTATTGGCCAGAACCAAGTCCCATGGCACAACCATTTGCAAGGGAGGCTGGGAATTGTCTTTGTTGTGGACCACCATGCAGGCAGCTCAAAATCAGGGATCTGTCACTCGGTAAAAGGGAGAAAGCGTCAGTGAGGCAACCCCCCATACCTGCAGTACCTATCTCTCCAGATGCCCAGAATGTTCCAGGCAGAGGTGTGGCTTCAGAAAAGCAAGGTTTTCTGCATCAGACTTGTTGGGCCAGAATACAGAGTGAGAAGACGCAGGGGCCCCAGGAGGAGCCTGGGGAGATGTGGGAGGTCCTCAGAGCCAGAGGAACTGGGGCAGAGGGGAAGGGCAGCGTGCTCCCACATATGACGTCTAGGAGAGACCACAGCGACAGAGGAGCTGGGGCTGCAGGATTTCACCACAGAGAGGGAGAGGTCAATGGGGCAGCAGGGCAGGTCCAGGGGCTGCAGACAGAGGGAGCCGGCCAGAGGAGCTGGCACTGAGGCTGCCCAGACCGTGAGCGGACCTTTCCAGACCTCGGCAGAGAACAAGAGGAGAGGGGTAGAACAGCGGCTGGAGATGGGAGAGATTTAAAGAGGGTTTGGGGGATTCCCTCCCCCGAGGACTGAGAGACTTGTGAGTATTTAAATGCAGATGAAAAGATGCCAGTGGAGTAAGTACTTCAAGCCCAGAGAAAGAGGAGAAAACTAAAGGAGAGAGGTCCTGAGAAGGCAGGAGGACTGAGAACTCGATTCTGCAGGGAGAAGGTGCCTGTCCCAACGAGAGCCGGGACGCGGGTGGGGAGAACACAGGAGACAGGTCACAGAGAAAACGGTTTTTAAAATCAAAACTGACTCCTTCGCTACTGCCACACTGGGGAAGGGGAGGTCAGAGGGAAAGAACTGTCTTCCCCACCCCCCTTCCTGACAGAGACTGGTGGGTGGGGAAGTGGGGGGGGGGGGACTCAGAGGGACCCACCCCTAGGAGGTGCCTGTTGTTTAGCTGAATATATTGAGGTTTTGGCCCGTGAAAGGTGGCCTGGGGTGATCAGGTGTACAGGTTGGAGAGGGCTGCACTGCTCAGAAACAAAAGGGAGGGGAGGGCGCTGTGAGTGCTGGGCCATGCACAGAGGCGAAACCGAGGGCCAGCAGGTGGGAGACGGTTCTCCCCCGAGCTCAGGGGCAGATTGTGCACAGGAAATTCGGATGTTCTGTTTTCGTTTGTTTACCTGGCTATGATGTAAACTCCATTGGTCTCTGAAATGATCGGGAGATCTGCCAAACCCACCCGTGCTTCCTGTGAGTGGTGTGGTTACTCTCTCGGGCTCTCAGAGTTGGAATAAAGATCGTTTTCAAGTGAAAACATCTGAGCCACAGAAGATGCAGAAAACGACTTTATCTGACCCTCCTTATCTGACTACAGCGGAGCCTCCCCAGATACAGCCGCGCTGAACCCGCCTCCAAGGGGTCTTCGGCAAATTCAGACTGCCCGTTCCCAAGAGCATCAAAAACCCAACCGAACCTTGCACTCTCCCACTGAAGCCCTAAAATCCCCTCCGTCAGGTTGATGTATATAAGGGAGGCTGTTGGGTGATCTACTTCAGGCTGTTGTGTGATCTGCTTGCATGTGTGGAAGTGAACCTTGTCTTTTCTCCTGTTAGTCTGTCTTTTCCCAGTTAACTTACAGATCCCCAATCACTAAGCTTCCCCAAGCTGGAAGAGGAAAAGGTCCCTTCCAAAAGTGGCTTAAGTGGCATCAAAAAGAGCAGGTGTGGAGGAGGGAGGAGGGGAAGCCAGCGGGGATGGGAGTGGGGCTGAGAGACCCACCTGGGAAGGCACTCAGGACCAGAAGGGAGGTGAAGATACAAGCCCCCAGGAGTGTGAAGACACTCTCAAGGTGAATCCAGGTTTTACGTGGACATGTGAGAGTGTGCTGGCAGGATGCTGAGGGAGCCCCCATCTTTGAAGTGGGGGCACAGTCATCCACTGAGAAAGGCAGTGCCTTGGGTGGGCACAGGTAACCAGGTTCTTGGTGATCGTGACAAAGAATTGAACCGAACATACAGAGAGTTTATAGCAGAAAGAGAGAGGGCAGATTTATTAAGCCATAGCACACTCCACTGAACATGGTGTAACCAGAAAAGAGACCGACGTTCGGGCTGTCTGTCACTACCAAACCCAATAAGCAATGACAGCGATGGAATCTTTATGGGCACTTTATTCAGATGGCCCTCGAGCCAAGAAGACCATACCCTAACGGACCACCTTGTCTTCTCTTTCCAGGACAGACCTTTTATAAGGAGGAGAGGATAAACAAGGTGTGGTGAAGGCTTTGAGATTCAGAAGCTGCAACATTCCTGCCCTGGGCAGTTAGCTGTTCCCAGGAGAGGCTGGTCCTTCATCTCTCCCTGGAACACAAAGGCCCAGAGGCCTTCCAACTTGTCCCCAGGTGGTGATCTCTAGCAGTGCTCCAGGAGCCAGGACGGGCCTTAAATGTAGTTTCTGAAACAAAAGCTTTAACATATACATTACTTGCTAGACTTACAACTTTTTACCTTAAGCTAAAATTTTCCAAGTCTTGAGTCCTCCATCAATGGGAGTGGGGAAACTCTGAGCAGAGATTGACCTCAGGGGTAGAGGGGTGCTATTCTTATAGGGCAGATATTTCCTGGCTAGTTTTGGCTGGCTTTTATTGCGCATATACAAGTAGTTAACATTACTTTAAACTGAGCATGTGGTCTCCTATGATTTTCTCTGATTGGCCACAAGGGAAGGGGGTCCCATAATGTCAATTTATTATAATGAGGCAGGGGTCCGGTAGCATCTTCTGCGCAGGTGCATTCATGAGTAACCATGAGTCAGTGCCTTTCTAGAAAGCAGGAACAACCCGTCTTAGAACAGCATCTCCGTCCTGTATCCTTGTCCTTTATCTTAGCTCTGGGGCACCTCCACAGTTTCCTCCCTCCTATCCTCAGGAGGGGGCAGGGCTAGAGCCTGGAGAGGTTTGCCCTGGACTGCTGTGTAATTCTTTGGGGAAGAAATTTCTGGCAGCACTGAGGACCCAGCTGAGTTGAAGTCCGTGAGGCCACATTCTGCCAGTCCTAGACTGGGAAGTTCTCCAGCAGCTCTCAGCCGCAGAGGTGGGCCAGAGGGACAGAAAATTGGATTTCTTGGGAACAGGGGAGTTTGGGGGTTGGATCAGATGGCTGGACAGAGGGGCAAGGAGGTTGAAGATCCCACAAGAGGTGAAAAGCGTGGCCTGAAAAGCAGTAAAGCCTGGAGGGGCTGACACAGAGGAGCCAGGTTGTATCGGAGGCTTGCAGACCTTGCTGAGGTGAGGGGCAGGGCAGGTGCAGCATGAATGAGGAAGGGAGAGCTGGGGGGACAGGAAGGGCATTCAGAGAGTGCTGCTTGAGGATTTAAGGTGCTGTCAGTGGAGAGGGGCTATGGCGATGTGATGGGCAGCTCTGGAGTGTGCTGTGGGAATGGGTGGCTGAAGAAAAAGATGGGAAGGTCCTGGGAAACATGCCCATCTAGGGCCCAACCGACTAGGGCATTGGACAGGTCAGCCCTGCAGGCACTGGAGCCCCTGGGCTGATGATAGTACCTGGACAGGAGGAGGAAGGCAGTGAGAAGGGGGTGCCCGGGAGGGTCGCACAAGTCAGCCCTGAGCAGAGGTAGAGGGTGACATGGTTATATGGCAGGAGCCCCAAAGGAGAGGGGATTTCATGCCGGTGGTTTGGGAGGGGCATGAGGAGTAGAGAGAACTGAGGTATAAGGCATGAAGAGGAGGAGTCCCCTGCACTGAGGAGACCAGCCCAGAGGAGTGTCCTGGGGGGCTGGGCAGTGAAGCCAGGTGGTGGAGGAAGCCTTTGGTAAGAGGGCTAAGGACAAAGGACTCCCTAGGGCGTAGTGGTAGCCACCAGCTAACCCTGGTGAACCCTGGAGGGACCTCAAAATTCTTATAACAGCTTTCCCAGGAAGTCACAATCAATGACTTCCTGGGAAGATTAGGGGTCAGCCAACCACAACCCACACAGTAAGTCTGACCCACTTCCTGTTTTTGTAAATAAAGTTTTATTGGAACACAATTATTTCCATAGACTATAGTTTACAACTGCTTTCATGCTACAAGGGCAAACTTGTATAATTGTGACAGAGATGGTCTAGCCCAGAAAGCCTAAAATATTTATTATTTGGCCCCTTGAGGAAAACGTAGCTCAGTGCGTCTGTATGAAGGATTAAACACAGTTGCTTTCCCTGGTTTCTAGTAATACCCTGTTCAGAACTAAATGTAGTCTTTCAAACCTTCCCTGTTTTTGTTTTCTTTCTTGATGTTGAAGAAGCAAGACTTGCAGTAAACTGCAAAAGCACACTTTTTCAATGTATAGCCAATGAACTTTCATGTACGGATCCATTTGTGTAGCCACTGCCAGATCACGATCGAGTCTATATCTGGGCCCTAAAGGCTCCTTTGTGCCATTTCTCAGTCAACATCCCCACCCCGAAGTCACCTCTACTCCAACCCCTGTCACTGTTAGTTTTGCCTGTTCAGGAAGTTCGTACGAATGGAATGACAAGACTATGAAGCAGTTTGTGTCTGACTTCTTTCATTCATCGTGAGTCTGTAAGATTCACCCATGTTGCCGCACATATCAGTGCTTCGTTCCTCTTGCTGCCTTGCGTGGATACAGACAGTTTTTTAATCCAGCCTCCTACTGATGGGCATTTGTTTTGTGTTCACTTTGGGATGTGATGGAAAAGACTGCGACGAACATTCTTATATGTGTCTTTTGCCAGATGTATGCACTCTTTTCTCCTGACTCTTTACCTAGAATTGGGATTTCCGTATCATGGAGAAGGTATTTATTTTTAGTAAGTACTGCCAATTGGTTTTCCAAAATTGAACCAATTCGTGTCTCATCCACAAACTTCATTTAATCCTCACCTGAGGATATTTTTCATTGATTTTAGAGAGGGAGGAAGGGAGGGAGGGAAGGAGGAACAGATGGATGGACAGACATAGAAACGTTGATTGGCTGACTTCTGTACCAGCCCCAAATGGGGATCAAACCTGAAATCTAGGTATGTGCCCCGACCAGGAATCGAACCAGCAACATTTCAGTTATGGGATGACACTCCAACCAACTAAGCCACACTAGCCATGGCCACAAACTTCATTTAAATTTCAAGAAAACCTTAGTTACTGCAGTGATGGCTCCTAAAAGTGAACTCACAGCTGTAATTGAGTAAATATGAGAAATGCCAAAGCCAATAGACCTGGAAGTCACAGAGGTGGGTGTGCTTACCCAGTGTAGCGTGGATCAGTTGGGTTCATTGCAGACAATGGATAGTGCCTCCCTGACCCACCAGAACCAGGAATTCAGGCTGGGCCTAGGCTGGGCTTCTCGGGCCATTTAGAATGATCTTTCAGTGTTCGGCTCATACTAACCATACTCACAGAAGACTGATGACCCCTTCCCCAGAAAGACATATTCGCAGCAGTGGGATCCCAGTAGGGAATCAGCAAGGTTCTCAATGTGTCAGTGTGCTGAGAAGGTAAAGTCTTAGTTATTCTGTTGCTGAGGAAGCATGGACCCTGAACCAGAGAGTCCTAAAATAATCTCCCACCCCATGACTGAGGTCATCTCCACTGGCAGGACTGCCCAGGATCCTCTATCCAGGGTCTCTCCTCCTTGAACAATAACACAGTTTCTCTCTGTTGCCCACGCTTTCTCTGCAGCACACTTCTTGAGATGGGTTCATGTCCCCGAATTAGCTAGAGTCTCTTTGTGCTAATCTGGTCAGCCCAATAGCCTTCCCCAGTAGATTTCCTTCTTCAGGTCTTAGAGTTCTGGGTTCCTGCTATGCTACTTGCCATAAGAGTCGGATTTAGGACAGACTGAATTTCTATCCCCTTTGGGACATATGAGTCCAGCAGGAAAACAGATTCACAAGTCCAGAGATCCGGTTAGATCAGGATTCAGATTTGGTAAAAGAAGCCGATGAGATCACTCGGGGTCATGAAGCAAAAGACTTCATCTCAGGGAGCACATCAAAGGTTTAAGGCACAGAGGGTAGAGAAGCAGGGCCTGGAGAGAACCATGTTCTTTTGGAGAGTAAAAAGCATACTCATCAATCCTGCCAACATGTGATAAGTAGTTAACATAGTTGAATATTTCAGAAGACTGTGCTATTAGTGTTGGTACCTAGAAGAGCTTCTTCCCATGAATCTGGCACCAGAAGGACTCTTGACCAGATTCTGACTCTGATTGTCCACTCTGACCACATCCAACTCAGAGAATGCTTTGGGTGAATCTCTTGGATTCTGCTTCCCCAGGACTGGGAGCAAAGTTTACCTGGACAGCCCCCAGCAAGACTAAGGTGTGTGATGCATACAGGAGAGCTCAAGAGCAAACGGTGCTTTGGGGAAGGTACCCCACCTTGTGTGGAGAACAAAGATTAGACTGTGTGAGGACAGAGGCCATGCCTGCCTTGTCTCCAGTTTTCTAATACAATGTCTTCTATTACACGGCTGGCTCTGTCGGTGCTTAGTGGCTATTTGTTGACTGCATACATAGGTGAATGGATGGATGGGTGGATGGATGGATGGATGGATGGATGAGATTAAGTGGGTAAAAAGGTGGATGAGGGGATAGATGAAGAGCAGGATGAGTTATCAGTCACCTGTATTCCAATGTGGTTAGATTTATTCTCTCCTCCTCTCTTGTGGCCCAAACTAGCAGGACCCACTAAGAATACATAGAGGTTCTTTACTTAAGCTCTTGAACTCCAGAGATAATAAAGCAAATTTCTCTTTAAAACCTGAGGTCTATGTTGATAAAAATATTGTACATATGGAACTCAAATATTACAAAAAAGGTTAAGGAATTTAATACTATATGTAAATATATAGAACTTGTAATATATTTATATAACCTCTATAAGAACAATGCAGTATTGAGCAAAAATAGGTTTACAGTTGCTCATATGGGAAATAATACAATAATTGACTTAAAATAATATAGAAATAACTCTGGCCCTGACTGGTGTGGTTCAGTGGATTGAGCACGGGCTGCAAAACAGAGGGTCGCTGGTT
Organism: Sturnira hondurensis; assembly: GCF_014824575.4. Classification (NCBI taxonomy): domain Eukaryota; kingdom Metazoa; phylum Chordata; class Mammalia; order Chiroptera; family Phyllostomidae; genus Sturnira; species Sturnira hondurensis. Next base: position 4,090,653 of record NW_028073498.1, on the reverse strand, counting down.
TGATTCCCAGTCAGGTCCCCAGTGAGCGGCTTGTGAGAGGCAACCACACACTGATGTTTCTCTCCCTCTCTTTCTCCTTCCCTTCCCCTCTCCCTAAAAAAATAAATAAATAAAATCTTTTAAAAATAAACTCTGTTTTGCATGCTCACTACTGTAAACCTACTTTTGCCCCACCATGTATAAGAGCATACCACTCAAAAAAAACCCAGCATCTTAATGTTATTTGAAATGTTTTCAGTTAGTAGTAATGGGCCCAATATAATTCACAAGAAATATTTTCAAGATATCCCTTCTCTGAAATTTCAAAGATGCCTACAGGCGAGGCATTCTGATCAAGATGGTAGAGTAGGTAGACACTGTACTCACCTGTGACCACACCGAAATTTCAACTAAATTATGGAACAGTCACTCTGCGTGACCAGCTGAAGACTTGCTGAACGGAAGTCCTATAGCTAAGAATATAAAGGAGAAGCCATGTAGAGACTGGTAGGAGGGTCAGAAATGAAAACTGGGCCGACTCCACATCCACCTGTGGCAGTTGAATATCTGGAGGGATAGTTCAGCTGCAGAGGCCTCCCTGAGGAGGGAGGGGTCTCAGCCCCACCAGCCAGGAACACCAGTGCCCAGAAGAGGAGTCCACGCAACATCTGGCTGTGAAAATCAGCGGGGATTCCACCCATCTGTGTGAGATAGAGGGCTGCTGGAGAACCAGGCATCCTCTGAAAGGGCCTTCACGTTGGACTCCAGGGGAGGAATAGTAGCTGGGAAATACAGGAAGAAACTGAGTTGTGTGGCTTCCAGGCACGAGCTGGAGGGATGGCAATCATTGTCCCCGTTTTGAGCCCTCCTCCTGCATGGCCTGCAGGCGCGATCTTTCCTGTGTCAAGCTCTCCTGCACACACAGCCAAGTCTGAAGCCACATTAGCCTGGTGAACCTCACTAGCTCTACCCTTACACCTCCATGAGACCCCACCCTACCCAACAGCGTAAGGGTCTTTCTGCAGCAACCAGCCTGGGCCTGTGTTGCAGTCTTTCTTAAAATACTCTTGAAGAAGAATTGTAGTCAAGCTTGGGGGTTGCTGGAGACGTGCAGGGAGAGACTGAGTTGTGTGGCTCCAGGACAAAGGCTGCAGGAATGACCGTCGCTGTTCCTGTGTTGAGCCCTCCCCCAACACCACCAAACCTGGTTCTGCAAGAGCCTGATGAATTCCACTAACTCCACATGACAATTCCCTGAGACCCTGCCCTACCACAAAGGTCTAGAGGCCCTGGGTGGGTGTAGACTGGCCTCGGTGTACCCTGAGACTTGCTGAGTGGCCTCAAGCTCAGTACTAGTGAAAAATATGAATCTGTATTAACCTGGTGAATACCACTCACCCCATTCTGTCCATTCCCTGAGACCTCACCCAACTCCTGCAGCACAGGAGGCTCTTTCAGCAGCTGAGCCTTATAAGCAGACAGCAGGCAGCAGCAGGTCTTGGGGTGCTTGGGCCTTTTGTGGACCTGCCACAGGCCCAGTACTGGTGGCAGTCAGCCTTGGTTTACAGCATGGCCTGTCTCATGTGCATCTAGGCCCAGCACAGGCAACTACCAGCCGCAGAGCAGATTGCTTTGTAGCTCATAGCAGGGAGCCCCGGGTCAGTCACAGGCAATGTCTGACACTGACCTGCATCGCAGAGCCCCCAAGAGGCCCCAGAACCAACACACCATGTGGCCAGCTTTAGACCACACCATTACTTCCAGCTTTAGTTCCACAAGCGGCACACCAGAAGGTAGTGTCAGCAGGCACCAGACCTCGCTCTGTGGGGTCACCCCTACCCAGCAGCTTGCAAACTGTGGTCATGGCCAGTCCTCACAGCCAGTCAGCCTGAGGGTCAGTCCCTCCCACGGACAGGCCAACAGTTATCAAGACTCCACTACAACAGGAGGGCACACGTAACCCACACAAGGAACACTCCGGGAGCACCTGGCTCAGGTGATCAGGGAGATTGTGCCCCATGGGACACCTACTACACAAGACCATCCTGGCAAGACTGGGAAACATAGCCTATCTACCTACTACATAGAAACAAACACAGAGAGGCAGCCAAAGTGGGGAGACAAAGAAACATGTCCCAAATGAAAACAGGAGAAAAGAGCTAAATGAAATGGAGTTCTGGAGATATGGAATTCAAAACGCTGGTTATAAGGATGCTCGAGGAACTGAGTGAGGACTTTAACAAAGACAGAGTAAGCATTATGAAGGACATAGAAACCATAAAAAATAGCCAATCAGGAATTAAGAATACAATATCTCAAATGAAAAATACACTCAAAGTAATTAACAAATTAGATGAAGCCAAGGACTGGATCAGCTATTCAGAGGACAGGGTAGCGGAAAACACCCATTCAGAACAGCAAAAATAAAAAAAACTTAAAAAAGGATACCTGCAAATTTTTTTAAAAAGGATTTCATTCACTAAGTATTTCTGCTTGCCCAGCTGCAAATATTGTGCACATGAGAATCACTGTTTTTCACCTGCTTCACCCCCATGCAAACATTCAGAGCCTTTCTGACAATACAGTCGGTTCCCCAGGTCAGGAGTCCGGTGACTCACCATTCGTCCTGCATCCCCACCGATGACTCCCACGTGTGGGGAAAGGACCCAGAAGTCCAGCCACAGAGACCAGCACTTTGGACTAGAGGGATGTAACATTGGGAATGAATTCCTATATGTGCCCTGTCTATTCCCCAGGGTTTCTGGAAGACTTCCTGAGAAAAATAAATGAGAGGCTCTTTGTCACTTTCCAGGCCCTGTGTCCAATGCAAGCTGTGGGTGTTAGATGAGAATCATTCTTCCAAAGAGGCTTGTACACACAGGTCACATCATGTCACTCACACGGCCTCCCACATGGCCTGCAGGACTGTCTGTGATCTGACTCCACTAGCTCTCTGAGCTCATCTCATACATTTCCCCTATTCATGGGACTCAACTGGCCCAGCTTGCATCCACCCCAGGGCCTTCAGACCCAGACTACTCTCTCCCCTGATATTCCACTTCTTCAAATCCCTGCTCAAATGCTTCCTCCTCACAGAAAGCCGTCCTCACCAACCCTATCTAAAATACCACCCACCTCCTGCTCTGTCCCTTCACACTAATTTCTTTCTTTTCAGGTCAATAATTTATTAATTTACTTCTTAACTGTCTCCTTAACTAGAAGGGAATGTCCATGAAGACTGGTAATTGCCTGCCTATTCACTGGTGTGTCCATGGCACTTGGAACATCAGTGGGTGCTTATATTGCAGGTCTATTGCAGCATAACAAATCATCACAAAGACAGTGGCTTAAAACAATGCGTATGTGTTTTCTCAGAGTTTGTGTGGGTCAAGACTCCAGGTCTGGCTTAGCCGAGTTCCCTGCTTCAGGATTTTTCATGAGGTTTCAATTACAGTGTTGGCTAGGGCTGGAGACCCATCTGAAGATCTGACCATGGAAGGATGGATCCACTTCCAAGCTCATGTGGTTATTGGCAGGATTCAGTTCCCTGAGGGCTGTTGGTCTGAGGGTTTCAGTTCCTTTCTGGCTATTGGCTGGAGTCTGCCCGTGATATTGCTGACTATGTGGTGTCTTGCTTCATCATGCCAATGAGGGGAAAGAGTTTGCTAACAAGACAGAAGTTAGATTTTATGTGATGCAATCGCAGAAGTGTCATGTCATCACCTTTGCTGTGTTCTGTGGTTAAAGCAAGTGCACTTTTTTCAGAACTTTCCTCAGCCGCAACAAGACATGCTAGTTCCTTAGGCCCTATTCCACTAAGGCCAGCTGGGTAGAGAGTGCAGAAATTGGTGCATTCATTGGAGGGAATTCATGGCTTGTCCAGGCTCGGCTCTTATATAGAGCTGACATCAGTACCAGACGGGAAAGAGCTGACCCTTTTGCATAGATTGGGCCCTCACATGAAATGGACAGTTAACTCATCAGGAACTACACATGACTGAAAATAATCTGGGACAACTACGACATGTGGTGCAGGGGAAAGGGCACACATCCACCATTTTCCATGAAGTCTGAACAGTGCCTCCAAGCAGGGATCCAGGGGCCCCTTTCCCCTGATCGCACTAGAAGCCTTCTCAGAAACAGGCAGGTCAGCAGAGAGGCTAAGACTAACAGCGGGACCACAGAGGGAAGCAAGTGGAGGTGGTAACTGTGGTGCTTCGGACAGTAGATGACCCACCCCTGGACTTTATGCTGATGAAAAGCCAGCAGGGCAGAGCAGTGAGGACCATCCCAGGTGCCAACAAGCCTGAAGGAGACAGCCACAGGCAGTGGATCACGTGCAGCCTGGAGCAGGCTGCCTAGAGCTGGATGGAGTCAACATCTGACATCACCGGTGTCAGATCCAGAAGGAGAGGCCTGCAGCCTCGCACTGGACCCTGCTGAGATGATTCCACCTCCTTGTTCATTGGTTGCATGGTTTTTTCTTTCACATAGCTTCTTAACATTTTTCTCTTTCTTCAATTTTGTTCCTGTTGGTTCACTTTCTTTTATTTCAAATCTCATATTTTACCCTTTTCTTTTCTTACTCTATTTTGCTTCCTTCCTTCCCCTTCTTACATTCTTTTTTTGTTGTTTCAAAATTTATTTTTCCTCTTTTTTCCCCCTCAGTCCTGTTCTTTAGTCTTATTATTTCTCCTCTCTCTATCCTTTCAGAATCATTTTTCTTTCCTTTAGTCATCTCATAATCTTCTTCTCTTTCTTATAATAATCATGTCCTTTCCTCCATTATTAATCTTTGCTCATTCATTATTGATATTGCTATTGTAGTTAATTATTCTTTAATTTTGTTCCTATTTACTCAATATTTTTATATAAAATCTCACATTTTACTCTTCCCTTGTCTTACTCCATTTTGTCTTTTTCCTTTGCTTTCTTTTTTTGGTTTAAATTTTATTTTCTCCCTTTCTTCTCCTTGTTTCTATTCCTTAGTCTTGTTGCTTCTCCTCACTTTATCTTCTCAAAATCATTTTTCTTTTCTTTGGTCATTTCATATTCTTTTTTCTGTCTTGTAATATTCTTATTCTCTTCCCACTTTATTGATCTTGGCTCATTTTTCATTAATATTGCTGTAGCTATTGTTTTTCTCAATTTTGTTCCTATTTTTCACAATCCTTAATTATTATTTCAAACCTTATATTTTACTCTTCCCTTTTCTTGCTCTACTTTGCATTCTTCCTCCCCTTTCTTATTTACATTTTAGATTTTATATTTTCCCTTTCTCCAATTGGTTTCTACTCCCTACTCTTATTATTTCTCCTCCCTCTATGCTCTCAAAATCATTTTTCTTTCTTTTAGTCATTTCATGTTCTTTTTTCCTTTCTTATAATATTTTATTCACTTTTCACCTTTATTAATCCCTGCCGGTTTGTTATTAATATTGCTGTTTTTAATATTGCAGGGGTGGGTATTTTTGCTGGTGTGGGTTTTGTTTTTGTGTGGTTATGTTTTGTTTTGTTTTGTTTTGTTTTGTTTTGTCAGCACCTATACTGACAACAGATAGGAACTCAAGAAGACTGTACCACTGAGCCCTACGGGACTCCTACCACAGAGGGCCACTCCATGAAGAGGTCAATCAGATAAGGTCAATCTAATATGTAGAAACAAACAAAAAGAATCACCTAAAATGGGGAGACAAAGAAACAACACCCAATTGAAAGAAAAGAAGAAATCCCCAGAAAAAGAACTAAATAAAATTTAGCAATTTATCAGATATAGAGTTCAAAGTAATGTTTATAAGGATGCTCAAGGAACTTAGTGGGAACTACATCAACATGAAAAAGGATATAGAAACTATGAATAAGAACCAGGTGGAAATGAAGAATATAATATCTGAAATGAATAATACACTAGAAGGAACTAAAAGCAGAGGGTTGAATCAGTGAGTTGGAACACAAGGTAGAAAAAAGCACCCAGTCATAGCAACAAAAAAAAAGAACGAAGATAGTTTAAGGGAGCTTTGGAACAACATGAAATACAACTATATTCACATTATAGGGATACCTGAAGGAGAAGAAAATGAGCAAGGGATAGAAATCCCATTTGAAAAAAGTAATGACAGAAAACTTCCCTAACTTGGTGAGGAGAAAAGTCACACAAGTTCAGAAAGCAGAAAGGATTCCAATCAAGATGAATCCGAAGAGGTGCACTCCAAGACACATCATAATTAAAATGGCAAAATTTAAAGACAAAGAGAAAATCTTAAAGGCAGCAAGGAAGAAACAGCTAGTAACATGCAAAGAAGCTCCAATAAGGCTATCAGCTGATTTCTCAACAGAAACACTACAAGCCAGAAGGGACTGTCATGAAATAATCCAAGTAATGAAAAGCAAGGACCTGTAGCCAAGACCATTCTATTCAGCAAGGCTCTCATTCAAAATGGAAGGAAAAATAAAGAGCTTTCTAGACTGAAAAAAAATGCCAAAAGAGTACAACTCCACCAAACCAGCATTGCAAGAAATGCTAAAAGGACTGCTTTAAGAAGAAGAAAATAGAGAGAGGAACACAGGTACAAAGGGGAAAAAGTAGCAATGAACAAACACCGATCAGTAATAACCTTAAATGTAAATGGATTAAATGCCCCAATCAAAATACATACAGTTGCCCTGGCTGGTGTAGCTCAGTGGATTGAGCGCGGACCTGCGAACCACACAAAATACATACAGTAGTTGAATGGATAAGAAAACATGACCTGCATATATGCTGTCTATAAGAGACCCACCTTAGAACAGAAGATTCTCACAGGCTGAAAATGGAGCGATAATAAAAATATATTCCAGGCAACAGACATAAAAAAAGCTGGGATAGCAATTTTTATATCAGACAAAATACACTTCAAAAAAAAGCTATAACAAGAGCCAAAGAAGGTCAATACATAATGCTTAAGGAATTAGTCCAACAAAAAGATATAACCTTTGTAAACATTTATGTACCCAATACAAGAGCACCTAAATACATAAGAAAAATTTTGGAGGACTTTAAGAAGGAGATTGACAGGAATACAATCATAGTGGGGAATTTTAACACCCCATTGTCAACAATGAATATATCTTTCAAACAGAGAATCAACAAGGATATTGTGGCATTGAATGGCACTTTAAAGATCAAATGAACCAAAGTGACATTTACAGAGCATTTCATCCCAAAGAAGCAAAATATACATTCTTTTCAAAGACACATGGATCATTTTCAAAGACAGACTATATGGTAGGACACAAAACAAGCCTTAACAAATCTGAGAAAATTGAAATCAGATCAAGCATCTTCTTGGATCACAATGGCTTGAAACTAGGAACCCACCTCAAGAAAAAACTAAAAAGCATTCAAATACATGGAAGATAAATAACATGTTATTAAATAATGAATGGGTTAACAATGAGATCAAGGAAGAAATTTTTTAAAATACCTGGAAACAAATGAAAATGAACACACAACAATCTAAAACCTATGGGACACAGCAAAGGTAGTCCTGAGAGGGAAGTTTATAGCAATACAGGCCTACATAAAGAAGATAGAAAAATCTCAACCAAACGACCCAAGACTACATCTAAAATGACTAGAGAAACAACAAACAAAGCCCGGAGTGAGTAGAAGGAAGGAAATAATCAACATCAGAGCAGAATTAAATGATATAGAAACTAAAAAAAAAAAAAATTAAAAAAATCAATGAATCCAAGCACTGGTTCTTTGAAAACATAAATAAAATAGAAAACTTTTTAATCAGACTCATCAAGGAACAAAGAGACAGGACCCCAATAAATGAAATCAGAAATGAAAGAAGGGAAGTAACAACTTATACCACAGAGATAATTACTGCAAACAACTATATGCCAAGAAATTGGGTAAATTTTGAGTGAAATGGGTAAATTTCTAGAAACATACAATCTTCTGAGAAGAAGCAGAAAAGCTGAATAGACCAATAACAACCAGCAAAATTGAAGCAGTAATCAGAACATTCCCAACATACAAAATGCCTGGACTAGTAGGCTTCACAGGTGAGCTTTACTAAACATTCGAAGGAGAACTAACACTTTCTCAAACTATTCCAAAAAATTCAAGGCGTGGGAATTCCCCAAATCTTTTTACTAGGCCAGTATTATCCTAATTTCAAAACCAGGTAAAGGTATAACAAAGAAAGAAAATTATAGGCCAATATCTCTGATGAACATAGATGCTAAAATCCTCAACAAAATATTGGCAAACAAGATCCAGCAATACATTGAAAAGATCATACACCATGATCAAATGGGATTTATTCCAGGAATGCAAGGATGGTACAATATTCACAAATCAATAAGCATAATACGTCACACAGAAAAATAAAGGACAAAAGTTATACAATCATATTAATAGATGCTGAAAAAGCACTTGATAAAAACCAACACTGTTTTATGACAAAAAAAACTCAGCAAAGTGGGAATAGAAGGAGCATCCATCAACATAATAAAGGCCATATATCAGAAACCTACTGCCAACATCATACTCAATGGGCAAAAACTAAAAGCATTTCCATTAAGATCAGGAACAAGACAAGGTTTTCCACTGTCATCACTCTTACTCAACATAGTACTGGCAGTTCTAGCCACAGTGATCTGACAAGAAAGAGAAATAAAAGGCTCCCAAATTGGAAAGAAAGGAGAAAAACTGTCATTATTTGCAGATGACATGATAGTGTACATAGAAAACCCTATAGACTCCACCAAAAAACTACTTGATCTAATAAGTGAATTCAGCAGAGTAGCAGGATACAAAGTTAATATTCAGAAATTGATGGCATTTTTATACACTAAGAATGAACTATCAGAAAGAAAAAACAAAAAAATCTCATTTACCATAGCAACAACAACAACAAAAAGTACCTAGGAATAAATTTAACCAAGGAACTGAAAGACATGTCCTCAGAAAACTATAGAACACTGAAGAAATTGAGGAAGAAACAAATAAATGGAAGCATATAATGTGTTTATGGATTAGAAGAATTGACATTATTAAAATGTATACACTACACAAAGCAACCTATAGATTCAATGCAATTTCTATTAAAATACTAATGGCATATTTCACAGATCTAGAAAAAAATACTACAAAAAGTCATGTGGAAACAAAAAGAACCTGAATAGCCTCAGCAATCTTGAGAAAGAACAAAGTTGGAGGGATCACATACTTGATATCAAACTATACTACAAAGCCACTGTAATCAAAACAGTCTGGTACTGGCATAAGAACAGACACATAGATCAATGGAACAGAATAGAGAGCCAAGAAATAAACTCGTGTCTCAGTGGTCAATTAATATTTGACAAAGGGGGCATGAGCATACAATGGAGTAAAAATAGTCTCTTCAATAAATGCTGTCAAGAGAACTGGACTGGTACATGCAAAATAATGAAACTAGACCACCAACTTACACCATACACTAGAATAAACTCAAAATGGATAAAAGACTTAACTATAAGTCATAATACCATAAACATACTAGTGGAAAACACAGGTGGTAAAATTTCAGATATACCATGTAGCAATATTTTTGCTGATACATCTCCTAAGGCAAGAGAAATAAAGAAAAATAAACAAATGGGACTATATCAAATTAAAAAGCTTTGCCCTGGCTGGTGTAGCTCAGTGGATTAAGTGCCAGCCTGTGAACCAAAAGGTCGCTGGTCTGGTTCTCATTCAGGGCACATGCCCAGGTTGCTGGCCAGGTCCCAGGTTAGGGGCATGTGAGAGGCAAACCGTCAGTTTATCTTTCACACATTGAATGTTTCTCTCCCTCTCTGTTTCCCTTCTTCACTCTTTAAAAGTAAATAAATAACATCTTTTAAAAAACAATTTAAAAAAATGTAAAAGCTTCTGCATGCCTAAAGAAACCATCATCAAAATGAAAAGGGAAGCAACTCTATGGGAGAACATATTTGCCAATGATACATCAGACAAGGGTTTAATCTCCAAAATATGTAAAGAACTCATATGACTCAACACCAGGAAGAAAAACAGTCCAATTTTAAAAAATGGACAAAGTACCTAAATAGACACTTCTCCAAGGAGGACATACAGAGGACCCATAGACATGTGAAAAAATGCTCAGCATCACTAGCCATAAGAGAGATGCAAATTAAAACCACAGTGACATACCACTTCACACCTGCCAAAATGTCTATCATAAAAATAAACAAATACATTTATTTGTTTAGTAAGGGTGTGGAGAAAAGGGAACCCTAGTGCACTGTTGATGGGAATACAGACTGGTGTACCCACTGTGTAAAACAGTATAGAATTTTCTCAAAAAAATAAAAATGAAACTACTTTTTGACCCAGCAATTCCACTGCTGGGATAATACCCTGAGAATCCCAAAATGAAGACCAATTCTAAAGACCTTAGGCACCCCTATATTCATAGCAGTGCTATTTACAATAGCCAAGAATTGGAAGCAGACTAAGTGCCCATTAGTAGATGAGTGGATCAAAGAACTGTGGTACCTTTGCACAATGGAATACTCTGCAGCAGAAAGAAAGAAGGAGCTCCTACCCTTCATGACAGCATGGATGGAACTGGAAAGCATTATGCTTAGTGAAATAAGCCAGTCAGTAAAAGACAAATACCATATGATCTCACATGTAAGAGGAATCTAATGAGCAAAATAAACTAATCAGCAAAATAGAACCAGAGGCGTAGAATCATGGAGTAGACTGACACCAGTAAAAGGGCGGGAAGGACTGTTTGAAAGAAGGTGAAAGGATTAGTCAAGGAAAACATGTGAAGGACCCATGGACATGGACAACAGACGTGGATTGACTATGGTAGCGGGGCACGGGCTGGGTGGAGGGGATAAGAAGGGAGAAAATTGGAACAACTGTAAAACATAAACTAAAAAAATAAAGAAGAAATAAGTACAGGTCCTGACCTCGTTTAAGGGGAGGGGTGTTTACAAGGGTGTGAACCCCAGGAGGTAGGAAAATCATTGAGGGCTAATTTAGAATTTATCTACCACATTATTTGCTCAAATAAAACACTGAATAACCCTACCCAGCATGGCTTCGATTCCAAGTCAGGGCACATGTCTGGGTTGTGGACCGGTTCCCAGTTGGGACACATGAGAGAGGCAACTGATTGCTGTTTCTCTTGCACATCAGTGTCTCTCTCCTTCTCTTTCTCCCTCCCTTCTCCTCTCTTTAACAAAAAACAAACAAACAGAAAAACATCGAGTATTATTAAATCCAAATGTCAAAAGGTGACACCAGGGCAAGAGAGCAGTAAGATTCAAGACTCTTGCAATTCATCTCTTGCACAATGTAGAACTTCTGTGAGATTTACTTATCCTCTTCTCAACTCCCCTCTGATGCTTTGTGACCAGCTGGATCTGCTTGCCTCCAGCGTAGGCTCTCCCACACTTTGAGGAGTCATCCAACAGAAATGACCCACACACAACCCAGGCACTTCAAGCATCTACAACCCCAAGACCACTATTCACAAAGCCTATTTGTTATCCACCAGGATCTCTGAAATTGGTGAGCTGCATCCTTATTTATTCCATGCTGGGAGTGGCGCACTTTTGAATAGGCACTTTGCATTTATGAATGGGCTGCTTGCCAAGTTAATAATGCATCTCATAAAAAGAAAGAAAACACATTGTTCAGTTGAGTAGATCTAATTAATATAATTCAATTTTAAAAGGGCCATTACTTCAGAGTCTTGATGTCTGGGATGCTTTTTAAAGAAGAATCTTTTTTTAAAAGAGTCACCATGACTACAGAGAGACCCTCACACCCCTAAATCTGATTAGATTTCTCCATGGAGAAGAGTGCTGGAACACATTCAGCTTATGGGGAACTCTTTTCTGCCTCCTTTGGTAAAAGCCCTGGTTTGTTGTTCAGAGCAAGCAGGAGTCTCAAATTCATCAATATTCACTGATGAAGCCATCTCTAGTCATTAACAGCTCGACTGGATCAGCAGACTTATTGATCACCAGGCATGTGCAAGGCACTTTGATGGATTCAGAGAGTCATCTGAGGAGTTGACAGGCCCACTGTGGTGACAAGTCAGCCGTGTGGGAGCTGACCTCTGGGTGGTGCAGATCCTGCTCAGGGACCTGGGACCGGAACAGAGGACTCTGGTGAAGAACCATGATGTCATGGTGTGCACACAGGACAGTTCTGACCCGCAAGAGGGTTCTTCTCTGAGGGTGGGGAAGAGCCTGCTCAGGGCCTTAATTTAATACAAACTCAACCACCAATTGCTGGATCACTTTGGGCATGTCATTTAACCTCTCTAGCCGTTACTTTTACCCTTTACATGAAATGGGATTATGTTTTCTTCCGTTGTACCTGAGTTAATCATGTGGCGATTGTTGCTTGTTTGAACACGTGGCTTCCCAGACAGGCCTTGGGAGCTGCTCAGGCAGTGGCAATTTACTGTTGTCTTAAAGGTACCTGACACAGTGCTGCATATGTCCTAGGCACTCAATAGTAAATAAATGAATGGGCATTGGAAGGTTCTTACAAGCCCTCCATTCTTTGACCACCCTTCCACACTGACATTATGCCGGCCTTTCATTCTTCCAGAGGAACTGATACAAACTGATACCACCTTTGGTTTTCCAGTACAACACAGAGCACACAGTTGTCCCAGGCCTTCTGCCCATCCCACCCCAACCTACGGTCAACTCAATTGCTCTGCTTTGGGCCGTTTTGCAACCTGGGGAGGGGATAGTCCAAGGGAGTGGACTTGGGTATTGGAGCCAGGTACAAAGGACAAGGAGAAGGGAGCAGAGGAGGAAGAAGAAGTTAGGGATGTTTAGCTCCTTGCTGCCTCCAAGATGTGTGAGAACATGCTGGGCACTCTGGGCAATGAGGGAGCAGCTAGAACACCATTAGCCAGTTAGATCTAACATTGCTCAGTTTCTTGGGTGAAAGGGACCTTTTGAGTCCCCATTAAAGGCAAGGAAGCAGATTTCTGATATCCAGGCTTACACAGAGCTGGGACTAATTGGTGTTTCCACCAGCCAGAATGGAAATACTTTACAGTATATGGGGAATTGGTTAGAGTACTCAGAAGGTTATTATCTCAGGAGCAGGACAAAATCAGGTATAGACTCAAGGATGCCTTGTCCCACATAACAAAGTTTAGAAGTATAGACTTACTTTTGTGTCCTAGAAAAATGTTTAAAAATTTAAAAAAATACAAAAATAAGAAGAAATGTGAAAATTTTGCTCTTTAAAATACATTGTTGCCCTGGCTGGTATGGCTCAGTGGACTGAGTGCTGGCCTGTGAACCAAAGGGTCACCAGTTCAATTCCCAGTCAGGGCACATGCCTGGGCTGCAGGCCAGGTCCCTGGTTGGAGTCATGTGAGAGGCAACCAATCTATGTATCTCTCACACATCAATGTTTCTTTCCCTCTCTTTCTCCCTTCTTCCCCCTCTCTCTAAAAATATAAACAAATAAAAATCTTAAAATACATTGTTATGAAAATAAAAGTGCAAACCATAAGCTTGGAGAAAATATTTGTGGAATGTATATCTGACTAAGATCTGTATCTAAATATATACAGAACACTCACAACTCAATAATAATAATAAGACAAACATCTCATTAAATAGTTAAAAGGTTTGAACACTTTGCCAAGGAAGATATATAGATGACAAATAAGCACATGACAAGATGCTCAACATCATGAAACAGTGGTGAATGCAAATTAAAACCACAGTGTAGCGACTACTACATACTCATCGGAGTGGCTGAAATTTAAAATACTGACTAATATATTAAGTGTTGGTGAGGATATGGAGCAACAGGAATTCTTATACACTACTGAAAAGAACGTAAAATGAGATCGCTCTGGAAAAGAGTTTGGCAGTTTCTAAAAAAGTTAAGCATATGCCTGCCATACGACCCAGTCATGCCTTTCCCAGACGTTTACCTAAAAGCAATGAAAGCATGTGCCCACTGGTACAGGTATCAGTACGTGGACACAGGTGCTCACAGCAGCCTTGGTTGTGATAGCCCAAACTGGAAACAAGCAAAATGCCAATGAGCTGATAAGGAAACTGTGGTATATTTTTACAGTGAAATAATATTCAGCAAAAAAATTGAACAAATTGTTGCTACTCCCATCGGCATGGATGAATCTTAAAATAATGGCGCAAGGTGAAAACATCCAGGAAAAACGCATGCATATTTTGTGGTTTCATATACATTAAATTCTAGAAAGTGCAAATTCCTCTATAGTGATAGACAGTGATCAGTGGTTGGACTATGGTGGTGACAGAAAGAACCGAAGTGGGCAGGTTGGGGAAATATTTGAAGAGGATCTGATTCACAAGACTTGGAAAAGGCCTAGAGCTGAGGGATGAGGGAGAGGGGGGTGTCTCCCATGTCCCTAGTTTGGAGCCTAGGAAAGGGAGTAGAGGTGGCGTTTTCTGTTCTGGGATACACCGGGTCTGAACGCCAGTTAAAGTACTCAGTTTTAACACGATGGAGTTTGTGTAAGGAGGCTCAGGTGGAATCATTGAGTAAATAATTGAATCTTCTGGCCTGTTGCTTAGCAGAGAGACCTGGGCTGGAGGCAAAGGATCTCAGAACCCAAATCAGCTCAGCAGGGCTCCAAAATTTAAGTAACCTGAATGCTTTGTATTGAGAGAATGGGGGAACTCCCACTGTCTTTGGAAGGCAAGTTTCAAAAGCATTCAAACTAACAAGATCAATTTGTTCAGTTCCTCTCTGGAATACTAAGATGTTTTCTTTTCTTTTCATTCAGGGGTTTAAACACACACACACACACACACACACAGTAAAGGCGAATACTGCAGTTCAGTGCAAAGAGCCCTGAAGCGTAGCCCTGGCTCTCTCATTATGTCACTGTGATTGATTTTGAACAAGTAGATTACCCTCTGTTTCTTGTTTCCTCTGGGCAGAGAATTCTGCATCAGCAACGACTTTCTTGCAGCATTGTAAGGCTGTTCTCAAGCTTGCATCTTTTCTGTTCTGTTTCCAAGCTAACTGGAAGTCTGGGGTATAATCGGGTTCCGAGCTCTCTCATGAACACGGAATTGAGTATTTGTCACCCAAGGGGCCACGAGACTGCAGAAAGCTCCACCAGGTTCCCACTCTCCTCTCGTCTCCTTTCGGGTTGGCTTCTAATTGTAAAATACAAGGGATTGACTTTTGGCTCATTCGCCCATTCATCCAATTTTTAAAGTACGTGCCAGGTACTTTTGCTGATGAAATAGATGGCCCAAATCCTTGTTGTCCTTTTATGACTTCTTGATGAGATTTGCGTGAGTTCATCTAGTGTTTGTTTTTCCTCAGCAACATCATCTGGTTGGTCTCAGAGTTTAGACGACAAAAATGAATATTTAGACCTATGATTCAGCAAATCACTTCAGTTCTTCATGATCTTTTTTCCCCTCGAGGTCAGGTGCAAGATCTATCTCATTTTTACTTGACATCATTATTTTGGGTTCTGTTTTTCCAAATTTGCCTTCCTGATTAAGTTTCACCCAGAAAATGGTAAAATGAGTTTGCTGCCCGCCCCCCAGCTGCTCTCAGGAGGGAAGGCGCTAGAAACCTATAGTAAGGCTGCTGGGGGTGGGGAGAAGGGACGGCAGCTGGAGGCTGAGAAAACGAATCCTGCATAAATAATACAGAACAGACCACCCTGGAGCCGAGAGGCTCAGAGTGCAGCTTTTAAACATATGCATGTGTGAGGGAGAGAGTCCAGCATTTTTGCAAGAATCAAAGAACCAACCTTTAACCCTGGGGTTGCCAGCAGTGGTGTGGAAGCGTGCAGGGGACAATCTCCTCTTTTTATATCTTAGTTTGACATCCTCTACTGTATTAATCAACACAAATCTATTATAAGTTTTATATGCATCTTTATTTTTGTATTTTTCCAAGGAATGGGCATTCCTTTTATTTTTTTATTTTTTTATTTAATTATTGTTCAAGTACAGTTTTCTGTCTTTTACTCCCATCCCAGCCTAGCCCCCACTGTGCTCCCCACCTCCCTCCCATTTCCACCCCCTTAGTTGTTGTCCATGTGTCCTTTGTACTAGTTCCTATAAATCCTTCCCCTTTCCCCTCTGAAATTCCCTCCCCTCTCCCCTCTGGTCATTGTCCCCCTGTTCTCTATTTCAGTGTCTTTGTTTTTATTTTGCTTGCTTGTTTGTTTTGTTGCTAGCTTCCTGTTAAAGGTGAGATCATATGGTATTTGTCCTTCAACACCTGGCTTATTTCACTCAGCATAATGCTTTCCAGTTCCATCCATGATGTTGCAAAGGGTAGTAGCTCCTTCTTTCTTTCTGCTGCACAGAATTCCATTGTGTAAATGTACCATAGTTTTTGGATCCATTCATTTACTGATGGGTACCTAGGTTGCTTCCAGCTCTTGGCTATTGTAAATTGTGCTGCTATGAACATTGCGGTACAGAGGTTCTTTTGGATTGGTGTTTTAGGGTTCTTAGTAAATAATCCCAACAGTGGCATTGCTGGATTAAAAGACAGGTCCATTTTTAGTTTTCTGAGAAAATTCCATACTGTTTTCCATAGTGGTTGTACCAGTCTGCAATCCCACCAACAGTGAACTAGGGTCCCCTTTTCTCCACAACCTCTCCAATACTTGTTGTTTGTTGCTTTGTTTATGATGGCCATTCTAATTGGTGTAAGGTGGTATCTCATTGTGGATTTAATTTGCATCTCTCTGATAGCTAGTGACATTGAGCATCTTTTCATGTGTCTCTGGATCCTCTGCATGTCCTCCCCTGAGAAATGTCTGTTCAAGTTCTTTGCCCACTTTTTAATTGGGTTGCTTGTCTTCTTGGAGTGGAGTCATATAAGTTCTTTGTATATTTTGGAGATTAAACCCTTGTCTGTGGTATCATTGGCAAATATGTTTTCCCATACAGTTGGTTCTCTTTTTATTTTAATAGTGTTTTCTTTAGCCATGGGCACTCTTTTTATAATCAGAGAAACAAAATCCATGGTAAATAAAATTTTATTTTATTTATTTTTTTAGATTTTATTCATTTTTAGAGACAGGGGAAAGAAAGGAGAAAGAGCAGGAGAGAAACATCAATGTGTGGTTACCTCTTGGGCGCTCCCTACTGGGGACCTGGCCCGCAACCCAGGCATGTGCCCTGACCGGAAATCAAACTGGCAACCTTTTGGTTTGCAGGCCCGCACTCAATCCACTGAGCCATACTATCCAGGGTGGAATTTTAAAAGATATTTGTAACCTAGATACTGTAGTGGACACAAATAAAATGCTTTGTCCAGATGTATAATTCCAGTGTAAGGCAGGACTGCAGGCAGCACAGACTTTGGAACTTAGAGCCTGGTCCAAAAAAAGCAGCCCGCTCCCTCCCCCAGAGAACTCTGTGATACTGCTGCTTCCTCCGTCTCTGTCCTAGACTACTTGTCTTCCCGCAAAGCGAAGGCCCTTTATGGTGAGGACAGAAGCCCATTGTTTCTCTAAGTCTACAGCACACATCAAAGGAGGCTGTGTAAACATTTGCTCAATTTTTTGCTCAAGGGATTGAAACTGAACTGAAGATGGGCCCTGTTCCTATCTGCTCTCTGTCCAGGCAGGGAATGCATGTGTAAAATGCATATGCATGACTTGGGTGAGCCTGGGACTATTTTTATAAGATGGGTGGGTTCAGCTCCCAATGAATTTTGATAATTTCCCTGGGGCTAAGGTATGTATGGGGAAATGACAAAGGAGCAGGGAACAGAAGGGGAGACCATGGTTATGAGCCAGAGACACTGTATTTTTGTCTGTTTGTTTTTACTGTTTTACAGTCCTCGGTGGGTGTGCTCGCTCCTCCATCAGACAATAATGACGCCAGGCACTGGGCTATAGGACTACTCAGGACTCTCTTGCTTGCAAGTGACAGAGAAAAACAATTCTGATTTGTTTGCGGGAAAGCAGATTTATTGGACATGTAATGGAAAAATGCAGGCCCTGGTTTCAAGCATGACAGAAAGTGGCCTGTCTCTTGACTCCACTTTCCTTTGTTTTTCCTTGAAAAGCAAGATTTTGTATTATGTTTTCAAATTAGTCTGTTAGAATCATTTCTTTTTCTTACAAAATAAGACTTTCAGGTATGTTCCTAACTTAAGAAGAGGAAGCCCTGGCTGAGTAGCTACAGTCTCTGACACAGCCTCCCCGGGTGCTGGCCAGATGGCCACTGGCTGCACACTACCTCAACAACCACAGAGGAAAGAAGTTCGATGGGGTAATGGTCTTATGATGCTTCCCATATATATCTTCCCTGTGGGAACCTTTTCTTTTCCTTTACTTATAACTGTATCCTCTTTTATGGCTCAGCCATGGTGTGTTATTGCCCTAAGGAGCAGGGTAGGGTCAGGGTGGGTACCACTCAGAATCCAAAATCCACGGAGAGACAGGAAAGGACACCTTCTCCAGAATGGAAGGGAGCATAGAAGCTGTCAGGGAATAGGGATGGTGAGGAGAGACTGGAGAGAATGAGTCCAGAGGGAGTATGCCAGGTCCCCTGAGGAGCCTGAGGCCACCTCTGTGCCAAGTCTCAACCTGGGAGGGATGTGGGACACAGACAGACGTCGAAGGTAGGTTGAGGAGGAAGCTGAAAGCAGACAGCGCCTGGGCCCCACTCCCTGTTTGGAACTCTGCCTCAGGATACCCTGTGCCAACACCGCAAAGTGAAGTGGTGGTGAGAAACATTTTGTGTGGAAATGGTTCCAGACGGTGTCCCCGTGTCACCTTTAGTCCCTCTGTGACAGAGAAGGGATCCAGGAGCAGCCACATGTTCCCTGTGGGAGAAGAGAAGGTGGCTTAGAAGGTGGCTATGGGGTCACAGTGGCTAGGAGAGCGGGATGGACAGGTGACTCCATCCTGCTGATCAGAATCAAGCCCAAGGCTTGTTGGGATGGTTGGCAAAGAGAAGCCGTTTTTCTGGCAGACATGTTGCGGTGAGGTTGTGAGCCTGGATTGCTGGGGTCTCAGGTGGGACCTGAGAGTCCAGTGCACGTGGAAGGAAGCAAAGCTGAGGGAGAGGCCCTCGTCTTCAGTCCCCGTAACTAAATTCTGGGCTCCTCACTTACATGAGCTGATCAATTCTTTTTTGTTGTTGTTGTTAAAGCAAGTATGAGTTGGGTTGTCTGTCGTTTACAGCAGAAGGTGCCCTGGCTAACACCTATAGGGAAGAGGGAGGCAGCTCCAGCAAGGGGTGGAGCCTGCAACAGTGAGAGGACCATCAGGAGGAGCCTGGAGAGGGAAGAAGTGCTGGGTGTGGAGGTAGGGACTGAGAGCCACGTGGGAAAATCTGGGTGATGCTGAAGAGGACAGTGCCTTTGTGCCGGGAGATACAGGGTTCACTAGGAGGGGCCATGTCAGCAGTCAGGGCAGGACGAAGCTGAGGACCTCGTAGCATCACAGGAATGAAGTGACGGTCAGGTTTGCTGGATTTGGAAGCAAACAATGACTGGGCATTGAGCCTTCCGGTGAGGAAGAAGACATCCCAGGCGGCTGGGGGAATGGTTAGATCACAGGGTAGATGAGTTTGGGAACTGGGAAGAGATAGAATTTGGTAAAAGAATTGCTGGTTTGAGATGGGAAGTTCAAAGCAGAAAACCAGAGAGCAGGTAGAACGTGGATTTGGGAGCCATGAACACAGGCGTGAAATTAGAGGCCAATGACTAACTCCTCCAGAAAGTGTGCCTGGAAGGTAAAAATCAGTGTCTATTTTGCTCATGGCCACATAAGGCACAAGTGTCACTGTAGACTTCTGACACCTAAGGCCTACATTTGAAAGAAATGATACACAGATACAGCATCAAATCAAGCTCAATTCTCGGATGCCTGAGTTACAAAAATAGGTCAAATGTTGTGTCAATCTTCAGCAGCTTCCGAGGAAGCCGCGAAGCAGGGACGCAGGCTTTGGGGACGGCTACTTGCCCGGGAAGCCTGCCGCCCATCCCGAAACTGAGTGGCAGCCAGGTCTCCACCGGGCCGGACGTGGTCGGCACCGGAAGAGAAGCGTGGAGTAGGTGAAGGGGGGGATGGGGGACATGGTGGCGAGAATCGTGGCAGATTGTGTCCACGCGGCAGCAGTCACCCAGCAGTGGCGGACCCCAAACATATGCGCCCAGCCCAACACCGTGATCAAAGCGGCGCCAGGCCACGCACACGGCCCAAACGCACCCACGCTAAGGGCCCAGCCCGGGGCCGGGTCTGTGTACCCCGGCCCAGACGTGCGTCGGAGTAATCCCTGATCCCGAGTCCCGCGTTGTAAGGCGCGCAGAAACCGTTCGTGCAATGTGGCTGCGGTCCCTGCGCCCTTAGACGCCGGTTACCGTAGCTTTCGCCCGCCGGGGGCTCTGCAGACTGGCCAATCTTTGGGGGGGCTGCGTTTGGCTTCAAAGAGTCTAGAGTCCTCTCTGCAGCCCTTTCTGCGCCCTTCCCCGGGGTCAGGCCGCAGAGCCCCACCCCCTCCGGGGCGGAGCTCAAGGGCGCCGGGCGCGGGGCGGGCCGAGAGCGGAGCGCGGCGAGGTCTACAGGGGGCGCTGTGGGCTGTGGCGCTGTCCCGCGGTCAGTGCGCGCGGTGTGTGCGCGCGGTCCTTACCACCCTAAGCGCCAGGCGGCGAGCGCGGAATCCGCACGGAGCCGCCGAGCCGTGGAGCCGGGAGGTGGAGGCGGGCCGGGCCGGGCCGGGTCGGGCCGGGACCATGGGCGGTGAGCGCGGCGCGGGCCGGGCCGGGCTGGTCGCTTTGAGGCTGAGGGGCGTGGAGGCTTGAGGTGGGCTGTTGTTCCAGGGTCTGGGATTGAGATCGAAAGGGTCTTCTGGACGTGCCGAGGCCGGGACGACCAGCAGTGTCCCCTGTGGGAGAGTGATGGGGTGCTGGGACTGGCTTCGGCCGGGTCTGAACCCCGCAACTAAGCCTCCTCCCCTATCCCTGCACGCTCGCCAAACCCTAGCCCGACTCGCTCCCTCTCCCTAAGCCATCCCCTCCCCCAAGCTACCCCCGCGCACCCCTTGTCCCAGCCCTCGCCTCCTCTCCTAGCTGCAGCGTCCGCTGCCCAAGCCCTCTTCCCCTACATCCCGGAGGGTGCCAGGTCCACCTCACTACCTCCCGCTTCCCTCCAGCCCCGCTCCTCTCCGGCCTCGCCTGCCTCCACCCGAATCCCCGCCCTTCCAACCCTTTCAGGCTCGGCCCCCGCACTCCTGTCGCCGGATTCTGGCCCCAGCTCTAGCTTCCCGGTCCCGCTTCCCGCCTCCCGGGCAATTCCGAACCCGCGCGTCTCCAGGTGAGAAGGCGGCGACAACTTCTCCGCAGCCTTTCTGGGGGTGGGGCTGGTTTCTCTGCAGCCACCTGCGACCCGCGCCTGCTGGCGTCCTGAGGCCCCGCGGCGGGGTCGCTCAGTGTGGAGGCTGACTTGCCTGGAAGCTCAGGTTAGGACTGCGTGGTTCTGACCCTGTGGCATTGCTTTTGCTCGTGAACTTGAGTGTGTCACGATCCTTCAAAGAAGCTGGCTTTGTCACACACAAAACTGCATCTGCTTGGAGCAGGTTGCATTGTGGCTGCAGGGGTCTTTCAGGTTGTACCTGTGGATGGTGAAAGGATTAGCGGTGCAGCGAATGTGGAGCCCGTATTTCCCCGCTTTGGCTGGGCGCTAAGCTGTAGGGACAGATCGAGGCTACTACCACCGCCTGGGGGTCCAGGGTCCTCTTGCTAAGGCAAAGTTGCTTTGCAAACATTCAAAAAGTGAAATCAAGAGAGGAGTGGAATCAGATCGGTTCGAAGGGGGAAGTGTGAGGTGGGTGGCTGAGGGGGCTTCGCAACTTGGGGACATTTTTTGCTCCTTGGAGAAGGCCCTCGATTGAGCCCTGTGTGGAGCAGCTAGTGCCCAGCCCAGCCTTGCAACGTGACTGCCTGCAGCCGGTGCTTGGCAACTACTCCCCCTCAGACGTGCTGGTGCCCAGTCTGGACTTCTGTGGGAAGAGGGGTTAAGGCAGATGGTTTGACAAGCCTCGTGCTCCCTGGAGAGAGGTGGAGATGCTTGGTTACAGCCTGAAAGCCAGGGCATGAGTCTGCCCCTCCCTGTTCCAGGCTGGCATTAAGGCTTGGATTAAATTGCCGATTGAAAAGAAATGACACGTGGAGCGGGGGGCGGGGGGGGGTACATCTCTTTTAGGGATTGGCTCGTGGCCAGCCCACCCTCACTGACACGTGGGAGGCTGCTTTTGGGCACCAGGGATGGGATGAACCACCTGGTCTCTGGAGAATAGCTCTCTAAGCATTTATGAAACTGCATTATCAGTAACTTATTATTATTATTATTGATTGGCTTGAATAGTAATCAGCTCAATACTCATTCATCCTTGAATGGTGAATTAATAAGTAATTAGCTCTGGGTCACAGTGGGGATCAGATGATCCCCCCAGGTGTCCACGCATTCCCGAGGGTGCCTCCTCAGCACTCACCACTCCTTTCTGCGATGAGCTGTTGACTCGGATGCTGCACTGGCCGGGGACGGGGTTAAACTCTCTGTGCAGCCCCAGCACCCAGCCTGGCACCCTCTACGTGGTAGGTACTCAGTGTTTGTCTAAAGAAATGGATCCTCCTCTTGAATCCAGTCTGAGTCTATAACCCATGTTTTTCCATTGTGCTGCACTATTTTCAAAATGTTGCCCTTAAATTCGTCAAGTTTTCAAAACAAATAATCATATAATCTCACTAGAGACAAACTCATTTCTGTGTGCATTTGGGACAGAGCACTCAATTTATGGGTTAGGCTCTGGCAGCTGGATCTCTAACCTCAGTGGGGCCTCCAGAATTTTCAGGAAGGAAATTAGTTGTCCTCATTCCAGAATTGGGGTGAGAGCCTGATGGGCGCTCTGGGGAGTTAAAGCTGTTTGCTGGGAGCTGAGTCCTCCACAGCTTGCCCGATAGGGCCCTGAGCTGTGGCCACAGCTGCCTTCTGCATCCCTCATCCTGCCCAGGAGAGAGGGAGCGCTTTGGAGACTTGTTACACTTGTGGAGCCCTCCAGCTGCTTCAGATTGCACCACCGCCCCTCCAGCGGTTTCTGCCCACCCCAAATAACCGCTTCCCATGCAGAGCTGGAGTGTCCCTTTGCGCACGTTTCTGGTAATACAGTTTGCAGCTCTGTTGGGGGGAGGAGGCAGGGGCTCTTGGATGGTGTTTCTGTCAGAGGCAGCTGTGAGCCACTGGCAGATGGAGCCAAGTGCAGTCTTGTGCCAGGTCAAAGGTCAGCCCTGGAGAGTACAGCCAGAGGCTAAGGGGGTGGGAGCACCTTGCACTCCTGCTCCTGTTCGTGGGGAGATCAGGAAGAGCTGGAATTCAGAATGCCGCTTGGGTGCGAGAACCTGCACTGGCCACAGGTTCCCTGCTCTCACGGGCTTATCTTTCTTACCCAGACTGTCTCTGTCCCCAGGTCTGGCTCTTACCCACAATTCCTACAGCTGGTGAAAATCTGTCTTCTAGAAGAGATTTAATTAATGCCTGCAGCTTCTGGGTGAGAAAGGGAGGGAGGGAAAGAGACTGACTGCTATCTGGAGGTGGGGAGGGGCAGATGAGAGCATATCCAGGGTCCTGAGCATTCAGAGGGGAGGACTTCCACCCTGGAACAAGGTTCTTGGTTGCTGGGTTAGGACTTGTGCCCACGTGCTGGTGTAGGGGTTGCCTTAAGAGTGAAGTCACTGAGATAGGAATAATGGCCCTGCAGTCACCTGAAATAAGGTTTGCTGGGTCCACCCTTCTGATTTCTAGGCTTTGAAAGCCAGCTGAGAGTTCAGCTTAGCAAGGTGGGAGAGCACTGAGCCATTTTAAGTTTTTGAATGAGGGCTGTGCCTCTGTGGGTATGATGGCTTAAACGACATGGGTCTGGGGAAGCCGCCTTACACCTAAGATGCCGAAGGGTGAGTCCAGGAAGTGGCAAAGGGAGGGGCAGCCAGGAGGGCCAGTGCACCTGCACTGAGGGGGTGAAGAAGAGGCTCCAGCTGCCTTCCACTGGGGTTGTGGGCATTTTGACAGAAGCTGCCTCCCGGGGCCCCTTCATGAGTATGCTGGACAGCCCTACAGAAGGATTAGGGCTAACTGCAAGGCAGCCACAAGAAGGCACCTGCAAACCAGGAATGAATTGCATGGTCTGCTCTGCGTTCAAAAGTCAGGTGGGTCAGAGTGGTCTAACTGATCCACAGACTCCAGCCTACTGGCCTCCACCCCCAGGATCAGCAGGCTGCTCTGAATCTAGGGTCTTGCTTGGGAAAGCCACTGGCTTTTGAAAAGGAACTGGAGAATCAACTTCCTTCCAGAGCAAGGAGAAAGTTAATGATTAAAAAGGCACTGAGGAAAGAACTTAGAGGAGCCTGTGGGGCAGTTCCTGCAGCCCAGAGGCCACCTGCGCCTGCATCCTCTTGACTGGGTCACCTGTGCATCTCTCTGTCTCTCCCTCCCTCTCTTCCCCCTTCTCCCCCAGCCCTATGCATCCGCACTTAACATATCAGTGGAGCTGCCTCTGTGCTGGTCCCCGGGGTGAGGGAGAGTTTGTGCAACTCAAACATCTACTGGTAGCAACGGTAGGAACTTGAAAATCCTATTTGTTTTCACAGTCACTTCCCCAACTTATGCATTCCTGTTTCTGTATTACTGGGCATCGCTTTGTCACCTGCTTACCACCTTCTGTGCCTCGGTGTCTAACCGACTCCTTAGAGAGGCCTATAGTCAGTAGCATAGAAACCAGGGCTTTAAAAATGAGGCTGAGCTGAAAGTTATTGCACCTGGTTTTCACACCCCCAGCTGCCCCCTCCTCTCCACTCTGGTTGTGGTTAGAGTTATCGTATCAAATTGATGAATAGTTCGAGTGCCATTTGTTCTTCCCCTTGATTATATGGAGACATGTGTCTTTCCAAACAACAGAACCACAGCTGATGTTTTAAAGAATTTTAATTATTTATTTTTAGAGATGGGGAAGGGAAGGAGAAAGAGAGGGAGAGAAACATCGATCGCGCTGACTGGGAGTCAAACTGGTGACCCTTCCCAGGCTGGTGCCCAGTCCACTGAGCCACACCAGCCAGGGCTAGCTGACTTTCTTAGACCTACTTCATTCCTGGATCCAACCCCAAACTTCATGCCTTCAGAGCTATAGCAATATCATTTCGAGCTTTTTAATTATAAAATAGCTCTTGCTTGCTAATTTTGTCATCTGCTAATAGGAGAATCTAAAGTTAGACGAAAACATTTGCTGCCTCATTAACTCTTTGTGCTTCTATAGTGAACAAAGCAGTTGGATTAAGGTAGAGAAATGTTATTAAAGTTATAGTGGAAATGTATGGGAGCTCAGAGATGACAATGAAGGGAGACAGCCTGGTAGAAAGAAATTGTTAAGGTTTACACGGTTACTAAAATGTGGAGAGATAAATAGGAACTTTTGTAGAAGTGTAGGCATGTGTAGAATTCTGACAATTATAGATTGATGAGTATAGAAATTTTGGCCTGTCAGTGTAGTGAAATACACTAATTATTATGTCATACATTATGTTTGTACAATACCTTATCATATACATAGACAATTATTCCCATGACCTTGTTCAATCCTACCAGCAAGCCTTGGACCTCCTTAGAGATGGCAAACAGGACCGCAGGGC
Organism: Sturnira hondurensis; assembly: GCF_014824575.4. Lineage (NCBI taxonomy): Eukaryota > Metazoa > Chordata > Mammalia > Chiroptera > Phyllostomidae > Sturnira > Sturnira hondurensis. The sequence goes on along the minus strand of NW_028073498.1, from coordinate 4,064,976 downwards.
GTTTAAAAGGCTTCCCCTAGAATTGATGTATTGTGAGCAGAGAATGCTACGTAAACCTAGATAGTCCTGCTACGGTTGCTGGACAACCAAATGTGGTTACATAGTTACTTAAAAACTATAGGTGGTCTTCCGCTTACGTGTCAGTTTTCATTGAAAGTCAGACAAACAGAAAGAGTGCATGCTTAGCAACACCAGAAACCTCTGGGAGGATTTTTCCCCTTTGTGGCTGTCATGTCTTCTGCTGATGACTTCCTAAGGCTAGAGCACCTGACTTTGGTGGCATATTCAGCACATCGCAGTAGTTCAGGGTATAGACCCTGAAGCTTGGCTGGCTTTGAGTTCCGGGTCTACCATTACTAGTCTTGCACCCTTGGGGAAGTTAGTTACCTAACCTCTGTGTGCCGCGGTTTCCTCATTTGTGAAGTTGGGATGATGGTAACCACACCTACCCCATGGTATCCTTGTGAAGCTGAAAGGAGATTGTTTGGGACAAGGACTTGGAGCAGTGCCTTGCACGTGGTCTGTGCTGTTATTACTGTCTATTCACTCCTTACAAATACCTCGTTGGGGCAGCCAACTGCACTGACATAATGAATGTAGGAGAATGGCTCAGACACACAGTCTCTGTTCCCATGGAACAGAGGACATTGTACTTCGGTTCGTAGCACAGGACATGAATGGTGGTGCAGACATCCCCCAGGCACTCACCTGGCTCTTGGCCACTGACCGGGCATGGCCCGCGGAGGGTTGCCCATGGTGGGTGAGGGGGACGGTCTTCAGCTGGCACCCACTGGTCCGATGCGGCCTCGCCAGCTATTTGAGACAGGAGCTCTTTGACTGGTGTGTGTCTGACACATGCTGGTGGTTAATGTTTTAATTCTCACTCTGGGCCCGAGGTTGTTCGTGGGAAGTGTGCTGTGAGACCATAAGCCCAGTATGTGGTTTGCCAGCACCATCCTTGGTCCTGGTGGACAGCACACTGCCCTGACCAGTTTGGGACTCGGCTCTTCAGCAGCCCCGGATGCCCACAAGACTCTCAGAGACCCAGTTCTCTGCGTGACAAACGGTCCAGCTGCTCCGGGGAGCCGGCGGGGTTCCCGAGGGCGAGGGCCAGACAACTGTATTCCCAGTGTCTGCCACAGCCAAAACCTCCTTGGTGGGAAGGTCTCTGGGAAACTGTCGATAGGCATGGGTTTAATGAACTGGTCCCGGAAAAGGAGGTCCTTCCTTCTCAGGCCTCATCCTCATCTGCTCCATGTGTCCCACAAAGAAACTCCCACCTGGCGGTGGCGTGCCCGCTGAACCCCTGCCATCGCCGATGGCTCAGCACCTCCACTGATGGACGGAGCCCCGGAGCTCTGCCTGTGATTGAGCCTCAGGAACCTGAGCTGCCTCAGCCTGGGGAGTGAGTGCGATTAACGCGCTGTCCGCTCTCCACTGGGTCCTTCAGACCAATCAGCTGGCAGTCAGCCTGGAAACCCGATCCACGGGTCTCCTGATGGGGAGCCTGCTTCTTTGTATTCACGTTCAAACTACTGCAATTTGAAGTCAACGAGGCTTTGTCTTTTTTTTAATCCTTGCCCCACACTTGGAAAATAAATGGCAAATAATGCTACTCATTTAAAAAATCATTTATTTGTTATGTAAGCACAACAAATTGAATTAAAAGGAGGAAAGCATTTTCTCCAGTCTCCGAGTGGTTCCCCAGGTGCTCTGACTTCTCTGGTCTTGGCTGCCTCCTGGTTTCCCAGAGGGGCCGTCTCTTGTTGCCAATTTGTCTGTCTCCATCCCAGCTCCTAATGGAAACACAGACCTGAACAACCAGGGCTTGGACACTTACAGTCAAAGGTCATGGCATGGACTGTTGTTGTTGTTGTCTTCCTCTGTCTTACAGGTGAAAAATTACTGTGTCTTCCTTGAGAAAGAAGGTATATTTTAGGAGACAGTGAACGTCAGCAGGCAAGAAGATCCGAGCAAGCCTGCCGCGTCCTCGGTTCCCATAATTTCCGGCATTTCTAAGTTAACGGTGTATGATTTTTTCATTGTCTCCTCTTGTGCATCTTGCTCTAATGACTGCTGATTATCTTGAAACAGTTGCATTAGTTGATGGTGTTGAACAAGTCGACGCACAGTGAGTAATTGCAGTTGGCTTGGCTGAGCAAAGCACATTCTTTTGAGTGGCTTTTTAGCTTGAGGAGTGTTTGTTTGCTCAGTGTGCATGGTGGGAACTCCTTGCTTCTGCCTGCCCACCGCCCAGTGCTCACACTCCCCTGGGACCTCGTGCGTCATCAGAGTATCCAGTGCCCACTGCTTCAGGATGGTCCACTCCTAGGCCCACTGCCCCAGTCCCTGGGAGCTCCGGGAGGGCAGGGCCGTCCCAGCTCCCCTCTAAATCTTCAGCCCAAGCACTGGCATGAAATAGGCCTTAGTAAAGGCTGGGTGAGTGAATGAATGAGAGGCAGCAAAGCACCGGGGATTGTGTTTAGCTCCAAGTAACAGAAGGCCCTACCTTAGTGGCTTAAGCAAATAACAGTTTATTTTTCTCATGTAATGAGATATCTGAGGGTAGGTGGCTGCTGACATTGGTGTTTCCTTCAGGGTGGCACAGCGGCTGCTACGGGAAGGAGGCTCCAGCCGCACTGGCTGGTACCTTTTATCAGGAAAGCGTACATTTTCCTGGAGCGCCCAGCAGACCTCCCCTGACGTTTCATGGCCAGAACTGTGTCACATGACCACGCCCAGTTAGAATGGCCGTGTGAGCGTTTAGCCGGGCACAGCGCCATACAGACAGGCTCTCTGCTGAAAAACAAACCAAAGGTGTTCGATGGCTCAAATATGACAGATCCTTATTTTTTGTTCACACAAAGTCCATTGTGGCTGTTCCTGACCAGTGGAGGGTCTCCTTCCAGGGGTGATTCAGGGGCCCGGCTCTGAAGACTGCCCTGCTTTCGCCAGAAGGAGCCTGGGGTGGTGGGGGAGGGGCCATGGACCAGGCCTGGAGGTGGTGATTTACTTCTACTGACACGCCCTTAGCCAGGGCTCAGTCCCATGGTCACACCTCCTGCAAGGCAGGCTGTGAAAGGTGGTCCAGCCCTGCGCCCAGGGGGAAGAGGATGTGGGTTTCATGAATAGCTGGCAATCTCTGCCTTACTGTTCTCCCCTCCTCCAAGTCAGGATTTTCTTAGCCAGGAAGAAGGCAAGAATATTGACAGACAACTGGGGTGTCTGTCTTAGAATGAAACGCTGTGCTAAGGAGGCTGCAGCCAAAAACAGTCTTTATTCCCAGATTGTTTGTCTTTAATCTCTGCTTCAGTCCCCAAGTTTGGGAGCTGGGCCAGCAGGACAATGGAAGGTCCTCGTTATTCCTGTTTCTTGACCCAGGACATGTTCTTAACAGCTTTATTGTCTTTCTCTCTCTCTCTTTCTTTCTAGATTTTATTTACTTATTTTTAGAGAGAGGGAAAGAGAGGGAGAAAGAGGGAAAGAAGCATCGACCTGTTGCCTCTTGCACATGCTTTGACCAGAAACCAGGCCCACTACCCAGGTGTGTGCCCTGATCAGGAATTGAACCGGTGACCTTTCACTTTGCAGGATGCCGCTGAACCAGCTGAGCCACGCCTGTCAGGGCTGTTCTTTGTAGGGATGAATTCTAGTCGATCTCCCTCACCAGTTGGAGTTTACTCCAGAAAAAATGGCCTTCAGCCCCCTCCAAAGCCACAGTTGCCTATGACAGCACCAAGCCTATGAGAGAGCTCCTTGCTCAGGAGCCTTGCAAGGGCCTCCACTCACCTAGTCTTCCAAAGTTTCTCCCGCTACTCAGCTGCAACGCCAGCCCGCGCCTGGAGGGGCGCTGTGGAGAGGATGCTGCGAAGAGTGCCCTCTGCTTCCCACTCAAATTCATTTCCCAACCACTTCCTGGTATTTATTTCTCAGTAAACATTAATGAGTGATCCATTGATCTATTGGGTTTTAATGCTTTGTTCTAGTTCGGCTCATTGGAGGTTTCTGTGACAGTGTCCTTCTCAGGGTCCTTCTTTCCTCCTGCTCTTCCTTCCCTTCGCACCTGCTGCTTACTCAGCTCTGAGTCCACCCAGCCCTGGGGGAGGCAAGCGAAGAGGCTGACAGGGGCCTGTGGTGTTGATGAGTGTTGTGGGAGGACTGTGGTTGCCCAACCCTGGAGGACCTCGCCCAGCGATGGGATTAGGGAGGGCTTCCAGAGGGAGGTGACATTTGAACTGAGTTCAAGGATGAACAGGAGTTAACCAGATCAAGAAGGTGTCTAGACCAAGAGTGAGTTGGGCACAGACACTGAGTTACGAGAAAGCACATGCAGGGTTTTGAGGCACAGTGTGTAGTCTAGTGTCCTGGAGTTCGATCGTGTGGTGTGGTCATTCACTCATTTAACACCGAGGTGAACAAGGCGGATAAGGTACCAGCCAAATGGGAGCTCGGGGCCTGGGGCTGTGGGTGCGTGGGGAGGAGGCTGCAGGGAACGCTGGCCAGTATGAGGAGGGCTTGGGCTCCACAGGACTTGAGGTTGGAAGCCGGGTGGGATACGGCCCGTTGCTCATGGTATCACTTCTCTTTTCCCTCTGCCTTCGATTCTCAGCTGGTCCTTTGCCCAGGCATTACTCAGGCTACAAAAATAGAGGCTGGCACCAGAGCCCACGCCTGTAGTTGGTGGGGGAAAGCTGAAACTGTCATTACATATCCAGATAGGTGCCAGCCAGAGTTTCAATGGAGCGCTTTCTTGGAACCCCAAGGACGACGTTCTAAATTGGTTACAATTTATTTTTCCCTGCAACTCATACCAAGAATTCTGACCACTACGCTCAGAATCTGTGCTGCTTGTTCCTATTGCCCGCATTGTGAGCACATTGAAATGAACGTTGATCGCAGAAATCCACCAAGTAAGAGCTTGCCTTGCCGTGGGCCGGCCGGCTGGAGGGGCTGGGTTCCTTCCCTGAGGCCCCCTAGGTGCTGCCAGGCAGTCCTTCAGGGGTCCCCCATCTCGGAAGGCTAACGTCCTCACTGCCTGAGAAGGAGGGGCTCTCACCAGCTGCAGTTTTACTCAGTCTCTCTACAGACTTGAGGGCTGAGCCAGCAATCGGCAGAGTCCTCAGGGGCATTTATTGTAATGAATGGCCCCAAGGGTGGTCTCCTTCATTCTCTATGCCCAGCCCTGATCGACAGTGCTAGGGGCGGGGCTGGCACGCAGAAAGGACCCTTTCGGCTCCTCTAAGTGAGGCCAGTGCTGCTTGCAGGGCACTTTGTCTCCAACCAGGGAAACTCAGGCCAGTCGGGGTGTGTACTGGGTGCCTTCTGGGTACTAAGGGCTGTAGGGAATGATGAGAACAATAATGGTGTCTTTTATGTTAATGAGTTGACTTGNTGAGAAGGAGGGGCTCTCACCAGCTGCAGTTTTACTCAGTCTCTCTACAGACTTGAGGGCTGAGCCAGCAATCGGCAGAGTCCTCAGGGGCATTTATTGTAATGAATGGCCCCAAGGGTGGTCTCCTTCATTCTCTATGCCCAGCCCTGTTCATTAGGGTGGGATCGACAGTGCTAGGAGCGGGGCTGGCACGCAGAAAGGACCCTTTCGGCTCCTCTAAGTGAGGCCAGTGCTGCTTGCAGGGCACTTTGTCTCCAACTAGGGAAACTCAGGCCAGTCGGGGTGTGTACTGGGTGCCTTCTGGGTACGAAGGGCTGTAGGGAATGATGAGAACAATAATGGTGTCTTTTATGTTAATGAGTTGACTTGGCAAAGCCTCTGGTGACCCAAGGATGGGGGCTGGTTGCTAGGAGAACCAACCTTGTGATTAAAGGGTTGGAACTTTCAGTCCCACCCTCAGACCTCTGGGGAGGGGAGAGGGGCTGGAGGTCAGTGGTCAGTGACTTAATCAACCATGGCTGTGTAATGAAGCTTCCATAAAAACCTGGGAGGGTGGGACTCGGAGAGCTTCCAGGTTGGTGGACATGTGGAGATTCAGGGCGAGTGCACACCTGGAGACGGCATGAAAGCTATGTGACTTTTCCCACATCACAAACCTTGCCCACTGTATCTCCTCCATCTGGCTTTTCCTGAGTTATATATCTTTTATAAGAAACCAGTGATCCAGTAAGTAAAATATTGCTTTGAGTTTTGTAAGCCACCCTAGCAAATGAATCAAGCCTGGGCGGGGTTCCTCAGAACCTTTGGTCTATCCCTAGTTGGTCAGAAGTACCAGGGACAGCCTGGGTGTGTGGTGAGGGGGAAGTCTGTGCAACTGAGCCATTAACCTGTGAGATCCGATGCTGTCTCCAGGTAGAATTGAGCTGAATGGTAGGACACCCAGCTTGGTGGTGTGGGGGGGGGCGGGGGGGGCGGGGGGGGGGAGTCCCCACACACGTTGGAATTAGGTGCAGAATTGTTACTACCCTAAGTGCTTTCTGGGAGATATCTAATCCCTTCCACGCCCCATGGAGGGGGCGATTCACATTCCACTAGAATATAATCTCCACGAGGGTAGGAGTTTTGGAATGATTTGGTCAGTACCAGCGCCCAGTGTCTATGACTGTACTTGGCATATAGCAGATGCTCAGTAAATATTTCTTGTATGAATAATTGAACGATTATTTACAGGTACAGAAACTGCAGCTCAGAGGTGCCACATCTGCTAAGTGGTGGAGCAAAAGGCCTTAGTCTCAGACCCCGGGAGGTACCACGAGCTGTGACTTGGGAGCCTCAGAGTCGTTGGCCTTAGGGGGTGGGGTACCTCTGCAGCAGCACTGTGGGGCGGTCCACAGCCTGCCTGGCCTGCCGTTTTGACTGAATGCAGCACGACCTTGGCAAAACCCATCAGTGGTGTGACAAGTGAGCTGCAGGCCGTGGTGTATCAAGGCCTAGAAGGTTGTCTGTCTTCTCGCTGCCAGTGCTGGGCTATATAACTCAAGGGCAGGCGAGGAGCCGGGTGATGAACACGCAGGAGTGTATTATTCGTCAGCAGCTCCTTCATTCTGCCGGGCTTGTGTTCAGGAACCTGTGACCCCCTGCTCCTAGATGGAACCTAGCCTGGCCCCAGCCTTTCTCCACCCAGGTCACTGATGACTCACTGCCTAAAACCTTCCCTCAGCCAACAGTTGGGGGAGGGTGGGCTTTGTGGCGACCTCGGTACCAGCGCACACATTGTTCGCCCTCCTCAGAATGCCTGTTCCCATCAGGTGTATCCACTGCCATGCTCCTTGCCCTTTGAGCTTTAACACTGCTTCGGTAACACTATTTCTGTCTCTTCCCTGAAGCCCGCTGTGACCATCCAGCACTCAGAGCTCCTGCCCCCAGCCCCTGCAGCCTCAGCCTGTCTGTAACAGCGCCTTTCCTGGTGGTGTTCCTGGAGCCATGGGTCCTGTGGATGTGTAGGGCACGAGGCCCCTCCCAGGAAGCTGCTTTTATCTTGCTCACACATCGGATTCCAGGTTGGGTTGAGTTTCGAAAGGAAGGTACTCTTTCAAAATGCCTGGTCTCTTTGTAATTCATCATGGGCCTGCCTGGTGACCTCTTGCTTAACTACACCATTTAAAAGTAATTTAAATGAGTATTATAGCTTGCTTTATTTTCTGATTGTAAAAGTCATACAGTATACGAGGTCTGTCCAGGAAAAGTCCAGCCATTGTTAATATAACAAGAACAGTTTGCTTGACATTGAGTAACCTGGCAGTCAAGGTGAGTGGACTGGAATGTACATGTGCCAACAATGACAACTTCACTGTGCTAGTCCATGAGGGCAGTAGATGCCATTGAGTGAGCATGTGCACTGTGTCGCCATCACATTCAAAATGACTGAGCAAGCAGAGCAACGAATCTGCATCCAATTTTGCATTAAGCTTGGACATTCCTCCACAGAGACTGTTCAGATGACTCAGAGGCCGCAGCTCTGGGCTACTGGTGATTGGCAGCTTCATCACGACAGTGCACTTGCTCATGCATCACATCTCGTGCAGTTTGTTTTTTTTTGAGAAACAGTATATCACCCAGGTGACTCAGCACTCCTACACCCCCGATTTGGTGCCCTGTAACTTCTCGCTTTTCCCCAAACTAAAATCACCTTCGAAAGGGAAGAGCTTTCAGACTGTCAGTGAGATTTAGGAAAATATGACGGGGCAGCTAATGGTGAATGGGAGAACTGTGTGAGGTCCCAAGATGCCTGCTTTGACGGGTACTGAGATATCATTGTCCTGTGTACATGTTTCTTTTACGTTCAATAAATGTATCTATTTTCATATTTGTGGCTGGTACTTTATGGACAAGCCTTGAATATTTTTAACTTGGCAAGTTCTCCTGGAGGCTTGTCCACGTGCACACCTAAGCCTACCTCTTTCTTTTGTAAGGCTGAGTCATGTTCCATTGTACTGACAAACTCAAATTTTTCTACCATTTCCCTGTGCGTGAACGTATCAGTTGTTTCCAATTTTTAAAAAAGATTTTATTTATTTATTTTTGGAGAGGGCAAGGGAGGGAGAGAGAGAGGGAGAGAAACATCAGTGTGTGGTTGCCTCTTGCGTGCCCCCTACTGGGGACTTGGACCATAACCCAGGTGTGTGCCTTGACCATGAATCGAACTGGTGACCCTCTGGTTCTCAGGTTGGCTCCCAATCCACTGAGCCACACAGCCAGGGCTTGTTTCCAATTTTTTAAAAGATTTTATTTATTTGTCTTTAGAGGGGAAGGGAAGGAGAGAAGGAGAAAATATCAATGTATGGTTGCCTCTTGTGAATCCCCTGCTGGGAACTGGCCTGCAACCCAGGCATGTGCCCTGACTGGGAATCGAACCGCAATCGTCTGGTTCGCAGGCCCATGCTCAATCCACTGAGCTACACCAGCCAGGGCTTGTTTCCAAATTTTTATAACCACTTGTATCTCTGTTTTGTACATATGAGTGAACATATTTGAAGATACCCAGAATGTGAATTCTTACGTGTTTCTTGTTTTAACAAGACCACCACTTCGTCATGAATTCTATTCCAGTTAACCCTGAGGGGGAGCACCCTGAAATATACCTTTTTGGGGATTTGATTATTTTAAATTGGTTATTTTTCAGAAATTGGAGGGGTTCAAAATGAATCTTCCCAGAATGTGTCACCCCAGCATGCAGATGATTTCCAACTAAAGACAAAATCCAACAAACTTAAGAAGTGCTTTTTACTCCCCCCTTACCTGTCTATAGGAATTCAGATAGAAAACCCGCATAAAGGAAGCGACCTGTCTTCCACTTAGCACAGCAGGATCTAAGTGGGGCCGTAGGGAGGAGCCAGCACAGTCTGTTCTTAGACTCCTTGGGTGGCCCAGCAAGAATTCCTTCACCACATGTTTGCTCCTTCTCATCCACCTGTGAATTGCCCACCTCCCCTTTGAAGTCCAAGCCACTACCAGCCCCCAACCCCCTCTTTTCTTAGTTCAAGATGGCAAATAAGCCTCAACTGCCTGAGTTGTCCTGGGGTCTCCTATTCTCATACGTACATACCTAATTAATTTGGTTATTTTCTCCTGTTGTCAATTTGACATCTCTTGTCAATTTGAATATTAAGCCAGCCAGAAGAACCCTGAGGGGAGAGAAGGGGAGTTTTCCCTTCCCCTACAACCCTCTCAGCAGCAGTGTGTGAAAGACTTCACCCCCATTGAGACTTACACGCACCAGAGATGAGTGACCTTATTTTTTGCCGGGTGAAGGGTGAGAAATGCCATCTCATTTTAAAATGTGTATTTCTTACCATCCTAGTTCTCCAGTCATTTACGTATACACATTTTTTAAAATTTAGAGTTTGCAGTACAAGGTTCTCTACCCTTTTTGTGTCTTTTTTACATGAAGTCACATTAAACTTTTCACAGGTCTTGACAGTGTCTTCAAAAGCTCAGTTGTTCAGGGGTGCTGTCTCACTGAACTACTGCAGTCCCTCGGAGAGTTCTTTATCTTAGTTTGTGTCTTTAATCTTCAAAGGCCCTGGGAATGGCCAGTGACAGAAATGACAGGAAAGTGGAAGGAGCGCCCTCTGCAGAGAATTGACGCAGGGTCTGTCCAGTAAATAGGAATTAAATTACAATCTGAATTAGACGTTTGCTCGGGGGCTCATCCCTTAAGCATTTGTCAGGGAGGCACCTAAAATATTGCCATGAACTCTCGTTATGCACAGACGCTGAATACTGCATGTTAAACAAAGAAGCTTCACCTCGTTCATATGCTCCAGTATGAGGTGCACAGTTCGCATGTTGTTCGGATGGAGGGATCATACTTTTGGAGGGAGCATTTAACATCAGTGAAAATGTTGGCCACAAACACAGCACCAGGTGTCAGAACCGTGGAGTCGGAATGGACCTTGGTTCCGCAACCTCAATATTTGAGTTCTGGCTAAGGAAGAAAGCAGAGCCAAGATGCAAACTATGAGCAAATGTTTATTTAGGAAGTCACAGAGGTAATGGGCCATAGAAGAAATGGTCTCAGGAAACAAGTCACAGAGACAAAAGAAGGGGCCCAGGGAGCTTAAGAGAGAGAAGGGTGAAGGTAACGCCCCTGAGAGGAAGAAGAGGGAGACGAGAAAGGCAGGTTGTGCTCCTGAGAGGGAGGAAGAGTGCATTGCTCCGCCACCCTAAGGGTTTTTAAGGGTGAGGATTTTAGGGGGGTGTCCCAGGGGCGACTCTCATCAATAGAATATTTATGAGCTTTCCAGGTATGGCCTTTTGGGGTCATAGTCTACACTGATTGGTTGGCACAGGGCAGGGGGTCATTACTCAATGCAGCTGGTCCTGATGGCGGCCATGGCATCAACGTGTCTGGTTTTGCTGCTTTTCTGGGCCTGGAGCTGAAACACAGCTGAGGTCTAGATGTCATTGCTAGGGCTTAGTGCTTACCAGGGGTCAGATGAGGCTATCCTCCTGCCTGTTGCTCCTCCTCTAAGGGGTCTCCCACCTGACTAGAGACGTGCCAGGGAGCATCCCAGCTGCATGAGCAATGATACGGAAGGGCGGGCAGGGGGTCAAAACCATGTTACCAGTGATGTGCTAGGGGCATAAAGGTTACCCTGGGGGCAAAGTCCTTGTTTTCCCAGTTTTGCCCATTGCTGGGTACCCTGGGCTCTCCACCCTGGTGACCTTCCGTACCTGGCCTGTCACCCTTGCTCTGTTCCTGTCTGTCTGTCTACCACAAAAATATCCAGGAGTCAGTGTGCTGTAATGGAAACAGTCTTCAACCGGCAAGTCAGAGGAGCTGGCTTCAGATTCTAGCCCTTACCCTGACTGTTGGTTGTGTAAACCTGAAGAAGACACCCATCCTCTTGGGTTCCCTGGGGTCTGTGTAGCGAGGATGACCAGGATGTGAGTAGGTTTGGAAAGCCCGGCAGAGGATAGGCTAGTGGTTAGACACTGACTGTAGCTCAGTATTAATGAGAATGCTGAGAACTGGCCCCTTCTGATCATGGAATTGGCTGTGGTGACATCATGTAAAACAAATATTAGGTCTTTGTCAGGGGTTCCTGGCACACAGCTCCTAAAACCTTGGAATCTCCGGAGTGCTGAGCGTGCCTTTTACATGCTAATGAGATGGCTGATGGCTGGGATCCCCCAAACAGCTTTAGAATGAAGATTGGTTGCCAGAAAGAGGAGGCATGATTAGAGGGTTGGAACTCACGGCCCCACCCCCTGACCTCTGGGGAGGCAGAGAGGCTGGAAGCTGAGTTCAGGCGCCAATGACCAGTGATTTGGCCAATCATGCCTCCGTGATAAAGCTTCTATAAAAAGCTCTAAATAGCAGGGTTTAGAGAGCTTCCAGGTCTGTGAGCACATTGAGGTGCCAGGAGGACGGTGCGCCCTGAGACAGCCTGGAAGATCTGCCCTTGTCCTGTTGTATTCCCTATGCATTTCTTTCATTTGTCAGTTCCTGAGTTGTATCCTTTATAATATATCTACAGCAATAGTAAGTAAAGCCTCTTCCAGAGTTTTGTGAGCTGTTCTAGCAAATTATTGAACCTGAAAGGGGTGGGGGTTGTTGGAAACTGCTTTCCCACCCCCGGACTTTGTAGCCAAGTTGACGGAAGTGGATAATCCGTGGGTAATCCATGGACCACATACTTGCATCTGGCATCTGATGTGGGGGTGGTCTTTGGGACTGAGCCTTAACCCTGTGATGTCTGATGCTAACTTGGGGTAGTCAGTGTCAGAATTGAACTGAATGGTAGGACCCCCAGCTGGTTTCCAGAGAAATGGAAAACTGGTTGATGTGAGAAAAAAGAAATGCACACATTTGGTGTGAGAATAGTTGTGAGTAAAACAGCTGAACTGTATGTTGCTGGTCTTCCCAAATGTTCTGACGTGGTCGGCCAGCTTGGTGCCAGCCGTTGTCTAGCACTGGAGACATGCCTGTGAACAGATCAACACCACCACCGCTGTCAGGTGGCTTAGGGCGAATGGCAGGAGACACCCAGCCAGGAATTTCAGTGTGGCTATTTCATTGTGTCAATGGTAGTCCTGGGAAGTGTCATGAAGGAGAAATACAGGGTGACTTGAGAGTGTCAGACAGGATGCCGATCTAGACGGGGGAGTTCAAGGGCAGCTTCTCTGAGAAAGTGACCTTGGAGCTGAGATCCAGGGCTGATCGGGAGTTGGTAAGGTGGGAAAGGGGTAGTAGGGTCAAAGGAGAGGTAGCAAGCCAGCTGGGGGAAGGCAGAGAAGATGGATTGCTGGTGGCTGTAGCGAGCTTCCCCTCAGGTCATTCACCTATCCATTCATTCATTCATCCAACGAATATTGATTGAGCACCTCCTTTGCAGCAGGCAGTGGGGATTCGAGAGTAGGAGCAAGACTGACAAAGTTTCTAGCATCATGGAACTTGCTATTGCTGCATAACAAATCATCTCCAATGTGGTGGCTTAAAACAGCCTTCATGTGATTGTTACCTTCATGGCCTGGTGGTGGAGTGGGTCCAGCTGGTGTTCCATGCTCACATCTCAGTTATCCAGGCAGGGGCTGGTCTGAAATTGTCCGAATGTTCCCTCGCAGAGTGTGATGCCCGGGCTGGGAAGACTTGGACACTGGGGGCTGCTTGGGCCTCCCAGTCTCCACTGGCCTCTGACCTGGTTTCTCTAGCATGGCGGTAGCCTCAGGGCTCCACAGCAAGGGTGAACAAGCCAGGTGAATCTGCATGGACATTTTTGACTGGCCTCGGAGGTCCTGCAGCATCATTCCCATTCCACTGCACTCATCAAGGTGCCCTAAAGCCTGCTCAGGAGACCCAGAACCCCTCTTGATGGAGGGGTGGGTGACAGAGAATTTGTGGACATGCTTTAAAACCACCAAACCCTGCTTCCCTGAGCATTTGAGTCTTGGCGTCAAACCTACCTACCTGCCTTGGCCACCAGAGTCCTCCCAAGAAGGCTGCTATGGCCTTGTGTCCTGGCTCCAGCCAGCTCCTGCTGTGCATCCCCGACCCCGCCTTCCCGTTTCAAGCAGACTCAGAGGCAGTTTTCCTCACATGAGGGTCTCTCTTGTGGGAATTGGTGCCCCTTGTGGACAGGCACCCAGGCACCTGCCCCACTCACCCACCTCCTAAACGGGTTGTCAGAGGACGTGCATGGATACTGGCCCCAAGTCCCCCGGGAGCAAGGCTCTGTTGTGGGTCTGAGAGATGGCCAGGATGGCTGGGTGGGGGGGTATAGGCGGGAGCATGAGGCAAGGCTGGACTGAGTGGGGCCTTGCAGGCCACGGGCAGGGTTTGAGGATCACCCTAGGACATTATGGGAAACCAACCGCTAAAGGGCCGGAGTTCTGATGTCACCTGCCGGGAAGATTATAGGAAACAGTCCTATTGACTTACCTGTATGTGGAATCTAAACAAATGAACAAACAGAACTGAATTTATAGATACAGAGAACAGATTAGTGGCAGCCAGAGGCAGGGGTGCGTGAAATGGGTGAAGGAGGTCAAAAGGTACAAACTTCCAGTGATGAACTAAGCCATGGAGATGTAATGCACAACATGGTGACCGTTGTTGATAATATTGTACATATTTGAAAGCCACTAAAAGAATAGATGTTAACCGTTCTCATCACAAGAAAAACAAATCGTATAACTGTACAGTGAGAGATGTTAACCAGACTTATTGTGGTGACCATTTTGAAATATATACAAATATCAGATTATTATGTTATGCATCTGGAACTAATATAATGCTGTATGTCAATTATACCTCAATGGGAAAAAAAGACATTCTTTTGGGAAAAACAAGATTTTGTATTATGTTTTCAAATTAATCTGTTAGAATCATTTCTTTTTCTTACAAAATAAGACTTTCAGGTATGTTCCTAACTTAAGAGGAGGAAGCCCTGGCTGAGTAGCTCAGTTGGTTAAGGTGTCACCCCGATGTGCCGAGGTTGCAGGTTCAATCCCAGGTCAGGGCACATACAAGAATCAATCAATGAGTGCATAAAAAACTAGAACAATGAATCAGTGTTTTTCTTTCTCTCTCCTCCTCTCTCTCCTCCTTTCTCCTTCCTCTCCCTAGAATCAATTTAAAAATATTTTTTAGAAGAAGAGGAAGCTCATGTCCCCGTTCTGACTGAGTCACTGACATGGCAGTCTGTGGTCAGTTGTCACAGGTTGGTGGGCAGAGCCAAGCTTCCACAACCAGCAGAACTCACAACTCTGTTACTGGACAGTCTACAACAACCATGCCTACCACTGTGATGTTCTGTAATGCCCAACCAGTAATGCAACAGTTGACAACACATAATGACACTAGTAACACAAAAGACCTTGGAAAATGACTGTTAAAACAACCCCTAACTATTGCATGATAGCTCCTTACCCTGTTTAGTAATCCTCAGAAATGCAGTTGGAAACTCAGTTTTACAGTACTAATACAGAATAAGTATCTGCTTGTTTAGCTTAGCTTCATGGAAGCCAGTGTGTAAACGAGGATCATGACAGCCCCAGTGCTTTGCATTCTCAAAATCACGTGTGTCAACAGCTTCTTCCCCCACATTGCTCAATAAGTGCTACTTGACTGTTTTTTTTTAACCCCTAGTAATTTATTAGGTAAGGATGCCTCACTCTGGAAAACTGGAAAGGGCTCACTACCCAGAGTGAGGTGTCTGTCCTTGTTTCAGGATTTCTACCTAACTCGGTTTCAAGCAAGGTTTCAGTGTAAGCATCATAGCCCAGATCACAGTGATTTTAAAGATGTAAGCAATCACAAGGCCTGGCTGGGTGGCTCAGTTGGTTGGAGTGTCATTCCTGTGTGCCAGAGTTACAGGTTTGATCCCTGGTCAGGGGACAGACAAAAAGCAACCAATGAATGTAAGGAAGTAGAAAAACTAATCAATGTTTCTCTCTCTTTCTGTGTGTGTGTGTGTGTTTCTCCCCCTCTCCATTCCTTCTTCTCTCTCTTTCTCTAAGATCAATAAATTTAAAAAACGGTGGGGAAAAAAAGACATTAAGTAAATCAGTAATTAGTTGGAATAGGGATTAAGAATGGGGATGACCTGTAAAAGGTCACAGGGTATCTCACGGGGGTGATAAGCATGTTCTAACACTGCCTTGTGATGGTGGCTTCTTGACTCTGTATATCTACTAAAACGCCATTATACATTTGAAGTTGGTGAATTTTATAGTGTGTACATTATTCCTCAGTAAAGTTGTTTAAAATAAAGAATAAAAAAATGAAGATGTAAATGATCAGCACTCTCCCCAAAATGTTGCCTGATAATAAGCTTGAAGGGTTGGCTTCAATTTACATTTAAATCTGTGCTGGAAAACTATGGCTCCAAAGAAACCAAATTGATGTTATTGGTATATTTTCACATGGGTAGAGCCCCCATGAGTGGAAAGGAATTAACCATTATTTAACTATTATGATTCAGGCATTTTAAATATATTATTATTTTTAATCTTTATCAAAAGGCTACATATGGACAAGTATTAGTTTATTAAACTAATGTTAGTATTAGTTTGTTTAACTAATGTTAAACTACTATAACAAATTTCCAAATTTCAGTGGCTTCGCACAATAGATTATTTTCCTCTAAAAAGCCCAATTTGGACTTCCGGCCAAGATGAAGGCATAGGTAGACACACTGTGCCTCCTCACACAATCAAAATTAAGGACAACAAAAATTTAGAAACAAAAAAAAAACAACCAGAACTGACAGAAAATTGAACTGTACGGAAGTCCGACAACCATTCATCCAGACCAGTAAGAGGGGCAGAGTCAGCAGCCAGAGGAGAGGGGTCACAGCAGGAAAAAGCAGTGGCTGGTGGACCCAGGCATGCAGGCAGTAGCTGGCTGATCATGGTCACACGTTAGTGCGTAGATAAACCAGACAAAAATGGGCAGCAAGACAGCCTGCACAACCCAGGGTCTCAGCGCCTGGAAATAAAGCCTAAAAGCACTGATTGAAAATACTTGTGGGGGTTGAGGTGCCAGGAGAGACTCCCAGCCTCATAGGAGAGTTTGTTGAAGAGATCCACAGGGTCCTAGAAGGTACACAAGCCCACCCACCCGGGAACCAGCACCAGAAGGGCCCAATTTGCTTGTGGGAAGCCACAGAAGAGACTGAAATCCGAAACAGAGAGCAGAACAAGCGCCATTGTTCCCTCTCTGACCCTGCCCCCACATACAGCATCACGACCCAGCAACTGGGTTGCCTCACCCTGGTGAACACCTAAAGCTCCGCCTCTCATACATAACAGGCGTGGCCAGACCTAAAAAAACATGGCTAAACAGAAGAACAAATCAAAGCCCCAGAGCCAGTACATCTAAGCGACCAAGAGATAGCCAACCTATCAGATGCATAGTTCAGAGCACTGGTGATCAGGATGCTCACAGAACTGGTTGACTTTGGTCGCAAATTAGATGAACAAATGAAGGCTAAACTAAGTGAAATGAAGGAAAATGCACAGGGAACCAAGAGTGATGGGAAGGAAATTGGGACTCAAATCAATGGAGTAGACCAGAAGGAAGAAAGAAACAACCAAACAAAAGAATGAAGAAACAAGAATTCAAAAAAATGAGGAGAGGCTTAGGAACCTCCAGGACATCTTTAAATGTTCCAACATCCAAATTATAGGGGTACCAAAAGGGGGAGAAGAAGAGCAACAAGTAGAAAACTTAATTGAACAAACAATAAAGGAGAACTTCCCCAATCTGGCAAAGGAAATAGACTTCCAGGAAGTCCAGGAAACTCAGAGAGTCCCAAAGAAGGTGGACCCAAGGAGGAACACACCAAGGCATATCATAATTACATTAGCCAAGATTAATATGAAGGAGAGAATTCTAGAAGCAGCAAGAGATAAGGGGACAGTCACCTACAAAGGAGTTCCCATCAGACTGTCAGCTGATTTCTCAAGAGACCTTACAGGCAAGAAGGGGCTGCAAAGAAGTATTCCAAGTCATGAAATCCAAAGACCTCCATCCAAGATTGCTCTATCCAGCAAAGCTTTCATTTAGAATGGAAGGGCAGATAAAGTGCTTCCCAGATAAAGTCAAGCTCAAGGAGTTCATCATCACCAAGCCCTTATTATATGAAATGTTAAAGAGACTTATCTAAGAAAAAGAAGATAAAAATATGAACAGTAAAAAGATAGCAACCACAGCTAAAACAAAAGCAAACTAAGCAAACAACTAGAACAGGAATAGAACCACAGAAATGGAGATCACATGGAGGCTTAGCAACAGGGGAGTGGGAGGAGAAAAAGGGGGGAGAAGGTACAGAGAATAAGTAACATAGATGGTAGGTAGAAAATAAACAGGGGGAGGGCAAGAATAGTATGGGAAATGTAGAAGCTAAAGAACTTATGAACATAGACATGAACTAAAGGGGGGAATGTAGGTGGGAGGGGGTGTGCAGGGTGGAGGGGAATGAAGGGGGGAATAGGACAACTATAATAGCATAATCAATAAAATATATTTAAAAAAATAAAAAAGAAGCAATACAAAAAAAAGCCCAATTTGATTTCAAGACACTGGTGTCAAGGCTGTGGGTGAGAAAAGGGGTGTGATTATTGCTGCAAATAATGCTGCAGTAAACATGGGGTACAGATATTGCTTCAAGATAGTGATCTTATTCCCTTTGGACATGTACCCAGAAATGGCATTGCTGGACCACATGGTATTTCTATTTTTAATTTTTTAGGAGCCTCCATACTGTTTACCATACTGGCTGCACCAATTTACACTCCCAGCCAGAGTTGCACAAGTGTTCCCTTTTCTCCCTATCTTCACCCACACTTGTTATCTCTTGGGTTTTGTTCTTGTGGTTGTTTTTTACGACAGCCATTCTAACAGGTATGAGGTGATTTCTCACTGTGATTTTAATTTTTTTAATCCTCACCTGAGGATATTTTTTGTTAATTTTAAAGAATGAGGAAAGAGGGTAGAGAGAGAGAAACATCAATTGGGTACTTCTCATATGCTTTCCCAACTGGGGATCAAACCTACAACCTAGGTATGTGCCCTGACCGGGGATCGAACCCATAACATTTTGGTGCATGGGACAATACTCCAATCAACTGAGCCACCTGGCCAGGGCTCTCATGATGGTTTTGATTTGCATTTCACTGTTGATTACTGATGTTGAGCATCTTTTATGTCTTCTCTGAAATAATGTCTATTTAGTTCTGCCCATTTTTAGTCGGTGTTTGGGGATTTTTTTTTCTTTTACTGTTGAGTAGAATAAGTTCTTTATATACTTTGGGTATCAGCCCTTTATCTGATAAATGTTTCTCCCGTTTCATAGGTTGTCTTTTTATTTTGTTGATTATTTCTTTTGATGTGCAGAGCCTTTTAGTTTGATGTAGTCCCACCTGTTTATTTTTGCTTTGGGATCGAGTCCAAAAAATCATGGCCAAGACCAGTGTCAAGGAGCTTACTCCCTATGTTTTCTTCTAGGAATTTTAAGGTTTTAGGTTTTATGTTCAAGTCTTTAATTCATTTTTAGTTAATTTTTATATGACAGAAGCCCAGTTTCATTCTTTTGCATGTGGCTGTCTGGTTTTCCTAACAGCATTTATTGAAGAGACCATCCTTTATTCCTTGTATATTTCTGGCTCCTTTGTCAGAAGTTAATTGACCACACATGCATTTTCCCCCAGGATTCTCTATACTCCTCCAGTTATCTGTGTGTCTGTTTTTAAGCCAACACCATGTTGTGTTTTGATTACCATTGCTTTGTCATACAGTTTGAAATCAGGACGTATGATGCCTCTTTCTCAAGAGCACTTTGGCTATTCAGGGTCTTTTGTGGTTTCATACAAATTTTAGGATCGTTCTTTTCTATTATTGTAAAAAATGCCATTGGAATTTTGATAGAGTCTGTAGATTTCTCTGGGTAGTATGGACATTTAATCCATATTAATTTTTCCAAACCATAAGCACAGAGCATCCTCCCATTTATTTGTGTCTTCTTTGATTTCTTTCTTCAATGTCATATAGCTTTCAGTGTATAGATCTTTCAACTATAGCTAAATTTATTCCTAGATATTTTGTTCTTTTTTAAAATTTTATTTTTAGATAGAGGGGAAGTGAGGGAGAAAGAGAAAGAAACATCAATGTGTGGTTGTGTCTCCTGTGCCCCCTACTGGGGACCTGGCCCACAACCCAGGCACATGCCCTGACTGAAACTCAAACCTGCAACCTTTTGGTTCACAGGCCAGGGCTATTTTATTCTTTTTGATGCTGTTATAAATGGGATTATTTTTCTCTTTCTGATAGTTTGTTGTTAGAAATGTATATAAAAATACAACTGATTTTTGTGTATTGATTTTGTGTCTTGCAACTTTACTGAATTTGTTTATTCTAATAGTTTTTTGGTGGAGTCTTTAAGGTTTTATATGTATAACATGTCACCTGAAAATAGAGACCCTCTTACTTCTTCCGTTCTGATTTGGATGACTTTTTTTTTCATCTTGCCTAGTTGCTCTGGCTAGGTGAATAAAAGTGGTGAGAGTGGGTATCCTTGTCTTGATCTTAGAGGAAAAGCTTTCAGTTCTACACCACTGTGATGATAAGAACTACTGATTTGGGGGGGCTTCTGTTTCATTACAGCTTGAACTTGAGCTGAATCAAAGTTCTGGAGCTTATCACAGTGTTACTCCCTACTTTATTGCAAGGGAGCTGGAGCTAGATAGCAATTCAGGTTCCTTCCCAAGCTAAATGTCTATGATCCCTATGTCACAACACTCTTCGCTCTGACTCTGTTCCGTCTTTTCATAAGTACAAAGATGGGAAAAAAGTTTTACAAGCTTGTTTTGGTATCTGAATCAGAGAAGCCTTGATTCTCTCAGCACGTGAAGGTCTCCTAGAGGTCAGCGCCCCACACCGCCACCCCCAAAGGATCACCTGCCTCCTTGGGGAGAAGGGCTCATTCTGTACCCACAGTCATGCTGCCAGCCTCCCACCAAACCAACCAGCAGTTTCACAAAAGATATTTTAAGGGCATGGGGTTCCTGCCCACAGGCACCAGCATTGGTTACTACCCATAGACAGCCTGGCTCCCCATGCTTTGTCACGATCAAGTCGTCTAACAGGCTGGCAGTGAGCATCAGGCTTTTGTCAAAGCTCTGTAGGGGAGTGTGCCCCCGGCCCCCAAAAGATGGGGCGAGATGACTTGATCTGTGGCCTGCATGAGTGCTCCCATTCGTGGATCCCTCCAGAGCAGAATCCCGTTTCTGTGCGGCATCGTTAACATAGAAAATGCAGCTTGCAGAAGGTGTGAGTGGCCCTGACAGCCTGTACTTCAGGTGTGCTCTACTCCTATTGCCCAGCTGTGATTTTCAGGCCCTTGTAAGCGCTTTGCTTTTGCCTTTAAAAACGTGGCTTTTCCCGTGCGAGCATTCACTGTACACCACCCGTATTTGTAGCTTTACAGCCCTGCCTGTGTAATTTTTGTGTGCTTTCCTTGACATTTTGATACAGCTTCCTGGCCAAAGAAAAAAGAATCAGACATAGTTTTTAAGTGGCTTTGTGGTGAGTAAATCCTGCCAACTGCACGTTCTTCATTTTTGCTGTTGGGATACTTGAGTTGTTCTCGACATTCTAAAATAAGAACGCCGGTTTTAAAGGTAGCTACTTCTAAAACGAAAGAGAGAGCAAAGCGGGAAGTTGGATGGAACACAGACTTCTCCCACAATGTCGGGGAAAAGTCACTGAGGAGCACGTGAAAGTGAAAATCCAGGCTTGATGAGTTAGTTCTTTCAGTCTGCTGTGGTGCAGAGAAATGGTCAGCCCCCTTGAGCTGGAAAGAAAACTCAAAGGAGAGAATAGTGGGAACATGCAGTTCACAAATGAAGGGAAAAAACGTTAGTTTCAGGGATTTTAAAAAACCTTAATCTGCAGATTATCTGCCTCAAATCCTTTTTGGAGAGAAACAGTTGGTAAATAATTCATGCTGCGTATTCAGACACATGTAAAACAGGGATTGAAGTTCTTGTTGGCAGGGCGTGCCCTGCCTGGAGGCTGGCGGCTGCTGCTCCGCCGTTGGTCACCGCTGAACCCGGCCTGAGCACACCGGCACTGATGGTTCCTAGCCACGCAATCACGACTGTAGGAGCGCTGATCGCTAGATCTGAAACGTACCGCACTGCCATCAGATGGCTGGGTTTGAGAATAACTTTTTAGGATAACTGTGTGTGTTGTCAGGTCTTCAGCATGTGTGGGCTGTTGCCGGCACCCCCTTGCTCCCTTATTCCTAACAGAACTCCGATTCTGGTCAGCTCTCCTCACCTTCTCCCTCCCTGTATGGGCCTCCGCAAGGAGGTGCGTCCTGATGGTGGTGTCCAATTGTTGTGGCCTCTTCCCAGTGCCAGTGATGGGTCGGGGCATGGGCCTGTGACACAGCCCTGGCCATTATACGGTTGGGGCGGTCCCCCGGAGGGTTTCTGGAAGGGCGTCCTTGCTTCCAATAGAAATGCACAGCTTGCCAAGCATGAGTGTGAGGCCCATGAGTGTGGACACAGTCTTATGATCCTTGAGGGCAGCCATCCTAGGAATAGGACAGACAAGAAGGGGGCAGAGCGCCCAGAGAAGGAAAGGCCCTGGCTTCCCGATGATGCCACGGAGTTGCTGCATTAACTCATCCTACAGCTGCTCTTCCTGGTACTATGGCTCGTTATGTGAGAATGTCGATGAGTCCCGTAGTGTTAGCTACTATTTCCTGTTACATGTAGCCAAGCCATCATCATAGATGCAGGAATTAAGGTAAAACAAAAAACAAAATTCCAAAGAACAAAGGTTATCACAACCACGTCTCGTTTATATCCTATATGAGAGCGACATTCAGCTCTGTCGGTGATCAGAGCGCCCGCCCAGAGCAATTCCTCACGAATGGGTACATGCACGTTCATCACTTCCTAGCAGAGACCAATGTCTTTTCATGTTAGTGGCCAGTTCTATTGAGGATATTGGTTTGGCCACTTTAACAGAAACTAACAATGACTTTAAAAGGTATTTGTGGGATTGATTTTTTTCCTCCTGAAACAATTTAAGATGGTAGGCAGTCAAGGAAATGGGGGTCCTGCACTAAGGGGTCACCCAGGGTTTTTCTCTATCATCCATTAGGGTGTCTTCCATGTGCGCCAAGAAGGCTGCCTGTCACCACGCCAGTGACTCAGACTGGGAAGAGGGAAGAAGAGAGGTCATAGTGCAACCACACATATTACCTCCAGTCACTACGCACTGTTCAGAACAAGTCTGACACTCATTCCAATCGAGTCTGGGGAATATTATCTCCAGTGGGGTGGCCATGTATTCGGTTAAAACCTAGAGGATTCTGTTAGGAAGGAGAAGAAAATAGATATTGGGGGGTAGTTAGAAATGTCTGCCACATACTGTGTCCTCTACAATGAAGAGAAAATAAGGTGACAGAGTGTTGGATGCCATCCTGTGAGACATGAGTTTCAGCCGTGAGAGCCACCTCCCTGAGCCACCAGGAACCTGTGCCACTTCTGACCTGTCCTGGCCTCTCTGCTGGTCATCCAAGGGACTTGAACCAAGTGGCGTTTAAAACCTCTTCAAAATCTGTTTTTGTACAGCATAGTCCCATGGGCATTATATTTCTAGAGTGGAGGTAGAGACAGGGGCAAGCAGGGTGAGTGTGTCACACGTGGGTGGTGGGTGTTAAAACCATGAGAAAAGTCACTGTTAACTCCTACTGAGCATCTCTGAGGAGACAGGTGCTGTGCCGTCCCCAACACAGGTTAACCTCACTAACCCTTCTGCCACCTATGTGATGGCCTCTGTGATCACTCCCATTTTACAGATGGAAAAGCTGCGGCTCACCAAGGGTTGGGGGAGGGCTCCAGACCCAGCCCACTGGCCCCTGGGCCCGTGCTCTGAACTGTGTGGTATGGGAGGAACTGGGACACGGGGTGGGACTTGTGGCATGTAGTCAGGTTATAGGGAGTCCTGAAAAGCGGGGCCATAGAGCACTGGGCCTAATGCTACCTTCATCCAGGGCCAGCTATGGGACTGATCCACAGCTCTGACTGTCTCCCCCCTGCCCAGTGGTTACCCCATTTCTGTCACGGAGTACATCACCCCTCACTGCTCCGGGGTGGAAGACAGGCTGTTCTATAGGAGCAGAGGACCTGGTGAGAGACGAGTCCTGGGGATGTCTGCCCGCTGTGGGAGGCCCCACCTGGCTGTTAGGCATCCTTTCAGGCGTGGCCCCTGCCGAGAAGAGCAGAGAGGCCCCTGGGCCTGCTCCAGTTCTCTGTTCCCCAAGGAGGCTGGTGCTGGGAAGAGATAAAACCTTGGCCTAGAAAATAAGAGTAGGCCTGTGCCTCAAGCTGGCCCCCATTGGTAGCATGCCTCCTGAGATCAACCCCCACCCTCGCTCTGACCTGCACCCTCTGTGCCCCAGGGACCTCCGAGGGGTGTGTTTATTCTCCTGGGGGGAGGGACTCCTCAGGTCAGTGTGTACACTGGCCTGGGCAGGGGGAGTGAGACTTTTCTCTTGTTTTTTGGTAATAATTGCCAGTTGTATTCCTCTGACTAAGAGATCCAGAGGTGATTTGAGGTAATTGAACATTTTAACAGTTATTTCATCAAGAGTTTAGGTGCCCCCACTGCCCTTATAAGCTGGTTGCAAATTGTTTGATTCTCTTACTTATTAAAAAAATTTTTCATTCTGTCTATGACACTGTTCATTAAAAAAGAAAACTCACACTACACAGAAATAAGCACAATTAAGTTTTTGATGTATGTATGTATGTACATATGTATGCATACACACATGCACACACACACCAAATTTGGGACTTTTATTCTACACCTGTGAGCTGATGCTAAACGTGCTGCTCTGTAACTTGTTATGTTTTACTTTGCAATATGGAATGAACGTATTTTCGTGCACTTCCGTGAAACTTCCCAACCGGATAGACTGGAGAACAGGTCAAGATACAAAATCCAGTGAGATGCTTGTAACAAGGAAACTACCAAAACCAAAATTTCACCAGATGATTAAAGGTAAAACATACATCAGAAAATGCTAACGGAAAGAAGGCAGGGAACAGATTTTACTCTCAGATTTTAAAAAATGTCTAGGCCCTGAGCGCACAGGGTGAGGGAGTCTGCATGAATGTCTTTGCTTCCAATGCATCATCACAGACTTGTTTCTTGCTCTTCTCTTGCTTCCCTGAGCCTTTCCAACTCATCAGCTCCCCTTAGCATTTCCTCAGGGTCCAGGTGCCTAATGGGACTCTGGGACTGTCCTCTTTAAATCCCTGGGCAGGTTGAGTCGGCCCATTTCTGGGGTTTCTTTCTGCTTCCTGGCTCACACTTTCTTGGGGAGGTTGAGGATTTCCTTCTACTTCCTGTGGTACATCTTCTGAAGGCTTTCCTCAGCCTTCGGCCTGCTCTGTGGTTTTCCTTCCTTTCTTCACAAGACTCTTGCACGTTGAGTATCTTTCCATTGTTTCCTTTTTGAATAAATTCATCCTGCAGGGGTCCAGGGAACTTTGTTCCTTCCCTCCCTCGACTTGTGTCACACCCCAAAGACCAAGAGTCCTGAAAGTCCACAGGGTACTTTCCTCCTCCAGCCACAGGGGCTGCTCCAGGAAACAGTCGGCTGGGAGTAAGACCTTTGCAGCTCACCTGCCTGCGGGTGCCAGACCACAGGCAGAGCCTTCGCATGGGGAAACAGACCCAGACAAGGGGAGGGCTCCCCTGCCCTGCCCCTGTGGAAACTCTGGGCAGCCATCCCTCCCCAGACACAGCAGACTCAGTGCAGGTGCAGCTGCCTCCCCTCCTTGGCTCCTCTCACCACAAACTGCGCAAACTCTCCTACTGCCCCCTGCAGTCGGTACATCAGTACAGTCTCAGTGCTATTTCTCTGGTTCATTTTGTTTTCCTAAAATGCAGTTAAAAATGCAGCAGCTCCAATCTGCTCTTCAAGACTGAGCTCTGGCTGAGCGTCCTGTAGGAAACCTGCCCACCTTCTCTGGGCCAGGGTAGGCCTCCTCCCCTTCCCCATCCCTCTTCCCCATTGGCACTGGTTTCATATGGCCCAGTGGTCTGTTTATATTGGGTTAGCCAAAAAGTCCATATGGTATTTTCCATAAAATAAAAGACACATTTTTCATTTTCACCAATAACTGCATTGACTTAGGTATTTTGAGTCTGTTGGCTGTCTCCCACTGTTGGCTTCCAGTCGGTAGAGGCCAGAGATGCTGCTAAACATCTTCCAAAGCGTAAGACAGCCCCACAGCAAAGAGTTATTTGGCTAAAATGTCAGCAGTGCCAAGAAAATTTGCAAACTAGTTTTGGCACGTTCTACCAGTCACAGCACCTTCTCCATGCACTGCACAAATCTATTTTTTGCATTTCAGTAGCATTTTTACCTTTTTTGAAATAATAAAGCAAAATATGCCAAAAATGTTGCATGGTTTCTTCCATCTTTAATATTAAAATGGCTGCATGAAAATTCACCAATGTTGATAATTTTTTAAAATACACACTGATAGGACACAATACAATCTAACGAAATTGTTCCGAGTGAAGTTAAAGACAACAAGCGCTACTAGAGCCATCGTACAGGAAAAACTGAACAAATATTTTTGGCCAGCCCAGTATTTACTCAGTGTTCCACGGATCGGACTGTGAGCTTCCTTTCTTTTACATCTTTTAAAAAAAATTTTAGAGAGAGGGAAAGCCAAGGAGAAAGAGAGAGAAACATCAGTGTGTGGTTGCCTCTCACATGTGCCCCACTGGAGACCGGGCCCATAACCCAGGCATCTGCCCTGACTGGGGACCAAACTGGTGACCCTTTGGTTTGCAGCCTGCGCTCAATCCACCGCGCTACACCAGCCAGGGCTCTTTTTATGCCTTTTAGAAACTTTTACTTTCAAGTGTGCACAAAAGCAGAGAGGATCAGGCCACACACCCCCACGGACCTGTCACCCAGCTTCAACAGCCATCAGCGTTTTGTCAGTCTTGCTTCATTAATTCCTCCTCAGATGTCTTCCCAATATTTTAAAGCAGTTCCTAGATCTCATACCATTTTTACCATAAATACTTTTGTACAAAACTGTACATTTGTACTTTTGTACAGCTTCAAGATAGCAGAGACCTGTCCTGTGTCCTGTGTCCCGAGCACTTCAGATGGTGCCCAACACAGAGTGGTTCCTGGAAAATACATTATTTTGAATTGACTGACTAGATGAACGAATTGGATTCAGCCTTTAGAACTGAGCCTGCAAACTAGCTGGAATTTGAATGACTGGAATGTGAATGCCGGTTGGGAGCCCACAGCCTCCTGGGGGCCTGTCCCAGAGCCTAGGCTTTTCGGAAGGTTCTGGAATCTGTCATTCATCAGACTTGAAGGTTGGTTGATTCTTAGCCAAGCGTCTCTGATGTTGCGATTACCCTGTACTTTGAGGTAACCTTGGAGAGAGAGGCCTATTAAGATAAAGCTTTTATCTCTGCTTGGTTCATATTTAGTTCACAATTATAGACCTGAGGCTTTTTAAAATTGTAATACTGTATTTACTTAGGCCAAAACGATTAGGACCAAGAAAAAAATCAAAGTATATAATACGTCTGAAGTATTTTCTTTAATACCATCTTTCTATCTTGGAAATGGTATTTTAACTACACAAATGAGAGATAATTGGATGCACATTTTTTCCCAAGCAGTTTTGGCTATATTTAAAACCCTAAGTGCTGTCCACACTGAGGGGGATCCTGAGACCAGAGTCACTACATGTGACATCTCTAGCTCTTAACAAGGTAAAAGTCAGGCCTGGGCTTGAGCTTTGGAAGTCCCTGGTGGTAGAATGGTAGCTTATAAAAATGCCTTTGATGTGGTCCTTCTTTCTCTTAATTCAGAAACAGTATGTACCGTAATACAATGGGAAGTGCCTATTAGCTAGTACGTTTTTTTTCAAAATTATATTTTTAAATGTTTTACTGTTCAGATCTGCTATAAAGCTGAATTACAGTTGGCTGAGTTTTGTTTGTTTTCTTATTTGCCGTTTCACCGGGAATTCAGAGTAATGATTGTATTTCTGGATTTAAGACATTTTTATCATGCCGGTGTAGCTCGGGGGACTAAGGCTGTGCCCAGCAGACATCTGATGACTGGCTACTGTTCTGTGTTCAGCCTGGGACACAGCACAGTTGTTTCCACTGAAATATTTATAGGAATTGGGTTCGGCTGTGATGCCACGTGGAGCCTGGAGCACCTTTTTCACAGACGGGCAACGTCTGGGGATCAGGAGCTATGGGAGCCAGGCCAAAGTCAGTCACACCCCCACAGCGTCTCAGCCACTGAGGGAGCAGTGACTCCTGCCAGGGGCTTTCTTTCCTGGGCTGTGAGCAGGCTGTGGGGTTTCTTCTGTGGGACCAGAGACCTGGCTGTCACCGCGCATGACTTGGACCAGACTGTGGAGTGTCCGGAGGTGCTGCAGCCAACGCCAGGAGTGTGTCTATAGACTCCCTTGGAAGGAATGTGCTGGAAGATGGCCAGAGGGGATCCATGGATTGTGTGACTTTTTGAGTGGCCGCAGGAGCATCCTTGCTAGGGTTGGGAAGAAAGAAAGGGGTCTGTGGAGAGTGGGGCTGGAGCTTGGGCCACAGAGATGGAGAGAGCCTGTTGGCCGGTAATGTCATCTTCCTCAGATGGGGACTCAGCAGAAGCTGACACAGATGTTCCAGGCAGAAAGTCGTGGCCAGGTGCGGGTACCAGGGATGAGTCAGCCCCTGGAGAAGACTCGCCAGCAGTGGGCGGCACACGTAGCTGTCTGCCCTGTGGCTGCCTGCCCTGTGGGTTGGCGAGTAGGGAAGTGGTGGTGGCCAGGATTTGGAAGAGGAACCACAGTAGGGGCAGAAGCAGCAGCTCCGCGGGGAAAGGGTGATTTTCGTGTTTGGATGATTCTGTGAGATTCCCACAGAACCGGGGAGGCCAACCCAGCATGGTGACCCTGTGCCACTCCTCTGCAAATGACCATAGTTGCTCCTCACCACCCTTCTGCTCTGTGGGCTCAGCCCCCTGCTCCTGGGAAAGCCGGATCCTGGACTTGGAGAAGTAAAGTCAGGTTGTCGTGGGGAGGGCACACGGAGAACAAAGGGCCGAGCAGGGAACTAGCACAAATCTACCCGCCTTTCCATTGCGTCAGGGCTCCTCTCAGTCCCTCTCACCAAGGAAGTGGCCCCAGTGAATGCACATCCCAGGCAGAGCCATGTACCTGGTTCCTACGTTGGACAAGAATGTGGGTGCACACACACGCATCGGATGGAGGCCTAACTCCAGCTGCAAATACAGATGTCTCCTAATCCATGTGAATGTTGGATTATGTCACATTATAGTCATTTTTCAAAAATTCAGAACAAAGCATAACCTTCCTCTCCAAGCTTCCTAAGGAAATAGGCTCCAGAAGGAGACGCGTGTGTTGCGGAGCCCAGTGTCGTTGTCGCCCCCACCCCACCCCCTTGGCTGTGTGCACACGCCCAGGGCTGTGATCACACCATGCTGGTCCCCAGCACAAGTGGAGTTAACGAGACTCTGACCATTACCTGGCATTTGGCAGCTGCCAAAGTAGAGTTGGAAGGGAGAGGCTCCAGGAACCCAGGTGGTATCAAGGGGCAAGGGGCTGTGCCCAGACCGGCACGGGTGTCGTCAAATGAGCAGCATTGCATGTGCAGAGCTGACAGTATCCTGGAAACTAAAAGCAGTTAGGAGGTCATGTGAGCCCAGCCATCTGGTTAACCAACATTCTCAGGATTTGAAATCTAGGACTAAATATAGCCCCTTTCCCCAACAGCACTCAGCATATTGAAGAGTGTAGATAACTTGGAGCTTTGCATGTGGTGTCTGAAATAAAGATATGGAGCTCTAGGCCCTGGCTTAGAGAGTCCTGGTAAACATGCCAGGCATTTCCTCCTTATTGTATTGGTTCTCTTTTGGTTTGTATCAAGCTCCCCAAACATAGTGGCTTCCAACAGCAACCATCACGTTTGCTTGTGATACATGAATTGGCTGTGTGGTTGTTTTAGTCTGGACCAGCCCTCCTGATATTCATCTACTGGTTGTGTGGCTGGGCTGGATGGCCTGGGAGGACCTCGCTCACATGTGTGGTGACTGGCAGGCTGGTTGTTTGTCATTCCCCACATGGTCTGTCATTCCCCAGCCACTAGCTGGGCTTCTTCACATGGTGGTCTTAGAGTTCCAAAAGCAGCAAAGGAGAACAGGCCTCAATACATATGGACTTACCAAGCCTCTGCTTGCAGCTCACTTGCTATTGTCCCTTTGGCCAAAGCCAATACCTCTTCCAAGCTTAGACACAATGTGGGAGGAGACTGTATAGGCCATTGATCCCAAAGGGCAGCAACAGATTGGGGCTCATCACTGCAACAGCTGTGCCACGCTGTAAGCCTGAGATTTAATTTAGCAAGCAGCAATTGGTTCCTCCTAATGCCCATGGGAAGACAACTCAGAACCATCTCGTGGTTCACCCTCCCATGAAAAAGTAGTGACAAGTAGAACCAAACAGCGCAGACGTGGTAAATGCGATGGAAAATCCCCCAAGTGGCTGGAGACAGCAAGTGGTTGAGAGGCCAGACCTGGCCCAGCACCAAAAGAAAGGCCCTGACCTTCCGCTCCCAAGTGCAGAGTGACCAAGAGGCAGATCTGGTCTCTGAGGTACTAAAGCAAGAGACACCACCAGAACACGGGTGGGGGGGCGTGTCCCAGGAAGAGGTGCAGGTGTGTTGGGACACTAGGCACTGGCCCTTGGTGAAAGGCAGTGACCAAAGGGACAGAAGCAGTATTCTTTGAACGTATAAAATCGGGATCTCTTTGTCAACAGAGATGCTGGTCGCAGGTGTCCAGGCTCAGTTGTGAGGTACACATGCGTTTCCGTCAGTCTTTTAGCAAATGTTCTCTATTGGCAGAAAGTCTGGCGTATCCCTTAGAGGAATGGTTCTCAAACTCCTGAGCAGAGTCCTTGTGTGGGTGGGGACCAAGGGACTCCAGGGCTCTGGCTGCTGCTTCATGCCCTGCAGATAGGTGCTCAAAAAAATAAAGGGAAGCATTCACATAGCATACAATTTACTCAGTGTGCAGTGGGGTAGTTTTAATATGATCACAGAGTTGTACGTCCCCTACGCATCAGCAGACGAGGTTTTATCTGGTCGTGTCTATCTGAGCTCTGAAGGAGATTGTGTTTGAAGGAGGAAAAGATTATGCCAATAAAATCCAGTTGGGAATGACTGTTTTGATTTTATTCTAGTTGAGAGCCCTTTTCTGAAGAGGGTATGATTTTCGAGTTCGGTTTTAAATGCCAGGGAGAACAGGAAAGAAACTTGGTGTCTGAGAATGGTGGGGTAAAACCTACCACAAGCATTCACTTTTTTTTTTTCACAGAAGCACCATTTAGGATCTCATTCAATATTTTTTAAGCCCTTTTACACACTTTTGAGTTTAGGGGAAAGTAGAATGAATGGGTGGGCTGCAGAAAAACCCGTGGATGCAGCTGAAGTACCTCTATGGTCAGGATGGGGAAAGGTCTCTGATCAGTAGAGGGGGCTGCTTAGTGTAGGAATGAGTCCTCTGGCACCCCTTAGCTGCCCCTAAAGGCACTACTGTGGGTCAGGCAGCAGTGACTGATGTTCAGGTTAATGTTAAAAATAAAGAAGACCAGAGTCATCTTCGCAAAATCTTCATCCAGAAAAGTTGGAGACTTAGAAGTTGGGGGTCAGAACAGGGTGAGCGTGAGCTGGTCCCGGGAAACACTTCGTCATCTGGCACACTGTCTGTGCCCAATAAATGTCCTTCACGGTTTTCTTTGGAAAGGTCATGCTGTAAAGTATCCCATTCCCTGTTGATATCACACAAATGAACCATTCACGAATTGCTTTCCTCTCACTAATTTGATGGATGCGTTCTTGGCAGGCCTCGTTTGGGGGCAAAGGGGTAACTGCGCTAGCTAGGGTTCTCCCCCTAGGATCCGTGTTTGTCTGCCAGAGGCCTGGGCTAATTGGATTATTTTCAGTTGGCAAACTTGGTTTTCCACCTCGGAACACAGGCTTATTGCCTCTGCTTTATTCACAGGGCATGTTCCCGATTTGAGGTGAAGCCATGAAGAGGAGATAGAACAAATAATAATGCTTTTCCGCAACCGCTTCTTGCTGCTGTTGGCCCTTGCTGCACTGCTGGCCTTCCTGAGCCTCAGCCTGCAGTTCTGTGAGTACCCGGGAGGGGAGGGGGCTTCGCTCTGAAACCGCGAGTCCTCCAGACAAACACGAGGGCCCAGAGCCTTTGTTGTCCAAATGAACAGTGGGGTTTAAAACAACGAGTCATCTTATTATTGGTGCTGATGGCGGGGGGCCTGGGGGCAGGAGCCCTGAACCACTGAGCAGCTGTTCTGGGTGTCTGTCTTGGCCACCAGGAATAAGAGCGCTCACTAGGCCTTGGGACCCGTTTTTGGCTTCTGCACACATTCCTAAACTGCCTGGTTATTCCTGGACTGTTAAATTCCCAAGGCAAGACACGGAGTGACCCAGCTTGTTTTCTCGTCATGCCGAGCCACACAGAGCAGAGATATTTGGCCCTCGCTGGCTGATTCTTTGAGGGTTGGGTGTCTGTCTTCTGTCCAGTGAGCGGTGGGGCTGGAGTTGTTGGGGAGGGTCAGGGCAGTCAATATAACACTCGGCCGCCTGGGCATCAGGGCTGTGCTTGGGAAATTACGTGCAGCGTGGCATGAGTGCAGCCAGCGAAGCCAGGCCACGAACCTCACCGCCCAGCACTTTGACCTTCACTAGGACCCTGTGCACAGACTGGGTTCAAATCCGTGCACCACACTGCTCCCTCCCCCAGGAGTGGCCATCCTCAAGCACGGATCTGGCCCTAACCCCCTTGGTTGTACCCCTTCAGAGGTAGCCCATATGGTCTCAGAGGCCCTTCACCATCCTGTGGCCCCTCTCATCATGGACTCGATGATGCAGCGTTACCCACTTACTTGGCAGTCTCTCCATATCCAGCCCGATGTCTATGCCCAGATGCCACCGGCCCGTCTGCCTGGAGTGCTCTCCTCCTTGCCTCCCTCCCTCCCTCTCCTCTGCCTGGTTCGTTCAGTCCTCTTCTCCTGCAGTAACCTCCCATGACCCCCCGCTGAGCCAGGTGCTTCTCGGACACACAACCAGAGTGTCCTGAGCCTGTTTCCCTCCTTGCACTAAACTCACAGTATTGTGATTTTCAGTTCATATATCTCTTCCTGCTACAAGACTGTCTGCTCTCCGAGAGCAGGAACCACGTCCTGTTTCCTCCCTGTCCCCGAGGAACTGCACTGCCCAACACACAGTAGGTGTTTCACGAATGCTTGTTAGATGAATGAATGAATCTCCTGCTCTAAAAAGCAGGCTGCTCCGGCTCCCTTTCCCTCTGGTGCCCATACTTGCAGTCAACAAACTGCGCCGACGCCTGCCTTCCCTCCATTTGCCTCCTCACCTGGGTGGGTGGGAGACAAGGGCTTGGTAGCCATCACCACCGAGGACGACGGCTCTGTGAGGAAGTGGCATTTCTGCCACAGTCTGAATGATGGAAAGATGAGCAGGTGGCTTGGCGAGTGGGATGTTCCAACTGCGCCACAGAAGGTGGGAAAGACTTGGCAATTGGAGGTTTGCAGAGAGGCGGCTCCAAGCAAGCTTCCCTGGTTGACCCCAGTGTGGGACAGACTCCGTGCTTGCGTCGGCTGCGTTTGACAGCCTGTTTCGAAGAGACTGTGAAACGCTCACTTCATCCTTCCATAATAGGAAAAGCCGTCAAGAGAAGGTGGACATAGGAAGTTTAAAAATACTCCAGATGGTTAACCAACCATAAAATATGAATCCTTCCCACAGAGTGTGTTAGGGCTGTCTGTCGTTTAATTGTTTATAAGTTTTCATTAAAAATTTCCCATCCTTTGGTTGGAGAGCTAGGAGGTTACAATCAGCCTTGATTTTTATCCTGAGAAGCTGACAGGATCTGAGACGGGAATGGGGGTTACTTGTGTTTGCTGCGTTTCTTTTGCATGAGGTGGTTTCCACATCACTGAATTGGCCTGTGTGTTTTGCTTATATAACTCTTGTGAAAGTCACTTCTGTTTTAGGAGAGCCAATTTTCAGCCATACTTTTTGAAAGGAAAATTTTGCAGGGTAAATGAGCCTGCGTAGGTCTGAGCTCTTTTCTTCTTGGATGCGTTGGAGTTCGGAAAGAAGTGAAGACATGGGTGTTCTTACTGCTCTTCTGCTTCTAGGTAAAATGTAATCTGGGGATTCACCCGTTTCCATGGGTAACTGCTTTATTTCTCTAATTGCTTTGTTGGTTTCTCATTTTTATGGTGTCAGAAACTTTGCTAATTCGTGATACAAAGGTTTATGCTATAGTAAC
Source organism: Sturnira hondurensis (assembly GCF_014824575.4). NCBI lineage: Eukaryota > Metazoa > Chordata > Mammalia > Chiroptera > Phyllostomidae > Sturnira > Sturnira hondurensis. The sequence continues at coordinate 4,031,100 of NW_028073498.1, read as the reverse complement.
ACTTATGTTTTCATTCCTACCCTGAAATATGCGGACTTTTCCTTTGCCATTTCTTTTGGCTAATTTTGAATCCTGAGTTAGCATGTACAGTCCTTTTAGGGAATATATTTGAAGCAATAAGATATAACTTGATTTTCTCATGCTTTAAGTAAACACTACAGTTTTATTTATTTGCTTTCTGCAATGATTATTTTTTTGTCCTGTAGGTAATTTTCTTTTTCTGATGTTTTGAACATGAGACAGTTCTGACCCAGGTTACAATTGTAAAAAAAGGGTTGTTTAAATAAGCATTTTTCTTTCTCTTAACACAGAAAGAATGTCCGTGATCCCACATATGTTTATTAAGTGCTTATGTGTGTTGGGCATTTCTCTGCACTCTGGGGGTGTAGGTCTCAGAAAAAGGATAGAAGTTTAAGATACAGTTTTCAGTTTTTCAAAATGTTTATTTTAAATGGTACCAATAATTAGCTATTTGTTTATAGCCTTTAATAAAAATCATGCATTTTGTATTTTCAAGTCCTTGATGTTTTTGAGGTTTGAAATAGGGACATTCTGAAATTTCTGAAATTTAAATTGTAGAAAGGAACAAGTAGGTGTGAATGTCTTTAGTTAATCCAGTTAAAATGAGTACAAAGAGAAAAATAACCTCTTGAATTGAGGAACTGTTTTAGGGCAAGACCATCGGTATGTGAAGAGTCGTGAATGATTAGTCGTTTTTTCTTTTTCTGCTCATTTGTAATCGTCCATTTTCCTGTTCTGTGTGTACGCAGCCTTTGCTTAGCGCTCATTTCATGCTCATTTTTCTGGGTTCCCACTCATGTTCCCAAAATGGCCGCAGGACAGCAGGCAGGCCCTGGAGTCACAGTCCTGTGTCCGGCCACCCAGCAGTTGTGTGCCCTCAGGCCAGTTTGACTGCCGGAGCCTCTGTTTCTTCCTCTGTGAAATGGAGTAGATCGTCGTTGCCCTCGTGGTCGTTGCTTTGCTGTGTTAGTGTGAGAACGGAAACCTTGTGGGGAACCCCTGGCCTCTGGAGGCATAATCAGCATAAATCTTTTTTTAATCCTCACCCAAGGACATATCTATTGATTTTAAATAGAGGGGGAGGGAGGGAGAAAGAGAGGAAGAGAAACATCAATGTGAGAAAGAAATGTTGATTGGTTGTTTTCTGTATGCACCCCAGTCAGGGGCCACAGCTGCAACCTAGGCATGTGCCCTGACTGGGAATTGAACCTGCAATCTTTTGGTTTACAGGACGATGCTCCAGCCAACAGAGCCAAACCTGCCAGGGCAGCATAAACTTTTTAGCAACAGTGCAAGTCCTGTGGCAATGCACCGCCCTCAGAAACCAGGGTTCTTGGTGTTCCAAAGGCTGCCAAGGCTTATGTTACTGTAGCTGTGGGGGGCAGGGGAAGGGGAACATATCATACATTTATTTGTTTTGTATCAGAGTTCATTGGCCATGGTAGGGCTTAATGTGAACTGGGCACATGGCACCTGTATCTGGAGGTCACCTTCTTGGGCAGGCCCCCAGTTGACCAGAGCAGGTTCCAAGCGAGATGTCAAAGGTGGACTGGAGATGCAGGTCCCCAGGCGGAAGAGGGCAGGGCTGCCCTGTGGAAGTGAAAGCCACTTCTCTGGTATCAGAAGAGCCCTTTCTGCAGGAGGAGCTGGGCCTGTTGCGGGGGACCATAGAGACGCATTTCAGTCGAGCGTCAGTGTTGCACAGAGGTGAACAGGTGGTGTGCCGCCTCTGGAGCATTGCTCTGTGAAGAGTAGACTGTTAGGCAGGTCATTGCACCTGATCCCATTTATGGTCTCTTCAGACTCCGAGGTTTTATGATTTCAATCCTTGTGGATGTGATGTCATGTGCATGCCCCACACCGTTGCTCGGCAAAGGCCCTTGAGCTTCCGCTGTGTGCTAGGGCGGGGGGTGTCGTCTCTCCAGGGCTGCGGGAGCCCTGCGTCTAGTGGAGAGTCAGGAGCAGCCACTTGAAACACAGTGTGCTCAGTGCCAGGACGGGTAAGAGGTGGCAGCATGAGGACACGAGAAAGAACAGGGACACAGGAGGAGCCAGACTGCCGGGGGCAAATCCCTGGCTTCTACTTACCAGCTATGTGGCACACTATTTCTCCTCTCCATGCCTCAGTTTCCTTATCTGTAAAATGAGTATAATGAAAGTCCCTGTTTCATAGGGTCAGTAAAGGACTAAGAAAACGGATACTTACGAAACACTTAGAATAGTGCCTGTCACATAGTAGTCACTACATGTATGTTTGCTAAATAAAATGAATTCAAAATCCTTAAGGCAGGGGGATATGGAAGGATAGAGGACAAGAGGCCAATCCAGCCTGGAGGTCAGAGGAGACTCCCAAAGGAGGTGACATCTGAGCCTCGTCCTTGAGGGAAGAGTAGGAGCTGGCCGAGGAGGAAGCTGGGAAGGGCATTCCTGGCTGCTGGGAATGGGAACGCACAGGCACAGAGGCAGAAGGGCGCAGCTAGTCACCTGTGCATAGCTGTGAAAGTGGACAAAGGCCAAGGCCACCCCCATCTCCACATTCTCTCCTGAAGGAGCAAGGGGCCACTGGAGCAGGGAAGACGCCATCAGCCTCGTGTCTGGGAAAGACCCCAGTTCCACGCAGTGTTTGCCGCAGTGTGGTCTCCTGAGCACCTGGATCCGAGTGACCCAGGGAGCTTGTCAGAACTAACGCCTGTTCCAAAAACAAAAGAGAACACGCACTTTGGAGCCCTGCCTTCAAACTCAGAATCTTGGTGTGTGTGGACCCCAGGAACCTGCATTTTTAACAAGCCCCTGGGTGAATCTACGGAACACAAATTTGGGTGCTCCCTGTTCAGAGGCCGGTGGGGGGTCGATGCTGGAGGCAGCTCCGGGGCATGTAGGAGTCTGGTTCAGGTAGTTCAGCAGATGCTTCCTTCACCCATCCACTCATGCATTCATTCATTCATCTAAATGCCTCGTGTTGGTCTGGGACGCGAGTGCCAAAGGCTGGAGGAAATGCCCAGGACCGGAACTGGGCAGTCAGCCACGCAGGGCTGATGGCTCCCTGGGTCTGGACAAGGAGGCCCAGGGAGAGCACTCAGAGCAAGAGGAGACACAGGACAAGGTCCAGACAACTGGGGGAGCTGGGGACAGAGCAGGAGGAAGAGCTGGGGGGAGTCGATGGGGTCCTTTGGGGTCACTGGAGGTCCGAAGGCCCAGAGGGGTGGGGTGAGGATGGGTGCGGTGTCCTGCCAGCAGGCAGGTTTCGGGGGCTGAGCTAAGAGGAACCCTGAGTGGAGCCCCTGTGTGGGAACTTGGGACCCACTGTTTATGACGCCCTGGCCTGGGGAGACCAGGTCTCCCAGGAGCGCGGAAGCCACTCCAGACCGACAGCCCGTGGATTTGTTTTGTTTGGCCCCACCAGTGTTTTCACATTTTAAAATTTATTTACCAGTGTTTTAAAACCAGGCAATGTCACATAAACATGCAACCCTCTTTTAAAAACCAAATAAGCCAAGGCCCACGGTCCCCGCGCAGCTGGGTGGGGGCCGCCCCACTGGGGAGGGTATGAGCTCTCTCTCTCTCTCCACAGTCCTCACCCTGCAAGCCTGTCCGCTCTGGCTTTTCTGTCCTGTGGCGCAGATAGAGGGAAAAGGTGGTATCTGGGCAGACAGGGAGGGAGGCCATGAAGGAGACAGAACAGCAGCAGAGAGGGGGTCCCGGAGCCAAGGGAGGCAGGTAACTGCCCTGAGTTCTTGGTGGGCAGCTGATGAGCCCAGCTTAACCAGGTGTATGTGGGCAGTGTGTGTGTGTGTGAGTGTGTAAGTGGTGAGAGTGTGAAGATGTGTGTGGTGTGTGAGTATTGTGTGGGGGTGCTATGTGTACGTATGGGGTATGTGAGGGGGGTGAGTATTGTATGTGTCCGGTATGTGTGTGGGAGTGGTGTGTGTATGTATGTGGTGCGAGAGTGTGAGCAGTATGTGAGAACGTGAGTGGTGTTTGTGAATGTTGTGTGTGTATGTGGAGTGTGAGTTGGGCTATGTGCATGTATGCAGCACAAGAGTGGGTATGTGGTGTTGTGAGTGTGTGATGTGCACGTGTGTGTGTCCAGTAGTTCCCTGGCACCTGTCTTCCCTGCAGAGCCGTCCTTTTCCCGCACCTCCCAGCCCCCACACCCTCCCTTTTGTCACCTGCTGGGAAGGAGAACAGCCGTGCTTGGGAGAATAGTGTAGAAACGAGAGGAAAAGTGCCTCTGAGTGGGGACCACCAGGAGCCCCTGCGAGATGCCTCAGTGTTGTGACACTTGCCTTGCCGTGGTCTTCAGACCCTGGCTTCTCCACCCTGGGCTGCTCTTTGAAGTCGCCCTGTTGGCGTGTGTGGCTCCAGCTCCTGTGGGCATCCCGAAGCCTGCGGTGCAGGGGATTTTGCTGAGGAGCAAATTCGGGTCATAATGGTGGGGAGTGCGCTCCTCAGTTGCTGAGCAGGCCTGATCGCATCGTCCAGCCAGGGTCTTTGTCCTTCTCTCTGCCCGATGTGTATTTTATGGAGAAAAACATGCCTCATGGGTATGTGTGAACTTAGAGATTCATGAAAATCTGAATATGCTGTTGGCAAAGGTGCGGGGTGCAACCCTTAGAATGCCAAGGGTCTGATGTACTGTCTCCTCTATTTTTAAAGCTTCAATACGGTGCCTCCAGGTTTTTATTTTGGTGAATTGGAGCCACATAGAATGAGGAGTTAAAAATGAGGGCTTGCATCTTTAACCTAAGAGCTCTGTCATAATATCCCCTGTGTCATCATTATTGGTAACATTTTTATTTAGTATTTTTAAAATTAATTTTTATCCTCTTCATGGAGATTTATCTTCTGTCCAATGTTGAGTTTTCTCTGAATGCTTCATGTCCAGCTACTACATAGAGTTAAATATCTTCAGGGAAGGAAAATTCTGTGGATAAATGACACAATTAAGTGTAACAAATCAGCTTTCATCACAACATTTTTTAAAAGATTTTCTTTATTTATCTTTAGGGGGGAAGGGAAGGAGAGAGGGAGAGAAATATCAATGTACGGTTGCCTCTTGTGCGTTCCCTGCTGGGAACTGACCTAGAACCCAGGCGTGTGCCCTGACTGGGAATCAAACTGCGATCCTTTGGTTCGCAGGCCCGTGCTCAATTCACTGAGCTACCCCAGCCAGGGCCTCATCACAACATTTTAAGCTCATGTAGTTACACTGGAGGGGTGAGAAGAGCATGTGGCAGGGCCTCCATATGTCCAGGGATCATTTCTCGTTTTCTTACAGGGTGGAAACATTTATTCATTCGTTCCTTTCTTCCTTCCTTCTTTCCTTCCTTCCTGGTCTCTAATCTTAGGAAATTTCCCCTAATAGATGTTTCCTGCAGCCTTGCTTATAATGGGAAGAAGGGGGACAGGCCAGCACTAATGTGTCTGACAGTAGATACCCTGCATCCATTACACCGTGATCACATAGACCTTCTGAATCGACTTGGAAGGTTGTCATAACATGTTAGCTTTTACATGGGAGCACACGTCTGTGTGTATGTACCCATGTAGTCAGCAGGATTGATAAGGAGAGGAATCTCCCATTTAGAGGAGAGGAAACTAGCCAGTTAGTTAGTAAAACTAGAAAGTGTTGTTAGTAAAAGGTGTCAGTGAGTTAAGGAGAGTGTCTGTGAATCACCAAGACTGTATGAGGAGAGACAAATTAGGAGAGAAAGCTTCAGAATGTGTGTACATGGCAGTAACCACGGAATGGGCGAGCCAAGGACACGTGGAAGGCTGCCCAGGTGGAGTCACATCACTGCGCTAACCAGCTGGAGACCCCACTTCTCGTTGTCTTGGCAACAGAGCTCCTGTTCCAAGCTGATGACATTTAAAAAGGGAGGGAGAGAGAGCACAAGCATGAAAGTCTATCTTAGAGGAAAGTAAGTGGTCCTCAGAGGTGGGGCCGGGGGCAGGGCTGTGTGGTCCTGACAGCAGCCCCCACTGCAGGGAGGGTCTGGGCGGGGCAGCTTTAAGAATGAGGGTTTGAGGGCAGAATCTTTTTCTTTTTCTAATTTTATTTTGCATTGGTTTCAGGTGTACAGCTCAGTAGTTAGGCAATCATATACTTTAAATAGTGTTCCCCTCGATATTTCTAGTATTGCAATATTATCAACCGCATTTCCTGTGCTTTTCTTACTTCCCATGACTATTTTGTAGCTACCAATTTGTGCTTCTTAGTCCCTTCACCTCTTTTTTGTTTAAGATTTTATTTACTCACTTTTAGAGAGAGGGAAGAGAGGGAGAAAGAGAGGGAGAGAAAAACATCAATCAGTTGCATCTTGTACGCACCCCATCCAGGGACTGAACCCACAACCCAGGCCTCCGTCCTGACAGGAAACGAGCTGGCGACCTTTGGCTCTGCAGGACAGCGCCCAACCAGCCGAGCTGCACCAGTCAGGGCCCTTCACCTTTTCACCCATTTCTCTCTCTCTACGTATGAATCTTTTGATTTTGTTTGTTCACTTACTTTGTTCTTTAGATTGTACAAGTCATTGGAATCATATGGTATTTGTCTTTCTCTGACTGACTTATTTCACTGAACATAACACCCCGTAGGTCCAGCCATGCTATAGTAAATGGTCAAATTACCTTTTTCTATGTCTGAGTAATATTCCGTTTTATATACATGTACCACAGCCTTTTTATTCGGGAGGGCAGACTCTGAATCCTGAACAAGAGGGCAGAGTCGGTGTGCACACAGAGAGCTCTGGGACCAGCTCACCGTCCTCTCCACCAGTGTGGCTGCAGCACACCGTGCCTCCCTGGGGCCCAGCAGAGCCAGGCTGCCCCTGGGATGGGAGGGACAGGGTGTCGGCCGTGATGCATGGGCCCTTCCTTGGATTTATCTGGTTCAGGCTCCAGCATCACCTGTTGCCTTCCATGCCTCCCTTTCTTGTTTTCCTATGTCCTCTGTGGGGCTGGACCCCAGTGGCCAGAGCTCTGTCTCTCCACAGCCCCAGGTAGCGACCAGAGAATGGGACACCTGGTCATCACAACATCAGATACCTGGGGGTGCAGGCTCCTCCCTCAGCTGCGCTGTCTCGTCTGCTGAAGTGCCTCCCCGAGATCTCCCACCCACCTAGTGGTCTCCTCCTTTTGACCCTTTTCACAGAAGGCAGATGTCTGGCCAGGCTTCCTGAGCAGTTGGTTCGGTGGCCTCAGTGGGATGCATGTCTTTGAGACACAGGAAACTTATTTGTTCCTCTTTGGTGGGGAGACAGTACCCTTGGACCATAGTGACTGTCACCATTCCCACCAGAGGAAGGACAGAAGCACAGGTTTAAGCTCTGGCAGGACATCCAGCCAGCACCCCCCCCCCCACTAGAATGTTCACTGTGGGTTTCTCTGGGTGGTAAGGGTAGGGGTGGTTCTCACTTCTTTGTGTACGTTAGTATTGAATGGCTCTTTTAGGATAACATGTTTTTATGAATTGTAAAGATCCCTTTTCATTTTGAAAAGCAAAAAATCTCAAGGGTATTGAAATCTCGCCTTTCTCTATGTACACTGAGTTCTTAGCCTGAGCCCACAGATGTCTGTATTGTCTTGTGTGGTTGCAGGGGTCCTGTGAATCCCCAGAAATCAAATTCAAAAGCTTGCAAACACAGCCCTTTTGCAGGGCTGAGGAGCAGCAGCTTGTGTCAGGTTCTCAAAGGTGGGGCAGAGGGGGTCTCCGTCCTGAGATGGCTTAGTAGGCTGAGATTCTTGTCATAGTTCTGTCTGGAGGCCTGTCCTAGGGTCTGTGATGTCTCATTGCTGTCATGATGCAGAGTCCTTGGTGCTTGGTGATCATCTAACCCGAGGGACCCTGTTGGGTCTAGGCCAGTTGTTGGTGGCCCCATAGGAGTGTGAGGTTTCTTGCATGTGGGCCAGGCTCAGGCCCCAGTGGGACCCCTGCGGCTGCACTCCGGCAGTCCTGTGGACTTCGGTGGCAGATGTCAGAGGGAAGGGTCAGGCAGGGAGGCAACAAGACCTCGGGAACAGCCCAGGGCAGGAGCTGAGGCCCCAACCCTGAGAGTCACCCCTGTTGTGGTTTGCTGACTCTCCGAAGGGACCAAGGCTTATCACTGGCACCAGACGCACTTGCTGGCTTCTTATCTAACAGTGGTTCACCAGGAGGTGACAAGAACGGGGAATGAGGAGTGACTAAGAACGAGGATAACAAGAAAGGCTGGTGTTGTACTGTGGCCCAGCATGGAGGGGTCATAAAGGAGACTGTGGGTTCATCTGGTCGGTCTTGCCTGTGTAAAACAAGTCTCTCAGCGTGTATAGACGGGGACTCGATTTTTCACATTTTCCCTGTACCCATGATTTCTACCCCTGCCTTTAAAGACAAGTGGCCGAAGGCAGATAACAAAACTGTGGACTCTGGTGTTGTTTCTGGTTGATACTTGAGAATTACACATGGGCATTTTTCTATTCAGTGAACGGTAAACGCAGATTTGGCATTTGAGACAACTTAGTGGATTAAGGAGCACTGAGGGAATTGTGGGAACTGCCTGTCAGAACAAATCATTATTCCTTGGCAGGCAGGTGAGGGATGGGGAGCGGGGGGCGGGAGGGTCCTCCCGGATGGCTGGGAGGAAGGATGGGGAGATCAGGTGTCGGCACCAGGGGTCATTTTACAGGTGAGGGAAATGATACCGGGGGAGGCAGGGGTACTTGCCCCAGGTCGGCAGCTAGGAAGTGACAAAGCCAGCCCTTGAACACAGGTCTCTGTGTCTGTGATCACCTCCCCCAGCTCCGCAGTGCCTCCCCGATTTCAAAACCACAGCCAGCTGTCACAGCAGGGCTGACTGAGGACAGACTTTAAAGGCACTGGAAAAGAAGAATCCCAAAGGAAGAGGTGACCTGCCCAGGGCTGAGGTCCCACCAAGGGCGAGGCAGGCCCTGGAGCTAAGAAGGTGAAAAGCAGATGGTGGGGCCGCTCCTGGGTCCCATGGGGTTCTCTGCTGGTCCAGTCAGTCGTGTGACTTATGTGGCAACTGAGCCCAGAGCAGTGGGGATAGAGACGAGCCAACACTTTAGCCCCACCTGCTTGCCTTGACGGCACACCTTCAGATCCCCAACACCTAGCTTTAATCTGCCAGGGTGTCTGTGCAGTCGGACCAGAGCTGACTGACTAAACCAAACACCAGCAGGAGCAGCAGGAGGCAGCTCTTGGCCCAGGTGACAGGAGGCAGGGGCTCAGAGGCCGCCTAACTCCTCGTAACTGACCCGTCCACGTGGGAAGCCTCTCTTTCCCGGAAGGAGCCTTTATTGGCACAGTTGGCTGGTGTCTGGTCCCCATCCCTGGAGCAGCGCCGCACCCCACGTTACCGCACGACTGGCGTGATGGAGGAGCCACTCCACAGAACGAAAGGAGAGGCGGTGATCTGACCCAGGGTGGGAGCCCCCACGGGACTCTATCAGGTCAGCTTTTAAAAGATCCTCACTTGGAGATGTGTTTATTTATTTGAGAGAGAGAGAAATATCAATGTGAGAGAGAAACATTGATTGGTTGTCTCCCCCACGGGCCCTGACCTGGGACGGAACCCACAACCAAGGTTTATGCCCTGACCGGGAGTCACATCCACAACCTGTCGGTGTGTGGGACGAGGCTCCAACCAGCTGAGCCACCCAGCCAGGGCTCAGTCAGTTTTGAGGCACCTGTAAGGCCCTTGCATACAGCAGGTTCTCAAGGCTAGAGCTGGTGGCAGAAGGCCCCGTGTGCAGCTAGGTTTTTGTGCTCTGCCCTGGGCCAGACCCTGACCTGGGGGGATGAGCTACAGACCATGGGCATTGGCTGGTGCCCTGGAGGAGAGGTGCTGGCTCGTAGTTGTGTAAGTCTAAATGACACCCAGCTAATGAGCCGGCTGCAGACACCTGGCTGACCCTGTAGGGTCACCGAGTTTGGGGAAGTAGCTAAGGTGGCCTGAGTCCCAAGGCCAGAGAGGGGCTTGTGGGCTAGGGGCCTGTGCTGATAAGTCATGACCTGATCCTGACCCTGGGTCTTTTCTCTCCTTTTCTCTATTCCATGGGAACCATCCATAGAATAAACAAAAATTAAAAGAGGCAAATCATTAAATGGAACATCTCCTTCCAGACGTAGCCTTGGTGCTGGATCCTAAGCTTGTTGATAGGTCAGGTTTTGCCCGAGGCTGTTGTTGACTGTTCTCTCAGGCCGACTTCCCAGCATCTCCTCTCTCTATCCCGGTCTTTACGGCACCTGCCCTGCGCCTGGGCCCCCAAACCAGCAACCAGGGTGTGCAGGGGCTCCGTGACCAGGAAGGCCGTTTCCCCTATGAGGGTCGTATGCTTCCTGCTCCCCTGTCTTCTTATTTAATACCTTACCACCCTCCCCAGCTAGATTGTCAGCCTCAGGAAGACAGAGATCTTGTTCTTATTCTCTGAAGAATCCCCAGCAGATGCTCAGTAGGTTTGGATGGATGGATGGATGGATGGATGGATGGATGAAGGATGCATAAACAAATACCAGACCCGGGAGGACAGTGGGCCCAGGCTTACAGGCTGTAGGACCCCAGGCCCTCCTTTGACCTGCCTCTGTCTGAGGGCCGTTGCCTGGCTGATGGTCAGTCTTCCTACCATGAGGCCTGAAGCTGGAAAAAGCAGTGCGGGCCAGTTTGTGTGTGTTACTCAGAGCTAACAGGCACTTACCTATGATACTTACCTATGCAGGGATTCTTCCTTGTGCACTGGGGAGCGAGGGGGCCTGCGGGAACAGTGCCTGATTGTTTTACTCTTGATTCTAAGAAGGGTACTAGTTGCTTTTATGAGTGAGGGGACCCAAGGAACTGCTGTAGAGGCAACGCTCTCTGCCATTTCTTTGACACTGAGACTCCACGGGCATCTTTACACAAGGTCATAGATGTGCCGGCAGGGTGGAAGTGACTGTGGATGAGATGAGCCTGTAAAGCAGCTGGAAACGAGAGTCCGAGTATTCAGGGGGCCCATAGGATCTCCTTGTCTGCTTGGGAATCACGCCACAGGGAAACCGCCTGCCCGCAGGCGCCGAGTTAGTTATCCACAAAGATGTCTCTTGTCCTGTTATTCGCAGTTGTCATGGCGGTTCAGTGGCTCCGGGGCCTCATCTAGATTCATGGGGCTTTTTTATACCTGTGCTCATTGTTCATTGGTTTGCCTGCCTGCTTTCTTTTCTGATGCCCCCACAGTCCATTCATTTGCCTGATGACGTCTGAGTTGCTGTCATCTGCTTAGGTTCAGCAGAGTTCCTCATTGTCCCAGAGGGCAGCTGGAGGACCTGGAGGCACTGGGGACCTGGGCAAGGCTGGCCAGGAGAAGCAGTGTCTTGGAGCCCCAGGCCGCAGCCCAGGAGAGCTGATGCAGCCAATATATAGGTGGCCTTCAGCTTGCGGCTGCTCCTTTGGGCTCCTTTGCAGCCAGCCTCTCTCAGGGCTCCCCACACATCAGCCCTGGTGGGGCCAACTGGACTGGGCCTCCAGCCTTGAGCCAGATTGCTGCCTCTCGCTGCTGTGCTCGCCCCTGCTGCACAGACCTCCCTCCCCTTCCCCATGCTGCCAGCTTCATTTCTGCCTTCCAGGCCCAGTTTGGCTGTCTCCTTAAGGAAGCTGCCTCATAATCCCCACCCCCAGCTGCACAGCTAACCCTTCTCCCTCGGGGCTCCCGTGTGAGGAGTCAAGGCGTATGTCACCAAAATCGTGGAGCACGGTGCCTGGCTCAGAGTGTCAGTTCAACAAGTACATGTGAAGGGCCTGCCTTGTGCTGGCTGGCGGGGGATTGTGAACATGCAAGAACCAGAGCCCTGGCCCTCTGGATGTTTGGGGTGGCGTCTGACAAGCCGGACACTACTGGCTTACTCGTACTGTGGTGCGAGCCAGGACGGCAGCAAGAACCAGGTGGGCTCATAGACGAGGGACGTTAAAACTACTTGGAAGTTCTAAGTGAGCTGACCCCTGGGATCAGTTACAGAGTTGGCCAGATTTGGAGAACAGAGGTGGGGTGAGGGTAGGGTTGCAGGCATGGGAGAGAAACATCCTGTGGGAGCAGGGGTGGCTCTGAGCAGTTCAGGACAATGAGAACTGAGTTGGGGCGGAGGACAGACAGATGGAGCTGGGGAGACGGGTGACCCCACAGCTTCTGTGCGTCAGAACCTCCCCTGAGTGTCTGGTATCTGTGGGAGCCCTCAGAGGGCCCCACATGGATGGACTCTGCATCCTGGTGACTCAGGAAGGCGCCAACAGCACAGGGTAATCCCAGCAGCAAGTGGGCTGAGAGCCCAGGGGCCGGAGGAAGCAGCAGGTGATGTCATTCTGAATGGATCATCTGATTATCACCCTGTTGTTATCTGTAGCTTTCAAATCACTGCTTCCTTTGGTCATGGGTGGATCATTTGTACCCAGCTACCACGGTTCCCCTCTTAGTATGTTGGGCTGTTTAATAAAATACCATAAACTGGCTGGCACAAAACCATCAGAAATGTATTTCTCTCAGCTCTGAAGGCTGAGAAGTTCCAGATCAAAGCACCAGCAGATTTGTTGTCCAGGGAGAAGGCTTCTTTTTGCTGTACCCTCAGGTGGTAGAAGAGCCCTCTAAGCTCTTTCACAAGGGCACTAATCCCGTTCATGAGCAAGCCACCTTCATGACCTATTCTGACTCCAGATGCCATCACGTTGGGGGTTAGGACTTTAACATGTGAATTTGGAGGGGCACATTCAGTCTATAGCAGTTCCCAAGTGGTAACCCCAACAGCCTAACCTTGTGGGCCTACAGGTAAACCATCGAACTGCGGGGACTCTGGGATACCCAGGGACCGTGCTCCTGTGCCCTGTGTCACTTACGTCATCATATCTCCTCAGCTCTACTTCTCCCCGGCCCAGACTCAAAGGGGAGGCGCCCATGGGCATGGCCTCAGGGCCAGAATCTGGTACCACGTCATAAAAGAGCAGAGTCAAGGACGGAGCGGTGCCACACAGCCAAAAGAGCTGGGTCATTGAGACGCCGCCTTAGGGCATCTGCTTTCTTCTTTCCTTGCTCTGGGGCTGATTCCCCCACGTACATTAACACCCCGGGCTGTGGCCTCGGTTTCAGCCCCTTCCAGCTGCTGGGAAGAAAATGGCTCTAGAATGAACTGAAGGATAATTTTGAGTCAATAAATAGCCAACCCCATAGCTCTCTGATTGGTATCTTAATACAAGTAGACGTAAACATTGGAGAAATAACACATATTTCTATCTGTATAGAACATAGTAACATGCTTACTGTAAATATACATACATATATGTATGTGTGGGGATACATACAACGATGTAGACAGCAGTAGAAAAACAAGGGGAGATACCCCACCCCCTGTTTCGCCCATTCCCCAGAGGAAGCCACGGCTACATTGGGAGGGTTGCCCTTGTAGACATTTTCCCGTGCATTTGCCTCATAAACAAACGCCTGTGTATTCATACACTTGTAGTATGGATTTTCTTTACACTAAGAGGAGTGGGTAAATACCCTGTGACTTGGTCTTTCTGCCTCCTACCTTTGGTTCTTTTCCATTCTTTTTCACTGTGGCAGAATATTCCATATTGTCCTTGTAGGATTCTGTTCTGCCGATGAGAGATATTTGGATTATTTCCCCTCTTTATTATTATAAGCAGCACTGCGGTGGATCTCTTTGGCCATGTATCTTTGTGGTGTATCTTTGTGATGGGAACCCGTATCTCTGTGGAGTAGATTCCAAGATGTGTAGTGATGGGCCCAGGAATGAAGCCCACGTAACATGCTGGTGGCTGCAGCCGAACACTCCTTCCACAGGTCGCTCCGGTGGCCACTCTCGCCCTCCGTGCAGAAGCGCTGCTTTCACTCCCACGCCGGCACCGATGTTACTAGCCACACATGGTTTTCCAGTCTGATGGGGAGGGTCGTGTCCTGTTGTTGTTTTATTTTGTATTTCTATAATTATAAATAATGTTGAACATCTTCTCATGTGGGTATTGACCTTGGCATTTATTTTCCTGTAATTAGCCTGTTCATATCCATTACTGATTTTTCAGTGTTAGGACCTGGTACACACTTGGGATGTTAATAATTTTCCTGTTAGGTATGCTGTAAATACTTTCCTCTTGCTGGAGTGCTTGTCTTTTACCCTTCTTTAAAACATTCGTTTGCCAAAGGGAAGTTGTAAATATTTAGAAGAATTTGTAGAAGAAATTAGGGAATTGAAATAGATTTAGACGGGCGCTTGGGCCGCATTTTTACTGTTGCTCAAGTGTGGGCATCTATAACATATTGTGGGGATTCATAAACTTTTTAGAAGTTACCGATTGATGGGCACCTCTGTTTCTGTGTATTTCCTCCGTTGGCAGAGGCTAAAATACAACGACGGCTGTGTAGGGAGTTCCAGAAAATTGGAGTTCCAGCATAGCAGTCCCCCCACATGGGAAGGTGGAGGGTCACTACCCAGAAGACAGCTTCTGTCTGCTCGTGAATGCCGTATTTTGCTGCGTATAATGTGCACTGACATTTTGGGCCCAAACTTTAGGGATAAAAATCTTTCATTTTATCTTTTTAATTCCATTTTGATTTGTTTATATTTAGAAAGAAAACTGATGATCATTTCTTTCTAGAGTTATGCTTTTAACACATAAGCATAAGTAAAGGAATTAAAAACATTTATATAGATACAGAGTTAGTATTACCCATGTATGATATGCATCCTTATTTTTCCCTCAAAAATTTGGACAAAAAAGTACACATTATACACAACAAAATATGGTAACTGACAAAGGGTATTAATCAGGGCTCTTTTGGTTGAAAGTAACTGACACCCAACTCAAACTAGCTTAAGCAAAAAGAGGACTTTCTCAGCTTATATCTAAGGCAGGTTCTGGCTTCAGCCACACGTGGACCAGGGGCACAAAGGATGATGTCCTCGGGGCTGCTTTCTCTCTCTCTCTGATTGACTCTCTTCATTTGTTGGCCTCGCTTGGCTCCACTCAGCATCTCTTCTCCTGAAGACAGAGGCTTGCCATGGAGGGACAGGTGGCTGGGGCAGCCCCAAGTTTGTATCCTTAGAGACCAGCGTCTAGCAGAAAAGGAGACCATTTCCCAGTATCTGCACAGCACCTCTCGCCAGGAAGAGGAGTCCAGTGGCCCCATCACTGTCCTCACTGACTCTAATCACATGTCCATTCCCAGGGGCCAGGGACATTGTGACTGACCATTCAACCAGAGCCACCTGGTTGGGGGGCGGGGTTTCACCAACAGAAAGAGGGGTCTAGATGGACAAACATGGCAGACTGCAGAGCCTGTGCACAACATGCAGAAAACTATGGGGTGGGGCACCTGGCCTGGAGGTGGAGGAGTGAGCTTAAAATGGGGTTCCAGCCACCACGTACACCTTGGGCGGCTGCCTCAGCCTCCCCCTGGGTCTGTGGCTCTCCACTTCTGATGTAGTTTCATGAGGATTATTGAGTGGACGCCCATGACCCAGCTCGGGGGGCCACAGATTGCACGGCAGATGGCATTAAATGAGAACTGTCACACACCTGTGTCTAGCTCTTCACAGGCATTCAAAGGGTGATGGTTTTCTTCCTCGGCATTTACTTGAGTTCAGAGGGTGTTAGGAAGGAGGTAACCTGCTTGAATGAAGGGACCGTGCAAGTCCTTCCGTCCCCACCCTGAGCGAGGGCCCTCTCTGTGGGGCCGCCCCCCGCGGTGCATCATTATCAGTGAGGAGAGGACATGGAGTCAGGAGAGAGGCCCGGCCCCGTGGGGGCTCCAGGAATGGTTCTTGGAGGGAAGCTGACCTCGTGCTCCACCGAAGTCTGTGCTGAGGGAAAGAGCGGTCACTCAAGGTGAAAATCCCACCACAGTCTGTGCCCCTCCAGCTGGCCCGGTGGCCCGGTGACTGCATGTGTCGTGACCTGCTTGACTTCTCTTGCAGTCCACCTGATCCCGGTGTCGGTGGCTAAGAATGGAGTGAGCAGCAAGAGCCGAAAGAGGGTCATGCCCGATCCCGTGACGGAGCCCCCCGGGACGGACCCAGTGTACGAAGCTCTCTTGTACTGCAACATTCCCAGCGTGGCCGAGCGCAGCATGGAAGGTAGGCACTCCTGCTCCGCCCGACTCAGCCCCTGGACGGACACCCCTCTGGGGACCAAGTCTTCTTCAAGCCACACAGCCCAGTGCTGAGGAACTCACGGGCCTGGGTGCCAGACCTGCCACTAGGCCTCTGAATGAGGTCCCCCGTCTTAGCTCCCTCAGCTCTAGAGCATCACCCCCAGCTTTTCCAAGTGGGCTCTCTGGGGGCTCAGGACACCCTGCTGGTGTCTTGCAGCAAACGTGTGGGGAAATTATTTCTACACTGAATTTTGCTTTTTTAAGAGTGTATCAGAAAATGACATGGAGCCTGTTTGTGCTCTGCTCGCTCATGAAGGGTTTAAAGGGTCATCGAGTCCAATGTTTCCGTGGGCCTCTACCTAGTCTGGAGTGTGAATGAGGCCACAGGAACATTCTTGCCCGCATGTCACCGGCCTCCAGCCCCCAGCCACACCCCGCAGAGCCTCCCTGTGACTTCTGGGGGTCAGGGACGTAACCAGCCCTCTCCTGTTCCTCTGTCCTCCTGTGAGTCTGTTCAGAGGCGCCCACCCAGACACCGCATCCTTCCACCAGTCACCCCTCCTCTCTTCTGTGAAGTGAAATGGACGCACACTTCCTGAGTGATAACAAGACAGTGTGTGTCTATCTGTCTCTCTTTCTGTCTGTGTCTCTCGCAGGTCACGCTCCACATCATTTTAAGCTGGTCTCAGTGCATGTGTTCATTCGACATGGGGACCGATACCCACTCTATGTCATTCCCAAAACGAAGCGACCAGAAATTGACTGCACTCTAGTGGCTAACAGGTACATTGCACTTTTTCTAAAAGTTCTTTTCAAGAATCTGTTTTGTCCATCCAAATCAAAATGCTGACAGGAGAATGACATGGCGGGGCATGACCTGTCGTGGAGTGAGTCTGATCTTCAGAACAATCCTACGTGTTACTGAGGTCCCACAGCTGAGAAGTCGGGCCCAGAGAGGTGAGGACACCTGTGTGAGGCCACACAGCAGATAAGAAGGCCAGTCTGAGGCCCCCTGGCCGGTCCAAGGCCCCCTCTCCCACCCTGCTGCTTTTCAGTTTGAGCAATGGCTGGGATATGGTGCAGTGAGCACTGGGTTCGGAGTCCTCAGACTCTGGCTAGACTGTTCCATTCAGGGCAGCAGATAAGTCCCTTAGTCTCTCTGAGCCTCAGCCTTCTAGCTTTGAAACAGGGGTGACGATGCTGGCCGTGCAGGATGGGGGGCAGGAAGAAGTGAGAGGACAGAAGGGAAGGCCCGCTCTCCTTTATTTGCAAAGCCGTGTAAATGGAAGATAGCACCTCAGATGTCGACAGGGGTAGAAACAGCCTGCTCTTGGTCGAGAGCCCTCAGGATGAAACATGATCGAAAGGGATGGAAATGGTGCCCGTGAAAATCACGTGGCTCTGCAGCTGGAGGCTCAGTTAGCAATGAAGTATGGGCCAGGCCTCCACACATGTGTCTGGAGACACATAACATCCCGAGCGGAATGTGCTGAATGAGAGGAGTCGGAGGTAAGTGCTCAGTGGGGAAGGTGTTATTTTGATGGACTGCTCCTGGAGGAACCACAGAATGCCTCGCTGCAGCCAGGGCTGTTCTTGCAACGTGGACCACAGTGGGAACCCAGTGGAGTTCCGGGTCGACTGAATTTCAAGCCTGCTCATTACCCAGTATTATGGAGAAGATTAAGTGAACCATCTTTGGTAAAAAGCATCATGAAATACTATGTAACTATAGGCTTTCAAATATTTTTTTCATTTCCTGCTAGGGGTCATGACACTTGCAATCTGGGTATTTGTCTTTTCTACATTTGCCAGCGCCGAGTCACGCCTGGAGTCCCTGGGTTGGAAGACACTCTGGTGGAGTCCAGCCCTGTCAGGGTGCCATGCAGACCCTGGCTTTCTCCCTCCAGGCTGTAGCCTTCTGTGCCAGCCTTCTCGCAGGGACCCTCTGCCCCTGCCGTGTCCACTTCTTGCTAGCCCCCTCACCCCTTCAGGCCTCGCACCTGCCATTTGGCTTGTTTGTGCCCCGTGCCAGCTTGGCCCACTCCCACAACTTCTTCAAGGTTCCTGGAGATGTGGCTCCTCTAGGGATCTCTCCCTGCCAATAAGGATGGGTTCTCTGCTCAAATCAGGCTCAGCCACTGCCTCACTTCAAACTGGAGAGGGGCCCTGCAGGGAGGTCTCAGAACAAAATATTTAGTGGTCAGACCTTAGCTGGCCTGAAGACTAGGGCAAGGGTGGAGGTCACTTGCTGTGCTAGGAAGTAACCCTTTAGTTTCTGGATCATGGGGATGGGCAGGAGCAGCCAAAGTAGCAGGAGGGCACAGGGTGGGGTGCAGGGAGGGCAGCTGTGGGAAGTGGCTTTGCTCCATCGGGCACAGCAGTTTCTATGTGGTAACAGCTGGCACAGTCCTACTTTTGCACGCTGGCTGGATATCCAGCCTTGGAAGAGCCTGGGCTCAGGTAGGCTATGGCCTCGGAGCTGGCCAGACCCAGGACAGCCTCAAGGGCAGGACCATGCTTCATTTCTGGCTGTTTGCAGCTTCTGATCTTCATTCTTTCTCTGGCCTTCAAATTCTCAGAAGTGAGTTTGAGAGGCTCGGCTCAGACCAAGGTCTGCTCTCAGACTCATCAGCTGTTGCTAGAATGTCCCTGGGGATATGAAGCCTATGGGGACCCCCCTGGCTGTTTCTGGGAGAAGGACCTATTGGTCAGGGCCACCTGGGCAGGTGCAGGGCCTCCCCCATGCACTGGGGTACCTTGCAGCCTGCCCTCCCAGCACGACTGCCTCTGCCCCCTACCACCACCACAGGCCTCTCCAGGGCATTGGTCTTGCTCCTCCCCGTGTCTCCCAGGCCCAGCCTGAGCCTGGCATATAATGGTTGTTGGGCAGGGTTGGCTGCAGAACAAATCGAGGATGTAAGTGAGAATCACAAGTCACAATGACCTATCGTCTTTCTATCCTGTGTTCCTATCAGATTTAAGTCTTGGCAGGGAGTCCTCTGAGGCCATTGTTACCTGTTAGTTGTAGGAAAGATCACTTCACCTCCCCGAGCCTCAGTCCACTGTTCTGGAACATGGGAGTAGATACCTTCCTTCCCACGCCCTTGTGAAGTCTGACTAAGGGGTGAGGCACTAAGCCTGGTCCATCCCAAGAGCTTGGTAAGGGGGTGGCGTTTCATGTACCACAGCAGGCTGGAGGTCTTCGGGGGCCCAGCCTCTTTCCTTCCCCGAGTGGGCGTGGTCATGAAGCTGGGACAGGCCACCGGGCCCCTCAATCTGTTCAAGCGATGGCAGGACCCCCTGAAGGCGCCATTTCTGGGGCTCCCATTGGAGAGGCATAGTTCCTGGGGATCACCTGCCCCCCATTGCCTCTGCCCTCGTTTTCCCTGACCTTGATCTTATGACCTAGTTTTATTTGATCAAACATTCTGTACTTTTAGGATCTACTTTAAATGCTCTGTAGAAAGTGGGTCACGCATGCATGTTTAATTAATTAACATCATTTAATTAATTCCACCTTTAAAAACAAATATCAACCTGTTATTCACAAGCGTGGGCAGGACTTTCAGCAATGTGAATCCACCTGGGGTCTCTGGGTCCCCTGAGACCACGGGATCGGTGTCACCAGCAGTGTCTGCTGCCTTCGCAGGTACCAGTTCAGCTCCACGAATTCCTAATTTCCATGGCCTGGCCTTCTGAAAGGCCTTGGGTCCTGGAGTGTGCACATTACCCTGGTCTGGGGAGAGAGTGTCTGTTCCATGCAGTGAGCTGAGTGAGAAGAGCCAGATGTCCACAAGTCGGTTGCCCCAAAGTTTCCCTTCACAATGACATGCTGTGCGGCCCTCAGCGTCCTTGTAGTGGAAGCCACGTCTTCGTGAACACAGTGGGCCTCGTGACAAAGGTGCTCTTTGTACCCTCAAAGGACCATGTTTAGCCAGTAGTAAGGTTATTTAGCCGATGACATGCTATGTTTAGAATGCTTTTAGTTTTCATTCATGCACATGAATTTGGTACTCATTTCTTAGTCCAAAGAAGAAAAGAATATCAATAAATCAGCATTTATTTAAAAGCTTTAGTTTTAAATGCATGTCATGTAGCAGGTACTGTCACATGTACCTGGCATCATGGACTCTAGCATGAAGGCGTCTAGGGAGCTGGGGAGTGAAGGGCTGAAATTAGGAAGATGTGGAGAATGGAGTGGGAGCTAGTGCTGGTTTTTACAGTATTATGGGGATAGTGACCCAGAAAAAGACTTCTCAGAGAGTCAGAGCCCATGTCCTTTTTTCTTTTTTAATATTTTCTTTATTTTGAGAGGGGGGGAAGGAAAGGAGAAAGAGAGGGAGAGAAATCTCAATGTGGGGTTTCCTCATGAGCGCCCCCTACTGGGGACCTGACCCACAACCCAGGTATGTGCACTGACTGGGAATCAAACTTGCAACCCTTTGGTTTGCAGGCCAGCACTAAATCCACTGCCCTGCACACAAGAGCCACACCAGCCAGGGCAGAGCCCACGTCCTCAAATTGACCTTCAAGGCCTCCTGTGCTCGTCCTCCCCTCTCCTCATCTAACCTCACCTGCTGCTCTCCTTGCCTTCAGCCACACTGCTCCTGCCTCTCCTTCCCACGTGCAGGCACACTGCCACCTTGAGGCTCTGGCCCTGACTGTGTCCTCTTTTCAGACAGTTATGCTCCAGGTAGATTTATGATGGCCAGTTCACTCACATTCTTCAAATCTCGTTGTTCAAATGTCATCTTCTCAATAAGACTAATCAGAGCATTCCTGTTAAAATTACAATGCATTCCTCCTTTCGTCCAAGTCTCCCAGGTTCCCCTTACCCTGCTCCTCTTTTTGATAAAGGCATCAACACAAAGCATCTTTTACTTTCTAACACACACACACACACTTAGAGTGTTCACTGTAGTTGCCTGCATCCCCAGGCTAGAATGTAAGCTCCCGAGGGCAGTGATTTTTGTCTTTGTTCAATGCTGCTATCCCAGATGCCTAGGACAGTGCCTGACACATGGAGGAGAATGATTAAATGTTTGTTGAATGAATAAACGATGGAGGCTGAAACTCAGGGAATGAAGACAGAGATGGAGAATGGGGGTGGATCTGAGAGAGTTACAAGGTCAGATCAACAGGACTTGGTGACAGGTTGGTGGAAATAAGAGAGAGAGATGAGATGGTGCCCTGGTTTCTCATTGGGCAGTGCCTCTCCCACAATACACAGAAGAAAGGAAATCTGGGAGGGAAGTTACAAGGAGAGTTCTCAGCACTAAGTCTGAACTGTCACCAGACAGCCAAGGGTTTCCACAGTTTCTAGAAATTACTACAGGCCGTGTAATTGTGGGGCCTAGGAGTTATCTTGCCTTGAGAAAGAGGTTGATTGGAGAGTTCACTGTGTAGATTGCAGTTGGAGCCGTGGGCTCGAACGGAATCCCAGGCAGAGCCTCAGGAGTGAGGGAAGGGCAGGAAACAGTCCTGAGAAACACCCATGGTGGTAGCACAGAGAGGGGAGGATCCCAGAGGGGACCATGAGCTGGCAAACAGGGAAGGAGGCCGGAGGGTGACAGTGTGAGAACCATGGGAGGGGAGGGTTCCAGGAAGCAGAGAGAAGGCAAGCAATCACATGAGGTAAAGCAAAAAGGCCCAGAAAGCCAAAAACTGAAAAAGGCATATTAAGTGTTTCTTGTTAGAATTTCATTTTATTAGTTATATAATAAATTCTTTAATTAGCCTAAACTAAAAAGCTGTGGTGTGAACTCATGTAAGTTCCCAGCCATGTAAGCTTTTTTGAATAACAGCGTCCCTGGTGTTACGCTGCTTCTCCAGTCTTACGTCCCGTGCAGTGGTCAGCAGTCGCTCGGATGCCCCACTAGAGCACAGTAAATCTCGTGGGTGCGCAGCTGGCCTTGGGGTTCTGTCTCAGCTTTGAGGCATGTATACGTATAAACTATGCATATAAAAATGTAAGGAACTACTCTGAAGTGAATGGTTTGAAGGCCTAAAATAGTGGCACTTCGATTCTTTGAATTTTCAGTGGAAGCAGATTTCCGATGAGGTTACAGAAACATGAATGTTTCCTGAAGAAAAGTTCATTGTCACAGATACAATCATTTCCGTACTAGTCAGGGGAGGAAGGAGATCCAGAAATGCATTGCCTTGAATAACAAAGGTATTTGCCTCTTTTTTGTGTGAAGATCTGAGATGAATGTTCCAGGTTGCAGGACTAGGCTCCTCCCGGTCATTCAAGGCTCTGGATTCCTTCCTGTGTTCTTCCCCCCCAGCCTAGGAGAGTCTGCATGACTGAACCTGGGCGGCTGCTGTGCCGGAATAGCGGCCACAGGGAAGGAAGAGAGTGAGAATGGGACACACCCGTGGTCTGAAAGCCTAAACCCAGACGTAGCATACTTCCTTCTGTTGCCAGAAGAAATGGGGCCCTTTCATAGGGTCTCGAGAGAAGCATTTCAGGAGACCCACTGCCTGGGAGGTTGAGGTTTGGGGGTAAGATTCATTGCAGAAGCAAAATCAAAGGACTGCCCCTGGGTTCTCAGTGTCCCATTCCATCCATCCCATCATGGAAAAAGTCCAACCTTGTCTTCATCAAGCCCAGTACAAAGGCCAAGGTCCAAAAGTTCTGTGCCATTGGCTCAGTCCAGGCCACTGTTTGTCACCATCTGGCTTAGTCTGCGTTCCTGGCTGCACTCCAGCTGGCTGTGCCCAGGCCCAGGCTTGGGGTCCGCCCGGCCGCTAGACCTGCATGGCTGCCTGAAGAGAGAACACACAAATGAACATGGTGAGCACATGTTACCAAGTGACAGAGTGGCCTCTTTGTTAAACCGGGATTATATTATCTCGGGTTTGGGAAGGACTAGGTGCTTCATCAAACTAACTGATCAACTTCCCAAGCTTTCACAGGCTGGTGCTGGGCCCTTCCCCCTAAGCCAGTCCATTTCCTAGATCTTCTGTGGTTCTGTGTCCCTTATCCAATCTGATCCCTTTCCCAGCCCAGACAGACAGGCCTTTATGGTCACCATTTTAGCTCCTACTGTGCATGTCTCATAGTGGAAACACCTCCCCTTTGCCATCTTGGCCTCCAGCAGGCATGTGCCCAGGAGAGGAGTCTCCCTTCCATCGTTTGTCCTTCCCCCGGTAATCTGCAGGGAAGGAACTGGCGGTTCCCTGGGGAGTGTGTGAAGCTGTAACTTCCTAGCGAAGTAAGCAGACTTACTGTCTGATTTAAATCCCAAGTCTATTAGGCTTAATAATGTCTGATTTCCTTTGCTCACTTCCCTTATTAATATCTAGCTACCTGCGCTAACACTTCCATTCCACTGGCGAACACTGAGTCACGTGGCTCTCCCTGATCGCCAGGACTTCAGAAATGGGATCTGACCCAGTTCCCAAGAAGAGGAGAAGAGATTTTAGTATGCAACTAAAAGAAAAGCCAGAGCCAGACAGTCATTAAAGCAGCGAAACCATTCTATTCAGGAACTAATGCAGTCAGGGAAAAGAGACCTCCGTATAGAACTCGGTTCCATTCCAAATACAGCATGGACGGGGCGAGTGAAGACTTATAGCCAAGGAGCAAGGTGGGGGTCAGTGAATGGAAAATCCCTCTGAGGTGACATCGGGAACAATGCGGAGGCTGCGGGGTGTTAATTCTGGCTAAATCACCTTGACTGGGTTCTTGCTAAAGGCACCCAGAGCGATCAGATAGCACCTGGGGGTGAGGAATTTGATCGATATCAAGAGTGGGAGATTCTGGCTGGTTACACCGACTTAGGCAGATTCTTGCTAAAACTGGGCCGCCCAAAGACAGTCCGAACGTCGAGGCCTCCTTGGGAAGAGGGTTCAGAGGAGACTCACTGAACTTTGGTCCAAGAGAGGCTTTGTCACAATGAGTAGTCACCCCCTCAATGGTATTCATTTTTCATATTTCCATCAAAATCTGAGTATTTTAATAAACTTAGAACTGGCCACATTCATTGCTATGGATTATGGCAGGCTTGGGCTTTTCTGAGGGTCTAAGGAGGGTCTCTTCCCAGGTGAATCCGTTCACGTGCCTTTTTGGAGTGGCTGCCATGCGCCGGGTACCCTCTCAGCGACCAGGGTGGAGCTGTGGACTAGGCAGGCAGGAACTGGCTGTTCAGATCCAGGACAGGCCGGGGGCCTCGGGTTACCCAATTCTCTTCCCGTTAAAAAGATCCAGCCATTGGTTTTCTCTTCCATGAGTGAAGTTTTTCTTCTATGAATCTTCATCTCGCCCTGCCCAAACCGAGTTTTCACGAACTGGGGAGAAACGAGGACGTGGCGGAGCAGTCAGGTCTCCCGGGGAGCCCGGGGCATCGCAGCAAACACGTCCAGAGCGTGACGTAGACTGTGTTCAAGTGTGAGCACGTCGGCAGCCCCGTGGTCAGTCGGAATTCCATTTCCCATCTTGCAGATATTTGTGTTGTAGCCTCAGGGAAAATGGCATACCCTCTGCAGGCAGCAGGCCAGGGCGATTTATCAGACTTGACTGCGTGACAGGATTAGCATTCTTTCGTTTCAAAACCCTTTTTTTTTTAAGGGTGGATTTTTTGAGCCTTATGTTTTTGAAAACTTTCAAACCTATTCTGGCAGCCATTTCTAAAGCATTGCCAACAGGAATTGGGCTTTCAGACAGCAAGGGTTTGCCATTCAGACAATTCGTCTTTGCTGGTTTTGTGCTGGTTTGGTTTAGTTGGGAGCTAGTCTGTCTGTCCACCTCTGTTCAGCTGGAAAGTGCATTCATGGGCCATGTCATCATTCAGAGAAAAGCTGTAAATATTCATAAGTCCTCTCATTATTCCGACAAAGTGTGTACATCTCCACAGGTCAATTCATTGTTCAGAGAAAATACCCATATGTGGATCCTTTCATTATTTGGGGAAATCGTATATTAGTGACTAGAAAGGTAAATTGAAACTTGTTTTACTATATTTCCATGGCAGAAATATATATATATTTTTAAGTCACATCTCATAAACATCCTGGGTTTTTAGGTTTTGTTGTTTGGTTTTGTTTTGCTCTGCTATTTGTTACCACCCCACATGAAATGAGACACAGCGTGTGCAAAATACACAGTGAACTATAGGAAGCTATAGAGACCTTGGTTATCCTAATTCGTTAATTTTTTCAAAAGAGACTTTCCAGAGGTCATGTAAGTTAAGGATTAAGGATTACCCAGGTAAAGGTTGGGGTAGGTTTTCTAGGAGGAAGAGGCAGCATGTGGAAAATCTTGGAAGCGTGAAAAAACAAGGCGTGTTGGGGAAACAGAAGTCAGTCGGTGGGCTGCGCCGGACACAGCATCAGAGTGGAGAGGGCTGGCCAGCCCCGAGCCTCAGTGCGGGTTGGGGCCAGAGCAGACTGACTGGCAAGCATGGCTCCTTCCACAAGGTGGCAATGTGGAAGAGCAGTGTTGGGTTGGGGCTGCCTTTTAAGGAGATGTCTCTGGTGGCTGCGAAGGCAGATTAGAGGGGCAAGATTAGGCTGCAGATGGTCCAAAGGGGAACCCGTGCCATCCGACAGAAGCTGTCTGAGCCAGGACCCAGCTAGTGGCTGCAGGGGTGTGGAAGAGGCATGAAGTCCCTGGAGGACACCTCTGCAGGATTCGGGGGCAGACGGCATGCGTATGGGCAGGGGAGGGACAAATCGAGCACTCACATCCTAGGCACAATTATCTGGTAAGGGTCAGTGGCCTCCTGGGGAGGGTAATGGGAGGGGTGCAGGTTGGGAGCCAGATGATGGAGGGCAAGGCCGACTCCCAGAGTGATGGGCGCTTCAGCGGAGAGGCGAACAGGCTGGCCTCTCAGGGTGGGATTTTTATGCGTATAGGCCTCAGTAGAATTCGGAATTCAGAAGCGACTGAGAGAGTGCCCATGGTGGGGGAGGACGGGCACACCACACTTGGGATTTTGCTGGCTGAAGCTGAAACCGTTGTGGCAGACTGCTCTGGAGCACGCTGACCACTAAATCTCTGTGTTCTCTCTTTAGGAAACCGTACCACCCTAAACTGGAAGCTTTTGTTAGTCACATGTCAAAAGGATCCGGAGCCTCTTTCGAAAGCCCCTTACACTCCCTGCCTCTCTTCCCCAATCACCCGCTATGTGAGATGGGAGAGCTCACTCAGACAGGTACGTGTGACAGCCATCCGCCCCCCTGTTCTCTCTCCCTTCCTCCTGGCACACATTTGGAGCGAACACTCCTGGGCAAGGCGCAGCGCGGTCACAGGGTAAACAAAACTGGCACCTCTGAGTCCACCAACACACCCAATCAAACATCTGATTTCTAAAAATTTCTGATTTCTAAGGCAATATACGTTTATAGAAAGATTAAAAAAGCAAAAAGAAGAAAAATAGCACCCATAATCCCACCAAAAAAATTAGTTGGCTTTCTTCCTGTGTCCGTGCATGTGCACACACACACACAGTGGTATCTTACTGAGCACACTATTGTCACACGCTTTTCCACTTACTATCTTGTGGTCATCTTTCTCCGTTTACAAACAACACCATTTCTGCTGGCCACCAGTTTTTCCACTGTGGATGGGCCATAACTCGTACAACCAGTCCCGCGGTCTTAGCTACAGCACACATGACACCTGGTAAGTTTCAGTGCACCAGAGCTCAGGGACAGACCCATGGCAGGTCCCCACTGAGCAAGGAGTCCTTTGGTCAAGTGAGTCCCTCACAGAAGGCCATCTTTTTCTCTGCAGTCAGTTCACTGTCAGGGCAGGTGGGTGAGTTAATTGTGGGGTCACCTTTTTGGGAAGAGAAAAAACTGACTCCCCTTCCCCACAAGAGGTTCCAGTTTCCAACTTCTTTATTTGGGACCTCAAATGACCTGTGCTTGGTCACCAGCCTCTTTAGAAGATTGGGAGGACCTATTGGCCACGCTGTGTCTTCCTGTGCCCCCAGCATCATAGGACCTCACTTTTGACGGAAGGAAGGGGGCTCTGTCCTGTAGTTGGCCCTCTTGGGTCTCACCATGTTTTGGAAGCCATTATTATTGGGGAGAATGGCAATGAGTGATGGACAAGGGCAAGCCGAATAAAGAGGGCCAGCCCTGAGTAGAGTTTTGTCAAAAGCTTTTGATAATTAGTTCCATGTGCACAAATTCTGCATCAGTTTAAAACAGGAGTCCTCACCCTACGGGATCCAGCACCCCTTTTATTAACAAGTTAAGGCACTCCCTTAACTGTCCAGGAGTAAGACTCAAATATAATCTCTTTACACATGTAATTTAAAAATATGTTAGGTTTAAAAATATACTTAGGTACCCTAACTATAACATAAAAGGAAGAAAGAAAAACAAGGAAGATAATTTATTACAGAATTCTGTGCACCTCAGTATAAATGCTTGAGCGCATCTGTACTGGAAAATGGAATGATGTGATCATTTGCTTACACGTAAATGTAGATTGCCAACTGTGACCACTACCAATACAGGCTGGTTACAGGCTGCTTCATATTGGTGACTCTAATACCAAGTGTCAGGGCAAGATTTTTTTTATTTTAATTTTTTAGTCTTTATTATATATTTTTCCAATACCATTTAGTCCCTTTATACCTCCTCCCTGCCCAGCAATCCCCACACCATTGTCCACGAGTCCTTCTTCCTTTTTGGTCGATCCCTCCACTTCCTAACCTCTCCCCCTGCCCCCACTAGCTGTCATCTCTTCTCCATTTATGAGTCTGTCTCTGTTGTGCTTACTGGTTCAGTTTATTCGTTAGATTTCACATATGAGTGAAATCACCTGGTGTATTTGTCTTTCTCTAAGTGGCTTATTTAGCGTAATGTTTGCCATGTCCGTCTATCCTGTCACAAGGATAAAACTTTCTTCTTTTTTACAGCAGAGTAGATATTGTGTGAATGTCCCATGGTTGTTTGATCTATTCATCTATTGGTGGACATGGGCTGCTTCTATCTCTTGGCAATTGTAAACACTGCAATGAACAAAGGGGTGCTTTAGTTCTTTCAAGTTAGTGTTTTAGGTTCTTATAGATGTTTTTTTAACAAGTTCTGATCAAAACAACATACAGATGTCCCTCAATATCACATTTCTGGACAATTCATTGGATGTTAATGTTATGCAAAAATGACTTTGTAGATTCAAAAAACAGGTTCTAAGTAAGCTACTTAAATGGATTTTTTTTCACGTGTGGGAATGTCTTATGATACATTCAGCAGTTATATGGAACAGAGAACAGTTCCTTCAGAAGACTGTCCAGCTTCCTGATCACCACCCACTGGGGGTCAAGAACATTTATTTCCTTTATTATTGTGACAGCACCACCTCCATGCCCTCCCCAGAACCACACCTGCTGAGAACCATTGCTTAGACTCTGGTTCCAAGTAAAAGAAATCAACTCAAGCAAAAAAGGGACATTTATTGTAAGGATTCAGGGTGACTCACTGACTCTAAGGGCAAGAATGCGACCAGGCCTCCGGAGACTGGAACCAGGAATAAAAAGGCTGGCTGTGTCTGCCTCTGATTTCGCCATGTGTTGTGACAGAGTGACAGTCCTAGTCACACCCAGAGATGGACTGGCTAGTCCAGATTGTCGATAGAGAGAATCTGATGGTGTCCTTGGGGGTCAGTGTCCATCAGCTGGCTAAGAGGCCAGGGTGACTGTGCATCGAGAGTGGGGGCTGTGTGTGGGAGGGTGGCCCCCACGCTCTTAGAGACATTCATTCTGACCTTTCTTCTCAATTGACTTATTACCATCATCATATTCTAAATTAGTATTATTCTAGAAAATTTTTTTGCAGTACTGTTTTCTCCCATTCCCTTATTCTCTTTTAATGGCCAATTTTATCTTCTATTTGAAATTACATTTTAAAAATAAAGCTGTTATAACAATCATTTATAACCGGTACACTTTTGGCACTGCACAGTAACTGTATAAGAACAGGTTGATCATTAGTGCCTGCTCTATTCAAGATGCTTTCGCAGCTGCTGAGTGTCAGGGAGGGGTGGGCAGGCAGATGAGTGAGGCGCTCTGTGGCCTGTCCTACTGGGCCCCTCAGCTGCAGTGGGACCGTGTGCACAGAGGTCACTAAGGTTACTGCTGCAGGATCGCAGAGAACAAACACAGGCATTGGGGTAGACAGACCTGTGAAATGGGGCTGTGTCTTCCCGACAGGGCTGGTGGTAAGGTAAATTCGATAGCACAAGGAAAGTGCCTAGCACAGAGCCAGCATATGCTGGGCTCAGTGAATGTAGCATATGGGGACAGGAAGGAATTGTCCATTTGCCCTGGGGGAGGAAGAAGGAAGACCCCACAGAGAAGGCAGTATTGCAGCCGGTATTGCTGGGTGAGGATTCCTCTGGGAAGAGGGAGGGGAAGGGCAGGAACAAAGCCAGGAATGTGCAGGCTGTGTTTGAAGACCATAAGAAGCCCTAAAATGGCTAGAAGTTGGTGTTTCTCCGGGGAAATGTGGGAAGAAGGTGCTGTGAGAAGGGACTGAGAGCACAAGGTGGGGGCCAGAATGGGGCTTGAGTTCTGCTGCCTCTCAGCAAAGAAAGGCTCGGGGCCTCAGTTTCCTCATCTGGAAAATGGGGAGAATAATATGCCTTCTTTACTGGGTTTGTGTGAGGGTTAAAGGAGAAAGGTCTGGCATACAATAAGCACTCCAACTGTAATACATGTGGCTTAGGAGCATACGATAGGTCCAGAGGTGAACTAGGGCCAGATACAGGTTCTCAATGTATCACTCACGTTTGCCTCATTTTGCAAATCATTTTGGAAATGCTAAGGCTTGGTCCAGCCCAGTTCTCTGAGGGAATTCTGTTCTCATTCAATGGTCTTCACTCAGAGTAGGACATCCTTGGTGGTTTTTTCTGAGCTGTGCCTCTTCCTGGGCCAACAGTGCCCTCTGTCTCATGCATCTCAGCCTTAAACTGTCTCATCTTTGCAGCAGAGCCGTTCAAACATTTGGGCATCTATAAATGATAGTACTGGTTATAGGATCTTCATGTGGTTTCCGTTGTCAGAGAATTCATATCTGTTACTGGAACTGCATCCCATTGGCTGGAAGGTGAGCTTGCTTTTACCTTGGCTGCCTTCTCTCGCTTGAAGATAAGGCTTTCTTATTTTTTCAAGATAATTTATTACTGTGGTTCAACACCGTGGTTCAACACCAAGCCAACGAAAAGGCAAACCTGAAATTCTTGCTCCTATCCACGTTCCATCCTCCCCATGTCTGTGCCCCCAACAGTGCTGGGTATCCATGGAGATCCCTTCCCTGTGCATCCTTCCAAAGTTTCTTCGTGCAACACGCAGGCAACTGCAAATGCGCATTCGTATTCCCCCCTCTATTTTTATTTAAACGGGTCATAAAAACAGACTGCTGTGCAGTTTGGGGCTGTGGGGGTTTTCTCATGTATACTACCTGGGTGTCTGGGAGATCGTTCCATATCCATGCGGAGAGAGTGTCCTCAGGGGGGAGCTGGGAAGGCCCCAGCAGGATTAGGCAGGATGTACTTAGAAGCCTAGCAGAGAGCCTTCGGTTGGGAGAGTTGGGAGGATGGGAGAGGGAGGGAACTTCCCCGCACGGAAAGGACCAAGCAGTCAGCAAGCGGCTTCATCTCTTTACCTGCCCGAGTTACCTGAGCTCTCCCTGCACACTCAGGAATGTCATGTCCCTGGGCAGAGGACCAAAGCTCTCCTTAGGCCCGGACAGCTACAGCCTGGGCACCCACCCGCAGAGTGTAGTTCCCGCCCTCTGAGGCCCGCCAGTCACCAGGCCTTCCCCAGGGCAGGGGCTGGTCAAGGGGAGGGATTTCGGCAGGTGGTCATTGTGCTCCCCAGAAAGGCTGTGGTCCGAGGGCAGGGCCCTTTGTGCTCACCCACTGATGAATACCCTCGAGGTGCTCCCTAGTTACACTGACTTGAACCCATTCTTGTAGCCTCTACACGGTGGGCAGCAGGCTCCATTACATCCTCTTACACTGATCTAAGGCAATCCAGAGCCGGGCACGGGCTCACCCAGCTCCCTCCACTGTGCCTTTGGCTGAGCTGGTGCTCAGGAAAGTCCGTTGCTCTGTTTCAGGAGTCGTGCAGCATCTGCAGAATGGCCAGCTGCTGAGGGACATCTATCTCAAGAAACACAAACTCCTGCCCAGCGACTGGTCCCCAGACCAGCTTTACTTAGAGACCACTGGGAAAAGCCGGACGCTGCAAAGTGGGCTGGCCCTGCTTTATGGCTTTCTCCCAGATTTTGACTGGAAGAAGATTTATTTCAGGCACCAGCCCAGTGCTCTCTTCTGCTCCGGAAACTGCTATTGCCCAGTGAGAAACCAGTATCTGGAAAAGGAGCAGCGTCGGCAGTACCTCTTACGCTTGAAGAACAGCCAGCTGGAGAGGACCTACGGGGACATGGCCAAGATTGTGGACGTCCCCACCAAGCAGCTCCGAGCTGCCAACCCCATAGACTCCATGCTGTGCCACTTCTGCCACAACGTCAGCTTCCCTTGCACCAGAAACGGCTGTATTGACATGGAGCACTTCAAGGTGATCAAGACGCATCAGATTGAGGACGAGAGAGACAGGCGGGAGAAGAAACTGTATCTGGGGTATTCACTCCTGGGCGCCCACCCCATCCTGAATCAGACCATCGGCCGCATGCAGCGTGCTGCCGAGGGCAGGAAAGAGGAGATCTTTGCGCTGTATTCTGCTCACGACGTCACCCTGTCACCAGTTCTCAGCGCCTTGGGCCTGCTGGAAGCCAAGTTCCCAAGGTTTGCAGCCAGGCTGGTCTTCGAGCTCTGGCAAGACCGAGAGCAGCCCAGGGAGCATTCTGTGCGGATTCTTTACAACGGTGTCGATGTCACATTCCACACCTCCTTCTGCCGGGACCACCACAAGCGTTCTCCCAGGCCCATGTGCCCCCTTGAAAACTTGGTGCGCTTTGTCAGAAGGGACATGTTTGTGGCCCTGGGTAGTGGTAGTACCAATTATCATGACGCATGTCACCGGGAAGGATTCTAAAAGATACACAGTCCAGGACTTACAGAATCTATGCCGACACAGAGGGATGGGAAAGGTACGCCTCTAGTTCAGTCCTTTGCTAAGGGTCCGAGATGATTGATTTTCAAAGACATCATGCTCGAGAGCCACGGAGGTGGTTTGGGTTGAACAGTGAGTGCATCGTTGGGTTCAGGTACATGAGTTACTTGATACACAATAGCCAATCCACAGAGAACGGAAGGTACTTTATCACAGCCAGACTGCACTTACAATGCCAGGATTATTTTAATGCTCGAAGTTGCCAACCCAGATATGTATCCTTTTGATCTGCCATAGCCCTTACTGTATGTTGGAACCAGCAAACCTCGGCTGGGACCGCCTCACCTTGTCCTTGTTCATTGCAAACTTTCCCAAAATGAGTTACGTAAAATAGGGCTTGGCAAACTTGTTCAGGAAAGGGCGAGGTAGGAAATATTTAGAGTGTGCGCACCAAAAGGCCACACACAGTCTCTGTCACAGCCATCCAGTTCTGCTCTTCTCATGTGAAAGCGACCACAGCCAATACGTCCCCTAAGACAGGCCACGGGGCAGGCTGGTCCCTGGGCTGTAGTTTGCTGAGCCCTGACCTGAAAGACAGGCTCTGTTACGATTGCACGCTGAGCACTTTGAGAGCCGGCTGGGTATCACGAATGATGCCGTGGTGCCTCCAGTAACCTCTGCTAGAAACACAGTTTGGTCTGTATGACAACAAAACAAAGGGAAAATGTTGAACTGGGAGGAATCGCAGAAGAATAATTATAATACTACTTGATGTCCATGATGATTGTGGTATAAGATAGTTTTAAGGATGTTTAAATATTTGTCTGCTATGGTCTATTTGCTGTATATGCTGAAATTTTTGTATTCCATTTAGTATTTTTATAGTCTAGGAAAATATTTTCTGAGACTGGTTTTAGATGTGTTCTTATTCCTATGTAGTATTCGATTTATTGTACCTGGTTGATATTTCGAAGGGAGCTAGACGCTGAATTGAGGCACTTTCTTCCAATAAAATGACTTATGGTTCATTCCCTTGGACAAGCTGTAGAATTGGATCAACTTTTAAATAATCTCTTCAAGTTTCAGAAGGTAAATTCTACCTGATTTTTAAATAAGTTTTTGGAAGAACTTTGTTACTAGATCGTTAAATCGTCTTTCCTGGGTATTTTATACAGTAGAAGCAATGATCACCGAATCTGTGGTTTCTGAGCAAACGGTGCTAGCTCTGTGGGGAGACCTGTACCGTGCAGGTGGGATGCTCCGGTGTCGCCGTGTCCGATCTGTTCGTTTTCATCCCGTGCTGTGTTTCAGTACATCTCTGTTTCTATTAATAAATTTTTGATGAATATTTGTATGTACCACTAACAGTTTGTGCCTATGAGTCAGTCACTCTAGTTCTTTTCAAGGGAGTGCCAATACTTTAAAATTTTACCCTTTTTTGTATAAATAAAAATGTTTTCAACTAGACAACACGTGGAGCAGGGAGCTCCAGGCCCCGAGGCCCACTGCGACCAGGGGCAGGCTGCACTGCACCGTGGGGACCACAGAAAGGAGCCGAAGTCCTGCCCCCTTCCCCGCAGCAACATCCGTGCTCGCTGGCCAGGACCACGTGTCACAGCTGGCGGCCTTGGACTGGGTTAAAATTTAGCTTAACTGCTTCTAGTATTGCTGACAATCTTGTGCTGTCTCTCGGCTGTTTAAAGCCTAAACAGTTTTTTTTTTTCCTCTTACTCACAATATCTGATTTAGAACTGCTAAACACAGCTTGAGAAAATAAAAGTGAGGCAGATGTTTTAAAAATTAATTTGCAACATCTGTTGGTAAAGGTAAATATACTGGATAAGACCCCCACATTAAAAGTGTACGTACAGGTTTTGCCTCTGTGGTGAAAAAAACAACTTTTGAGGGAAACAGCCTTGTGTTTCTGAATTGCGGCCTAGGCATTTTACAGGATGACAACCCCCGGAGTCTGGACATGGAGGGAGGACCTCAGGATGCCCATAGTAAGTTCCCGCTTTACTTTTGCAGGGCACCTTTAAAATAACTGCTGCAGGGGTGTCGGCCTGCGGCCCGAGGCCACACGCACCCCGGGATGGCTGTGAACGCAGCCCAACACAAAATCACAAAATTTCTTAAAATATTATGAGATGTTCTTGTGATTACACGTTACAGTGTATTTAATGTGTGGCCCAGGACAACCCTTCTTCCAGTGTGGCCCAGAGACTCCGAGAGGTTGGACACCCCTTAGAGTAAAGCCTGCAGAAAGTTAGTGACCTCTGTCCCAGCCGCCTTATCAGTAACAGGTGCTTGCTGCGCTGCTCTCAGCCTCCTGCTCATCCCCGACCTGGGATGGAGAACTGCCATTCCCCCAGCTCAGCCGCACCCCCCTAGCTGGGATCTGAAGGTAATGAATCTTGTGACTGTTTCCTTTGTGTAGATGCGTTGAAACCGCCTTCAATCAAAATGACCCACTGGGTGGGTTTCACTTCCCCAAAGTGGGAGCTCGGATGCTGAGGGAGCTACCTGCCACCTCCATGTGGGTAGCTTGTGCTTCCTCATTCAAGTCATAATCTATATTTTTTGTTGTTTTTTTAAAGAACATTTGACAGCACGTAACTCCAATTTATTCATTCATTCATTTAGTTGGTTAGTTTTAGAGAGAGGGGAAGGGAGGGAGAAAGAGAGGGAGAGAAACATCAGTGTGTGGTTGCCTCTCACATGACTCCAACCAGGGACCTGGCCTGCAACCCAGGCGTGTGCGCTGACTGGGAATCGAACTGGTGACCCTTCGGTTCACAGCCCGTGCTTAATCCACTGAGCTACACCAGCCAGGGCTCAAGTTGTAATCTGCATGTCCTTTTCTCCCTTCAGGTTTTTAAACTTTTATTTTTTAATTACAGTTGACATACCATGTTGTACTAGTTTCAGGTGTACAACATAGTGATTACACATTTACATACTGTTCTTTACATACTGTTCTTAATATACCAGCTCTGGCTTCTCCACGCAGCCTCCCAAGGCATCAGAAATGCACAGCATTAAATAGTTCCCTTAATATCAAGTTCTGAGACACTTTAGTCCATAAACAAACACTTAGTTGAGGGTCTGGGCAGTGGTCTTACGGCTTAGTTCATGGGAAGTGTGGGTGTGTGCATGAGCATATTCAGCTTTCTTGTATTGATGACTAAAATGAACACATGCACAGTGGAAAGCAATAAAATAATACTGAAATTTTTAAAGTGAAGTCCTTTAATCCCACCTCTGGGGACAACACTGTGAGAGCTTTGACAGATATTCTTATAGACATTTTCCATGCAGATGCAGAAGTATGTGTAATTTTAAAATAGGAGTCATTATATATATATAATTTCTATGACTTGCTTTTCTTAAAATATTTTATCCCATTATTTCCTTTAATAATATGTCTTAGACATGTTTCTTGTTAATTTGCTTCCCTTCCCTTAATATGCCTGGGAGATATTTCCACATTGAGATAGATAGATATAGGTAGGGAGAGCTCTTTTTATAGTCACTATAATACTTCGTGATTTACATGAAACATTTTTAAAACATGGAAAGTGTGTGACACTGAAACTTAAAACCAAGACACTAAGACAGGACTACAAGGCTTTTGATCAGAGTTACACAGAACAAAGCAGAGGCCAGCAAATGTATGTGTTGATTTTCTACCTTAAATGAGCAATTAACCCTTTTACCATGTAGCTACAGGTATTAATATAAGCGGTGTATTCTTTCTCTAATTTCACTTGTAGGATGGAAGAATTTAATCTAATATTGACATTAAGCCTTTTTGAGGGTCTTTCATAGCTAGAGCAGAATTAGACCTTTGAAAGATTTGAGTGACTCCTTTTTCTAGAGCTCATCAAGACTGATGCAGGAGAGGCGGGGAGGCAGCCTTCTGTTTCTCTGAATCTTCAGGAAGCCTTCAAAACAGATTTCGCAGCCCAGGCCATGGTGGGTGTACCATAGTGTGCTTAAATACAACCGAGAAGAAAGCAGAAAACAGACAGGGTTTACACTGCAGTTCTGCCTTTGACAGTGGCTGGCACAGCGTCTGCCCTGGGCATCAGTTAGCTCCCGTTGCTCAAGGCCACTGACCTGAGTGTTGGGGTCATACCCCTGCGTAGTGCCTGCCCAGTGGCCAGGTCAGATGAGTAGTAATAGCTTCTGACTAAGAGGAACCAGCTGAATTCATCAGAGTGGCTGGTCAGGCCTTCCTAGTCTCTGAAGCCACCTGCCAGCTGAGAGTGGCCTTGATGAGGAGAAGAAGACATATCCCTGAGGAGCTAGTGGGGCCACTCCCAGAGCTGCAGAGCCCCTGGCAGAGGAATGGCCTGAGGCCTGGCTTCTGGAACTGTGAGTGGTCAAGGCACCATTTGCCTGGGGACTAACAGGCAGGGGTGGATGCAGTGGACAAAGGGATGGTTCATGTTCCTGGTGAGATCGAGTCATACTTCCCTCCAGGGACCCCATAGGCATGTATGTATCCATCCAAACAACTTTCTGAGGAAGGTCCTGTTACCCTAATACAAATGAGGAAACAGGCTCAGGGGACTGAAGCCACTTTTAAAAGTCAAAGCCCAAGTTTTTGTGGCATCATTGAAGGCTTTACCTACAACTCACTCAATCCTCCCAACAACCCTGCAAGATACGACACTTGGTGGTGAAAATCAATGACTATGAAAACATAGGGGGTCACAGCAGTTCTAAATTCCAAAGTAAATGGTTAGGACAATATCCTTACTCTGCTTCTTACCAGCTGTAGTTGCTGTTTTTGTTAAAAAACGTACGGGATGTAAATCTGAACTTTGCAGTGATGCTATACTACACTCAGCCACTAAGGGGCAGCATCAAATACAATCTTTAGCCTTCAGGACTCAGGCTCCCCTCTGAAAAGGAGGTCCGGTAGTTGTCTGATGTTTTAATAAGGTGACCAGTCGCCCCAGTTTGCCTGGAACTGAGAATGAGGGGCTTCCAGTGCTAAAACTAGGAAAGTCCCAGGCAAACTGGGCCAAGGTGGGGACTGTGGGGTTATATGTTGAGACATGCATCAGATGCTACTGTTACTCTTCACAGAAAAGGGGAAGCAGGACGGAGTGACTCATCTGAGGTTTCACATAGCCAGCTAACGTGTCAGAACTGGAACTCAAAGCTGTTGTCCATTAACTCGAAGGGCCACATCCTTAAGCAAGATGTCAAAACGCCTCTCTGACCCATCTGGGAGTGTTTGCTGACATGCAACACAAACCTGATTACAGTGGTTAAGCAAATAAAGTCATTTTCTCCAGTGGCTCCACCGTGTCCTCAGGAACCTAGACTGCTATTTAAATCCCACTGGCCAAAATGGGGTCCCTCGGCCCACCTCTCTTTCCACCTGCAAACCGAATACCTCTTCCATCTTAACTAAGCACTTATCATGTGCTATAGCTACAACTTTTGAGTTTGAAGTGTGAAAATAAAATGGGCATGAATTTCTTTTTCCTTTCCACAATTCCACAGATAGACTTGTTCTTACCATAGATCTTAGTGATCACAGCACACAATTTTTTTTCTTTCTTTATGAAGTTGAGAACTTTCACCTTTTCACTGAAAGGAAGCACTTTCCGGCTTCTTTTTGGCGTATCCAAAGTGCCAGCATATTACTCTTGCACTTTGGGGCCACCACTAAATAAAACAAGGGTGAATTGAACACAAGCATTGTGATACCACAACAGCCAATCTGATCACAAGATGGCTACTGAGTGGCCAACGGGCAAGCAGCAGACACACTGGACAAAGGGATGGTTCATGTCCCTGGTGCAAGGGGCAGGATGGTGTGAGATTTCACCCTAGCACTCAAAACAGTGCAAAATTTAAAACGTCTGAATTCTCTGTTTCTGGAATTTTTCCTTTAATATTTTTGGACCATGGCTGACTGCGGGTCACTGAAACCATGGGAAGTGAAACCACAGATAGGGGGGACTGCTGTACCCTCTAGTTAACATTTCTCACGGAGCCAAACTGAAGTGTGTTTGATAGCTTTCTAGTATATACTAAATGCATACTCACTCTTTCTCTTCAACATATAAAGTTTGTACATTTGTGTCAGCACAAATCAAATCTTGCCACACCTTGTTAAAAATCCTTGGTCCTCTGCAGCCCTCTAGAAAATACCCACGCTCCCTAAGGTGACTCACAAGTCCCGTCACGACCTGGCTCCCACTTACCTCTCCCACTTTACTACTTAGAATAGTACGAAGCTGCAGGGGCTGTACATGGGCTGCAGTTG
Source organism: Sturnira hondurensis (assembly GCF_014824575.4). Lineage (NCBI taxonomy): Eukaryota > Metazoa > Chordata > Mammalia > Chiroptera > Phyllostomidae > Sturnira > Sturnira hondurensis. The sequence goes on along the minus strand of NW_028073498.1, from coordinate 3,992,628 downwards.
TTGCATTTCTTGCATGTCTGGGAGAGGGAAGGTGGGCATTAGTGTCATGATATGCCAGGTTTGCAGAATCTCTGAAGGGGACAATCCTGTCCATAGCCCCCAGCAAATCTTCCTCAGGACCTAGAAACCTCCCAGCCCTGCACCCTCCTCCCTTTCCACCATCTGTGTCTAGAGTGTGATCTCCTGGAAAAGGAAACAACTTTGGAACCATGAAGACTGAGTTCGAATCCAGTTCTGTACCACTGTGCAGCTGTGGGGCCAGGCATCACATCTAGCCTCTCTAGGTCTCAGGTCGCTCCTCTGTAAACCAGGAGCAATACCACTCACGAGAGACTATACAGAAAGCTCCAGGCACACGGGGCACCCCTGCCGTGGCAGCAGTCATTATTGCCCCAAGTCACTCTTTTCTTGTAACTGTTCGAAGGCACAAAAACCAGCTGGAACCAGAGTGTGTACTTGCCCGTTTTTGGAAGCCAGGAAGCCCACCTGGAGGCCTAGCGTTATGGCCTGAGCACAACTGGGAGACACAGCTCTCCGGGCCCACACACTCCCTGTGGGGGAGGAAAGAGCTCAATTTTCTGACTCTTGTCTTTGTGCCCACTAGCACATTTGACACCTTATATAAATGCCTCGATTATTCCCCAAGGTAAACTGAATTCACTGCTAGTCCTTTCCCCGTGTTTCCCTCATTATCTATCTAACCTCCACCCTTCTACTTTAGTTAGACTTGCTATCCATTTCAGAAGCAGCAGCTGACCACAGAGTTCAGCAAAGGAACGGAGTCTGGAGGTTTTAGGCCATTGGTCTGCCTCCTCCTTGGCCCCTAGAGATGCTGAAGGAGAAGCAGCCTGGGAGGGGACATGCCCCTCAATGGAAGACAGATCCTGCCCTCTGGCCTCAGCTTTAGGGGGCTCTCCCCAGCTTTAGGTGCTCCTTCCACTCTCCCTCCTCCCCAGTGCAGGCATGCCCCTGGCAGCAGCAGTGCCTAGGAAAGGGAAGTCCTCCTCCTGGCAGGCAGCTGGCCAGCTTCCTCCCCACTCAGAGCCAAGCATGTCTTGGTTAGGCACTCTTCAAATGAGAATCATTTCAGGAGCCTTGTCTTCAAAAGCTAGACAGAGACTGGAGTTCCAAAAGCCTGAAGTTGAAATGAACCTCCAACATGCAGAGTGTGGAAATGAAAGGATGCCACACTGCCCTCTAGTGACAACTTGTCCTGGCCCTTGCTCTGCTGCTTTTCCTTGGGTTCCCCACAGCAGATGAGGCCTATTTCCCAGGAAACTAGAGCCCCCTCTGGTGGCCTAGGAGTCAACTCTTCTCTCCACTTTCCTACATTACCTTTAGGATGTGGAAGTAGAAGCGCCGCAGCCAGATGGCCTCACCCCAACTGCCCCTTGGTCTCACTGCTGAACCAGCTGTTAGTACTCTCAACAACTGGTTCCTTGATTGACAACCATTAAATTGACCTCTGACTGATGGATCCTGCACGACTGTCCATCTGAATCCTGAGGACTGATTGGTTGGTAGGCTGAGTCACTTTCTAAACCACAAGTGATTTGATTGACCTAGTGGCTCACTAACTGATCTACTAATCCTAAATAACTAAGTTTGAACTGTTTGTCTCGCTGACTCCTCCACTAACCAGCCAAATGACTGACTGACTGACTGGCTGGCTGAGTGACTGACTACCCTGCAGAGGATGTGCAAGAGTGACAGCCTGGCTCATGACAAAGGGTGACATAGGTAGGAGAGGGTGCCTCTTTCTCACACCCTGTCTCCCTTGCGTACTTAGAGCCCTTCTCTTCCCACCCCCACCCCCGAGGAGCCACTTGAAGACAGTAGAGAGGGCAACCAGGAGACTGACCCTCTACCTCTAGTGAGATTTTTAAAAGATTTTATTTATTTTAGAGGAGAAAGGAAGGAGAAAGAGAGGGAGAGAAACATCAGTATGTGGTTGCCTCTCACACCCCCCTCTTGGGGGTGCAACCCAGGCACGTGCCCTGACTGGGAATCAAACTTGTGACCCTTTGGTTCGTAGGCCAGTGTCAAGCCACTGAGCTACACCAGCCAAGGCTCTAGTGAGTTTCTTAACTAGAGTCCCACAGATGGGTTTTCCAAATTGTGTGGATATGAAGATGTGTGTTATCTGGGAAGAGGGTTCACAGCTTTCAGTGGACTCTTAAGAGACCAGCACACACAAATACGTTCAGACCTACTGCTCTGGGAAGACCCTCAGCAAATACATTCAGATATGCAAAACCCTTAGCTGAATGCAAGCCCCACTTCTCCTTCCCATCAGGCCAGGGTACAGGAAGGTAACTAGGAAAAGTCATAGTGGACATGGATGTCCGAGGAAGGACAAAGGCTGAGCTGTATGTGAAGTTTCCAGAAAGAGGCCCAAAGAAATCAACGTGTGTCCTTCTGGGAGGCCACACTTAACTCAGGATGGCAGGGCATTCACAGCTCTGAGCAGACTGTGTTCGGGCTGAGATGAAGGCTACATTCACCAGGGACCTTGTCTGGGGCAGTGAACCTGTGTATGTGGTGAGTGGCTGTGTGGCTGTGTATATTCACATATCAGTGTGCTCACAAGGGTAGGTATAACAGAGTTGTGTAGCTCGGTGTACGAATGTACTTCGGGTCAAAGTGTGTGTCTCAATAGTTTGGTGAATAAATTTGCACATGTGTGCTCTGTCCTTGACCCCCTCAAGTCTTTTGGCAGGTGTGACACATTATGAGTAAGAATTTCCACTAAGTGGAAATATCTGCAGACATGCTAGAGGACCACACCAGAAACCTGAAATTTCTCAACATCTCCCTCTCCCTGAGCCCCCAAAACTGGGCTGTGATGCTGCTTTTCCTGACCCTAACTCTCTCCCGCCAGGTCCTGGATCTCAGCGATATCTCATGCCGCATTCATTGCCCAGTTACAACTGGCAATTGTAATTGACAGGAACCCAGGTGTGTCTGTCGCATTCCACCCCGGGTCCACTCTCCACCAGACATGGAGCCTGAAGGACAGTTGGAGGCCGCGCGTGCAAGGGCTCACGTATCCCTTTTCCCGCGCGGTGGAGCAATAGAAGCCGGAGGTGAAAAGGCATGCGCGTGCGCAAAGAGTAGGAACTACGATTCCCAGAATTCTTTTGACCGTGATTCCGTTTCCCAGAAAGCTCTTTGGGTTCCCACCCCGGAACTGCGCTCTTTTTTTGAAAGCGGAAAATGGGACAAACCTGACAACGAAGACGGATTCTGAACGAATAGGACCGTGCGAGGTGTCGCGGAGCGTCCACCTCCAGGGGTCGTTCTTGAGTCAGAGAAAGCTGCACTGTGGGGGAAAAGGACCTCGCACAGCCTTTCCGCGCTTCGCGGGGCAGCGTGCTGGCTCCCTCTGCCCGCGCCGGAGCCGGCCCGTCTCAGCCTTGCGCTCCTTCTGCGGGCTCCGGGTCTGTCAAGTTGACAGAAAAATCTTTGCAGCCGCCACAGGCTCTGCCCACCTCCGGCGTCTCTGGAGACAGAGGCCAATAGCTAAATGGTTCCTGGGACCTTTTGTTCCCAACCCTGCATTACCTGTTTTCCGATGGGAAGTGAGGGCCTTGGCCCTAAGGGCATAACCCACAGGGCTCCACGCGTGGGCCCCTCAGCTCTTCTGCTACGTCCAGCCCTGGCTGCAGTAGTGGAGCTGTGGTAGTGGGGACAGGTGTGGAAAACCTGTGGTTCCTGACTTGCCGCTTCTGTTCTCAAGAAGGTAGCTTCCCTGTGACACTGGCGCGGGGGCCTTTATGCAGCCCGTGCGCCTCGTGTTTCGGATGCCTGGACTCTGGAGACAGCCTCCCTCCTCAGACCCCAGCAACAGCTGTTGACCCTACTGCCTATTTCCATGTTTCCCCTCAGAGGCCTCTTAGGTCACCGGCCAGAAATGGGAGCAACTTCTGGGATTGGGATTGAAATAGGGAGTCTGGTTGAGTTAGGGAGTCTGAAAGGAAGGAGTGGACCGAGAAGGAACAACTGCAGGACATTTGAAGGACTGAAAGTTACCGGATCAGTATGATGAGGGTTAGGGTAGAGAGGTGAGGGAGTGCGGGAATGAGACCTCTCATCACTGTGTATCTCAAAAGGAAGGATCATGTATCTAAGGAGGAAAGTGAGGAACAGTTTTCAGAGCTCTATTTACTTATGAGAGACAGAGCGCACAATGTCGTTTTGTTCCAAACATTTTAAGTGAAGTAAACACTTGCCTGTGGGCCAGCGGAGCTACAGCCCCTTTCTCAACTACTGCTAGTAATTCTGTGTGGCTCTGTTGCTACATTCCTCCATGCTAGCTGTGGAGGTCCCCGAGACCCTTTTGGGGAATCTGCAAGGTTAAAACTTTTACAGTAATACTAAGATTCATTTGCATTTTATCACGGTATTTGCATGTATGTTTAAAACTGTGTAAAACTGATAGTACCTTGGCATGAATTAAGGCAGTGGCCTTGAACTGTATTTGTAGCTACTGTGTTTTCCACCAATGCTCTTAATGAAGGAGGGTGAGCCAATCTCGCTTAAGAACGTCCTTAATGAAGCTCCTAAAGTATGCATTGTACTCAATTTTGAACCTTGAGTACATGTCCTTTGTTATTCTGTGTTGCAGAATGGGAAATGTACATAAAGCAAGCACATTTATGTGCAGCACAAATGTGCAGCAATGTGCTGCATACTGGGGTGCTATGTTTGTCTTGAGGAAAAGTGCTGGCAAAGGCAGTCACACGCGTGGCCTTTCAGGCCCTGTACAGCTGCATAAGAATATGCTCTGTGCTGAGAACATTTCCTTACAAAGAGAGAAAGAGCTCTCGTAGCAAGTGCTAGGCATCTCTCTCTGGGAATATCTCTCTGTTCCAGACTTGATGTGTATTTCTCCCTTCTTTTGAACCGTATGTGTCATATGGCACCTGACTGGCTCTACTGCTCTATCTGTTCCTGGTGGGGAGGGAATAGGGACGTTCCTGAGTGAGACTGGCTCCCCCTCCCTCATCAAGAGCATTGGTGGAAAACATAGTAACTGCAAATACAGTTCAAATACAGTTCAGTGTAGCTCCGCTGACCCGTGTTCCCCACTAGGAGCAGATGGCCACACACGAGGAGTGCATGCAGACCATGCATGCTGGCTGTGGCGGATACTCACAACTGAAGCTGTGACTATCTTTCCCTTCTCTAGGTGAGTAAAGTTTGCTCCATTCACTGCCTGTGTGAGTCTCGTCTTCCTAGGCTATGCCGCACCAGTGCCAGCTGACCATGGAGTGAGTTGGTTGATAATTCCAGGGACTGCTGGTCCAGGTGGCAGGTATTGTTACGCTATTTGTGGTGGGACCCCTCCTCCTCCTCTGGGGGTAGTGATAGGTGTCACTTGGTTGACAAAAACCAATTCTGTGCTTGTTCGATTTGCTAGCTGAACTAGACTTCCCAGAAAATCACTTCTTTTACGTGAGTGACTGACTGTGATTATTTGGGCTTGGGTACTCAATAGACATTTTCTACAAAATGAACAGTGAGGTTGTCACTTCAAGGGAAACAACTGACATTATTTGTTGCCAAGACTTTGTTCTTTCAAGAAAAAAAGAATTTTGAAAACTGCACCTGCCATATAACTTGATAGTTTCCCAATGTTTAAAAGATTTTTCTAATGAGCATGGTGGTGCTCATTAGAAAAGGTGTGTGTTCTGTTATATTGAATAAAATGTCAACATTTGGAAGATCTGCATAACTCAGATATCTGTTGTTGTGGAGCTAATATAGTGATTTAAAACAACAAACATTTATTATCAATTAGTTCCTGTGAGTTGAGAATTTGACGCATGTAGGTGGTTCTGACTCAGGGTTTCTCCTGCAGCCACGGTCAAGATGTCTGTTGAGGCTGCATTCATCTGAAGGCCTGACTGCATGCAGCTGGAGCGTCTGCTGCCAAGAGGCTCACTCATGCGGCTGCTGGCAGGTGGCCTCTGTTCCCCACCACACGGACCTCTCCACGGGCTTTGAGAATCCTCACAACATGGCAGCTAGCTTCCCCCAGAGCAAATGATCCAAGAATGGAAGGAAGATAGAAGCCTATGATCTACCCTCAGAAGGCACTCAAATTTCCACTACATTCTGTTCATTAGGAGTGAATCATATGTACAGTCCACACTCAAGGAGGGAAAAGTCAGTGCTGCCTCTTCACAGGAGGAGCAAAAAAGAATGCAGGGGTGGGCAAAAGTAGGTTGACAGCTGTGAGTGTGCAAAACACGGCTTATTCTTTTTTTAATCCTCACTTGAGGATATATTTATTGATTTTATGGAGAGAGGAAGGGAGAGAGAGAGAAACATCTATCCGTTGACTCCCACACACACCCCAACTGTGGATCGAACCTGCAACCTAAGTATATGCCCTGACTGGGGATCAAACCCATGGCCTTTTATTGTATGAGATGATGCTCCAGACAACTGAGCCACATGACCATGGCCACAGTTTATTCTTGTGTTGTTATCTATTAATTAGTGTATTTTCCATACAAACACCTATAAACCTACTTTTGCCCACCACTGTACTTGAATATGTTTTGTAGTACTTCACTTAGTGATCCAGTATTTTCCAAATAACCTACGTGAAATTACAAAACCACGATGCATGGGTAAAAAATCTACTCCAATTGCAAAATGGTGAAGTGACTTTTCATTGTAACCAAGTTTAAGAAGTTCGGTAATGTAGTTTTAGATTGCACATTGCCACTAACCTGGAAGAAGCTCTCACTTGCTGTGTTTTGATGTAGTATCAAAACAGAGTATCCGTGCCTTGCTGTGCGACCCGGATGTTCGGAGCATTGTCCTGTACACCAGGAGATGGCAGGCTGGATCCCCAGTCAGGGCACATGCTCAGTTTCAGGTTAAATCCCCAGTTGGGGTGCCTTCGGGGGGTTGGGAGGCAACCATGTGGTGTTTCTCTCTCACATTTGGTGTTCCTCTCCTCGCTCTAAAGTTGGTGAGCATATATCCTTGGGCTAGGACTGAAAAAAAAAAGAATATCCAGAATTACCTGCAAGGCTATTAAAATACTCCTCATTCCCAGATTGAGGGAGTTTGATTCTCAAACTCCAGATTCCTGTGAGGCCAACTTGTTTTCATGTACTTCAACCAGAACAACAGCAGAACAGACTGAAATGCAGACACGGAGGAGAGAATCCAGCTGCTTCTGTTGAACCAGATAGAGACTTGCAAAAGTGCAAAACAGTGAGGCTCTTCTCGCTAATTATTTTTTTTGTTTTGGAAAGTATGTTTTTCTTTTAAAGTGTGTGTGTTAACATGTATTTATTATTGTAATTTTAAAATGAATTAAATATTTTTAAATTTTCTGAGTTTTAATTTCTAATATGGTAATTATTGCTAGGTATAACCTATAAAAACAGAAGGTCTCAATAATTTTTTGTTGTTGTTTTAAAGATTTTATTTATTTAGAGAGAGGGGAAGGGAGGGAGAAAGAGAAGGGCAGAAACATCAATGTGTGGTTGCCTCTCACATGGTCCCCACTGGGGACCTGGCCCACAACCCAGGCATGTGCCCTGACTGGGAATAGAACCAGCAACCCTTTGGTTTGCAGCCCATACTCAATCCACTGAGCTACACCAGCCAGGGCAGGGTCCTCAATAATTTTTAAGAAGGTCCTGAAACCAAAACATTTGAAAACCTCTTGTCTAAGCAACCCTGATGGTCTGTCACCACTGAAATAGTGTGTTTAGGTGCGGGCGTGTAGTACAGTCCTGGCCAATGACTTGTGAAGTAAAGGCGTGGTGTTCAATTCTCAGTTTAGGGTATTAAATAGAAACACACCTGTGTCTTCAAAGTGATTCATAATGTTCTGTTTCTTAAGCTAGATGATTGATAAGTTAATTAGCCTTCTTTATCTCTTACATATTAAATTATTTGAGGTATGAATATAACAAAAGAATTAAAAGAACACATGGAGAGAAGAGCCCACTTCCTCCACATAAGCATCATGTGTGTCTTGCAGCCTGTTCACCCTGTATACTGGGCCTGAGTGTGCATTCTGTGGCTCTAAAGGATTTTGGATTGTGACTCTAAAGAATGTGACTCTAATGAGCCACATTTCATGGCTCTCTGAGTCTGTGTCTGCAACGTGGTTTTGGTATTTGACTTGTAACCTGAGAGTCCCCAGACCTCCAGCCACATAGGCAATCTTACTACATTCCTATCATTTCAAGTCACACAAAGTCCCTTTGATTCTGGCCTAGTCCAACCCTCCCCCATGGTCCACGGTCAGGCTGGAAACCAGCGTCTGTCATGCATCACACCGTCTGCCGAGTTCTCTCACCTAACGCCCTCCTTGGAGCAGATGCCTACTGGCGTTGCCAGCCCACCAGTTCTGGAAACTGCCACACTCTGAATCCATTTTAGACGCCTTTAGGAACTTACATGAGCACCTTCTAAATGGAACCCACAAAAGGATTGTCCAAAAGCAGGCTCACTGCACCGCACAATGTAAACCTCTCCCTGCATGTCACCCCCGTAGTTCCAGGGTCCCCCAGCCTCACTGAAGGGCGTGAGGCTAGGTCTCTGGGTTTCTCCTACTCCTCCTCCTAATGTACCTTTTTCAGAAATTCGCAAGTAGTAAAATGAGAGAATGAAATAAGCCGATTACCAACTTTGAGGGGCTGCCCAAACAAAATCTGGGCTTTACCGCCAGGAATGAAGGGGGAATGACTCCTAGGAGGGCAGGGAAAATGTCTGTACATATGTATATTTTGAATCTTTCCACTATAAAACATATTGCTTATGTGATTAAAAAAGAAAAGAAAGGAAATAAGTATGAGGGGAAATGCACATAAAAAAACTAAGGAATGTGTCCCACTGAGCTTTTGAGACATGCTTGTAAAGGAAGCAGACCTGTTTGCCGAAACCCAATTCACTGCTCAATGTACCATATTTAGTTGCTTCCTTTACTGCCTTATACTACTTACAGCCACTCTTACTGAATGGAATTCTTTGAACGACTTGAACATTTCTGTAAAGTTTTAGTTAGCCAGTCCTCCATTATATTTGCTTAGTAGCAGTCTAAGGAGCATTCGGTCTTTCAGCCCAGTGAGTTACAAGACAGGGGACATCAAAGAGAAAATATTCATGAGATATATGAAAGATAAAAGTCTAATAATCCAAATATATAAATCCAATACAGTTAAGCAAAAAACATGGCAAGACTTTCAACAATACTAGTAGTCAAGAAAAGTACAAGATAAAACAGCAATAATATTGCAGTGATTATCACAAAATATTATCAGCTGGTTAAAACTGATTGGGGGGTTGGGGGCTGGATGAAAGAAGGTGAAGGGATTAATCAAATGAACAAACAAACGTGTATATAGACACACACAACAGTGTGGCATTGGCCAGAGGGAAGGGGGATGAGCGGTCAGTGGCGGCAGGCAGAAGTGGGGAAACGGAGATGCAGAGAGGCTTTTTGCCTGGGATGACGGGCCCACTATACCATGTGCAGATCACATTTTGCTGAGCTGTACACTTGAAACTTGTATGGTTTCCTGAACCAATGTCACCCCAACAAATTCAATTTTTTTAAAAAGTGATAGTCTTGGTGTTTTTTTATATCAAGCCCTTCCATATAATTCGATGTTGATGTGAGCGTAAACTGGCACAGCATTTTTGATAGACAGTTGGGCTGTTTTATCACCATTAAAATGGCTGTGTTCTCTCTGAGGTATTGGGAGAGGCAAGGACGAGTGGGAGGGGCTAGGAAAATAGGTGTAAGGGGAGGGGCTAGAGGACTGGAGTGTAAAGGGAAGGATCCCTGGGACTGGGGACTGGGAGTGATTTAGGACTAGGATTGATGAAGGGGGAACCTGACAAAGGCTTGGAGGAACCAAGGGGTACTTGAAAGGACTGGGGGAAATGAAAACAAATGGCAGTGGGAGGATCGGAGGGATTAGGAACAATGTTCCAAAAAACGTGTCTAGAAGAACAGGAAGGGAGGGGGTGGATTGGCCCAGACTACACAAGTAAAATGGAAGCAACTGGCTTTCAGGGAGCTCACCCAGAGCCCCTGGTGAGTAGGACCTGTTCACGTTGAGCAAGGCCCCTGTGAAAGAATGAGGTTTGTCGGTGAACAGGAAACAGTAACTTTCATACCGCTGCTAACTATGCCTTGCAGCATTCTTTTCCTTCCTCTCCTCTTGGCTCCGTTTTTACATTGTAGTCTGCATATAAAAGCAACCTGAGATCTTGGAAGTCTCCTTAGTCTGAAGCCTCTGGTGGTCATTGGTTTGTATCTCTCCCACGTGATCCTAAGGTGCAGGATATGGAGATATTTCAGCTGCCTCTAGTAGAAACATCACTCTTAAAACTCAGGGAGTGCCCCAAATCCTGGAAGGCCACGATTGCATAAGCAGGTGCAGATCCAAAGACTCTCCGCTTCCCTCCGTTCGAGGTAGGCATTCTTTTAGGAAGTAGAAAGCCCTATGGGCACCAGCTTTCTCTCTGATTCATGACGCTTTCCGCACAGTGAATCACAGGGCAACCAGACAGCAGGAATCTGCAGAGGGGGCTATTATGGGCTGAATTGTGGCCACCAAATCTATACATTGAAACCCTAATACCCAGTGCTTTAGAATGTAACTATTTGGAGATAAGACCTTGAATATGTGCTTAAGTTAAAATGAGGCCATTTGGAGTGGGCCCCATCCAATCTTACTGATCTCTCTCTCTCTCTTTTCTTAAATCTTCACCCAAAGACATGCTTATTGGTTTTAGAGAGAGGAGGGAAGTAAGGAAGAGAGGGAGAGAAACATCAAAGTGAGAGAAACATCAGTCGATTGCCTGTACACACCCCAAGCAGAGACCAAACCTGCAACCCAGGCATGTGCCCTGACTGGGGCAGAACCTGCAACCTTTCAGTTTACTGGACTAGGTGCCATCCAAGTCACACCAGCCAAAGCCAATTTCACTGGTCTCTGTATAAAAAGAGTAAATTAGGCATGCGTATAAAAGGCATAAAAGATGCATGTAGGCATCTGTATAAAAAGATACACAGGCATGTGTACACAGAGAAAAGGCTGTGTTAGGACACAACAAGAAGGCAGCTGTCTGCAAGCTGAGGAGAGAGGCCTCAGAGGACACCAACCCAGCTGACACCTGATCTTGGACTCCCAGCCTCCGGAAGGTGAGAAAATTCATTTCTGTTGTTGCAACCACCCAGTCTGTGGTGTTTTGTTATGCCGGCCCCAGAAAACTAATATGGGGCCTTCAGGTGTGAAAGTTAAAATTAATTCAAGTCCTCCCACTGTTACTGAGAACTGTTTGGAGGGGCTTCCTTTAAGTGTGGAAGAAGACCCTGACACACATTTTTACTTTTTTTCAGGAAATGGGGAGCTTGCTCTTCGCTGCCCCAGAGGTTCCCAGGTTGAGCCAGTTACCAATGGTAAGCTGGTAAAGAGAAATAAGTATGTCTGGCCAATCAGGCTGGGTCTCTCAGTTACTGGGCTTTCCAGCGCTGCTCAAGAATTTAGTTCTTGACTTTGTAGATTCAAAAATGTTTTTGGTTTTTGGTTTTTGTTTTTTCAGTTCTGGCCTAAGTGAGTGATTTTCATAGTGGTTCTAAAAATTAACTGGAACTTTAGTTTAACAATGAGAGCTATATTTGCCAAGAAAACTGAACTATCTGTGGTAGACTAGTCCTAAACCATCTTTTCTCATTAAGAAGAGGTAGGTGGAGACAAAAATTCCATCATGGAAAAACCTTGTTCCATGGAATTTTACAGAGAGGTCTCTTACTTGGGAATGCTTTCCTTGACCTCCCTGAGAAGTTTGGGATTGCCCATCTTCTGGGATCCCAAGGAACCTTGTATCAGAAACCCTAGATTACAGTATTTTAATTAGTTGTTTATAAGCTCTCATTTCCCATTAGACTGTGAGCTCCAAGAGGGAAGAGATTATCTTATTAACTTATCTTCGATGGTATCTCAACCAAAGTATGTGCTCAAAGGAAAAAAAACCTAGGAGAATGAATATATGAATTACATTATGATATCACATGTCTCTTATATCGGCTCTGCCTGCCAAAGGAACCAGAAGGCGAGTCGCCCCCCACCCCGCAGAGCGTTGCAGGCACCACCCGCAGCGTTGCAGGCACCACGGTAAATCCCTCCTCCTCAGCCTCTCCTCCTCCGCTCCCTTCAGTGACAGCCTCCGTCCCACAGGTGTTCACCTGTGTAGCTTCTATAGCTGTTGACTTTTGTTCGGTTTGAATTTACAAGTGGTCTTTCTCCTGATTTTATTTACAAAGAGACCCTTACTCTTTCCACTAAACTATGTCCAAATCACAGCGTAGGATGAACTATTTCTGTGAATGCCTTCTAGAAGCCACGCGTCCCCTGCAAACTATGATCCCTACAGACTATACCTTCTGACTTGGTCTCCAGACATTCAGCCCATCTTACATTTGGGGTTGCTCACTTCTCTCCCGACTACACTCCCTGGGCACTCTGCCCAGGCTATCGCACTCCGTAGCCCACTTCTTCAGGCCCAGGTGAGGGATTTGAGTGGGATCATGTACATGGATAGATATCAGTAAGGGGACGTCGGGTAAATACTGAGTCTGGGATGTCCAGGAACTTGAACTCAATTCGTAGAGGTCAAAAAAAATAAAGAAATTAGGAATTCAAGAAGCTGATTCCTAGCCAAGTACAGAGCAGCTCTGGGGTCTCGTGTTCCCCGTTAGGCAGGGCTGGAGACCTGAGTACAGAAGGGCCTGAGTCTAAAGATGTGAATTTGTCTTGCTAAGCTGAGAGAATAAAGAGGGGGAGACAACTTCAGACTTGGGAAAGGACTGGGGAGTAAATGACGGCTTGGTCCACTGAAAGGTTCTTTGGGCTCTGGTATTCAAAAAAGCTAGCTGAACCTGGCAAACTCGAGTTTGAACGTTGCTATTTTCATTGTAGAATCCTTACCTGAAGTCCAGTTGTATTATTCAGTGGGCCTTCTACATAGTGCTAAATTTTAAGGTTTACGAGGGTATTCTCACTTCTGTATCCTCAGCACCATCATCTAAAACAGTGAAACTCAGCAAGTGTGTGCTGAAGCCATCCATCGATGTGCGCGCAGGTATGTAGAGGGGGATGGGTGTCCGGCGCTACACTGGTCCTACTTCCTGCAGTATACACTGGTCCGCTCCTACTTCCTGCGGCAGTTTGTGATCATCTCTGTGATGGGTTCACTTCTCCATCCACCTGCTCCCTGGGAGCTGTGAAAGCCCTTAGTCATCTGGTTCAAATGCCCTAGCTTTGGAGACTAGCTATTTATTAACTAAACCGTTGCACCACTCACTGTTATAGCCTTAAATGAATTTGTGTTAATTCTTAACTGTTTCCTTTTTCTACATGTGTCATTTAATGGTTTGCCTTTATCTGATTTTCTCCAATTTCCTGTGCATTTGTGGTTTACTACAGGAGCTCCCCACCAGAAGCCTCAGGCAGCCACACCAAACGGGTGTGGGCTCCTGCGTCTTCTAGGAGGGCTCTCCTGCTGCTCTGGGTCTCATCAAAGGGGTGTCCATCCCAATATTCCAGCCCAAGGTGATTTATGCTGAAGGAGGGAGAATGCCCTCCCCAGGGCCAGTTCTTGGAGAAAAGAAGAATTGCTGACCTAGCCAGAGCCCCAACAGAAGACAATTACTCTGCAGCAGCTAAAGGTTGGTGACATGCTTTTCTTCCAACTCAGTGAAAGCTGCCCGTGCTTGCTTTATTTCCTACGAATTTCACCAGTGTATTTTCTGCAAACAACCTTTGAAATAAACAGAAGGGAAAGATTTTAAATCAATAGAATATCTTCGGGGGGCTGAGAGTTTCTGCATCATCAGTCTCACATCTATCATAGTGCCTGACATGTAGACTCTCAATAAATGTTTGATGAAGGCAGGGAAGCGAGATGGGAGGGAAAGAGAGGGAGGAAGAGGCCAGAAAGTGGGCACGAATGGAAAGTGTGTGACTGTATTGTTCAAAAATAATATGATGATAACGATTGTGTTTTCAAAGTTAATTAGGTATATTACCACTGACACCTAGAATCACTAAAGCAAATTAAGTCACGTTGTAAAATGAAGGATGTATTTATAAAGATAAAAGAGTAGTAGAAAGCCAGAATAACAACGAATGTTACTCTTTGGAACTGAAGCAGAAAGATAAACAGTAGTGGTTCTATTTTAAGATAAATTCAAATCTCCGTGATGTGATGGTCATTTGTTGTCAAAATTCTCACAAGCAAATTAAACCAACCAAGAACTTCATGTATGGGTAAATGCAAGGGGGTCAGGAAGGCGGATAGAATTGATGGTAAATGGTCAGTTTGGTATTTAGAAAAGGTCAACTAGTGAGAAATGGTGCACTGAGGAAATTGACAAATAGCTTCCTGCAGTTGAGATGGATTAACCACACAGTAATTTGGCAAATGCTCAAAAGCATGTAATTATGTGTCAAGAAAAAATATCTCAGTGCAGAAAAAATGTAAGAAAATTATCATTCTCCTAGCATCAGTCTTTCAGTTATTTGATGCCATGCAGGCTACTCACTGCAGGTCCCACAAGCCAACTCTCAGTGACACACCCCTCGCAAAGGAGCACCCCACGGTAGTGGCCGTGGGAGGACGAGGTAAGACCGATCAAAGGTTTCAGAACTGAGGGGCAGTTTCTTCAGCAACTCAGCACCATGTATTAAAGTTCTCAGTGTTAGTGAAAGTCACTATACTTTATATTATTTTAATTGGGGGCAAGTAAAATGTAACCTAGGAGAAAAATCTGAAAACATATCCAAAGCAAGTTCAGAGAAACCTCTCTTTTTGATACCACCAGCCTTACAAAGATTGTGCTAATGAGGTGTGGGATTTGTCTTTCAAGAGTTTCCCAGAGTGATTTAGTCTGTAGCGATCAGGAAAACTGTATTATAGAGGAAAACTGTTGCTCGTGGAGGGGCGTGGCGACTGGGCACTAGCAACAACATGCAAGTGTGGCCGTGGAGGGGCGTGGCGACTGGGCACTAGCAACAACATGCAAGTGTGGCCGTGGAGGGGCGTGGCGACTGGGCACTAGCAACAACATACAAGTGTGCTGTCTTAGCTTCTGCGGGTCATCCCTGAAGTCACAACACTCCAGGCTCCTGTGCATAGTAAACTGCACCTGGAGACCTGTTAGTGCCAGAGCCCAGTGGTTCCAAATATCAGCCAGTGGCTGCCTTTGCCCTCCCTTTTACCATTTTGTACTGCTATGCAATGTGTTTTCTTTCTTTAAATAAAAAAAAAAAAATTGGCCTTAATTATAGGATCTGGCACAAATAACGCCCCTATTTTATTCCAAAATCTTTTACTACAAAATCATAAGCATGTAATTCTGTAGCATAACAATACCACACTCAAGCACACCATATGTCATTTTAGGTGAAATGTTTAAATTAAAACTAAATTATTAGCCCTGGCTGGTGTGGCTCAGTGGATTAAGTGCAGACCTGTGAACCAAAGGGTCGCCAGTTCGATTCCCAGTCAGGGCACATGCCTGGCTTGCAGGCCAGATCCCCAGTATGGGGTGTGGGAGAGACAACCACACAGTAATGTTTCTCTCCCTCTCTTTCTCCCTCCCTTACCCTCTGTCTAAAAATAAATAAAATCTTAAAAAAACACTAAATTATTACACTCATATTATTACCCTACCAGCCACACTCAAGCAGGTGTTACTTCTGCTGGACCCTGTATATTCAAAAAACAAGTTAGCAAATATTCCCACCTGAAATTATCTCTGGTGGGCGTTCTTTGGGAAGCACGTCCATAACAAAACAATAATGAAAATACTGATGACGGGTCAAGACTATTTCCAAGCTAACTGTGAGACAGAGACGCACCGGGACAGAGACAGTCAGAATCTATAGAGCTCATGGGAAAGTACTGGCAAAATCATATGCTCAGGTCACAGTTTGCTCTTCGTGGCTTTATTTAAGAAGTTAATGTGTATGTGACATTGAGCTTCAAAGTCCAGGTAATAAGGAGGAAAATAGAGCAACAGAGACAGTGTATGTGTTACTTTGCTGCTTCCCCTCCCACAGGGCAGCAGGACTCAGACACTGGAGGGGACCAATGTAGGGGGCAGGGTCTTATCTCACCAGAGTACAGTTTTTTTGAATTACATTATGAACAAGGATTATGCTAAGTTTTCTTATCACACATCAATTCTCCTTGTTGGAATTTCCTTAGGCTTTTGAACAGCAGTCGTCTCTCCTACAATCTTGGTGTGAAATTCTGTGCCTTACTTTCCTGGTAGTGATCTGACCACGCTGTGTGCCTTTATTGTGATGCTCTTGGTTTATAGAAGCGCATGCTGTGAACGTAACAAATAGGACATTATTTATCTGCATGTGCGGTGAAACGTCACCACTCTTTTCAAGTACTTCCTTTCCAATTCCTTCTCATGTGGGAATTCTTCACTTATTCCTGACTTTGAAGTCAGGCCGGCCCCATGCCTGGCACCAGCAGAGTGGACAAGGGGTGAGGGCTGACCAGGTGGGGCCTGCACAAGACATACGTCCAGGCTGCTTCGAAGGGAAGCTCCACGCCTGAGGCGGCAGTAAGTCAGTGCCTCCCTGGAGGGAAGGCCTACCTGCATTTTACAACCTCTCGTGTGGTGTTTTGAGATGCATGCATTTAGAAATGTTAAGCCTCATAAAAGGCGTCTCTCAAGTCAGGTTCCACAGTTGACAAGTCTCTGTGTTCTTAAAAGAGTATCTGAAAGAGAAAAGTTTGCTTCAAATGAAAAAGCTGGCGGGATGAGATTTGAAAAGCTGACTGCCTCCTCCCCCAAGAGTTTTGTTAAAACTCTTCACTCCTCAGGTCCAGGCTGCACATTATGACTTCCTTCCAAAGAGCACAGCTTGGAAGGGGGCGGGGAGTAACTTTAAGTGGAGAAACCTGACAAACAGGGCCTCAGCCAGGTGACCAAGACAAACAGGGCCTCAGCCAGGTGACCAACTGTCGATTCAACTGTGATAACTCCTGTTGACAATACAGGGTATGGCAAAAGTAGGTTTACAGCTCCTTGTAAGGAAAATAACAATAATTAATAAATAATAACACAAGAGTAAACATGTATTTTGCATACCAACAACCGTAAACCTACTTTTGCTTCATTCTCTACTCATTCACTCACTTGCGCACACCCCTGCACTGAGACAGCGACACCCGCTCCCCGTCACCTCCCCAGTCCAGTCAGTGGGCTGCTCCTCCTCTGTCCATCCTTGAAGGCAGCGCTTCTCATCCACCTTCATGTACCAACTACCCTACAGCTCTCTGCCTGCGGCTTTGTCTGCCACCTTCTTGCCAACAGTTCTCTGATCTGTAAATAGATGCACCTGCCCGAAGACATCCCCAGTTGGGTGCCCCGCTACACAACATACAGCGGTATTTAGCGCTCCTCAGCACTTGCTGAATGCTCTGCTCTTCTTTGAACCCCTCTCTTTGTTAATGGTGCCACCACTCTACCAGATCAGGAGCTTACCCACAGGGCCCCTCAGCCACCGAATTGTCCAGAGTCTATGTCTACAAGTTTTTCAGGGCCGAGCCCTCCTCTCCCACCTCAGGCCTTAGTTCAGCTTTTCACCTGGTCTCACCTCTGAGACAGCTTTATCCCCCAGCCAGACTCCCACCACCAGCCCCATCAAACCCAGCCCTGCCCACTCAGGGGCATCTCCAAAACACAGACATGCCTATGCTGCGCCCCCAACCCCGTCCCCGACAGCCCTCCAAGACTCTCTCTCACCCCTGGAATAAAGGCCAGGCTTGTCAGCCGGTCACATGGGTCCCTTCATGAACTGCTTCCTCTTGTCATTCTCACCTCATTTCCTGCCACGGTCCTGTATTCACCTTCTGCTTCTATCCCTCTACTGGGAATTTCCCTTTCCCAATTTCTTCCCACATCCACCTCCTATTTGGTCTTCAGTCTTCAACCCAAACTCCCTTGGGGAATGTTCCCTGAGCATTCAAGCCTGAGGCAGGTGCCCTCCAGGCCTCCTCCCTACTGATGTCCCAGGTGTCCCCTTCCCTCACTCTGTTCCCCTTCCCCACTCCTTAGCCCCCCTCTACCATTAGCTCCGGCATTCATTCAGCAATTGGCTAGTCTAACTACCAAAAGTACAACAATGAACAAAATAGAAAAAAACTTCCTGCTTCCTTGGGGCTTGCAGTCTCTGCACACTCCACTTTCCTGGCTGCTCCTTAGGGGCTCCTGCAGGTAAGAAGTGATCTCCTGTGCATCTTAAGCAAATTCGCATTGTACCTAATACGTAGTCGGTGCTCAGAAACCATGAAGGAACAAGTAATTGAAGGCCCCTGGTTTTGTTTCTTCCATCCTTCATGGTCAGAGTTAGAGAAATGCTTTCAACTTCTGAGCAACAGTAACTCTGATGCACGCCCCATCCACGCCCCATCCACTCCCCTCCCCGCAACCCCATTGTTTTTTTCCCTTTGGGCAGCACAACTATAGTGACTTGTCTGCATGTTTCCCTCCGAGGTTCTCCACTTGCCTCTGGAGAGAGCAACTGACACAATCGAAATATTATAAGTGCTGGTTGTTTGTTCTTAATTCTACAAATCAAGCTCTAGATGAAGTACGAACAACTATATTTCTAGCACAGAACATTGAAGCCATAAACCGTGCTGCCATGTAGCAGCGACAGTGAAGGGCCAGCAGTTAGGGACAGGACAGCAGGGAGGAGAGCCGGCGCGGAAGGACACACGAAGTGGGTTAATTTCTTTCTCACAGAAACGAAGTCACGTGGTGCTGCCTTAGACACATGCACTAAGAACTAGAAAATTATACTCCAACTCTGTTGCTTTTCTTTTCTTTGGACAGCCTTTGATACTATTTGAAACACAGGTATATATTATTTATAAATTTTTGACAACTAGTCGGCACAGAAAAACCAGTGAAGGGAAGACAGCGTGTTCACTGTGGAAGTGGGGCGCAGGCCTCATCAAGCTGGCTTAAGAGTTTCCTCTTGAGTGTGGGGACGGGCGCTGGAAGACCGATGAGTCTGGCATTGACGACAGCTGGTGACATCAGGGAGGTCTCGCCACCCCAGTGGTGCTGAGTCAACTGGCTGAACTGTGGCTGACACGCTGCCCTGACTGTAAGGCCACCACGGTGCTCCCTCCTCCCGGCCCCCCGGGGCCTGGGGAACAGGCTCCTGCAAATTCAGGGGGAGGTGCTGGGAAGTCCAGCACAACCTCCCGGAAAGCCTTCCTCTGCTGATGGAGGAGGTACTGGCAGCTGTCCTCCTTCTGCTTTGTCCCCCTTTCTGACGGTGTCATTCTCATCCTCCCGGTGGAGCTCTCAGACAGAACACAGCCTCTGGAAGTGGAGGACCAAGACCAGCAGGCAGCCACACACCACCTTGTCCAGGAGCCTCGTGTAGGATGTTCAGGCTTTATATGTCTTATTTCCATCCCCAACCCCAAATGTGCCCTCTTCATGTTTCTGGGTTCTTGATTATGTAGGGGACAGAGAGAGACAAAGAGAGCTGGCTAGCCCAAATGCGTCACCATCGAATTGTGTCTGGTGAGGGAACACTTTATTTCAGGTTCCCATGGAAGTCTGTAGCATTGGGTCCTTCCTTCAGGGCAGGCTGGATGGAGGGCAGCCCTCAGCCTCACCCAGCTCAGCAACAATGCTCTTGCTGGCTTCAGGAGTGACTGCAGATACACGTGCATATACGGTGCTTCGTTGTGACAGTTCTGGAGAGATTTCGACATAAGGCCATTTTCTTTTGAAATTATTTGGCTCTGAGAGTGTCGCAGTTGGCTCTGGCTGAGGGTGGTAGAGAGCTCAGTTGTCTCCCTTTCCTGGATTTGAACAAAAGGAAAGAGATCCAAGAAGCACGGATCTGCTCTCTGACTGCTCTCACTGGCTGCTGAGCACATGTCTGGTGGTCACGTGTTCTCGCTGGAGAGGATTCTTCTGGGAAGGCTTGTGAGTCAGGACCTCCGGAGTCCTCTAATGGGTGACGTCACATGAGTCACCAGGCTCTGTGACGCCTGATGAGTAAGTGGACCATAATACCGCTTGCCTTCACTGCTCCCGCAGGCTGTGACCCTTTGGGGGGGAAACGTCAGCGACGGGGAAATGTGTCACCACTGCTGCCCTTTGCTGCTTTCAAATGCCACATCAGACCAGCTTGACGTCGGATTTTGCCTCTTATCTTGTTTTTCTTTTTCCTAATGGTTTTTTCCTCCTAAATTGAATCAATTCTGGGCTCTTGCTGGTCTCCCAGATGAGTTGGATTTTCCTAGCCTGTCATTCAAAACCTGGCCCCTTCTCATTTTCCCACTTGGAATGCCCTGCTATTTAACCAAATTCACCCGCTAACTGCTCCCGGAGCCACCACCCCTCCTTCCCTTATTCCTGCATCTCCTCCTGTCTGAAGGCACCCCCGACCCCGACCCCTCGGCTTTACTTTTTCTTCTTGTGTAACTGTTGGGATCTTACCGAAGCCCCACTCACTCTGTGCAGCTGTCCGCATCTGCCCTAGCACTGGCCACTTACCCCATCTCTGAGCCCATACTTCTACCTGTACTTGGGCCACCCTTGGAACTGGGCACAGCTTGGTCTGTGGGCTGTTGACATCGTATCTGCCCCTCCTCTCCTTTGTGTTAGGGACTTGTCTTCCACTTTGCTGTATTTCCGAAGATTGGGGTGGACAGTAGTGTGTCTACAACATGTGACAGCTGTCCCCAGACATGCGCGAGGTGAGGACGGAAGGGTCTGCCGCCCTGGGCAGTGCACCAGTGTTCGTTCCCAGGGCCCTCAGGTTCCAGAGGGACCTGCAGCTGAGGGTGCAGGGAGGGGAGGGGGCAGAGAGAAGACACGGGTGTGGCTCAGCTTTATCGCACTTCTGTACTGAGGTTTCAGGTAACATTAATTAAAAAAAAAGATTCTGTGCTGAAAATTTGAAAACCATCAGATTCACTGCTATTAGTTCCACGCCTACTGTGACAACTAGGAGGAGAGATTCTTGCTCGCCATTGAAAAGCCTGCGTGCAGCATTGAGAAACCACTAGGAAAGGGAGTATTTGGCCCAAAGAGTGGGCATTTTGCATAGTGCCAAGAAAAAAAATCTGTCCTGTATAAAGAGATTTCTTAGACAAATGCACTTGCCAAGACCATCTAAATTCTTAAAGTTTGCATTTTTGGTCACAAGTGATTGAAACTTCATGGTCAATCTTCCAAGCCATTAGAACAGACGTCTCTTCTGTACAGGCCTTCAGAGGCCACTGAGGCCCCCAGGGAAGAGAGCAAACTCCGGGCCTCACACTGTTTATAGCTCCAGTAAAACCTTGTTTGGATGCAAGAGACAGAATCCAAGGCCAACCAGCTCCATCATAAGGTGATGGGGTGGCATCAGGATGTAGATAAAGGAGACCTAGGGCAGTGAGTGGAGTGCACCAGGCAGGGAACACTGGTAAGAAAGCCGCTCTTCTGCTTGGTTGCTCACTGTGGAGAGCCAGACCAATAAAATGGCATTGGTCCGGTCAAGAGAGCATGAAGTATGTAGAACAAAGTGGAGCCTCTCGTGTCGACTAAGATGGCTGCCAGTCAGCCATGACACTTTGGTTCAAGATGGAAACTACCTAAGTTGTGCTAGACACAGCTGGCTAGGAGACACACCCACGATATCTGTGCACGTGGTCAGAACAGCCTATATGAAGGACCATCCATAGATAGGATCCTGGGGAAATTCCACACTTGCCCTCAGGGGCCCAAGACACTAATCAAGGGATACAGAAGGGTGGAGTACACCACTTTCAAGGTATAACTGAGAAAGGTTCCAGACCACTGCTGACACAGCCGAGCTCCCCACACCAGAGTGCTGCTCCACACCACGCTGACGTCCCTTGGCATTGGCCACCAGAGGCTCTGCCTTCCTGGACTGAAGACTTTATCTGCCCCACTGCTCACTGGCTCTGGAGACCCTTCCTTGCAAGATGCTGACAACTTCCATGCCCACCATGCTCTCTCCTGGGCCTGCAGACTGAGACTCTGGGACTTGGGTTGGTTATCCCCCACTGATTGCTGTGTGTGTGTGTGTGTTATGTTTCTCTTAGATTGTTAGAGTGTGAGGAGGATATTAATGTATGTTGATATTCTCTTTTGAGTGAACCTTCATTCAATAAAAGCTGAGTACAGAGCATAGTTCCTGTGTGTGACTCTTGTTTATTCCTCGGTGCTGGGCAGCTCAGCAGGCAGCTAGCTGAGCAGTTGCCCAGCTGACTTATAGGAAAGACTATATCATGAACATATGCTCGCAACACTGTCTCTGCTTATCATTTGTCCACTTCTGTGTGCTTCCTGTGTGCTCTCCTGGCTGCAGAGCCTGCTGCCATCTGATCACCACTCAGATCACATTTGTACAAGGGCAATTCAGGGTTGACTGGGTCCAGCCAGTGCTGAGTGCTCCACTTCTTGCCTAATCAGTGGAGGGGGAGGCGTGGCCACAGGGTCAAGAAGCAGGAATGGGGCAGGCCGGCTGCAGGAGGTAAAGGGTGGGAGCCCAGGCTGGCCGAGGCAAGAGACGTGTGGGAAAACAGTGCCTGGAATGGTGATGACCCCTTGCCTGGCATCCTCACGGACACAGACCCCTGGTGCTGTGGTTTACGTGGGTGTTGAGCACATGTCCACTGTGTAAGCAAGGTGATGTTGCAGCTGATATTTGACTGCCTAATTCCATCAGCGATTGTAATGCTCTTGCTTCCGCTAAGGCTGTAGCCTCATCTGCTCCTCGTAGTGTGGACAGTGCAGCAAGGGATGGAAACCTCTTGGCTGGTTTATCAGTTTTGGCGACAGAGAAGGAAAATATGAGGCCTTCAGCTGCAGTGCAGTCGCATCTTCACAAAGAGGGTAGTGACTCTGGGCCATTAGAGAAGCAGTCCCACATCCTCGTGCAAGAACCAAGGATAATAATGCTCCTCGGCACTTGGTGTGTAGGTTTGTTGTGACAACAAAATGATTTAACATTTGCAAAGTGTTAGAGCAGTGCCTGACAAAGTCAGTGCCGTACAAGTATTCTCGTTTGTTTGTTTGTTTGTTTGTTTGTTTTTAGAAATTTGGGTATGTCAGGTAAGGGTTAAGTGTTTTAAAGTAACAATGATTTTTGCAATTCCATACCAGTTACCTTCCTGTGCACTCTATTCCCACACCTTGGATAGAAAGGAAATCAGCGTCCTCAGAAATCCTGGGTTGAGTCAGCTGGGAAACAAAATGAGAAATAGCATGAATACTCCTGTGATGGTTTTACAATGAACTGCCCAGGAGCACAGAGCACCCACGAGATCCGGACCACACCTGCAGCCCCAGATGGGGCTGGCTGGGCTGGAAGAGACAGGAACAGCCACTGCAGGCGTGAACCTTCCTCGGTGGCCACCCCCTGCGCCATTACCATCCTCCCCAGAGCCCGGCGCGCAGCCTCAGTTCTGTCGCACGTTGCCCTTCCCAGTCTCTCAGTTGCATGACCCACGTTGCTTTGTCACAACAGTGATCACTATTGAGAATGCCCATTTATGATATCTGTGTCACTACGGTGTGAGCATACCTGTCTCATTCTCTGTGTCCCCAGCACCTGGCACAATGCTTGACACATTGTGGATGCTCCATAAGTATTTGTTGAATGTACAGCTGTGGTGTCAGAGAATTCGGAATTGAAAGGGAACACAGCACACATCTTCTGTTTTGCCTGTTTTCACCATTGTGTCTCATCACTGGAAGCCAGGCACTGGTTCCCAAGTGCCGGGGGTCTGCAGGGAGGCGGTTCTGCGTGAGAACCACTAACCAGCAGAGCAGGGCCCTCCCAACTTTCTCTTCAAGACCTTCAGCTCTTGCGTGACTACTGGTCAATGGGACATTTGACTTAAAGTCTTAGCTAAATGCAAGGGTGCCAGCCGGTGCCTGGACAGCCCTCAAAGCATTTGCACGATCCTGAAAGGACTTCCTGGCCAGAGCCCCAGACATGCTTTTTCACTCACTGCTCTAGAACATCGCTTATAAAATTTACCATTTTATAAGTCCAGATGGAACACGGGCTGGGCAACTCAGTCGTTCAAGTCAAAGACAGGAAACTCAATTACGGGTCACGGATGCGTTTATAAATACAACTAAACCAAGCTTTTGGGTGGTCTTACCAGGACCACCGTTGGTGTTTGCCTGGGGTACTACTTTGTGGTGTGGAGCTTTCTCACATGCCCCTCCCTGAGTAACTACATGCCAGTAGTGCGGGGGTCAGATAACACCACCAAGCATCGCCAAACACACCTGCAGCGACGGGGGCGGTGAGAACTGCTACTTGGGGGAAAGTGAATTGCTTCACTTTACCTTAAATGCAGTGTTTCAGTATCATCTTGTTTGGGCAGCTTTAAAAATTACTTTTTAATTACAGAAGAAATACATTCTCTTTGTAAAAATATATTTTAGATACAGCTGAAGTCTCCTCTGACATCTACTTGCAGTTTCAGTCACCTCCTCACTTCTCTGAGGAAATGAGTGTCCCTGACACAGTTTCCGTCCTTCCAGGCGTTTTCTCTATGTTTGCACGCACACACAGAAACCTGTGTACAAAACAAGCATAGTGGAGGGCTGTCAGTGTGTGTTTGCACGTACGTTTCATCTGCAACTTGGGACTTTCACGTTGAAGACCTTCGCACGTCAGGACACAGAGAAACGCCCCATCCTTTGTAGCGATGACACCATACTTCACCGTGTCCCTGGGTCTCCTGGTGAGAGCTGAAAGAAAATTACTACCCTTTGAGGTGTCGCCTGTGGTCTGGTCACAGGACCGGATCAGACAAAAGCTGAGGTCATTTTGAATCATCACATTCAACCCGCTGCAGTCCACCGAACAAAGCCGAGCCTTGACTTGAATTCGGAAGCAGGATCTCTGAGTCGGGTGTTCCGAATGGTGTGGAAACCCAGCTCTCTGTGTCTCCCGCACCAAAATGGATTAATTTCCTTAGACTCTCACATGCCATTTTCCATCAATAAGTTCCAGTTCTAAAAAGCAGGTTTGATGATCGCCTTTGACCCTTAGCCAAATAATGCATGAAGAAGGATGTTTACTCCTATGGGTGATTACAGGTCTATGAAGTGAGCGCCTGCTATCAGGCCCTTTCAGCCCTTATCTCCAGGCTTCACAACAGTCTTTCACAGTCGGCGTTACCAACTCATTTTTACAGATGAGAAAGCAGCCCGAGGAGATTAGCTGATTTGCCCAAGTCTGTTTAGTTAGTAATTGGAGAGTCAGGGCACAAACAAACCCTGGGCTTGATCTCAGGTGATAAATTATGATCCATCAATTGATTTATTCATTCAACAATATTTATTGAATGAGTATAATGTGCTAGAAATGGCACTCAGCCCTGGAATAGATAGTAAACAAAGTAATAAACAAACATGAGATGTCTGTCCTCATAGAGCTTACCTCCTAGTGGGGTAGGTAACTAAGGAGTAAACGAACACTTACTACAATTTAGGGAATGTTAAGTACCATCAATGAACATGAAGTGAAATAAGAGAACAGTGAGTTACGAGGGACTTCTTTAGAAAGAGTATTCAAAAGGCCTCCCTGAGGTGTTGACATTCACATGGAGACCTGAATGAGGCAAGAGAATGAGCCGTGCTGCAGTCTCAGGCAAAGTAGTGTTGCAGTCGGAGAGCAGTAGGTGCAAAGGCCCCGAGGTAGGGCCCGCTGAACTTGTTCAAGGAACATAATGCGCTGGTGAGACCAGACTGGATTCCGTGAGGCAGAGAGATGGAGGGGAATCAGAGAGGAAACTGGGCCTTGATGACTTGAGCTTTCTGGACCATGGTTAGGACTTTTGATCGATTCTGACAGTGGTGGGAAGACTTTGGAGAGTTCTGAACAGGGTAGGGGTATGATCTGGCTTAAGATGTTAGAAAATCATCCTCGTTCCTATGTGAAGAAAAGCATGTAGGTGGAGCAGAACAGATTCAGGGACATAGTTTAGGAGGCCACTGTTGGAATCCAGGGACGAGAAGATAGCGCTGTGGGCTGGAGCAGTAAGCTGTGGAGAGAGTAAGGCATGGTTGGACTTGGGGTATTATTTTGAAGGTAGAACTGGTAAGGCTTTTTGACAAATTATGACCTTCGAGGAGGAAGAAGAGAAGTTAAGAATAAATACTGGGTTTTTGCCTGAGCATCTCTTTGGAGATGGTACCATCTACTGAAATTAGAAAGCCTGGTCAGTTGGGGGGGGGCTGAGTTTGGGGAGGTAGAAAAGCAAGACTCTATTTTGACACATTAAGATTAGACCTGCAGATGGAAGTGCCAAGTCAGCAATGGGTCCATCAGGAAGAAAGTCCAGGCTAGAGGTAAAAGTTTGGGCGTCATAGACATAGTTACAGGTATGGGCCTAATGAGTCTAACGGAGACTGACTAAGCTGTTCCTCTAGTCTATTGCCTGCTGTGTGTAGGTCACAGTATTTTGTACTGGGAACATACAAGGAAGCGAGACAGACATGCTGATTATTCTCAGTGGCTGGCTCCTTAGCCCGGTATGCCCCCAGAAGTGGTCTTGACTTCTGTTATTACTAAACTTCTTAGATGTTTGAGTAAAGACAAGCTTAGAGATGATCAAGTAGAAACTCCAAAGTCTTTCTTCAAATTTACAGCTGAGGAAACTGGGGCCTGGACAGGTCAGGTGACTTGTTAGTAAATAATAACAAATCTATTTAAAACCTACGGTTTAAAAACCACCTACATGGCTCTAACAGTATGCCCAAAGTGCAAAATCTATTTCACATGTCCCATCTGCCTTAGGAATCCCAGCGTACTTGAATTCTAGTAAGCACAGCACAGGAGACCTCAAACTGTGGTCAGCTTTGGCCGTGTTTTAATCCACTCCATATTCGTTTTCCATTGCTGTGATAATGAATCACCGTAAACTTGGTGACTTAAAACAGACATTTATCATCTTACATCCTATAGGCCATGAGTCTGCCATGGGTCGCACTGGGCTGAAGTCCAGGAGTCTGCAGGGCTGCGTGCGGTTTTCTGGAGCCTCTGGGGAAAATCTGTTTCCCCACCCTGCCCAAATTCTAGAAGTCATCCCTGTTCCTTGGATCCTGGGTTTCCTCCTGCATCTCCCAAGCCAGCAATGCTGTGTCCCTGTGGCCCTCAGTAATCACCGTAATGGTGTCTGCAAGCTCTCTTGGCCGGGTAAAGTGACATAGTCACAGGTGGTTGGGGAGCCATTGTTCTGCCTCCCACAGCTGCTCTCGTCCTGTCCTAGGGAAGAAATAAGGCAACCTGCTCAAGGGGATAGGCAGCCTTGATGAATTTCTAGGCCTTTCTTGTCATCTTGGATCTAGAATTTGCTATATATTGCCCAGGGTTAGCAACCTCCTCTAGATGTGCTACTGAGAACTCTTGCAAAAGAAAGAAGCTGGATTGGTGTGTTGAAAAGACAAGGCACCACTTCGGATACGTCCCTGGCCCTGGAAAGAAGCTCTGGTGGTTCTAGGGGTGGGGGGGGAGGTGCAGTGTGCTGGGGGTAGTGGAGCGATGGAAGAGGTGGTGAGAAGGTTGGTCAGGGTCAGTCCCAGGGACACAGGTTGGAGTGATCACAGGCCTGCCCTTGTGGATAAATGTACGGGCCTGGACAGCGAATGCTGGACTACCTGTGCTGGAGGGGAAAGGTGGGGAAAGGTGGACTCTGGCACGTGGGAGATGCAGAGACATGAGCATGAAAGAATGATGGAGCCCAGACTGGTGTGGCTCAGTTGGTTTGATGTCATCCAGCAAAGCGAAAGGTTGCTGGTTCAATTCTGGGTCAGGGCACGTGCCTGCGTTGTGGGCTGGTCCCCAGTTGGGGCATGTGCGAGCAACAACCAATCGAGGTTTCTCCCCCTCTCTTTCTCCTTCCCTTCCCCACTTTCTAAAAATAAATAAATAAATAACCTTTACCGTGAAACCAAACAGCAACGACAACAAAGGATGATGGGGAACTGCTCGGGCAGCAGCTCATTCTGTTCTATGCACCTAAAGTC
Organism: Sturnira hondurensis; assembly: GCF_014824575.4. Lineage (NCBI taxonomy): Eukaryota > Metazoa > Chordata > Mammalia > Chiroptera > Phyllostomidae > Sturnira > Sturnira hondurensis. Next base: position 3,964,520 of record NW_028073498.1, on the reverse strand, counting down.
AAGCAGACCTCCTGCTGCAGGATGGATTCTTGTCTTCCCAACCCTGTCTGTCTGCATTTGTGATTGATTCACAGCGCTTCTGTTCATTCAACTTTGACCTGTTTGTGTGAGTACTTATCCTGGCCTTATTATGCCAGGAGAGTATTCTCTCATCTCTTGCCTGGGCCCCATCTCTGAGCTTCCCTCTACCGGCACATCACTTCTCCCTGAGCACAGATCTGTGTAGGGTGAGGTGTATGGGTGAGTGTGTGTTGGGGGTGGAGAAGTGGGAGGACGGGACTTGTACCCTTCCCAAGTGCCTGTCATTAGTGCCTAACAAATAACAGTTTCCTTCCGAGGTCCTCCATCACCCATTCTAACAGGTTATATTCCTCCCCTCACCCATGGTTCACTAATCATGGCGGCAATTAAAAACAGCCCCATGGGGGCCCATCAAGGCCTTCCCCAGACAAAATCATGCTGCTAAGCACTTCTGCTCAGAGCCGGTGAGTGGAAGGGGACGCCCGCCCTGCGCAGGGTGGGATTTCCTAGAACAACCCCGAGTAGGGGCCACTGCTCTGAATATCAACTGTGTCTTCTCCCCAGTTAGCACGACCACCTCCAGAATTCCTGCCACCTACCTTGGGCCACATAGGGCCCAAGGCGGGGCTTGCCTCAGAGGATCTCGTAAAAAATACTGACACCTGGGTCTTACCCCCGAGACTCTAACTGAACTGCCTGGAACAGCTATTTTTAGTTCCCAGTGACCAGTTACCAGGAGACTTCCTTTGTGAATAGCCTTGAGGCTGGGGTGAGGGCGAGGGTAGCGGTGTTGAAATAAACACTTCCCTTTGACTGGCGAAGGTTTTCATTAGCTCTTCCTCTTTAATTTATTCTACTCTTTCTCCGTCCTTCCCTTCTGCCCATTTTTATTATAATTATTTAGAATAATTGTACAGTCCCCTTTTGTTCATCCAAGCTATTATTTCGTCGCAACAAAAGGTGAATGAAAAGGCAGCGCGGTCTACAGCTTCTTTCATGTTTTTGTTCCCTCTGGGCTGAAAGTCTTGCTGCGGGAGCAGAGGGGGAGCTGGGGCGAGACTCCGGACTCAGGGTAAATAGGAAATGAGTCCCTGTCCAGCAGGGCTCGGCCGGGGCCACTGCACTGAGCCAGCCAGCTGACTTCCCAAAAAGCACAGGTTGAAGGCGTTTCTCAGACTCTCCGGGTCTCCTTAATGGCTTAATGCTCAAACCTAAAGGAGACCAAAACTCCAGCCTTCTCTGCGTACCCTGCAGATTTCTGAGTCTCTGAAAGAAAGCACTGTCTGCTCTGACTGTTTGCTCCTGCCATCTGCCAGGCGGAAATGAGGGTGGGAAAACGGCCAGCTCAGCACTTCCACTCCCAGTGTTTACAAAAGAAGAATCAAAGATTCTTATTATCTGTGAAGCCTAGTTTTCAGAATGTCGTTCTTTTACAGCCTCATGAAATTCACCAAAGAATCTTAAACTTAGGTGTCGCTGCTTTAAAAAGCCACGCAGTCTGTGAGTTCTGCATGGGGGGGGGGGCGTTATGGGAATTCCAGTTTTGCATCATAGCCTGCGTGCTCCTAGTGTAGGATTAGAGATAAAAAGAGGGGAGGGAAATGGCTTCCATGGCCAAAGGTGGCTGGTTGATGTGTCCTGAGTTTTTTGAAAAAGTGTCATTTAATTGATAGCTATGTTAGCAATAATTTATGGCTCATCAGAGCCTGGTCTTAATCCATTAAGCCAGTCCTGGCTAAACTGACCAATATTATGGCTTCGGTCTAATCTGAGCACATACAGAGCTGCAGAGGGACCCAAGGTCTGTCCGGGAGGCACCCAGTTGCATGCTGTGAAAAATAGAGACACTTACTGACGAAGATGCAAGATACGTGAAACATTGTACACCGGACAGCGGAACCTCAGTTCCCTTCAGACTAGGCACCGTGGGACCTCACACAGTTGTCCCAGTAGCCATCAGCTGCCCTGTGATATTGTCCTGAATCTCATGAACAATTGGAAACCTCTTCCCTTTCAAAGGTGATTTTAGTTTTGGGAAAAGCCAGAGGTTGCAGGGCGCCATCTGGGGTGTAGGGGGGCTGAGTCATCTGGGTGACTTGATGTTTCACCAAAACCCTCTGCACAAGATATGGTACATGAGCAGGCACATTGTTGTGATGAAGATGCCAATCACCAGTTGCCCAGAGCTGCAGCCTTCTAGATCTCCTGAATAGTTTCCGCAGAGGAATGTTCAGTCTTAATGCAAAATCTGATGCAGATTCATTGCTCCACTTACTCAGTCATTTTAAATGCGATGGCCACACAGTACATATGCTCACTCAGTGGCACCTACCACCCCCACTAACTAGTACAGTGAAGTCATCATTGTTTACACATGTGCATTCCAGTCCATTCTCCTTGGCTGCCAGGTTATATCAAAGTTTCGTAACTTTTTCTGGACAGACCTTGTATGTACATACGTTTATATGATACATAGACACTTGTCATGTATTTAACCTAAGAATATCCATGGTGTGTGGAATATCACACACATGCAGGTCGTGGGCTCATTTGCTTTCCGATCCATTCCTCACCTTCACCGGCTCTGACCACTGCAGACTGGCCACCTGGGTTCCCCTGGGTCTCAGCCGACGGGAAGCTGTGGAGGAAGGGAAAGGCCAGGCAGGGTGCTTCTCAATAAGCTTCCTGCCCTTGGATGACATCCCTGACAGTCGCTGTAGCCCCCGGCTTCATCCAGAAAGGCCTGCTCTGGCTCCAGCTGCCGTCAGTGATGCCAGCCCCCTGGGCTCCATAATGTCTTCTCCTCCAATAGTCCCTCCAGCCCAGGGCTGGGAGTGATTCTCCCTGAGCTCCGCAGGTGGTGGTCACCGTGTCACCAAGTCCCTGCACTAGAGTCCCCCTTTTAGAAATGTGTGGTGTTTCCCATTGTCCTGGTTAGGCCCTGGCCACTAACGTATGTCATGCTTCAAATACGTTTTCCTTTAACACAGATTAGCTATCAGCACATTGCTTAGTTAGGGTTGTGATTACCAATCTATTATCTATAATTAATTGTTTGAAGGGTAGTTTGTAATCAGTTGAAGTTATTATTACTCGCTGGTAAGACTTTAAAGTGCTTAAATTTCATAAATGCATGTGGATCCCACCAAAGAGAGCTTCAAAGCAGTGGCCTAATTTTACTCGGTATGTTCATACGATAAATGTAATGGAAATGGTGAGTCATAAGCCATTATTATGATATTCATAATAGAACTAGTATTGTATTTTGCAGAAATAGCCCACATCCATTCTTGAGCTAATATACGTGCTGGCTTCCAGCAATAGCGACACGGAGGAATGGCCCGGTGGTAGTTACAGTAAGACACTCATAATAACTCGCAACTCAGAAGTAATTCACATCTCCCTCTTTAAATGATTTATTTGGATCATTACTTGCAAGGTCTTTCCTGAACCTTTGCCTGAACCCCTCTCTCCTGCTGATTGCACATTCAGATGGGCTGTGTCCTTCCAGGAGGGGAATGCATTAGCAGACTATCTTCTAAGAGCCCTCAACCAAAGCAAATCATTTTGGCTACCACTTCCCTTCTTCCTTCCCTTCCTCGCCTTGCCCAAGCTTACAGGATCCTACAAGTGCAAGGAAAGCAGACAAAAGAGCCAGGACTTCAAACACGGGACCTGGCACTGTGTCTGTTGAGAGAGTATATGAATGTCTGATTAAAGAGGGCAGATTAAGTGTGCTTGATTTTACCTTCACCGAGACCCCACTAAAACGATAAGAAAGGCATTGAAAAAGGGATAAATACCCAGTTATGCCAGAGGGGCTCTCAGCAGACAGGAGATTTTAAAGAGTTCCTAGTGGGTGAACGGAGGGCGGAGGAGCAGGGTAGAGGAAAGAGCACAGAGGAAACTATTACACAAGCGGGAGGTTGGAGCAGGCTGGATGGGAAGGAGACCCTTTGGAGAGCCGAACGTGGGGCGCTAGGCAGGTCACAAACATCAGCTGAGGGAGTGGTGGAGATGAAATCTCCGTCTCTGGGCACAAAAGAGCAGGTGGCCTCTCACCTCACTTGGCAGCCACAGGGGCTCTCCCTGCTACTCCCCCGACCCCGTGAAACACGGCAGCCTTGTGTGGCAGCCTTCTCTTCCCTGCCATAGGCAAAGTCCCAAAGGTAGTCCCCCTGACACGCTGGCGTTCAGGACTTCCCTAGCTAAATAGCGGGGTTTCTGCCAAGTAATCATAGTAAAAGTAATAGAAATGGCAAACAGTTGTGTAGCACGGTGGTAAACATATTATATAGTAATTCATTTAAGGCTCACAACAACTGTAGGAAGAAACCGAAGCACAGAGTAGTTCCATAACTTGGCTAACACCACACAGCAAGGAACTGACAGAGCTAATTCACCACAAGGTAAAAGCCTAGCAGGCCCCATCCAGGTTCAAAAACAAAAGTACCAAATAGTATCTTGCAGCCTCATTTTGAAGTAAAGACAACTGGGGATGACCAGATATTTGAAGAAGGATCACAGCATGGAAGATAGGTAAAGGCCCTGGCCAGGTAGCTAGCTCAGCTGATTAGCATATCGTCCTGATACACCAAGGTTGCAGGTTGGATCCCCGGTCGAGGCACACACGAGAAGCAACCAACAAATGCATAAATAAGTGGGAAAACAAACTCATATTTCTGTGTCTCTTTCTCCCTTTTTTCTCTCTCTCTAAAATCAATCAGTTAATCAATCAATCAGTAATAGATAGGTAAAAGTCAACACAAGAATGACCCAGGGGAAAGAGGAAAGATTAGAAACAGAAGAAAAGAAAGAAACCTCCAATTAATATTCTCTGAGATATTTAGGAAGCCATTGCATCATGAGAGAACAGGATGCAGTGAAATGGGAATCATCAGGAAAGAGTGAATAGCCTCCGGGTAGTAAAAACACATTTGTAAAGATATAAAAAATAAAAAATTCAACAGAAGCATTGCAATATAAACTCAAAGAAATCTCCTGAGGAAAGGACAAAGAGATAGAAACCATAAAGACAAAGAGATAAGAAAAAAAACAAGAAAGAAAAAAATTGTGCAGGGCTAATCCAGTATGTTCTACATCTGACTGATAGAAGTTACAGAAAGAAAAGGGTGAATAATGGGAAGGAAGTCTAGGACATTTCCCAAGGTGAAGGGCCTGAGTCTCGTAGACATGACTATTAAATTTACACCTTGAGGATATTATACCGGGGAGGACATTTATACCTCTGTAACATTTGTATCTGTTCTGTGGCCAAACCTGTCTTTTGTGCTCTCGCAATAGGCTTGGTCTAGGAGGTGAAAATAAGTCCCATGGTTTACATTATTGTGACCAAGAAAATATTGTTGGCTGTAGGGCTAGTAATCACTCTGATTACCATTTTTTCTCCACCCATCCCACCCCCCACCACTACCCCACCACCCCCTCCCATCCTGCCTCACCCCCATGGAGTTTGTATTTCCCTTCTGAGAATCTTTGCCATTATTTTATCCTCGAGTCTATTGAATCTCCTTATCTAATCAGGAATTCTATCAAATTCCTTTCACCCCCACACCCAGCCCCTGCAACCCCTGCTCCAGTTTGGGCGGTTTGCTCTCTAGACCCTGCCCCAGGAATGGCTGGGTGTCTTCCCTGTAAGATTAGTTTGTTTCCTGGATTCCACGTTTTGTTCTTTCTGAGGTTAAGGAGCTCTGTTTCCTGAAAGGTCCTCAGGGAACTTTAGAAAGGATGTGTGAGTGATACATTTCATTTGACCTGTATTCAGTTTTTGAGTTTAATTGATACCTCGGCTAAGAGTCAATTTTTACATTGCAAATTGTTTTTTCTTGGAATGTTGAAAAATTGCTTCAACATCTTTTAGCATCCAGTGCTGTTAATGTCAGGTCAGATACCATTCAAATTTCTGTTCTGTTGGTAAGCCCATTTTTCTCCTTTCTTCTGACCCTCTTAGCATGGATACATTATGCAATAGCAGCAGATTTATTGCTCATTGCCTGAAGGCGTGGGGACAGCTACCAGAAGAAATGTCTTGAAAGGTGAGAAGCGGTTGCCTCTGCCAAGTGAGACTAGGGAGACAGGAGAGGGTTGTATTGATTCATTTTTCTTAATAATATGCACGATTATTTTGACAAAGCTTTAAAATGATAAAGCCTGGGTTACAAAACTATAGAGAGAAGAGGGCCAAGGAGGGTCACACTGGTCAGGACCCGGCCATCGCTGGGTCAGAGGCGCCTGTGCTCAGGGCTCCTCGGGAGCTGGGGGCTCCTGCAGGGCTGACCTCACTGCTCCTGTTTTTTTATTTTATTTTTCAGTTACAGTTTCCCTTCAATATTACTTTGTATTTCTTTCAGGTGTACAGCATAGTGGTAATGTAATCATACGCTGACTATTTCTGGTACGCACCTGGCACCACACACAGTTATAACAACATTATTGGTTATGTTTCCTGTGCTATGCTTTACATCCCTATGGCTGTTCTGTGACAACCAATTTGCTTCCAGATTCCATCACATTTTTCACCCTGTCCCCGAAACCCGCTTCCCTGTGGTAACCATCAGTCTGTCCTCTGTGTCTATGAGTCTGTTTCGATTTTGTGTGTTTATTTACTTCTTTAGATTTGACATATAAGTAAAATCACATGGTACTTATCTTTCTCTGACTGACTTGTTTCATTTAGCGTAATATCCTCCAGATCCATTCATTGTGTCACAAGTGGTAAGGTTTCATTCTGTTTACGGCCAAGAAATATTCCACTGTGTGTATATATGGATCACACTTTTTGACCCACTCATCCGTCGATGGGCACTTGGGTTGCTTCCAAATCTTGGCTATTACAAATAATGCTGCAATGAGCATAGGGGTGCACATATTCTTTCAAATTAATGGTTTGGAGTTTCTTTGGATATACGCCCAGGAGTGGGATCACTGAGTCAGAAGGCAGCTCCATTTTTGATTTTTTGAAGAGCCTCTACACTTCATCCCACAGTGGCTGCCCCGGTCGGCGTTCCCACCAACAGTGCACGGGCACGGAGGGGCGGCACCCAAGGCCCCACGCCCTCGCCTGCACTTGTTGTTTGCAGGTTCGTCGATGACAGACAGTCACTGCGACAAGTGTGAGATGCTATCTCATTGTGGTTTTCATTTGCATTTCCCTGATGATTAATGACATTGAACATCTTTTCATGTGTCTATTTGGCCTCCTTTGTATTTGACTTGGGAAACAACCAGTTGCTGCTATATAGTTGCTTTTTATAAGTACAAAGCCTTTGATTTATATGTATATTACATGTTTCATAAATTCTTCTGATCACAATTTTCTTAAAAAGGCATGTGACATACATTCATTCCAAAAGCCAATTTAAACATGTAGTTCAAGTACATATAGCAAAACAAACATTGTCTTACAAAAAAAAATTATACATACTTCTAGGAATACAACAATGTCTACCATTAGTATTTCCTTTGTGCTCCTTTCAGATTCAATGTTATAAATTATTAAAATATTTAGTTTAAGTGTAATCTTCATCTAACAGTTAATTATTTATATCTGAATTAAGCTTGTTTTTTTGAGGGTTTTTCAAATCCCCATGGAAGAGAAGGAGAAGATGATATTTGAACCTCAGGTTGCTCTAGATTTCAATGCAAATGAAGTTAAAGCCTCGTTTTATGAGGTTGTATTTCTAGAAGTACACTTCTGGTTCTTTAATTCAGCTCCACATTAACAGGGTACCTTCACCTACCAGAAACCCACTGATTCAATAACTATGCCAGGCACGGTCCTGGGCCCGAGATACAGACCAGTCCTTGCCCTCACAGAGCTTGCCTTCTAGCAGAGGAGGGAAGATGGACATTCCTACGTAGTTCTAGACATAGACATCTCAGGTGATAAAGAAAAATAAAGCTGGAAAAGGAGCTAGGGAGCAGGGAGGAGGGTTGCTGTTTCGTGTGAGACCTGAATGAAGTGAGGGAAGGAGCCGCGTGGTTATCTCGAGGAAGTGCCATCCCAGAGCCTGGCCTCCTTCTGGGGATGCAGACACACGTGTCTCTGTCCCCCAGGTGTGCATAGGCTATGACAGAAGCAGGTGACAATTTGAACTCTCAGAATGGACATTTTGTAGAATCCCAGGATTCAGAGGATATTTAGAGTGAAGACACATGAAGGAAGAGAAGATCGATGGGAAATCTTCAAGTTCAAAGAAAGACGTAGTAGATCGCAAGAGGAGACAAAACGTTTCAGCACAGGAGGCCTAGTTAGACTGGGCCAGGGAGCAGCTGAGAAAGTGGCAGAAATGACCATCTACATGGGTGAGGGCAGACGGGTTCTCAGGAGCAAGCCTGGACTCCAGCAGTTTTCTCCACGGGACATCCGGTGGTTCCTCCTGCACGTGCAGCCTCGCAGACCAACATGGCTGTGGTCACTCCTGCACTGCTTCATGTCCTCCCAAGATGTCCCCACCTGGGCACCTGGTCCTATGCTAGCTCCCAAATCTCTTCAACCCAGCTCCTCCTTACTGCACTTGTTGATTTCAGAAGTCAAGAATCCCTTCATTCTCTCTTGCTAAAAATGCAGATTAAATCATATCAAGGTGCAGAACTCTTTAGAAGTTCTATGCACAAACGCACACAAAATGCTTTCTTCTCAAAGTCAACTTTTTAAAAATACCATAAGCATTGTTACAAAGAAATCATTGCCAACCCAGAGAACCTCTGACACTTGGTATCCACCATGGGAGCTGCCTGTTAACCCTCTTTAAATCTCCCTCTCATCATGGAATCCCTGTGCTTTGTAAACCCACTGCCTTTTGTCCGAACCCCTCAGCGCCACAGTGTTCATAGCCACCTGCAAGCCTCCGCACCTTCCGGACCTAAACTCTCTGTGTTCCCCTTCACTCCCGACATGCACTGTCTGTCTACTTCATAACCGAGCAATGCCCACTCTTACCTCTGCCCCTTTGTCCAGGTCCCTGAAACCTCATCTTTCCCTCCTACCTCTCTTCCAGTCAACTGAAGTCAGAAAAACGTTTTTTTTTTCTAGTACCTTTTTTCTAAGAAGACTTTCGGATCTCTGAGCTCCCTATGGCCTACTACCAGCTCAGCCCCATTGAGTGCTTCACGGTCCCTAGTTTTATATCTCCAGTGAGCAGGCGCCTTTCTGCTGGAAGGACTCATGGCTTTTACTTCTTTGTACCTCCGAAGTGCCTAGCACTTTGCCTTTTTGTGCAGTGGTGTCATTTTAAAACGTAGCGGCAAAGGAACTAAACCCATTCGCTAAGAGACTTGCAGTCCATGTAGTTGTTCCCCAGTTGGTCCCCGCTGAGCACTGGGAGAATGGCTCATGATTTTCATGATTCTTCTTGAAGATCTGCTTCTGTCTCTTTTTTAATGGGGATTGGAACCCTTGGGAAGATCCCGAGAACTCATGTTTCTGCTAAATTAATATATGCATATTATGATTATACACAAAATATATATAAGTGTATAAGTTGTTTAGACAAAGAAGAATTTCTAAGAGGTGAAGATCATGGCAAAAGGAAGGAGTTAAGGAAGCTCTGCTCAAAATGCAGGAGACCCTCTCTTCCCAGGGAGAAATTTCACAGATTGCATTGTAGAGAGAAATGTGGGGGACAGGTAAGAACGGCTGCACCGCACCCAGAAGCAGAGCATGCCACATTTGTGTATTTATCTAAAATCAAATGAAACTTGACTTCAAGTTCCTACTCCGTGAAGTTGGGGAAGAATTTCATGTCAGGATCACAGGGTCTCCCTGTCCCTGTCGCCCAGGCCTTCATGGGCCCCGAAGTGGGGGTATCCTGATCGTTAGACTATGGTGGGTGCTATGGTTATCACTGCTTCTTCTGCTACCCCACGTGCTGGCCTTTCCTGCCAGTCAGGGACAACCATGGAGGATGATGGAGAGGCTCTTTGGTGCTGTGCTCCTCTCTCCACTGGCCGCAGGTTATCCGTGGAATCCCTCACCCAGGCCCTCAGGCAGGAATGTATAGCGCTCAGCACCCACAGGCTTGCAAGTAGCCTCCCACCTGAGTTCCTGCAAGGGTCGGGGTACACAGACCCCTGCCACCCCAGGAACCTGCACCCACTGTTCCTACAAACACGCACGCACAGGGACTTCTCCATCTCAGGGAAGCCAGTATGGGGCTGGGTCACACTTCTCTTCTTTAATTGCAGCAACTGTCTCTCCCATCCAGAATAATTCCTAATAAGTCTAGCTTCCAAACAAAGATCTGAGTGGAGGGCCTCTATCCTGGGACCTAGAAACTTCTCTGTTTAAGACTCTGAAGTACAAAGGGCCATTTGTTCTCCCCTGAAGAAGGGGAGCCTAGAATTTAAAACTAAAAGCCAAAAAGAAAATTACCTTATTGTTCTTTTTTGCTGATAAGGGCTCAGCAATAAAAAGATGATGATATACCAGTTAACTTCTCCATCACATTTGGTCTCCTGGGTGGACGCTGAGCTTGTGAGCGGTGTGTTTGTGTGTGTGTGTGTGTGTGGTGGAAGCAGGGGTGGGAGGACTAAAAGCATTATCAAAGGACCCCTGATGAAATCTCAAAGGCCAGCCTAGAAGGGGAAGCCACGGAAAGAAACCCGAGCCACATGCCTGCAGCATTAACTGTAGCAGGTGCCACCGTGTCCTGTGCCCATTTGAAATGAGGAAATGGCAATTTGCAAAGATTTCCTGTGCAACAGTTGGACCAGGGCTGGTGTGAGGAACAGGGTTGCTGGTACAGAGAGGCTCCCCGGAGGGCAGGGGTGGGGGCCAGGGCCTGGGCTCCCTCCCCTCGCAGAGTCACGCAGTGCTGCCGGGAGGGCTTTGCTCTTTCTGCTAACTCATATACAGAAAGGTGTTAGAGGACTGATAAGGCCCGGTTTAGGGAGGACAGTACGATAAGCCGGGGAAAGTCTAGGTATTTGGTTGACTATTAAGACTGTTAAAGCTATATACTAAGACCCAACCATATAGTAAAGTTCAGCCAAACAGCAGGGAGACATGAAGCATTTACACAACTGAACATTGATAGAGGGAAGCCAGGGGGAGAGAAATCAGGATACAGTAGCTCCTCCCATCCTCCTCCCTTCCCCTTCCCCTCCCCCTGCACCCTCCTTCCCCCTCCCCCATTCCTCCTCTTTCCATAAGATGGGTCAGGGGGCTATGCACCATGTCAAGAAGTAGCCAGGTGACGTGGCTAATATTGCTTTAGGCAAATACAGAGAATTTTTTCAATAAATTCTCACTTAGATAGAGTAGGGCTTTTAAAGATGATTATCACTGCCAGACTTCCTTACTCAGGATCGTAAACAACCTGAAAATTGTCTATAAAAGTGTGTTCTATATAAAGCTCTTAGAATGGAGGAGGTGGGAGAGAAAGAATTTGAGATTTCTTTCATTAATCATTAAGACTGGCTTTTAAAATTTTCATTTGGGAATTATGAATGTACTACCGGTTTATTGAGGAAACAATTAGATACTACCAAATTGCTCTTGAAAAATTCTATACATTAAAATATATATGCATACTGCTATTTATGTGAGACCTGTTCCCTGTACGCTTGGCAATTATGGGCGATCTCAATCTTTTTCATAAACATTTGCCAATGATGGACAAACAACCTTCATTGTATTGTTCTCCATTTCCATGATGCAGACACTATCAAACATCTGTTATATGATATTTTGTCATTTCTATATTTTCTATAAATTATTTGTTCATATTCTTTGTCCTCTTGAAAAAATTGTTATTTGTTCAGTTAGTACTGATGTACATCTTATCCAAACTGAAATCAATCTTAAAACATTTTTATTTGAATTGGCTCCGGAGTTCTCCAGAGAAACAGAACTAATAGGTCACACATACAAATGCAGGGAGGAGGGGAGAGAGAGAGAATTCATCGCAAGGAATTGGCTCACACCGTTGTGGAGGCTGAGAAGTGCCATGTTCTGTCATCGGAAAGCTGTAGGCCCAGGAAGGCCAGTGGTGAAGTCCTGAGAGCCAGGCGAGACCACGGCGTAAGTCTCAGTCTGCGGGCAGGAGAATACCGATGACTTCGCCAAGCAGTCAGGCGGAGAGAGGCCAAATTCTCCCTGCCTCTGCCTTTTTGTTCTATTCAGGCCCTCAGCAAAGTGCATGATGCCCACCCACACTGGGGAAGGCCATCTGTTTTACTCAGTCTACCAATTCAAATGCTAATCTCATCCAGAAACACCCTCACAGACACACTCTGAAATAATATTTAGCCAGATATATGAGCACCCAGTGATCCAGTCAGGCTGACACACAAAATTGAACAACACATGTAAATTTGTTGTAATGCATTGGCCAAAAAGTTCATTTGGTTTATTCCATACAATGGCTCTAGTAGTGCTTAGTTGTTTTTAACTTTATTTGAATAATTTTGTTAGCTTGTACTGTGGCAGTTGTCCTAACAGCATGTGTTTAAAAAAAGTAATCAAAATTGGTAAATTTTTGTGTAGCCATTGTAATATTGAAGATGGAAGAAAATACACAACAGTTTTAGCTACCAAAAAGTATTATGCTTTATTATTTCAAAAAAGGTAAAAATGTGGCTGAAATGTAAAAAGAAAAAAGATTTGTGCAGTGTATGGAGAAGGTGCTGTGACTGATCAGATGTGTCAAAAGTGGATTGAGAATTCTCTTGGTGCTACTGACATTTTGGTCAAACAGCCCTTTGCTGCGGGGCTGTCTGACACACTGGAAGATGTTTAGCAGCACCCCTGGCCTCTACCCACTAGATGCCAATAGTGGGAGACAGCTAACAGACTCAAAATATGCAACTTAGTAAAGTTACTGGTGAAAATGAAAAATGTGTCCTTCATTTTATGGAAAAAGTTAAATGGACTCTTTGGCCAACCCAATAAAATGAAGTTTTATAGTACCACAGATGATTGAAAAACCAATAGTACTTAATAGAACTTGAAGTTTCTGTAATAATAAATAAAAGGCAACAAAAAGATGTTATTCATTACTAGTTAGATAGCATGGCCTAAGAAGATTTTAATCCTGAGCCAAGCTCTTTATAAAAGTGCGAAATCTCCAGTGGATATTAAAGATATACACCACTGATTCAGTGTCACTTAATGTCCCGCCACAGACCATCTCAGCCCCTTGGAGTCCACGGTACGGAGCATTCCAAACTTCCGGAAACATACAGGAGGTCCTTAGTTCTGATCTGGAGGTATTCACAACTTATTAAATAGAAAAAAGCAGGTTGTAGCCCTGGCTGGTGTAGCTCAGTGGATTGAGCACAGGCCTGAGAACCAAAAGATCAGGGTTTGATTCCCAGTCAGGGCACATGCCTGGGTTGCAGGCAAGTTCCCAGCAGGGGATGCACGAGAGGCAACCCTACATTGATATTTCTCTCCCTGTCTCCTTCCCTTTCCTTCTAAAGATAAATAAATCTAAAAAATTTTTAAATGCTTCATCAGTGTTTAAAAAAAAAGAAAAAAAAAGAAAAAGCAGGTTGTAAAGTAATGTGTGTTATTAACTCAACTTGTGTACAACAAAGTCAAAAGAATCTCCTTATTCAGTGTACACGTGGAGAAGTGGATGAACGTCTTAAATGTAACCAGAGGAAATGACCATTTTTGTAAGTCGAAAATGACCTAAAGTTGGCGTTTCAATATAGTTCCACCCAATAAACCACCAAGAATGTTAACATTGATTATGAGAAGTGATGATAGAAAGTCTTTTATTATGTTACTTTAAATTATAAGTATGGATTACTTTTGAATTTTTCACCAGTGTAATAAAAGCATTTTAGATGAAATTTGTAAAAAAGGAAACACTTGGGCTGAACTGCCAAAAACCGTGAATAAGCTGTAAGTCTTCGATTATACATCAATTATATCTTAATAAAGCTGGCCGGGGGGCGGGGCAGGGAAGCTTCAAGTCCTAGGGTAGATCACACCATTTTTTAAAATTCTATTTTATTGATTATACTATTATAGTTGTCCTAATTTTTCCCTCTTTGCTCCCCCCCACAAAGCACCCCCCAGCTCCCTCAGGGAATCCTCACACCATTTTTCATTTCCATGGTCGTGCATATAAGCTCTTTGGCTACTCCATTCTGTGTACTGTGCTTTACATCCCATGGCTATTCTGTAACTACCTATTTGTACTTCTTCATCCCTTCACCTCCTCACCCATTCCCTCACAGCTCCCTCCCATCTGGTATCCATCAAAACACTCCACATCCATGATACTGTCTCTGGTTTTTTTGGCTTAGTTTGTTTTTTAGATTCAATGTTGATAAATATGTATTAATTGCCATTTTATTGTTCATAGTCTTGATCTTCTTTTTCTTAAATGAGTCCCTTTAACATTTCATATAATAATGGTTTGCGGATGATGAACTCCTTTAATTTTTCTCCTGTTTGTTCTTTATCTGCTCTTCAGTTCTCAATGATGTCTTTGCTGGGTAAAGCAATCTTGGCTCTAAACTCCTGCTTTTCATGACTTTGAATATTTTTTGCCAATCCCTCCTAGCTTGCAAAGTTTCCTTCGAGAAATCATCTGACAGCCTTATGGAAGTTCCCCTGTAGGTAACTAAGTTCTTTTCTTTTGCTGCTTAAGATGCTCTCTTTATGTTTAACCTTTGGCATTTTAATGATGATGTGTCTTGGAGTGGGTCTCTTTGCATGCACCTTGTTTGGGACTCTCTGTGCTTCCTGGATTTGTGTGTCTATTTGCTCCACCAAATTAGGGAAGTTTTTATTTATTATTTTTTCAAATAGATTTCCAATTTCTTGTTCTTTCTCTTTTGCTTCTGGCATCATTATGATGCAATGTTGGATTGCTTGAAATTATCCCAGAGGCTGCTTATACCATCCTCATTTTTTAGGATTCTTTTTTCTTGTGTTTCTGATTAGTTGTTTTTTTGGTGCTTACATTCCAAATCATTGATTTGATTCTAGGTTTCATCTACTCTATTGTTGTTTCCCTGTAAATTGTTTTTTGTTTCAATTAGTGTACACTTCATTTCTGACTGGATCTTTTTTATGCTGCTGAGGTCCTCACTAAGTTCCTGGAGCATCCTTATAATGATTGTTTTAAACTCTGCATCTGATAGATTGCTTATCTCCATTTTGTTTATCTTTTTCTGGAGTTTTGTTCTGTCCTTTCACCTGGGCCATGTTTCTTTATTTCCTCATTTTGGCAACATCCATGTGTTTGTTTTTATGTATTAGGTAGAACTGCTTTGACTCTGTGTCCTGGTAGTGTGGCCTAATATGATAGGTGTCCTGTAGGGTCCAGTGGCACAGCCTCCCCTACCACCCAAGCTGGGTACTCGCAATGTGCCCTCCATGTGGGTGGAGTACCACCTCCTCTTGTAATCAAGCCTTGGTTGCTGTTGGCAGGTACATGGGAGGGATTTACCCAGGCCAGTCAGCTGCAAGGACTAGCTATGACCACTGACCAACAACCTCCACCCTCTGTGGAGAACCAGCTGTGCAGGGCAGGGTGGTGGAGCTTTAATGTAGTCTGTAGCTGTCCACTGCACATACTGGCCCTGGGGTTTCCCTGGGGCCAACGTCAGCCCCCACCTGTGTTTTGCCCAGGGCTACTCTGCCTGAGCTATAAAGCAATCTGAGATGACTGCTACATGTGCTGGGCTTGGAGATTCCCACTCAAAGCCAAGCTGTGAATCTAGGCTGGTTGCTGCTAGTGCTGGGCCTAGGACCACTTATCAAGAGGTATGGGGGCTTTGGGGGTCACTGAGACCAGCTGTTGCTTATTTAGTAAGATTTAGGAAGCTGTGAAGCATGAAGCAAAACCAGCTATTATGGGGTGGGCCCATAAGTTGAATAGGACATAATTTCAAGGTATCTCCAGGGCTAGGCAAACAGTATTAGCCAGGTTGATGGAGTCTCAGATACAGCAATGGCCTGCTGGCTCTTATGCTCTGTGTGTGTGTGGCCAGAAGGGGGTGCTCAGAAAAGGGATAATGGCCTCTGCCTGCCTTTCTCTCTGAGAGAAAACTGTCCTCCAGCTCCCACCTTGATGCCAGACACTTCAGTTCTGTCCTGTACACCACTGGTGCTTTTCAAGCTGCTACCTTGGTGTTTGAACTCAGGGAATGAGCCTGAGTAAGTCTATGTGTGGGTTCTTTAGGGGAAATGCATAAGATTCCAGAAATTTATTCTACCAACTCAATCCCCACTGAGTTTTCAGCCAAGGGTTATGGAGACTTATCTTTCTGGCTCTGGAACTCTGGGAGGGGGGCCTATTATGGGGCTGGGACTCCTCACTCCCAGGATATCCCTACTGAATTTTTATCCACCACATATGGGTGTGGGACCAACCCATTCTGTGTTTCCATACCTCCTACCAGTCTGGATGGATGTGGTTTCTTTAATTCCATGGTTGTCAGACTTCTATTCAATTTGATTTATGACGGTTCTAAGTGATGGTTGTTCTATATTTTAGTTGTAATTTTGACGTCTTTGTGTGAGGAATTGAGCCAAGTTTACCTATGCTGCCATCTTGACCGGAAGTCCAACACACCATTTCCTTAATCTGCCTCAGAACTACTGACATTTTGGCTAGATAATCCTTTCTTGTGGGGTGTCATCCTGTGTATTGTAGGATCTTTAGCAGTACGCTTGTCCTCTACTTATTGATAACCACAGTATCCCAACTTGCTGGCCAAGCAAGTCAAAAATGTCTGCAGAAGTTGCCAAATGGCCCCTCGGGTGCAGGATCGCCCCCGGTTGAGAACCACTACTCTAGTCCTCAATTTCTCATCAATGACAGGAGACCTTCAAGCCACTGCTCTCCCCACTCCCTTAAGGCACCAACCCTCTCAGATCGCATCAATATTGAATCTATAAATGTGTTTTCCAGAAGCTGTTTTTCTCCAGAGCCACTAGAGGGGACACTTTGCAACACAAAGGACAGAACAGAGCCCTCAGTGAACTTTGTTTTCCTCTTCTTGCCGACTTGGTTGTCTCCGTTTCCAGTTCTAGCCTTTAATAAATAGTTTTCAATGTTAAGAGGGACAACCTTTAACCACAAGGCATAAGGAGCTATTTGTATTTGTGCTTTGTGCCATAGAAATCTGTGTTTTTAGATATGGTGGAAGGGAGCAAAATGTCCTTCGTTTTAAACATTCTTCATAAGACAGTTGGGCGAAGCATATCTCTAAAAAGTTACTCTTTGTCACGAGTGTATGTTTGTGAGATAGTCTTTCCCACAAGTCAGCTGGGCAACTACTCAGCTAGCTGCCTGCTGAGCAGCCCGGCACCAAGGAATAGACAAGAGTCACACACAGTAACTGTGCTATTTGCTCAGCTTTTATTGAATGAAGGTTCACTCAAAGGAGAATATCAACATACATTAGTATCCTCCTCACACTCTTACAATCTAAGGAAAACATAACACACACACACAGCAATCAGTGGGGGATAACCGATCCAAGTCCCAGAGTCTCATGCTGCAGGTCTGGGAGACAGCATGATGGGCAAGGGAGCTGTCAGCATTTTGCAAGGAAGGGTCTCTGGAGCCAGGTGAGCAGCAGAGCAGACAAAGTCCTCAGTCTTGCAGGGCAGAGCCTCTGGCACCCGATGCCAAGGGAGATCAGCATGGCGTGGAACAGCACTCTGGTGTGTGGGGGTCGGCTGTCTCAGCAGTGGTCTGGAACCTGCCTGTTATACCTTGGAAGTGGGGTACTCCACCCTTCTGGGTCTTTTCGATAAATGTCTTGGCACCCCTGATGTCAAGTGGGAAATTTGCCCAGGGACATATGGGTGGTACATGGCTCTTCCGCTTGACACCCTTGCTGGCAAGTGTGGAATTTCCCCAGGGATTGTCTATGGGTGGTCCTGCTCTGCAGACACGGTTACTCTGACTACATGGGCAGATACCTTAAGTGTGTCTCCTTGCCAGTTGTGTTTATTCTGATCTTGGTAATTTTCCTCTTGAACCAAAGTGTTATGGCTGACTGGCAGCCATTTTAGTTGACATAAGTGACTCTACTTTGTCCGTATTTTTCGGACTCTAAGACGCACCCACCCCCCAAATTTGGGAGGAATAATGGTTGTTAATGCTGCTGTTGAGTTCTGTTTACATTTATGTTGGTGAAATATTATGTTCTTTATGTTATTAAATATTTTGCCACATTTTTTTTGCTTCAAAATTTTTCTCCTGTTTTCCCCCTCTAAAACCTAGGTGTGTCTTATGGTCCAAAAATTGTGGTCTATACCATGTGCTATCTTGATCTGACCATTTTATTGGTCTTGCTCCCCACATGCCTCTCCATGAGGACAGCCCATGGGACAACCCAGCTGGGAGGTGAAAGAATTAGCTCTCTTTTGGTCCTGCCCCTTTCAGGCTGTGTGATGTTGGCCAAGGCTCTTAACCTTTCAGAACATTATAATGGAGCTAAGGAGAAAGGCTGAGAAGTTAAGGTGCTTGCTTAAGGTCACACACTAAGTTAAATGGTCAAGCAAGGATTTGGGTCTGACCTGTCAACTTCATGGGATAGTTTTGAGAATCAAATGAGATAGAGTGTGTGAAAGTTTTGGAAAATAGACAACTCCACGCAAGTTGAGGGTGTGGTTTGCAGATATCCTGAGAGAGGAGGTGATACCTAAGAGGTGACATGGGAGGGTGGCGGGGGCAGGGCCACAAAGATATTCCTTTGCCAAGAGTTATAAATATAGGAAAAGGCTTCAATGCCCTGATATCCTTCGCTGGCACTAGACCTTCATGTCTGGGATTTACGGGTTTGATCTGCCGTAATAGTCTCTCAAATGGACAGACCACTTGGTGGAGTGTTATTTTATGCTCTTGTGAGTTGTTTAAATACTGTAATAGAAATGAAAGCTCTCCTTCAGGCCCTGTCAGAATAGCTAAACTGGTTAGAGCATTGTCCCAGTGCGCCAAAGTTACAGGTTGGATCCCTGATCAGGGCACATACAAGAATCAACTAGTGAAGGCATAAATAAGTGACAACAAATCGATATTTCTCTCCCTTTTCCTCTCTCCCTCTCTCTCAAATCAATAAATTATAAAATATTTCTTCCAACACTGTTTTCTAAATGTGTTTTTAAATCCTGAACCACAGTCAGAAATATGTTTCACAGAGAGACCCGGCTCACACACATTACAAAACTGAAACAGAAGTCTTACTTACAAGGCACTTGGGCACTTACTCTTCTGTTTTATTTTGTTACTCGAAGCAGTGCTGGTTCAAGTGACAAAGCAAGGAATGGGTCCTGACCTGTAGTTTGAAAGGCACTGCACTGGAAGTTTTGGTGAGAGGAGGAGGGGGAGCAGAGGGTTCTGGGGCTGGGTGGGTGGGTCGGGGGTGGCAAGGAATAGGATATAGATCCCAAATATTACTCAGGAAGCCTCAAGATAAACTTTTTATAATCTTCTAGGGGTGATTCTCTGAGGAATGATTTACGAGGAAGGAAAATGAGCAACAACCCCATATCCATCTGAATGAGTGAGGGGGGACCACTGGGTAGTGGCCCACCCTCCTCTCAGGAGCCATGATTCTAAAGGCCCGTCACCATTAAGATAAAGTATAGATGCGCATAATGCAGTGAGTTTCAACCTGTTTCATTTTACGGCACACATACACTGATTACTAAAATTCTGTGGCACAAACAAAAATATTTCTCTTGCCTATCTAACAAAACTATGGGTATAATTTTAATTCATTCATACCAGACAACTATTGTGTTGGCTGTTGTCATTTTTTATGTGAAAATCTAAGGGAAAAGAGGTCAATGCCCCTGACTAAGGAATCGGCTATTACACATTTTAAAAATTCTCGCAGTACACTAGTTGAAATCACTGGCATAAGGTAACCACCACAACAGAAATAAAAAGACCAACATTCATTGAGCCCTTACATCAGACATTGCACTAAGCACTTTATATGAGTGATGGGACGTAAATTAAGCCTGAGTGCTTCCTATTTCCTGTTCTTCCTGCCCACTAAAAGGAGTTCTGGCTTTGTCCATTCTTCCTTTGCCCCATCAGTAGGAGCACTGGGCAGAAGGAGAAGGACTAGAGAAACATTGATTAGGGCTGGAGAAAACACTTTGTAGGGAGCCTGGGAGAAAGAAGAGAAGGCTGAAGCTGTGGAGTGTAAGAGGCTTAAGCAGAACGGAAAAAGCATGTTAGAAATGATTACAGGGGACTCTGTGTGGTATTTGGGAAATACAAGTGTTGAATATGAGTTCATTTAAAGTGACTTTTTGGTGACTGGACTGGGTTTCTCAGATTGCAACACCACCCTGAGACTGGCCTGTGTGGGTCGTGGTTTCAGTAGGGTTACATGAGCACCATCTTATTTCATCTGCTTAATAAGCCCATGAAATGACAAGTTATTTCCTTTTCTCAGAGTAAGAAAAGGAGGCTGATATAGTCTAAGTAACTGTAAAGTCATATAGCTAATAAATTGTAGAGCTGCAACTCAGATTTAGGTCTTTCCGTCTCGAAAGTATTATACAAGGTCTTAATCCCCAGTCAGGGCAATACAGGAATCAACCGATGAATGCATAAATAAGTGGAACAACAAATGAATTGTTCTGTCTCTCCCACTTCCTCTCTCTTTCTAAAATTAAAAAAAAAAAGAATACAATACTTAGGATGAGATTTAACAAAAGGATTATAAGACTTGTCACTAAAAATGAAAAAAAGAGTCTAAGAAATTATTAAAGATCTAAATAAATGAAAAGGCCTAGGTTCATAGATCAGAAGACTTAATATTTTTAAGATGGAAACACTCCCCAAATTGATCTGAAGGTAGACATGATCTCTATCAAAATCCCTGCGAGATTTTCTTCAGAAATTAAAAAGATAATCCTAAAAATCTTATGTAAATGCAAGGGATCCAGAAAAACCAAAACAGTCTTGGAAAAAAACAAAGTTGGTGGATTTACACTTCCCAATTTCTAAACTTGTTTTGAAGCTACAGTAAACAAAACAGTGTGGCATGGCACAACAACAGATATCTAGATCAATGGACTAGAATAGAGTCTAGAAATACCAGTAGTATTTATGGTCGGTTGACTTTTGATGAAAGGGTCAAGATGATTCAATGCAGGAGAGAATATATAATTTTTAAAACAAGCTTTTAGTTTTAGAACAGTTTTAGCTGTACAGAATTATTGTGAGAATAGTTTTTTCAACAAATGGTTTTGGGACAACTTGATATCCACATTATAAGAATAATCTGGACTCCTAATATACACCATAAAAATTAACTTAAAGCAGATCACAGACCTAAATGCAAGAATTAAAACTATAAATCTGTTAGAAGAAAACCCAAGTGTAAATCTTCATGACCTTGGGTTAGAAAATGGTTTCTCAGATATGACACCAAAAACACAGGCAGTAAAAGAGAAAACTGATAAGTTAGACTTCACCAAAATTAAAACTTTTCTCCTTTGAGGAATACCATAAAGTGAAGCAACAGCCCAAAGTCATGAAGATAATATTTGTAATGCATATATTTACATCTGGGATATACAAAGAATCCCTACAACTCAAAAAATAAAGAGACAAAAAGTCCAATTTAAAAATGGACAAAGGATGTGAATAGACAATCCAACAAAGAAGACATTGAAATGGATGAGTTCATGAAAAGATGCTCAGTCAAGGTCAAAGTGAGATGCGCCCACTAGGAGGGCTAGACTCAAAAAAGCTAGACAATAAGAGTGTTGGTGAGGAGTGGGGGGTGAAGGGATGGGTGAAAAATGTAGAGAGGAATAAAAGGCACAAGATTCCAGTTATAAAGTAAATAAGTCACAGGAGTGTAATGTACAGCATAGGGAAAATCGACTATAACATGTGACAACTTGGCAAGGTACAGATGGTCACTGGACTTGCTGCAGGGGGTGAGGTATATCACAAGGCATATAAGTACCAAATCACTGTGTGGTACACCTGAAACTAACATAATTTTGTATGTCCACTATACTTTAATAAAAAAAATTTTTTAAAAAGAGTGTTGGTAAGGATGTGGAAAAATCAGAACTCTCAGTCAATGGGGCAGAACCTTGGGAAACAGTTTGTCAGCCCCTCAAAATATGAAACAGACTTACCTAATGACCCAGCTCCTTGATATCTACCCAAGAAACATCAAAACCTACGGCCACACAAATACCTGTACTCAAACGTTTATGGCAAAATTATTTATAATGGCCCAAAATGAAAACAAATGTTTATCGATCAATGTATGGATAAACAAAATGTGGTATATTACACACATATTATTTGGGCATAAAAAGGAATGAAATACTGATGTCTTCTACAACATGGAAGAACTTGGAAAACATTATGCTAAGTGAAAGGAGACAGATGTAAAAAGGCCATATTGTGCGATTCCGTTGATGTGAAATGTCCAGAAAAGGCAAATCTATAGAGACAGAAAGAAGATTAATATTTGCTCAGGGCCGAGGGTGGGAGCAAAGGAGGCGTGGCTGATAATGGGTACAAGGTTTCTTTTGGGGGGTGATAAAAATGTTCTAAAGTTAGACTACAGGTCACACAAGTCTGTAAATACACATACTAAAACCCATTGAATGGCACACTTTAAGTGGGTTAATTTTATGGTATGAAAATTATATCTTAGTAAATTGGGTTTTTTTAAGCGAATGAGTTGAGAGAAATTGGAGGGAGCAAGTATAAACAAGTCTTCAAGGGATTCCTTGAACCTGTAAACGTTTTATTTTCTTTTTTATAATTATCAGTATAACTGCCTTATTGTAACAAAGGAGATGGGTTCTCAGATAGAGAAGAGGTTAAGCATTTCATCACTCACTTCTCTGTGCTCCCGACTTGACGTCTCACCCATTTCTCTGATTTCTATCCTCTGTTAGAACCAACCCCAGAACATACAATGCAGTATCTGGGTCTCACTTCGGATTTTACTCATCATTTCTTCTTTCCTTTTTCCTTCCCTCCACATTATCCTGGTCCCACAAGAGAGGCTGAAAAGACAATCCACTTCTGTGTATCCCATTAGAGAAATTAATACCTGTGTGTGTGAAGCAAGTGAGGCCCCTGGCCTTTGAGAAAACAGAGCAGGGAGGTGCCCAGAGGTATTTTCTGCTGAGAAAGAAGAAAAGAATAAACAAGCCCGACACCAAAAATGCCTGGAACTTAAAGTGCTTTCCTCGGCTGAGTCAGACTCAGTTGACGGTGACTCGGATCAGTGGCTGCTGCTCCCTTGATTGAAGGTCGTGACTTTCTGTCAGATTCCACCTGCTGGAGAGTCAGGCCCCACAGCACAAGTTTCAGTCCTCAGAGTGGCCACTAACAGAGCTCCCAGCACAAGGTAACTTCACTGGTTTCCTGAGCCAAGGAGAGGGGTCCAGTGGCCAGACATCCACCCCACAGTGGAAGGAAAGCTATGGAGTGGCATTACTGAGGCCACCGGCACCTCCCTATCCCCTTCCATCAAGAGGCTGGGAATTCCTGGTTTTCTGTCTCTTGGAATGAGGAATTTACCCTAGGAGAATTGTGGAAAAGTACAAACCACAGAATCACAAACCACAGAGGGAGAAGGTACCTCCGAAATGACCCTTATCCTGGGCTGAAAAGCAAAGATTCTCTTCTTGCCACCCCTCCTCACCTTGGCTTGAGCAGAGCCGCTGACGGCACTCTCCATCAGCCCCAGAAAGGCCGCTGGCTCCTGGCAGTACAGTGTGAGGACATTAACCACCACTGTCAAGTCCAGCTGCGTTCCCTGTCACTTCCAACCCCTCCTCGCACTTTGAAACCAATGCCATAGTTCCAACTCTTTCTCAAGTTCTCAGTCTTTGAGAGCACTATTCTGTCGTCTCCTTGCCTGCCCCAGACTTGTGCCTCTAGCTGCAAAAACGCTCCCACCCACACCTCTCACATACTTTGTCCACTGCAGTCTCGGATTACGCATCCACCACACACCACCAGACCTCCCTGGCTCTGTCTTCCTGTTGGAGCTTCTCACTCCCTCTGGGACCTTGAGGCAGATTCGCCCTCCTGGTCATAGTGGGCATCTCACCAACTCTCAGACCTGGTGTTGACCAGAGAGGGCATGAGGCCTACTACCCTAGACAGATCGTCCCTGATGGCTCCACTATTTTTTGTAGAATTTGGTTTCAAGCCCCATCACAAGCCTGCACTCCCACACCTGGACAGGCCCCCCTTGGTCAGTATTCATTCACTCACTGCAGCCACCTAGCATAGTCGTGAAGAGCACAGGATTTTCGATCCAAGGAGCCAGACTCCGCCACCAACTCTGCAGCAAGACAGCAGGAGTGTCGCACTCTCTGAGCCCTTCTGCTCTCATCTAGAGAATGGAGAGTAGTAACAGTGCACGCCCCATAGCTTTGTCATGATAATAAATGAAATAATCTTTGTGAACCTCTCAGCGCAGAAGCTCGAATACTCACTGGAACTATTCAGTATATGTTCTCTACTGTTTTATTTTAAAATAATCATTCATTCATTCCTCATGTACTTACTGAGCCCCGCACAGGGCCCTGGGATATAAATACCCTTCTCCAAGAGCTGTGCCCTCTTAAATTCAGGAAGTACAAGCTCACCCTGGGACCCAGCGCACAGAGAACTGAAGCCGAGGACCTTCGCACAAAAGCAGAGGAGAATAGACACTGACGGCTGGCTACTACCCACAGAGAGTGACAAGAATGTCTTCGACATTTCCACACCTCTTTTAATCCGACTGCAAGTCCCTGGGTGAAGGAGCACCATGAGGACGAGGGGGAGATGAGAAATCCTCAGAGGAACACGCTCCCCTGATTCTCTCTTTCACAGAGAGCGGCCATGCCTCTGCAGTGCAGGAGGGTGACATTCCTTGGGGAGGCCTGGCTGAATCTGCCTGGGACTGTTCCGGAAGTAGGAAGGATGGCCGGGGGGTGGGGGAGCGGCTGGAATGTTCTGGCCTGCTGCTCAGTACAGGCGAGTGTGCCGAGAGGAGGGCCCTGGACATCAAAGGTTCCTTTTGTCCCCTTCCGAGTGGCAGGGCAGCCCGGCCTCTGGTGATGACTCAGGCCTGGCCCTGACGTCACCCAGGCCCGGCCACTGGCTCCCTCTGCAGCCAGGAAACTGGGGAGTGGCACTCGCAGCTGCAGCAAATCTCAAAATAAGGAGGCAACTGCTTCTCTCCTCCTCCTCTCCATCTCCCCACAGCACACCTTTCTATTCTCTTCTTGTTCTTTTTTCTTTTCTTTAAGACTCATGGAAGGTTTTACTTGTATATCAACTTTCAAAATGTAAGAAGTCAGAATGGGTGACATCATCAGAAAACTATGTGGAGCTGATTTCGAGGAGAAGTGAAGAGCCCAGAGCAAGAAAGCGGTTATAACTCCTGAACCAGGGAGTTGGCAGCGTGCGGGTTTCAGAAGAGCCAGCGCCTCGGAGTAAGTGAAGGCCCACCCTGGGCCCCCTCATTCTGTGCCCTTCTCGGTGGGGCGCCATCTTGTTCCCTGACACCTAGGGCTCGGCAGGCCCCAGCCCGGGGGGAGTGGGAGGTGGGGAGAGTTGGGGCTGCATTTGGAAGACCCTCCAAATACAGCACCAAAGGGACCTTTCTGATCTCTCTCTCCTCCACAGGACACATTTCCTCCAAAAAAATATGGATATGACTAAGGCTCAAACCCTGGGGGAAATGGCCCAAGTCGAGCCTTTCCCCGTCACCCTCCTGTTTTGTCCCCTCTTCCTCCCTCCGCCCTCGTGCTCTGTTTTGGACTGCCAGAATGTTTGTTCCGAGTTCTGAACTGTTTGCTTCCTGGATCTTACACGGCATAATCAGACACAAAAGTGAACCCTGCTTTAGGCAAATACGTGCCCTGTGCCATCAAATGATATTTTCGCATTTAACCTGGTGAAAGATGGCAGCTCCGGTGAGAAAAGACCCACAACCTGCTGCCTTTTGCAGAGCCTGTTTCTGGTTGTCTCTGGTAGCTGTGGTGTGGGTGCTTCCGTTGCCACACCACCCTGCTTACGGAGAGCTGATTTCATTCCTTCTTGTGCCATCTGGGATGATGTTAAACACAAAGACATGTTAACGTATCTCTGGTGTCTGTTTTAACTTCACCTGTCGGAATATCTGAAGTCTTTGCATAGTCTATAATTTTCCTGGAAATTCCTACCCAAGAAAGTGAACTTCCCGAAAGAAAAGTTTTAACGTATGTGTAAGAACTACAGAGCACATAGGCATAGAAATCATACGCAGTTTTCCTGGCTTCCAAAGTCATTCCCTGGTCCAGCATCTAGTCTTTGAATAGCTTACTTACCCAGTAGAATTGTTTTTTAAAAATTCTGTTTTGTAATGATTGGCGGGTGGGGGGATGTGGGGGTATATTAAAAATGAATCTTATTTTCAAGGCAATGGGGAAGTTTGTCACTTACTGCAAGAGAGTGGTGAATTCCTTTGTAAACTGGCAATACCCTTCAGAAATGAACCGTCACACTGTAATATATCTGTTTTGTATGTCTTACATTTTACTTTTTACTTTTTGTTTTATTTTAATTTATCAGGTTGTCTTGAAGTGAGGCTTTGCTGAACTGTTTGTCTGCCTGCAAGATCTGAATGCTGTGACCACTAATTTGGTGAGTGTCATTTGTCCCTAAGGGCTGCTTATTCTGTTCTTTTGGTTTGCAGTAAGATTTAAGAAAAAGGGAGAAGGCCCAGGGACTTCTGCACACAATGGCAACAGAAGGGTATATACTAGTTAGGATAGGCTACTAGTTAGGCTAGGCTACTAATTAGGCTAGGCTACTAAGTTAGGGTAGGTTACTAGCTATAATAGACCGAAAAATGTGTAATGGCTCCAATAGAAGTTTATTTCCTGCTCACATGGTGGTGCAGGTTAGTGGGGTAACTCCCTCACACACATTCGGAGACACAGGCTGAGAGAGGCTTGACCTTCTGCACCGCATGGTTTTCAAGGTCATCTGGGATTGTTTCCACTTCCCAGGAGAAGAGGGAAAGAATGTGGAACGTGCACATGGGAAGTTTTCAGGGACCATGCGCAGAAGCGGTGCACTGGCCTCAACTCACATTTGATTGACTAAAACTCTATCAAGTGACCACATCTGATTGCAAAGAGGTCTGGGCAATGTAGTCCCTGGGTGGGGTTGGGCTACACTGGAGAGTTTCTAGGGAAGAGGTAGTCCTCTCTGGCCCAGCATAATAAGGAACTTAAGAGATGCTCACAGATAAGATAGCAGAATAAAGCAGTGAGAGAAGTAAAAAAAGTTATCAGGTAGTTAGAATTCCTTAACTGACACTCTTAGGTAACATCTGGCTGTGTGGACAAGGACCAGTGGATAAGATTTTTCAAGAGGCCTCTGTCCATTCTGACCCACGAGCACCACCATGCTGCCAGTGGCCAGTGAACCAGCAAGGACATTCTTCTTGTTCTTTCCTACAGGGTTCTTTTGGGGTAGGATCATTCTGGTCCTGTTTTCTGGTCCTGGCTCTAGTCATGCTAGCTGGAATTGTCCAACAGAACTCCGGTCCCCTGACTTTGAGCCCCGGTGGGCTATAGAGAAGCTCATGGTTTAATTAGCTCATGCTTCTGTCTGTTCTGGGGGCTCTGGGAAGCTACCGTGCATGATCTACTGCAGATCTCGGCATACTCTTCCATACTGTCATGGGTTGGGGTGTAGGGAAAGGGAGGGGAGGGAATCCCTGACCAAGACAGGATCTTCAAACCAAGTTATTAGAGAAGCATTTAAAAGTAGATTAAAGCCCTGGCTGAGTGGCTCAGTTGGTTAGAACACTGTGCTGAAAGGCCAAGGTTGTGGGTTCAATCCCCAGTCAGAGCACAAACAGGAATCAACCAATTAATGTGTAAATAAGTGGAACAGCAAATACGTGTGTGTGTATGAGTGTGTGTGTGTCCCTTTTTCTCTCTCTAAAAATCAAGAAATAAAAACATTTATTTAAAGACTAAAAAGGCTCAATCTGGGGAGATTATTGCTACCCTAAGGATTTGATATATAATTCTAGCTTTTTCTTTTCAGGAAAAATTTTGAAACATTTACTGAACATTGAATGGTAAAGTTATAAACCTTATTTGGAGAACTCTGAAACTAAGTTTATGTTTTATTTAGCCTTTTCACTATTATTGGTCTTAGTGCAGTATTCCCCTCACTGGTAAATATCAGAAGTCACATGGCAGGGGCCTCACAGTGCCCCTAAGGTATCATGAAGACCTCCAGTAAAAATGGATTGTAGCGCTGGCTGGTATGGCTCAGTGGATTGAGCACCGAACTACAAAGCAAAGGGTCACCAGTTCAATTCCCAGGCAGGGCACATGTTTGGGTCTCGAGCCAGGTCCCCAGTAGGGGATGCGCAAGAGGCAACCACACATTGATGTTTTTCTCTCTCTCTTTATTCCTCCCTTTCCCTTTCTCTAAAAATAAATAAATAAATAATTTTAAAGGACTGTAGATGCTTGCTTCAGCAGCACATGCACTAAAAGTGGGCAACAGTCTTTGCCTGAGTGGCCCAGTACCTAGTCCTCTAGTTGCGTTGTCAGTCCCTGGCTAGACCCTCTAGTTTCTGATTGAATTTTGCCCTGGACTGGACATCTCTGGCACCCACAGCCACACCCTGAAGAATACACATTGTCCATTGTGCAGGAAGGTCAGCTACTAGTTGATCCGACATAGCCTCCCAGGCTCTCAAGGAGCCTGATGCCTGGTCTCCGATTACTGTGTCTGGCCTTGGCCCAGTCCCCTCCCATCCGGATTGAGCTAAGGAGGAATGGAACAGAATAACAAACTGATATGTTACAAAAATGCTACAGCCTCTGAAAGTCCATTTTCTTGGACTGGTGGATCCTGAAAATGTTTACTGGGACTGGAGCTGGCTGGGCTAGCAGAGTCAGCTAACGATAAGACCAGGTTGATGGGAGAATGCAATGCCTGCTAAGTGTGTGCAGCCAAAAGAGTAAGTTGAGAACAAGTACCAGGTTTCAAAAGCTGGAGCCAGGTGGAGATGATCCGTTGTTGAAAGTCACCGCCTACTAGAGTCCACCAGGAAAGGTAGGGTCAAAGGCCACAGTCAAGGAGGAAAAGTGTCAGGGACTACTCATCTTTTTAATTCAACTACCACGTGATCATGGCTCCTCTCAGCCCTTAGTGTACAGGCACTGACCGCGAGCGCGTGTCTGGAGCAGGTGGGGTGGCACCAACCTCCCGCTTCCTTGATGTTTATCTGAACAGCACGGTGAGCACAGGTGTGCAACTGCCAAAGCAGACTCCCACTACTGTCAGTGCGACCCCTCCGCAGTGCCGGGACAGCATGCTGGGTGACTTCGCAGACACACCCACAAGACTGGGCTAACAAATACTGTATACACTTTGTGACGATTTGAATCTTCGACGCTTTCAAAAAAGCATCAGAGTTGACGCTTTGGGAAAAGTTAGATTTTCTTGAGCGTCCTTAATTCTAACTTCATTATTTTAAAACTTTTAATTTCACATGAGTTCAAATTTGGGCACCATTGTCTTTCCAGAGCCTTGGTATTTGAGGAACCCAGCCCAGACCTTGTGGGTTCCTGCTGAGCAGATGTGGGCTGGGCACAGCGGCCTGACAGAGGCAGTGCCTCCACCCCAGCGGGTTCTTGTTTTACCCCCCAAGGGTCTACAGATTTTATAGTACACAGGTACAAGCCCCCTTCTCACCGTGGTCAGCAGTATCAAAGCTCTATTTCTCCCTTGAGAGAATTTTGCGATAAGGCCATGTTATGGTCATCAAAGCCGAGAGTTTGTGATAATAGGCCTTCGTCATTTCTCATGCTGAAATCCCCTGATTTTTTGTCAAGAATGAAGTTGGAAAACACCACACTGAGACTTCAGGGTTTTGTTTTTAACTCAAAAGCCTCTGGTTTTTGTCAGAAATTTAAAGCTTCCTCCCATCTCTGAAATGCTGGGTTTTTTTTTTTTAATCCTGACCCAGGACATTTTTTTTCATTGCTTTTAGAGAGAGAGGAAGGGAGAGAAAGGGAGAAACATCAGTCTGAGAGAGAAGCATTAACTGGTTGCCTCCTGTACGCAACTGGAACAGGGATGGAACCCGCAACGGGGTATGTGCCCTGACCGGAAATTGAATCTGCAACCCTTTGGTCACAGGATGACACTCCACCCACTTAGTCACACCAGCCAGAGTGAAACAATAATTTTTTTAAATGTAAAATGGAGAGTCTGTCAGAATAAATAAGGTAATTAATATGAAACAGTTTGGACAACTTAGAAACATGCATGGCAAGGCAAAGTGTTAATGAATGTAAGTACTATAATCGTGGTCAGCACTGGTGTTTTGGCTTTTGATATTGCTACTAATATTGCAAGTATCATTATTTTAATTTTTTTGGTTTTGCCTTTCTAAATTGACTTTCCTCTGAGACCTTTAGCACTGCCCCTTCACTAGCCAAAGCATGTAGTGCAAAAATTTCAAGGACATCTAGAAAGGTTTGTCTATGGGCCAGAGAACTAACCACCCGGCTTCTAATCTCGCTCAGAGAGGCTTGACCCAGGATTCACTGAAATCTGTGAGGGTGGATTTGAGCCATCTCTCTGTCAAAAAAAAAAAAATTTGCTTCCTGGTATTCTCTGGAGCTCCCCGTGCATTGGCCAAAGGAGGCTGTGAAACCACCCCACGGAAGTCTTGACCCTGGGTGGTGTCTCGCAGGCCGGACTGCAGCCCACCACCTTCCCGAAGCCTCCAGTCATGACTGAGGTCTGTCTGCTCCATGTTACAGAGTTGGTTGGGGGGGTTATTGACAGAGGTAGTGGGCACGAGCTCAACCCAAGAACAGTGAAGATGTCGTTTCCGCTGTGAACCGCCCTCCCTGTCCCAGGTCCTGTAGTCCGCCATGTTTGAATGTAGCAGAAAAGTAGAATCTAGGGAAAAGGACTTTCTCCTTGACCCCAGTTCCTTGACGTTGACTATACCATGGTACTTTGCAAATGAGAACGTAGCTCAAAATTCACCCCCGACACTGGACCCCGTCTGTCGTGTGAGTTCTCCTGCAGCAGCCAGGCCACCGCTGGGCTGGAGTCCTGAGAGTTTTCATTCCGTGGGAGGCAAATTTCTTGTCTTGTCATAACCAGTCACCACACAAAATCTGGAAAACACAGAAAGATATTGAGAAGAAAACAACAACCAAATAACAATTCAATATTGACATCTTTATATATTTCTTTTCCATTTTTCATAGATATATATTTTCTTTTTAAAATTATTGAAATGCTATTTGATACGCTTTCTCTCACCCCTTGTAGCCGGTAAGCTGTAAACATTTTCCAAGTGACTAAATGGCCTGAACGTTGGCTTTTTAAGAACTGTGTTTCTATCGCACGGACGTCTCAGTCACTCTTTTTATTGATGGCCATTTTGATTTGCCTCCAATATTCTGCTGTTATAAATAGGTGAACATTCTTAGAGATAAATTTGTGTGCACATCTTAGGGAAAATTCCTAGGATTGAATTCAACAGATAAAATGGCCTATTTTTAAAGTTCCTAATGCATTTTGGTAAATTAGCCTCAAAAAAGTCACCAGCGTCTGTTTCAAACCCCAGTGCCTCTTCAGTTTCTCCCGTTGACATGCATGCTCCTGGGCTTCAGGGACACCAGAAGCTGTGAGGACGGGGCCTGGGGGTATGCAGTTTAACATGGCCTCCCCGTCCTTTTGCACATTAAAGCCTGAGCACTGTGGATATGCCATGTGCAATTCAACATCCATTTCAGCAAATACTTATTAGACAGAAAAAAGTTAGGGGACCCTGAGCTAGTATATCTAAGTCTGAATTTAAATTAAAGGCTCTTTTTTGGCTCCTGAATTTTAGATTTTCCCTTATTCGTGGTATGGTACAGTTAAAAGAGTATCAGCTAGGGAGTCAGAAAGCCTCATTATAGATATGAGATAACAGAGACCCAGAACAGTCATTTGCTGCTTGATGGTTACCCAGAGATTAGCGGCAGAGGCAGAGCTAGGGCTCTGAGGAGCAGAGACAAGGCACCAGAAAGTCTTCTCGCGCCTGAAGGAGCTCCTGCCTCAGCTAGAGGACTTCTTATCTGCTTTCTGCTAGGCAGGGCCACATCTCAGGACCTGGGTGGGCAGCCCTCGGGGTTGTCCACTTTAGTCGCCTAATGAGGCCAGACTACAGTGCGCCCTAAGCCAAAGGCAGTGACTCTGAAGGTAGATCGAGGAGGACATAGAGCAGCCATGTCGATAGGTCCATGACATGAGAGCCGAATAAGAGGTGGGGTCCAGAGTCAAAGCCAAGAGAGCAGGGACAGGGCGAGAGCAAGATCCGCACTCTGGGCAAATTTTAGGTCAAGGCAGGCATGAGTTGAAAAGAAGACAAAGCCAGAGCTAGAGGGGAGCTGCCATGGATTCAGCCTCAAGGACGGAGCCCCCATTACATAGCTTAATGGTCCTGGGAGGCACCTTGGAGGCCCCAAGCTGCACCTGCCCCTTTAAATCTGGTAGGTGCTGTGCACTGGGTGGCCTCCGGCTCCTCTGGCCAAAGGAGGGCCGATGGGTCAGAGAAGAGGCACCTGCAAATGGAAATTTAGAAAATTCTGTTACATCATGGAACATACAGTGAATAAACCACAACCAAATTTAAAATTCTCACCATCCTCTGAAAGGAAGTGTGCCTATTCATCCCATCTGCATAACTCTGCTCAGACCCATCAGAGCACGCGCCCTGGTCACCTTATCGTATCTAGCTGCCCTTCCTCTCACTTGACAACTGCAACTTCTGGGGCCAAATGAGCGTATCATTTGACTTTCAAGTTCAACCTCCACGGACTGCTCAGCTCCTGACAGTCCCATTTATGTTCAGGTCCTATAAATCTCCATGCCCAAGTCCACATCCGTCTCCTGTGACAGCACCAGGTGACGTACAGCAGCTGGAACCATAGGGGTACCTCTGCTGCCCCCATTATTCTACGTGCTTGGGCTACAGGGAATTTGCCTGTGATCACCAGGTCCACTGCTTCGGTGCATGGCCTGCATCCTCTCTCGGCCGTTGCCCTGCAGGACCAGTGCTCTCCTGAGTTTTGGCCTCCTGGTCCGAACATGGACCCAGGGTCATGATGAATATATAGATTCTGGGAAGGTCTACAACCTCTCTTGAATCAGGAGCACAACAGATGGAGAGTGACCCTCCAGACACAGCTGGGGCAATTGCGAGTTACCACTATGAGGTTGGCCTTATGCAAAGCCCATCTCCCTGGAGCCCTCGACAACGTCCTTGGCTGAGGCACCTCCTGATACTTAGATGGAGCTCTGACTGCTCACGGGACTGGATCCCCGGTCCAGGGAGGTCCATGTGGCAGTGACAGCATTGCCTCCAGATCTGAATCCCAGGAGGTAGAGTCTGTGACATCCAGGCAAGGTGTTCACGTGCTGCTGAAGATTCTTGGTCAACAGAGTAGGAAGTCCAAGGGCGAAAAGCATTTGGTTGGACCTATGATCCAACAAGTGTGACCGGTGGTTCCATCCTTACCCATCTGTGCTGATTCCATGTCTCATGTCTGCTAATAAGCATCTTTAGGAAGCTGCAGGAGGACCATGGCCCAGGCAGAGTTTATTCCTGTCCCTGGCTCTCATATCACAGCTCTCATATCACCTCATGGGAGCAAAGGTCCTTGGTATTATGAAGAGTATAATTCCCTGGGCCAAGAGTATAGCCTCAGAGAATCCAGCAGCACCAGATGGCAGTGTCCCACTACTGCAGGCTGGGGCAACTGGACAAACTGAAGGCTCACCCCATACCAAGAGCCCCATTTTCCATCAGCAAAATGCCAGACAGCCCAAGCTGCTATTTAGACAGCTAGCAGGGAAGCTGGAACAACAGTGAGAGATATCCGAGCATCCCCCCAACTCCTACTTCTTGACCGGGGACATAAAAGGGAGCTCTCTGTCCATCTATCAGCATGGCTGAAATAAAAAATACTGACGTTACCCAATGCTGGCGAGGATGTGGAGAAATTGGATCTCTCATACACTGGTAGTGGGAATGTAAATGGTACAGCCACTCTGGAAAACAGTGTGACAGTTCCTTCAAAAGCTAAGCATACACTTGCTGTAAAATCCCCCTCCTGGGCATTTACACAGGAGAAGTGAGCAATTGGGTTCACACAGGAACCTGTCCGCGAACATTGAAGCAATTTTGTTTGTCATAGTTACCAAGTGGAAACCAGCCGAATGTCCTTCAGTGAGTGAATGGATAGCAATCTGGTACATCCATCCCATGGAATATTATTCAGCAGCGAAAAGGCATATATCCCTTAAAATTTTGGGTTTTATTTTTTATTTTATTTTATTTTAAATCCTCACTGGAGGATATGTTTACAGATTTTGTAAAGAGGGGAAGGGAGAGAGAAAACATCAGTCTGTTGCCTGCTGTACGTGCCCCAACCAGGAATTGAACCCACAACATTTTGGTGTACAGGCCGGTGCTCCAACTGAGCCGCCTGGCCAGGGCGGCACGTACTCCTTATGTACAATTTGAATGATCAAAAGGGCATTTTATGCTGGATGAGAGAAGGCCAATCTCAAAGGGTTCCACACTACGTGATACAACATTTTTAAGGTGACAAAGTTACGGAGAGAGAACGGATCAGTGCTGGAGCTTAGGGCTGGGGAAGGTGTGACTGTGGAAGGAGTCTCTTTGTGGTGGTGGAATAATTCTGTGTCTCAGTCGTGAAGGTGGCGACTCTGGCCTACACACATGATAAAATGTCACAGAACTACACACACACACACAAAGAGTGCATGGAGAAACTGGTGAAATCAAATAAGGTCTGTATCTGAGTTAGTAGCATTGCACCAATGCCTATTTCTTGGTTTAGACAATGTACTACCATAGTGGAAGATATTATAATTGCAGGAAGCTGAATGAAATTATACAATTCCTGTACTATTTTTGCAACTTCTTGTAAATCTTAAACTATATCCAAAAAAGTTATTAAAAGCAACTTAAAAAAATTTTTAAGTTAAAAAAAGGGATGTTCCCCACCCCAGGAAAGGGGGGTCAGCCACTGGTTTCTCTTTCGTAAGCAACTCCTATTGTTTATTTTGCCACTTTCTGATTTATGGTCAGGCTTCTGTGGCAGCGTCCTGATGGCTTCAGCCTCACCCTCTGCGCCTCAGAGACGCCCGTCTCACACGAAATCAAAGCTCAAGTATTCGGCACTGAGCGCGAATGTGTCCCCCTCCGCCCTCCCCGAGACTGTGACTTCAAAGTGAGATAAAGACTCCGATCGAAAAAGTGGTCTCCCGGTGAAAATCTAGCACGATCATCCTCCTGGCCCTGCACAATCATTTCTTTTCTGGAATGGCTCTTTGTCTTCTCTGCTCTTCATACAGATTATTCTCTTCACCTTCACCAAAGAGCCCCTCCTCTAATGGAAGCAGATTAACCCTTCTTTGCCCCCTTTCAATCTCATTCAGCTGAGAGCTTTCCGTTAACCGCAGAGCTCTCTCTGGGCCTGTGTCCCAGCTGAATGCTACCGGGCGAGATGGCTGCCTTCCCTTTGAAGTGCTTAGGCCTCTGTCAAACACTCTTTGTCAGACTTGGCCTTGGAAAAACAGTTTTGAAACTAAGCTTATCGTGAGCTGCCTGGGTTTGCAGTGTGGAATTGCACAAGGCCATGGGCATTTAGGGCAAGGGGTACTGCCATGCTCGCTAGCTTAGAGGGCCCCATCTTAATGAAATTCTAGCTTTCCTTACTCCCTTGCTCTGTGAAGGGGTCCCCAGTATCACCTAAGATTGAAGCTGAGCAAATAGGGCTGATGTCTATGTGGCATCCTGTCTGGATACAAGACACTCGCGCACAAGCCGCTGACCCCCAGGTCTGGCCTGGGCCCCCAGCTTCCTGCCACGCCCAGACCGGCGGCAGCGATGCACGTTCCTTGCGCCTGGCTGTGGACGGCAGGCCCAGAAGGTCTGCTAGAACGCTAACACTCTGAATGGCTGATTTCCAGTAGGCGTTGCTGAATCTCCTAGTTTTTGTACCTTTTGGTTTCAAAACCATACTGAACAATGGAAAATGAAACCTGCAGCTTATTTTTAGCTGCTCATGCTAACTCATGAGATTTTTTCTTTGCAAACCGAATAAAATAGAGTCTCCTTCAGCTCGCTAAGCTTAATCTGATTGACTTAAATAGCAATCAAGCCTACTTTGCTGAAACTCTCAAGAGACCCTTGGGCCCAGGTGATGTTTTGGCCAATATTTACTGTTTTGCTTAAAATTATATTTAGTTGAGCTTTTTTATTTAAAAAAACTAACAAGTTATAACATAACTATAACATTTTCACCTGAGAGGAGTGGGAAACAAGTTACAAACCCTCCATATTAACACATATTCATTAATTCATTTATTCTATTACCATTTATTAAGTACCTATTTGAGTGAAATCTTGGAATTAAAAAAAACGTTGAGTCAGTATGCTGAACTACAGAGAGCAGAATACTAGAAATTAGGAAATGCGGCTTTTACCCTGGTTGCTGGAATCTTCAGCTACAACAGTCTCTTCAAACCTGACTTTCTTCTCCCTTGAAGAAAGAGTTTATTTAGATGACATTCCCTATAATTCTGCGAAACACGCTCTGCCGCCCAGGGCCTGAGGAAGAGTTGGGGCACTTTTTGGAGACAGTCGTATTGCTGTCGGGTCACTCCTATTTCTGCCTCCCCTTCCGTGTTGTAGAGCGGACAGAGTTAGACAAGGCCTGCGGTCCACTTTCCAGACAATGTGTTGCCCTTCTCGGTGAACCAGTGATTGTTTGGAAGACTTCTATCGGTATTTTCCATCCCCAGGTCTATTCCTTAACTCATGGAGTGGGAGGCCCAATCCTAGGAAGTGGCTTCAAAGCTAAAGATACCAGTGGCAGTGGTGGGAGCAGAGAAAGGAACCCCAGGTTTGGTGCTGGCCAGTCAGCAGTTAAGTTAACACACATATGAGCCAATTTGTTGCACTAGGCAATGCTCTAGGTACACTGGGTGATACATAGACTTTGCAGGAGGCAACCTTGAGATATGAGTAAAGACAGGTAATTCCTTCCATCCAAGTACTAACCAGGCCCGATCCTGCTTAGCTTCCAAGATCAGACGAGTCGGGTGCGTTCAGGGTGGTGTGGCTGTAGTTTATAAGTCAGGTAATTCCATGCAACACAAACTTCTTGTGCTTTCGTCTTCAGTCCAAAGAAGTAAAAATTCACTGAGTTTTTTTAAGCTGCTCTGGTGAGAAGGGGTGCATGGTTATGGCCCTTCTGGGCTGCAACTCATTTATCTGTGAAACAAGAAAGCAAATGAGTTTGTTTCTCAGTGGAATCCAGGACTATTTGTTGCCCAGCATGAAGAAGAACACAAGGAGAGGGTCATGCACTCACATGGGGTAGATCTCGCCCATGTGTAAGAGTTCTTCCTTCTCACCTTCATTTACAGCCCACCCTCCCTTTTCAACCTAGTTGCCAATCTCTTTAGAAAGAAGAAACTCAAAACAAACTCCTTGCTGAATATGTATTTCAACTCCTTGCCAATTCAACATCTAGAAGACCCCGTGTTCTACTTGCTCTCCCTGTGGGCAGTGTCCAGCAATCA
This sequence comes from Sturnira hondurensis, assembly GCF_014824575.4. NCBI lineage: Eukaryota > Metazoa > Chordata > Mammalia > Chiroptera > Phyllostomidae > Sturnira > Sturnira hondurensis. Next base: position 3,926,850 of record NW_028073498.1, on the reverse strand, counting down.
TGACCGCAAATGACCATGTGATTAGGGATGCAGAAAAGCTCTCCATCTCCAAGTGCACACAAGGTCTTTATTAGTGCCATGTTTCAAGTGCAGTAAGAAATGAAAGCAGGAATTATTCTCTTGCTAACTCTGAGGCAGCGACATCGAAAGTGACGTGAGACGTGTTGAGGATATTCCCCCAGGAGAGTCTGAGCTGAATGAGGCTGGGGCGGGATGGTGCCCACCACTGACTCCCTGCAGCCCTAAGTCACCACTTTTTCTCTGTTGAAAACCACATGGTTCCCATTCCCCTTCTCCCCCCAGCTCTTCCCTGGAGGGTAACTTCAGTTTGTTCCCCAAGGCTTGCTGCCCCACCCTTGCCATCAGGCGGGTATCCCCTCCCCACATCTCACAGAGATGCTCGTGGATGGGGGCAAGCTCCTCCCTAAGAACAGGAGGAGGCTTCCCGGAATTGAGACTTCTCGGGATGTCTGTTCATTCACCCAGCCCTTCCTTCTACTGCTTCATGAGCACTGAGGAAGATAACCCTCCTCTCAGATTTCCAGGCAGGGTGGAACCGATAGAGTTGATTAGAAAGCCCCCTTTGAGAGCCATCTGGTTGGCATATACAATTACTGCCAATGCGTGAGACAGTCAGCCGGCCATGTAGCCAGGCAGCAGTCGTCCAGCCCTGGCCTCACTGACCTAGAAAGGGAGCGGGGCTGGGTGTTTTAGAGCCACAGACTTTCAGAGGAGGGGGTGTTAGAAGCAGGGGCAAAATGTACGGCTGTCAACGTATCATTAAAAGGATACATTTGAAACGCTGGCCTTGATGGAGGAAAATCTCTTACTCAGAATGGAGGCCTTTTAAAAGTCCATTTTCAAAAATATGTTGGGAAAGGAACTTAAAATACCAACTCAGGTTATCTGTTCAGGCCAAAAACACCTGAAAACCAGGTCAGTCCTGACTGTTACACTGATTTTCCTATAATCAATCATTTAGATGAGAACAATCTAACAACCTGATAAAGTTACTCACAAATGCTGAACACATTAGATGTAACAGGAAATGAGCTGTGCTGTACTTTTCTTTTGAGATGTACTTTTTAATACAGCCAATGGGTTGTTTCACTTATTGAGTGTGTGATCTGGGGCAAATCACCAGACCGCTCCCTGCCTGTCTCCCCATCTGTAACATGAAAAGACTGGGCTTCACAGGTATTTTGATCAAATGGAAATGTAAGCTCTTCCACTTATTGCCTCATAACATTTCCAAACTATGACAAACCTCTGATCAAAATTTTTACTGCTTATTTGTTACTGCTTTCTACTCTTAACTTTCCAATGTGGTCTATTTCGTTCCTCCTGGTTTAGTCTGTCTATTCTGCCTGCTGGCCCAGCATCCCAGGCACCCCAAATTCCCAGGGCCTGGGGAATGAGGCTGGTTCTTGTCAACAGGGGTAGTCGTGGCTCCGGGGAGGTGGGGCCCGTCTTCCAGGAGTTTGCACGGTAAAAAGATTCCCATGTTAGGGCAGAACGTGAAGGGGAGTTTTATCCTATTAGAATTGCTGGTAAGACCCAGACTTTGGAACTGGTTGGACTTGGGTTTGAATCCTCACTCTGCTATTTATTCGTGATCTCGATTTATTCCTCACCTAAAGCAGATGATAACTAATATTCACCTTTTAGGATTATTGATTCACAATTAAATAATGAAGCTAAAATATTGAGTATACAGTACATTCTCGATAAATAGTAGCTATTATAGACTTAGCTTTGATCAAGAGAGAAAGCAGAAGACCCTGCTCAGATCTCTAGGCAAACTGCAGGTGGTCAGAGTGCCCTGGGCTTCCCACAACATTTGGGCTAACATGTCCCCCAGCTGCATTTTCAGCCATTGATAGATGGCAACCGTGTTGTTTACAGGACTAAATATACTATAAATAGGTGTAATAGCTAACCTTATAAAAGTTTTTGAACTTTCTAAATTTTAAGAATTTAAACAAAAATGTTATATTTGATAAACACTTTATTGTAATACATGTAGATCCAAGCAGCCTAACCTGATGATGAACTTACCCACAAACATTGAGTGCCTATATTAGGTGTAAACGGAAACCAGCTGTAATTTTTAATGCAGGGAATGGAGTAAAGAAATGTGCAAACTGATCCAAATGTTTATCAACCAAGGATTCCTCTGAGACTCAGTGCCCTGACTGCGTTGTTTTTTTTTTTTTTAAACACAGAGGCTCCAGCTTTGCTTATACTTGACTTAAGTTATTTGCATAAGTCATGCAATTTTATTTCAATGCACAGGACCGAAAATAAAACGAGTTCAGGCTGCAGAACAATGGACTGCGAGCAAGTGAGAGCCTTGACCAAAGTGAAGGGCGCTCCCCTCACTGCGGGCTCTCTCCCTCTCCAGCCTGCTTCTGCCAGATTAGTTTGGGTTCCCTGTGCTTGACTCAGCCAAGTGGTAAAAACAGGTTAATATTTACATCACGGAAAAGGGAATTGTCTTTAATCTTAATGTTTGTGCATATGTCCTGAGGATGCTGGTGAGGAGCACGAATTTTTAAAAATCAGAAGTGAATGCATACCCTCGCCCCTTGTAATCATGACAAGGCTTAAATAGTTCAGGCATGAGCATGGTTTTTTAAAAGTACAAAACAGGATTTTCTAGTCAGAGAACGTCTGCCTAAACAAGCTCATCTGCCTGAACACTTTCAACTGTAGTTCCAATTTGTTTAACACAAGCAGGTTTGGTAAACAGGCCACGTCAGCTCATGGAGGGAGCGTTGGGGAACATCACAAAATATCCAGCACGTGACTTTTAGGCCCATTTTGGCAGAGGGTAGAGACAGAGTCCTACAAAGAGTTTTGGAAACTGTTTGCCCAAGTATCTGGCTTATGGGTACCAGTAGGATACCTGGCCCCATCCCCCACCTTGCTCCCATAAAGGGGACATAACACTCTTCACCCATCTCTTGGGAGCCTGACATGGATTACTGTCCTTTATCACCCCAAGAAGAGGCGTCATTGACTTAGTTCTATGTGGTTAGAGTTGACTCCGTATTGTGACCAGCTTACAGGATAATAATTTGTAGTATTTCAATGTGAATGCCTAGTTTGGATGTTAGTAACGGGGAATATCTAAACAGACACTGATAGCACCAAATGCCTCGGTGATCGTTCATCCTCCTCCAACCTCATTCTCAGGACCCTGCTCTACAGATGACGTTATATTGCATTGGTACCTTGTAACTCAGACTGGTAGTCTCTAATTCTCGGCCCCCGTGGTGAAGGAGGAATTAGCCTAAGGATACTCCATTCTAATTTTCTGTCGCTGTCAATGCTAACCAAGAGCTCACAGAGCAAGGAGGTGGGGGTGGGGAAGATGGCTCCCCCATTGATGTTAGACCAGGAGCTACCATTTCCATTAGAGCCACGTTTATTTCTGGAATAGAGAGAGCAACGTGCTCCAAAGAGAAGAGGACTCGATGTGGTTCAGGTATGACCAGCCATCTGGACAACCCGACTCAAATACTTTGAAATGTATGGGAGGGAGCTGGGCTGGGTATTTTCCACACATTGAGCTAAAAATCAGTGGGGAAGGAGAGGGAAGGAGATAGAATGAGAGCTAGAAACAAAAGATCTGGTTGTGAAACCTAGTACCTGAGTGAGGATGTTCGAATACGTTTTCTCCTTTAAAAAAATTCTGGGAAACTTGAATGTTTTGCTAGCACAATTATTTTTAGCCAGTCCTTATAGAAAATAGAGGCGCTAGAGAACTAGCAACCCCAGAAAATACTCATTTATTTTTGCATGTGTTAAAATTAACTACCATTAGCATATCCAGTGATACAATAGGCAATGAAAGACTTTTGGAGAGATATGAAGAAGAAAAATGTAAATATTATGTATTCAAAATCAGTCTCATGGCATTTTATAAAAATGTTGGCTTATGTCCAGAATCTAAGGGTGGGGGTGGGTATGGTTTCTTTGTAGCTGAAGAAGGGGTGGAAAAGAATCTGTTCCATTTCCTTAAAAATAAAAGACTTCTTGTTTTATACAGCATGGTAAATGAAATGCTCTTCTGTTTTTTACCTGCCGGCAGGATCTGGAGGAAATTTTTCTAGCAAGCTATGCTGTTTTTCTCTCTTTGGGGATATGGTGACACTGGTTTTGTAGCAAAACAGTGTTTGCTTATTAGGCATTTCTTCAAAATCCTGAATAAGCAGCTCTTTCCACATTTTTTTTTGTTCCACATGTTAAACATTTCATTGCAATCTGAGCTTCAATTTGTGTGTGTGTGTGTGTGTGTGTGTGCGTATGCTGATAGAAAGGACTGAAAGGGGATGCATAAGAATTCTGAAAGGTTTTTGTTTTAAAAAATTAATTCCTACAATTCTGTATCGGAATCTCTACAGATGGTGATTCCAGTTTATTACATCAGCCAGACTAGATCCCATCAATCCTGAGCAGCGGGGGTAGAGAGGTGCCATTGAAGAGGACACGAAATTTGGTGTTTGAGTAGATGAGATTTAATTTTCAGAAAACATTTCACTCATAAAACGGATAGCACCCCAGTGTCAGCCCTGACCTCCATGATGTCAATGTCATCATGCAAGCGTAGCTAAGATAAGCCTCAAAGTAAAACAAAGAAACATTGCATCTCAGCCCAGCACCATTTCTTCTCTTACAGTACGTACGCTCCCTCTCTATAAATATTGCCTTTTGGATTTCTGTTAATGGCTTGTTACTTTACAGTTTAGCCCTTAGAGGGGGAGGGAGGAGAAAAATGATTTTGCACATCCTATGTTCTGAGCAAGTACAGGAAGCTGCTGTAAGTCAACATTATTTAGGTCAGTATCCTAAGGAGAGCTTTTATCGTTCGTGCTGGTCAGCTAGCTATACATCCAAAGGAACTCAGCATCCATTTATTTCTCTGTCCTGATTGTATTCTGCTTCTAAGTTTAAGCAAATTTATTCACATTTGAATACCATTCCAGCCGAGGATGTATCTGCCGCTCTGTACTGCAGATACATTTAGCAGGATACATTTACACGCTTGTGGTTAGAGGTTATAGCGCCTCCGATACAGACAGCTGATCATGCATTCTTCTACAAGTCTGCCGGCACCATTTAGGATTAAAAAAAATAATCTAGAAATGCTATCCCTTTTATAATATTTTTTTGACTTTGCCATACCTTAACAGTTTTATTTTTTGTTGTTGTTGTTATCAGCAATTCTATGAAATTAACAGTCTATAAAATGCATCCCAAACCAGATACATACTGTATTGAAAGCTTTCTTCAAGAAGAAGACATGACAGTGTTCTTCCCAGCTGATTTTCTTCCTTAGCAAAAGGATTGTCTGATTCTCAGAAGCAGAAGGACACAGTCATTGTGCAGCAGCTCTGCTTAAGTGTATGAAATGCCTTCTACTGTCTGGTTGCAGAATTTGGAGTTGGCTAAACAGTGTTTAGTGATTGGGCTCATCTTGCATCACCAGTTGATGACATTTTTCTTTGTTCCCTCCTACCCAGTTGAACCAGGACTCTGAGGCTGATATGCAATGTCACTTCCAACATTAATCAGATACTGCATTTAAGGTGAGCTGTCCCTTGCTTCCTCCTTCCCCAGCGCTCGTGTGCTGCATGCAGTGCGTATCGTGCCCCTGCGAGCCTAAGATGGCAGGCAGGATTAGCTGTGCTTGTGCTGTGTGTGCATGCTGTGTGTAGAATTCATTACACGTTGCCTAGTATTTCAGATGTGAGTATGTAAATGCTCTGTGTGCCATATCATCTGGTAGTGAAGACTTATTTTTGCCTCATTACAGCCTTAGATATTTCAACATCACCTTTCAGTTCCGATTCATTTGCTTCTGGATGTTTGCTTTTCATCACATTCAAAATAGGATTTTACCTTTTTTTTTCTTAACAAAGCAAAAAAGAAAAAAACCCTAAAAACAAAACAACAACAAAACTCTGCTACCAGATGGTGTCTCCCCTTTCTTCTTGCATTTGCTGTCTTTTAAATAATGTATGTTGTATTGTTAATTAATGTGAATATCAAATTAAACACTTGAAACTTACATGTTTATTATGCAGGTAGGAGGCAAGGTGAGATCTATTTTTAACTCGTACGCACCCCACGGTGTGCAAACAACTTGGTTCTCAAATTTGTATTTTCAGTGCTGGTATCAGTGGTTTGATTTTCAGCAAATGTGACAGTGGCCTTTACAGTGGTCAGCTCCGGGCTTTGAACTCTCAGGAGGAAGGGAAAAAAAAATTCAACACACCACCTCCTTGGTTGCAGCCTCAGACAAACCCTGGATGAGAAACTTCCTTTTTTCAATCCTGTTTTCCTGTTGATAAATTCAGTTCTCGTGATCACAGTACATCCAAGCTGTTCTGCGTATGATCTTGTGTGTGTGTGACAATTGCATCTAAAACTTGTGAGCAAGAAGACGGAGAAATCGGTCTCCATCGCTTCACATAAAAATGGCCGAGAGTCTTGTCATACTAGCATTGCACTAAGTGATACATACAGGTAGGTTGAAATTTGCATGTTTTATAGAATTTGAACCATGCAGCAAGGATATTAGATGATTAAAATATGACTTTTAATATAAAAATAAAATAAGGCAGTTGTAATTTGGGGGGGGTGTTATAAAATTGGACAGCCTTTCCTATTCAAATACTATAGAAATATATAGCTTTTAAAAACAGAAAATGATTCTGTGATAAAAGTGAGATGATTCCTTTTTAAAAAAACTCATATATGATAGGCGTGGCGCCATGAGACAACAAAAGAAAATTTTTTGAAAAGTCTGTTGATTCAGCTTCATTTTAGCTTGAAACTAAAAATAAATGGATTTCTGGAGATAATTTCAAAGAGCGCAAACAAGCTTAATATGAAACATTTAAAATATTTAAATTTTAAGAAGCGGTCTTTAAACGTGTTACATGAAAGATGAAAAATAAGAGCTTACATGTCTAAAAAATTAATCTTAAATAATATACAAGAATAAATCTACTGTTTATTTATCTATTGTATGGGGGACAGGAAGAGTTATAATTTTTAAAGGGGGAAATAGTATGCGTAGATGGCCCTGTTAGAAGAAAGAGCTTCACTGAGTGAAACACAGTCCCTGGGATGGTTCACTGCAGACCATACAGCTGTGGTTCTGCAAGCACCAAATTCTGGCACTATGCAAAATGATTTCATAGGCTCTTTCCTTTCAGGGTAACCTCTCAAATATATTTTAGTTTCAAATGAACACTGGGCCAGAACCTGTTTCCTTGGTAACCAAATCTTATTTAAAAATGCAATAACAGATATGCAAAAGATTATCTTAAAAAACAAACAAACAAGTGTTTAATGAAACATTTACAGTGTTTTCCTCTCCTATAGAGTCTGCACTGGTTTTAGACATTTTTAAAATGCGGTCTTCAAGCCTTAAAACCTAAGTCATATTTCTACACATATAGAAAGCTTTGCACAGTGAAAGCTTTGTTTTTCCCTCCTTTGTGCTCGATACTTTCAAAATTAAGGTTTTCTTTGTAACATGCTCCAGAATGCTGGTCAAGGTTTGTGTACAAAGGTGTAGTTTCATTATCACGAGTTCACCAGCGCCACTGAAACAAAAGGCACCTCAGAAATTCTGAGAATCAGAAACTGCTTGTGCTCTTGTTTTTCTTGATCCCTCCATTGGTAACCTCAGAGGTCTGGGTGGAGAAAGACCCTAAGCCAAGCCCACCCCAATGATAAGGGCATGCAGAGCCTCTGTGGAAACGTCCTTGCAGGTGTGTTGGGGGGAAGGTGCTGTCAAACCCGGAGCCTCCCTGAGGCTGGTTCCGAGGTGAAGAACCTTGACATTCAGGACCATTTGTGTAAATAGTTGCTGTATTCCAGCAGCTTGTCGTATGCCAAAGCACTGTCTGTAAAATCAAACCTCTTACGGGCTAAAGGGTTGTTGCTGTTGTTTTTGTTGTGTTGTTTTAAGGCCAACTTAAATATTTTGCTTGGGGTCTTTCTCTACCTCATTTGTATTAGATCGTGATTCATCTCATAGTGATCTCGTTCTTTGGTCTGCCATGAAATATCCTTCCTGTAACACCTTTTTGTTTTTTTTTTGGCTGTTCGGGAGCCATTTTCCTTCCTGCCTGTGACTTAAATGACTAAGTACGTTTTGAATATAGCATCAATCAGAGGATCATAAACTGAAGGGAAATGTCAGAAATCTAATTCAGTATTGCCTATTTATTTTAGTACCAGCAGCATTAACAGTTGCAATAGGATCAAGCTAATTGTTATTCTCTCTTGAGCAAATAATGAGCCAGGCATTTGTAATTAATATACTCTTGCTATCCAAAAAGAGACAACTACAATGCCTTCTATTTTGATAGGCTATTTACCAGTTAATCATTTTGAACCCATTGGATTCTTAATCACGAGATTAGGTGGATGCAATGGAATTGTTTTACCAAAAAATGAATTCCTGATGGATTCAACAATGTATCTCTTCATTATAAAATGCTGATCCTTTTGTTTTTAACTCAAGCACAGTTGTGTCATCTTGGAGATTTTCACCGCTAATAATCTTTTTTGTGGCATTGTTCATTTATGTTGCTCTTGGTCTTGCCTAAAAGAATTTTAAACACAATTCAAGAAGCTTGAAAGCCAAATAAGAATTTTGGGAAGTACATTGTACTATTGTCATTCTAATAAATAGACCAGTGAATGGAAGACTAATCATTATTTATTACTTGGTGTGTTTCGCCTTAATGCCTTGCCTCCATATTTCACAGAAATGTTTACAAGGCACAGTGCTTTTCCAAACTTACCCATTTACAATTATTATTGGATTTCCTAGATTAGCCAAAACACTTCTTGCCCATTGTAAAGGATGGCACTTAGCCCTTCTCATTGTTCAGAAGGCTACGCTTAGCCCATTACCCTTTTTAGCTAAGGTGTTTATACTGGGCAGGCCAGAGCAAGTGCGACAGGAAGAACGTGCAAACAACTGTTTTATTCTCACCAAAATGAAACGGGCAAATCTGTGGTTTTTCTGCCTGAATGATTTATAGTATAATATTTTCAACTCTTTTCTTCTTTGGAAAATAGAAAATGTTTTTCCAAGCCTCAACTTGGGCTTTTTTTTAAACCCGTCTGTAGTAATGATCTATTTAGTTAGGTAAACAGTAAATATTACATTCAGTCATCCAAAACATATTCATTCAGGTTAATATTTATTGTGTCGATACCTTCTAATTCAAACAGATCTCATCTCTTCCTACTAGAGTGATGTTGATCTACCCTAACCATTAACATGGCTCTCTCATAGATAGACTGGTAGCCAGGCTATGTTCTACAGCTGGTTGACATAGAAAGAAGATTCTGGAAAAAGATCTAGCACCTTTCCCTTTAGTGCTAAAGCATGCTAAGCCTGTGAGTTCCTGGCTGACACATTTATTGAGCACCTATTATATGCCAGGCATATTTCAGAGGTTGGAAATACAATAATGAACAGGAGAGACCAGGGTGTGCTTCTCATGGACCTGCCTCTAATGTGGTGCGTAGTGGTGGTGGGGTGTGGGGAGAATAAATACCTAAACAGTTGACTAAAGGAGATAAGTACAAAGACGAAAAATAAAATTAAATTTTAAAAAGCAAGGCAACGTGTTGGGAGGAAGAGAGACACTTTAGAATGGTCGGCCAGGGAGAGCCTTCCTGCAGAGGTGGCATATGAGTGGAGACCTACATGGTAAGACAGTTCCAGCCAGGGGTGGCCCAACCAGCCAGACGCTCACACTCAAACTGCGCACTTTGCTTTCTCACTGTGACTGCCACCCCAGCAGAACCGCGTGTGATGACTGTGGATTGAGCCTTATTAGGTAAGCTGCCCCTGCAGTGAGAAAGGTGGGTCAGGCCCCCACACCTGGTTTCCAATTCCCAGGACTTGGTGCCACTGGAGTCTTTGCTTTTGACCTGGTCCCAGTGGGAAACAACCTAAGAAGGCACAGTGGGACTCTGGACATGGCACTCCCAGGTGGTGATGAAGTTTTGCTACAGGTTCAGTGCCAACCCAAGAAATCCGCAAAAGAAGAGCCTCTCAGAGCAAAAATAGAAAATGAATTCTGGGAAGCTTTTTGCTTTATTTTTCATGAGAATTCCAGAGTTTAAACTTAGAGCCAAGCTCTGAGCTAGCCATTTCCTTTCATTTTTTTCAAAGGCAAAAGGTGGACAGGTCTGTCCCATCTTGCTCATCAATTGTCGTTGTCCCCCAGTGCCCCCCACTCTTCAGCTCTGCAGGCCTCTCTGACGGCTGGTGCATTTCTAAAGACCTCACTACTTGGAGTGGTATGTATCTGTTGGAACAAATAATACTAAGAAAATTCTTCTTAAGAACCAAAACTCTTTCATGCCTTATAGATTAGTCTGCTGGCTGATGAAGGTCCAAGAAAAAAGGGATAGGTTTGCTATACATACAAGTTAGAAACTATATGGCCCTCTGAATGCTTCAGAAACATCTTCTCAAATTGATTAATAATTTAGTGGACTTTGCTTATCACAAGTTAGAGGTGGCCTGGCTGGCTCTTTATACTTTGGTGTTGACTAGCCGTGCAATATTCCACTGCATGAAGACTGTTCTAGTCCTTTGTAGAAGAGTATTACCCATTAGTAGGAGAGGGAGTGTCAACAATTCATTTCACTTCTTCCAGTATTTATTGAGCATCTACTGTGTGACAGACCCCACTATAACCCAGGCAGAATGAAACATGACATGAAACTCCCTATGAAACTCTGGTCCAGGTTCCTACACAAGTTTAGAACATCGTGTGGACAGGCACAATTGTGTGTCCTCTCAGTTCCAGAAAGAAAAAATGGTGTGCTGGTCTCTTGGTGGCCTTTTATACTGATCCCTGAAGGCCAGATTTCGGTTTGGAGCATCTCAGCCAATAGCCAGGGTGTCTATTCCCTGGGACACTGTGTCTCATCCTCATTACCTTCCAAAGATGTCTTGGCTCCTAATAAACCACCGTATGTCTCTGGTCACTCTGTTCCAAGCTGGTCCGCTTGCATCGCCAGGTGACCTGGATAACGGCCGCCACTCTGTCGCATTCAGGAGCAGATGTTGAATTGAGAAAGCCCCTGAATGTAAACACTTGAATCTGTGATGCAGGCAAGATGCTTCTGTTTGTTGCCCTTCCTTCCTCCCTCCCTCCCTCCCTCCTTCCTTCCTTCCTTCCTTCCTTCCATTCTCTCTTTCTCTCCTTTCACTGGCTGACGCTCAGGGGTCTCCCTGCTGGCTATTCTGCTGCAGGCTTTGTGGGCAGCAGGTAAAGCAAAGACCAGTTGCCAAAGCACTTGTTTTTGTTAGGTGATCCCAGCATGGCTCTCTGTGGCCTGAATGTTTCCGTGACCAGAAAAATTGCTCTTTTGATCTCGTAACTCATCCTACATCTTTTCCTTTAGTGGCTTCCTTGCTTCCGCAGCTATTCCTGCTCAGGGTTCAGGACTAGCACTGGTGTCTACCCGAACTGTATTTGGCCTGCGAGGCGGGGGGTTGTTTCCTCATTCTGTTTTGTTTTAAAAATGTCAGTGTAAATATTCCTTCTGTGTTCATGAAAAAAGTGAGAGCTTTCATGATTTTCTTTACATAATAAAATAAACCTTCCCTACCCTGCCTATACCCACCCCTGCCCATTTGCTGCCAAATGGATATTTTGAAATTCCTTTTCGTTTGCCTGCTAAAATCTTCCACACTGTCTGAGGCCTTGCTCTAATTAAGGCCTAACGGTCCTGCCCATCTTCCCCAGCGCTGAGCACGACATGGAGTCCGCGCCCCGAGGGCCTTACAAGCCAGTGAGAGCAGAAAACAAAAGCCACCAGCTGAGAATGTGGTTAAATCCCAGGAGGGCAGTGCCCTTGTCATTTTTTCCCCTTCCTTCTGTTTCTTGAGCTGTGGGAGGGAAGAGGAGAACCTTTAGTAGCAAAAGAAAGGGGCCACATCAAGGGAAGATTTTCTAGAAACTGCAGGCCATCGGGGAGATGATGTGGAATAGGACGGGTGGTCATCGGAGAGGCACAGTGGGGAGACGGGCGGGACCGAGAAGGCAGCAGGGGGGTGCCAACAATAAGAAGGAGGGAACAAAGGGAGCCCTCAGGAGGCAGACATGTGGGCGAACAGAAGGAGACGCTGCCGTGCTGCACCCTGAAGCTGGGGGTGCAGGGTCCGAGGGAGAGAGAATGGGGAGGCCTTCGCTAGAAAGCTCAGACTGGGGAGAGCCCCGGCTGTAAGGCAGGCCACAGGCCTGCTGCGCAGCGGCTGGGTGCTCTGTTGTCCGGTCTGGCTTCAGTCGTAACGTTGGCCTCACTGCTTAGCCGTCCCGCATGGGCTATTTTGAATAACCCGCAGGCTGACATCGTTCAGGGTGATGTATCCCAGAGTCTTCCTCAGTCTCCATCCCAAGGCCCCCCTTCTACGTGCTGAGGAGGCCAGAGGGCCCCACCCCCTGTCGATGTGCTAGATCGGGATCAACCTTTCAACTAAATGAGCAGCGTTATACCACGTCCTGTGACCTACTCCTGATCTTCCACAAAGCTCAGGCTGGAGATAGAACTGGAAAACCCATGTTAAGCTGCAGGCTGTGGAAGCTCCCCTCCCCCCCCACAACCGCCCCGAAGTCCAGTTGCCTTCTGCAGGCATGCTGCTCTGCTTTTACAGCACCCAGAGCCCGTCATTCCTTGCTCCTCGCCAGCCTATCCAGCCCCTCGTCTGAGTGCCTGGTAAGCCAGCTCCAGTGGGTATTTTGACTGTTTGAATTCCGGGTCTCCAGGAGACCCAGGCCTGACTGGCACCCCAGCACTTAGTGTCATCACTGCCCCTGTACTTCTCGCTTAGCCCCCATGGGAATGTGAACCACAGAGTTCAGTGGCTGTGCGCACCTTAGGCCCACCTCGTTCTATCCCCGGGAGAACTGCGGCCGGGAAGTTGTGATCCTCCAGGTCACCCAGACAGTTCAGTGGCCGCGCTTGTCCCCTAGTCCAGTGCTCTTGCTGCCGGTGCTTTTGGGTCGAGAGGAAGTCCAGTTCTAACTTGGGCATTTGGAAACTTTTTCTAGAAAGGGTCAATATTTTATAGAAGAAATGTTGTGGGTATTTACATTACAGCAGAGAAAAATTTCCGCAAACTTTTTATTGGTGAAATTAAAATATAATAATACATCATATTAAGTATAGCGATAATATATGTACTGCCATAGATACAGAAGTGACTGTGGCTGGGTCCCCATCAATCTATATTTATGGACACTGACATTTGAGTTTCATGTAATTTTCACGTCATGAAATATTGTTATTCGCCTTCTGATTTTTTCCCAAGCATTTAAAAATGTGAAGAACCATCCTCAGCTCATAGGTTCTACAAAAGCAGGTGGCGGGCCAAACCTGGCCGCGGACCAGAGGTTGTAGGCAGAGCTTCTAAGTCAGAACCTGCAAACTGGGGGCCCACGGTCCAGGCCAGTCCACACATGTATCTTGTCTGAGTTTTCACAATAGTTTTACTTGAATCAGTCACCCGTGTTTTTGCTTTCTATCAATAATGTTTTTGGTTGTACTAACTTTTCTCATCTACTTATATAAGTAAAATATAACTACTGTGAAGTCATTTGGAATGTTAACGTTTTGGCATGTATTTTTTCCACCTTTATCTATGCCTTGTGATTTTAAATAGTTCCGATAATATTTTGTAGACAATTTTGTATCTTCTTTTTAGTCACTGAATATCATGGCATAAGCATGTTATGTCATTTTAAAGTCTTTCATTAACATAACCTTTTAAAACTTCGTTGTGGAAATGCCACCCGGATGGGAAGACTAGCCTAATGAGCCCCCTGCAGCCGTGACACAGCTGCAGCAACCTCAGCTGCTGGCCAGTCGCTTCCTTCAATCCTCTCCAGTACTGTTGTAAAGCAAATCCCGGGTCATATGATTTTAGCTCTCAATATTTTGGTCTCATTCTTTGAAAGATGATGATACCGAGCAAAAGCCCCTTTCCCTAGGCAACCGAAGTATCTAGGGCAGGGGCGTCAAACTCATTTTCTCCGGGGGCCACATCAGCCTCACGGTCGCCTTCGAAGGGCTGAATGTAATTCTAGGACTGTATAAATGTAACTGCTCCTTAACAGTTAAGCAAGGAGCGCGGCACTGCCACCAGATAGAAACAGGAACCAGGCCTGATAGAACAAAGTGGAGGGCTGGATTCGGCCCTTGGGCCTTGTGTTCGTCTCCTGTGCTGTATGGGTGGAGGAGAACGACGCCTGCCACTCACAAGTGGTCCAGGAAAAAATGACAGATAGATATGGGTAGAGTGTATATAGGCTTTTTTGTACTATTTTTGCAACTTTCCTATAACTTTGAAATATTTCTAAACAAAAAGTTTAAGAAACATGGATTACTAAAAACCAAAAATAACCACAATATCATTACCATACCAACAAAAACAACAATTATTGACAACATCAAATATCACAGTCAGCATTCCAATTTCTCCAATTAAGTCACTTTTTAAATTTAATATTTTAATTTATCTTTAGAGAGAGGGAAAGGGAGGGAGAAACACAGGGAGAGAAACATCAATGTGTGAGAGATACATCCATCGGTTGCCTCTCGCAATCCCCTAACTGGGAACCTGGCCCGCAACCCAGGCATGTGTCCTAGCTGGGACTCTAACTAGTGACCCTCCAATTTGCAGGCTGGCACTCAGTCCACTGAGCCACACCAGCCAGGGTCAATTAGGTCCCTAAAAGAAATTTGTTCAAAGCACAATTAGAAATAAGGTCCACACAGTGCAATTAATATTTTCTTAAATTTAATTTTATCTATAGATTTCCCTCCCTCTCTTTTTTTATTCTTGCTGTTGCTATAAAAAATTGTGGAAGAACCAGTTTGTTTGACCGCAGTTTCTCACCATCTGAAATTTGATGGTTGCATTCCTTGGTGCTGTTTCACACGTTCCTCTGTCTCAGAGGCCTCGTGTAAGTGGTAGTTACAACTAGACACTCAATCAGATTCAGATTTCTTTCTTTCTTTCTTTCTTTCTTTCTTTCTTTCTTTCTTTCTTTCTCTTTTAAGTAGTCAACATTTTATATATTTTATATAAAATTTCTGGTTTGGGCTTTATTGGAAAATTCAGCAGATCTGGCATTTCCACGTGACGATACCTGGTCTAGGGCTGGGTGCTGACCACCGTCACTGCCCATAGAGGTGGGACTCCGATTATCCTGTTGGCTCCAGCTCACATCACTTCCTGCCTGGCATTGGAAGTTGACACCCCTTTTCTAAACACTGCCTCTTCCTGGGCTTTGGTAGACTTCTCAACACAGCATCACAAGAGGCCTTTCAGGAATGTGGTGGAGATTAGAGAAAATGATTTAGACAGGCATTTTGTTAAAATGCTTGAAGGGAGAGAGATAAGCAAGCACGTCAGGGGAGGCCCGGGGATGGAATCTGGTGAGTGTCCAGGATGAGGGAAAGAGAGGAAAAGCAACACGATAAATTGAGTTCACAAGGTGTTGCCAGTATGGCGGGCAGAGCGGCGAGTTGTGGACTCCTGTCCCATGGTGGTAAACAAAGGAACCAGGTGGACTTAGGAGAGACAGCACTTCCATCTGTTTATATGTTATGGTAATATTGAAACCTTAAAAAAGAAAGAGAAGGAGGGAAATAAATCAGCCAATAGTCCTAAGCAGGCAGTGTAGCGTAACAGAAATGGTGGGGGTTTTTATTTTTTAATGAGCTAGAGAACAAGAAGAGTCTCCTTAAGAGTCTCCTAAAAAGGCCACTGAGAAAGGACCAGGAACCAGGCTGTGGAGACGTTCGAAAATTGGTAGAAATTTAAGGAGAAAGGAGAGAATCTTGGAAGTCATAGGGTTTGTGTGTGTGTGATTAGCAATGTATTAAAATGAAAAGTACTATAAAGCTTTAGAAAAAGAAATCGCATTTAGTTGTTTTGAAAAGAATAAACCTTTCCAGAAAAGAATAAAATTACAAGTTGGGGCGTTTCTGGAAATTTCCAGATAGTTCCCCCTAGTCAGAAGAGTGATTAAGAGAGTGAATCTGTGACTGGCGATGAGGAAGGGTGGAAAATTTTGAAGGACAGGCTGATTATGTAAGTTTTAGCCTGTCGTGTTTAAAACTGTTGCCATGATATTTTAGTTATTAATAACAATTTGGGGAAATCTACTCACTTCTGGAGAAGCATTTAGCTCTAATGAGAAAGAAATACCACTGTTTGTGAATTCCCAAGTGAATATAAGGAGCCATTCATTTGCTAAGCCTCTTAGGAAAGCCGGAGCAGATTTCGCCCTTAACAAGCTGTTGACAGCTTCTGATCCAGGTACCACCTTGGAACATGTTAGCAGCACAGAAAGTGGACTGTGGAGTCAGACCTGCGTTTAAATCCCTTTATGTCACTCACCACGTGACCCTGGCAGCTTACCCATGGAAAATTTCGAGGGTATAAAGGTTGCTTTACACACGGAAGCCATGATTCTTACCGCCTGGACTGGAGGAACTTAGAGCTCTGAATATTTGACTTCCAGCACTAACAGCCACAACCACTTACACTTACAGAGCACTTACTATGTGCCAGGCAGTACTGTAGATGCTTCATGTGTGTTATCCCATTTAATCATCAAAAAGCCCTATGAGGTAAGTGTAACACTAAAATTAGCCCCATTTTACAGATGAGGAAGCCAAGACTCAGTGAAGTTTAGTAATTTGTCTAAACTTACAGAGTGCATGACCTTATAAGTGACAAAGCTGGGCTTCAAACCCAGGCAGACAGAATCCATAAGCCAAATTGCTTTGCTCTGCCATTTCCACTGTCCAGTCTCAGGGAAGCACAGAGAGCAGTGCCCGGGGCTCCTAATTTGGATGCCTCCACTTTGTTGGAGATTGGGATGATTTTCAGTTCCAAAAGCCTCAATGAAAACACATAAACTTGCAATCAGACCACAAGTTGCTTTAGGTTGGAATCCACGATTAACAATGGATTTGTAAAAGCTCTGATTGGCTGTTACATATAAAAAACATTGCAGGGTCACTTTTTTAAGCAGGAAGACGAATCATTAGTTAATAAATGCAATTTCGTATAATAGATCTTTCTAAACATGTGACCGAGGGAGAGAGAACAAAGGGTGCTTGGCCCAAGGAGGTTGGGAGCTGCTGGCCTGCATGTTGCCCAAACTGCCAACCTCCAAAACCCTGCCTTTATTTTCAAATTTCATGTTCCTTTAATTTGACTTTAGGGCAATAATTTTCCTTTGATTATTTAAAATCAAAAAAGTTTTACTGGTTTTGAATTTAATATTGAAATCTACTTCATTCATCAAAATGATCATTTTCTTAAAACATGGTCAGGAACTGGGATGGAGAATTGCGAACACGGTACTCCAAGCTGAAAATAGGAGGTAAGTCAGCAAAAAAGCAGACTTTCTATCGTAAGTGGTCACCTGAATCTATTCTAGAGAAAAAACTAAATTAAGACGCAGACTACCAAAACACAGGACACGTCCATGGGTTTTTAAGAACAAGCAAACAAAACCGGTACATTAGGGCACTCGGCTATCAGCCCCACAACGAGTTTGTGGCAGGCCTCAGTAAACATTTTTCAATACGCAGCCCCTGATCATGGAAGACCCTAGGAGGCAGTCAGTAGCCTTTATTTAAGGGAAAAAATTGGGGTTTTGGCGTGAAATATCTTTTATGCCACGTGCAGAAAATCTTTTTAGGTCCTCAGGACGGCCATGGGAAAGCGCAGGTGACACTCCTATTCCTGAGAATTTGATTAAATTAAAACAGCGCTTCACTTTCTCCGGAACCTGCCTCTCTCAAGTGCGCAGGACTCGGAGGCTGTCTGGGATCCGGGTCTGCGCCCCAGGAACCCTTGTGCAGGCCCAGGCCGTGTTCTGACAGTGACTAGGCGGTGGGGCCGTGGACCCCTAACCGAATTGTCCTTCCGCCGGTTCTAAATTGTATTTTTCCCGGAGAAGGTGCAGGCGGAGGCCGCTGTCCGCTTGGTGAGGTCTGGGGCCTCGCGGGGCCGTCGTGGGTGCCCCCGGGTCTCGCTGCTGCTCTCCGGGGGCTTCGTCCTCGGCGCGGCGAGTGCCCTGCAGCCCCGGCCCGCGGGGCAGAGGGTCCGGCCAACCTCCTCCCGGACGGGCCGCGTCCAGTGCCCCGCGCCGGGGGCGGGCCGGGCTGGCAGAGCCCAGCCGCCGGCGTCCATTTTCTGGGCGGTGCTGTGCGGCGCGGCGGCGGGCCTGGCGGGTCCGGAAGCGCCATGGACCCCCAGGGAAACGCGCTCGCGGCGCCGGAGTCGAACCCCGTAAGTGCCCGTCGCAGGGTCTGAGTGTGCGGCTGGGTGGGCGAGGCGCGGCACGGCGCGGCCCGCGGTGCGGGGCTCCGGGCGCGGCCAGCCTGCCCCCGTGGCTCCCCTTGGGGGAGTATCGAAACCTGGCTGGGAAGCCCTGGCGCAGGACCGTGAGCTCCGCGGGTGCCCGAGAGCGGAGCTGCCGCAGGAACCGAGCGGCCGCAGGTGCCCGGGCTCCGGGGCCTACGCCGGAGGGGGAGGGGGCCCAACTGCGGAGTCCGGGCAGGTTGCGCCGGTTGCGCCGCAGTTAGTAGCCCAACTGCGCAGCTCTGCTGGAGGGCTGGGGGCCGGGGAGAAAGGCGCACCCAAGGGACGTTCTGGGCGAAGGTCCACCAGGCTTGGGCATTACCCTGACCGTCGCACCTCCCCACCCCCAGACCGCGACTCGGACCCCAGTCCTGACCCTACGGAAACCTGATGATTTCCCAGGTTCAACACCAAGCCCTTGGAATTGAATGGAAAATGCGAAGGCAGGGCCCTGCCCCCAGGGGGTTGCAATCCCAGCCTTATACTTCTGCAGTGTAGTTAGGACTGCTCAGCTGGTCCAACACAACCGCCCGCTGGTAGCCACTTGTGTGCAGGGTATAGAATAATCACCTCAGGTTTTAGATCATCCGCGATTCCACTTTGTAACTCCTGCTCTGCTATAGGTAAGTGACTAACTCCATTCTTTGGCCCTAACTGAATGTCGTTTATAAGGGTTCGTTATAGATGATATGCGTTATGGTGCCTTATACATATTTTAACGGTTAAAGACTTTTATCCTAATTAGGAAGCTCAACTACTGGGTCAGGTTCTCATGGTTGAAAAGCATAGGAGAATCTAGTGCGTGATTTCAGAGACTCTTCTAGTGATGTGCTATATCTACGTGTAGTGTTTTTCCAGTGGAGTAGGGGCCCATTAGAAGATTGTGAAATCAGTTTAGTGGGACTTTTAAAAGAGATATAGAATGTGTATTAGAATATAGGAAAGAATGGAATAGAAAATATGATAACGCATTGCACACATAGTAACACTGTTTTGATGTTTGAGATTTGGGGGGTTGCTTATATAATGTTTGAACGTGATGGGTCACTGTCAAAGTTTTTAAAGCCCTGACTTACAGGTTAATAATCCAGGCTTTGGAATCTATTGAACCTGGGTTTAAGTCCCAGATCTAACAGACCTGAGTTGTGTGTGTAACCTTGAGAAATTCCGTGACCTCTCAGAGTCTCTTTTTGTATGGCTATAAAGTAGGGGAATGTCCCCTGTTTTGAGGGGTATTACAAAGACCATATGAAATCCCATACGCCAATCACTTTGCTTAGCGCTTGACTTATAGTGGGCGTTCAAAACACATGCTAATTGTAATTACTGTTGCTGAAACATCAAATCCTGGCAGCTAGTCGTGAAACACTGTGCTTTTTTTTCTTTTTCTTTTTAGATCTTGATGTGGAAGAGATGGAGGACTCAGAACCGAGGATTTCCAAGTGATTTCTTCCAAAGCACGAGAAACTAACTTCGTTAAGGCTGGTCCATTCTACCTGAGGTAACTGAATTTGCGTGTCTCCTTAGTCTATATGAAAGAGGAAATGGTTTTTCTAAGGAACTGAGGGACTCCCAAGGGGCATATGACTTGTGCCAGCGATCCACCTGGTGTGGAAATTACCAGGTGACAGTGATATTTAAGCAAACTGTTATTAGGGAGACATGGTGTGTGAGGCCCCCGTGCTGAAGGGTGGACTAAGCGAACGGGGCTCCAGCACAACTGGTTTCCCATTTCAGTTCTGCCAGTGACTGGCGTGGGAGCTTCTGTAAGTCTCTTTATAGATCGCTAGCTTCTCTAGACTGGAAGGACCGACAGACATCACTGAGGCCCAGAGAGCTTAAATGACTCTTCAGGGTGACCCAGTGGGCTGGGAGGGAGGCAGGCCTGCCACCTGGATCTCAATTGCTTAGTCATGCAGCCAGCCTGGGGGCCTGCCGTGGGGGAAGCGCAGGGCTAGGCACTGAGGATAGAAGCATGGAGAGCCCACCCCCTGCAGTTTGTACAGACAAGTACCGACAAGCCAGTCCACTACATGCTGCCTTAGAGGCGTGTGCACAGCCCCAGATGATGATGATAACAACGACTGTTTCTCAAGCTCGTGTGTGTGTGTGTGTGTGTGTGTGTGTGTAAGGCAGTATGTTATAGGATTAAATTTTTATTTATTCCTCACAACACCCCAGAGAGGGAAAGAAGAATAGATATAAAGTGTCGAAGAGGCACAGTCATCTCATATTGCATTTATGGTGCACAGTCTTCTGGATGCAAAGCACAGTGCTAGGGCCAGAAGGTGCTCACTCTGGAGCAGCTTGCAACCTACCCTGCAGAGACATAGTCAGATGGGCAGTGCCTGGCACTCACCCGCCCCCTTCGCCCACTTCGCCAGCAGCCACAGTGGGATCGGTCACAGGAAGAGTTGACATATCACAGTTCTTGCCCCTCAGTGCACTTTCCCCCTTTTTTTCCAATTTAACATAGTCTTCCATGTTAAAACTCCTACTGTGAAAACTCCTACTTTTTACACACAATAGGGAGGCCTTCTCTGAATTCATGTTTATTTGTTCATTCGACAAATGTGTATCGAGCTCTTACAAAGCACTTGGGCATTCAAGCCCGAACATAGATAGCGTTTTTACCATCACGATATTAGTCATACTCAGTCTTTTAGCAAAGGATCACCGCCGAGCAGCAGGCAGAGATTGTCCTTTGTTCACGTGCTAGAATACCAGCTCCGGGGGGTGGGAGACTGACCGTAAATAGGATTGCAACTGAATGTACAGGAAAATTTTCTTAATATTAAAATCTTCAGAAGGAACTTCTTCTCTTTTAAGTTTTGCTTTTGTCATTACTGTCATCTGCTTTTAGAGGCCTTTCATTTGCACGCTTAACCTGTAGGCAGAGGGAAAAACCAGTTTGGCGAGTGGGCTTTCTTTGACTCAAAATGCTCTTTTTTTTTTTTTTTAGCTTTGGAGGCCACGTAGTACTATGAGTGTTCAAAGTAAAGTAACTTAAGAGATACTTTAATTTAAAGGTACAAAGTTAGAAATAGTGCCAATAGTTGCATTTAGCAACAGAAATCAGATTGTGACTCTTGAGTGCTACTTATAATAAACTTAAGCTCCAAAGAGAACAAATGAGTTGTTGAACGTAAATGTGCTTTGCAAACTTTTAGAGGAGTCCTATAAATGTTACGCGGCAAGTATTTATTGAATGACTGCTGTGAGTGTGACCCTGTGCCTGAGAGATCGGAGAATTCGGCAGGAAAAGACCTGGTTTCTTCCCTCTCGGGCCCAGTTTTGTAGGTGAGGAAACAAAATATGCAAAAATAGCTGTGGTAAATGCCCAAAAAAGGTATTTTGGTAATTTGAAGAAAAAATTTCCCTTTTCCTCTAGGAGCAGATGGACTCCTTTTGGGTGGGGCGGGGAGCATTTCAAGCAGTCCCTGAAGGATGCGGGGTTTCCATCAAAGAGGAAGGTATTTGAGGAGAAGGTATTTGCGATACAAGAAGTAGCAGAACAGGAAAGCATGGAGATTATTCAGAAAAAGGCGGTGAGTCCAGTTGAGTTAGAACTGGTCTGTACAGGCATCGAGTGGGAAATAGAACTGGAGAACATTTAGTGCTGAATAATACTGGTCTTGAATGTCAAGCTGGGAAATATGAATGTATGACCCAACAGGAGACATCAAAGGTATTTGGATATTGGAGTATCTTGGCTGCAGGTGAGGAGTGTGCTTCTGGGGAGATGGGGAGGAAAGGCAGAGCAGAAGCCAGAGACACGGAGACCAGTTAGGGGGCTTCCCCAGGCCACCAAGGAGAGTGGGGGGGATACTGAAATGGGTGATAACAGTGGAATGCGAAAGGAACAGATGCAAAGGGAAGAACCAACAAAACCTGACATCTCAGTAGAGAAGGAACAGCTAACGCTGACGCTGATTTCCAGAGCGGTGGCGCCCGTGAAAGAAGAAGCCTGGGGGCTGGTGAGGGGCTGCCTGGTAGAGGCTCTGAGTTTGGAGTGTTGAAGTGTGACGTCCCCCAGACAGGCGGGGGCTTCGTGCGCCCGAGGACAGCCGGGGCTGCTTTTGAAGTCATTGGGATATAAATGAGTCAAGAGGGAAGAGAAGAGATTCTCCTCAGAGAGAAGGTAGGGTGGCACGGGGCCTTACGGAAAAGAGAGGACCTGGGGAGGATCTAGAAAGAAGTTTTGGCAAAAACTCTTTTGGCAAAAGAGCAAGGAAGGAACCACAAGAGAGCAGGACTCCAGGAGCCAGCAGAAAGGGGTTCCCCTGTGGAGGGAAACTGGAGTGTCAGGTGCTGCAGGGGCATTAGATTGACCAGTGGCAGATCACGCGTGTGGTTGGTGGCACTTTCCTTTGTAAGGTAATAGGACTTATAGAATGAATGTTAAGACATTTCATTTGCAAAAATGTGTAGCTTGTGCAAATCAAGAATCACTGTTAAGTCTGACCCTAGTGAGGCTCAAAACACACTTCTGACGACTAAAATTCAGGCTGTTAAAAATGTAGTTTTGCTAGTACTCATATGCCCCTTCATTCTGTTGTCGGTATACAGGCCGAAGAATATTCGACAACACTCTGAGTTCTTTAAAAAACTACATTTCTGTTGATGCACATGGTTTCTAAAAGTAATTCATTTGCCTTTTTACCGTACGGCTATCTTATGACGTGCGTGTGTGTTTTCATAGGCACATGAGCTTTGTACAATGGAATGAGAAGACTGGGGTCAGATAAATCTAGTTTCACAACCGCGCTGGGCCCTTTTCCAGGCTTGTGACTTCAGTAAAGTCACTCTCGGTCTAAGCCTAACTTTTTCCATCCATAACTCAAATAGGATCATTTTGAAGATTGAGTAAAATATAACTTGGTCAAGGTCCATGCCATTGTAGGCAGTTAACAAGTGTTGATTCCCTTCCCCTGACAGCCTGGTGCGGCTATGTACATTTCTACATGATGTGCAGCTATACCTACGCACAGCGTTGTCTTTGTGACTCCTGTTAATGTGTTCGTTTTATAATAGAAAGAGCCTAAATCCTGCTGTGGCTAATCTATCCTGTGATAGTTCAAGTGACTTGCAGTTTAACAAGGATAAGAATCAACCTGGTGCGGAGATTCTAATCCAGCAGATTTAAGGTGGGGGCCCCGGGGCTCTTCATTCTGAATGTCCCTGCTGTGATGAAGACCAACACAAGTCAACTGCTAGGAAGAGATAAACTTGTGGCTTGATACGCTGATTTCCAGGCCAGTTTCCGTAAGAGGCATGTCTATGCTCAACAGTTTTGTATTTGTATCACTAATATTTATGGATTATAGTTGTGATAAGATAAAAACCAGTGAATCCCAGGTAATGGAGGAGTGACGGCCTCTCCACACCCACCTTCACTGCAAATCCATAGCAGTGCTGGGCGACACGCAGCCCACTCCTCAGCTTCTTTTCCTAGGGAGCAAGTGCTGAGACCCGCCTTCCCCCCCGCCCCCCCCACCCGCTGCCGTGCTCAGAGCTTGCAAAACTGTTGTAACTGTAAATGTTATTATCAGTAGTCCCTTTAATGGCAGCGACATTGTACAGCCACGCCATTAAAACGTTTTAATGCATTTATCTGTCTGACTCTGTGTCCTCTGGATGATAAACGTCTGTCGTTCTATTGTGTTTCTCTCACTCTCTGAATCTTGGAATCATGTAATTTTGAGGCTGGTTCGTATTGTTCATCTATCCCAGCCTCATTTTATAGAAGAGAAAGTATCCTTTCTCCGCTCCTATTCCTAGCTCTCTGCTTATTCACAAGAAAGGACTGAGACATGTTTGGTGTTTAAGCTGCATAGGGAGGCTATAACGCATGCTCACTTATATATATTGAGTTGTGTTTTATGTTCCTTGTACATAATTCAAAAGTCAGATGACTCGTTGATGGTTTGCTTCTCTTGGAAGAAGATGCCAGTGGCCTGGAGCTTTGCCTAGAAACGAGGTTTCTCTGTCTATACCCATAGCTCCCCGGAGGGTAAGGCAGACTGACTTTCATGGAGTCACTTCTGTGCTTATGTGCATTAGCTCAGCCGTCATATTAGAAGCTCAGAATAAGCTGGTGCGGTGGAACTGAGGCAGAGAGGCTCAGTGCTGTGGCCAGTGTTGCAGAGGTGAGATTTTCACACCCTGGGTTTTAGCCGACTCCATAGTCCTGCCTCTTCTCTCCACACCCAGGTTGATTTCCCAGCCACACACTGAGAGTATGCGGTAGATCCCTGTTCCTGGTTTTGCCTGGAGACTTCGAGACCCTTGTCTCTGGTATTATTGTAACCTCAGAATTTTTGACAAGAAGCAAGTGGGCAGAGGTAATGTGCAGACTTGAATTTGATCAGTAAATATCAACTCTGTATGCCCGGTGCTAGAGCAGAAGCCGGCCCTCATGGGGCCTCCCTGTCTCCCTCACCTGCCATTATTACTGCCAAGGTGCTGCCACAAGCTTTTCTCAAAATGCCGATGAACTTCTGCACTGAGAAGACCCATCAGTGTGTGTCTTGCCAGAGCTGTCACTGTCCCTCTGCCCAGCTAAATGTTCCCAGAGTGGCCATGCCAGCTAAAAGTGTAAGAGTTCCTGCCCTGGGTGGTGTGGCTCAGTGGATTGAGCACTGGCCTGCGAACCAAAAGGATATCAGTTCAATTCCCAGGCAAGGCACATGGCTGGCTTGTGGGCCAAGTCCCCCCGGTTAGGGGCGTGTGAGAGGCAACCGATCAATGTATCGCTCATACATTGATGTTTCTCTCCTTCTTTTTCTCCTTCCCTTCCCGCTCTGTAAATAAATATAAATCTTTAAATAAAAGAGTTCTTTAAGGGTTTGCCCAGAAGTGCTCAGGGTTTGTTGATTACCCTCTGAGGCCCAGGGGGCAAGAGAAAGAGCCAGAACCCTGCAGAGGGAGGTAAAAAGATGTCCCAGAGCAGAGGGAGATCTGGGACTTACTCCCTTGCCCCACCGTGCAACCTTAGGAAAGAAAGTCCAGTAGCCACTGGCTTGGTCTACTCACTTGTAACCAGAGGTTTGGCTCAGTGATGGCTAAGGTTCCTCCCCACAGTAATTTCTTTCCTCAGAAGGGTGCTCCATTGAAGCAGAAAAACTCCATGTCCAAGGTCTCCCGGGGCCCCGATTTCCAGACTCCCTCCAAGTGTCCTCATGCATGCCCTCGTACTAGCCAGACTTTGCGTTCAGCCTTTGCCCCATACACTTACGGGGATAGTGTCTGAATTTAAGGGTGGGAGAGATTGCCCACTTTGGAGGAAATGAACATTCTTATCGAAAGATGGAGACTAGTAGGGATTCGATTAAAAAGGTGGCAGCATGGGAGGTGGGGAGTCGTGGTTTCCTCATCTTGCAGCTAGAAAGAACCTGGCATGCGCTAGCCCAGCCACTTCGCATTCTGAAAGGGAACGGACTTGCTCAAGGTCACATAGTCAGTGCCACACTGGGAGCAGAACCCAGTGTCCTGTGCCCAGTTCAGCTCGGCAGAAACGGGCAGGTCCTGTCACAGGGCAGGTCATCAGGAGAGCAGGAGGTGGCAGTCTGCAAGCAAAGCTTAAAGGGGCTGAACAGTTCTGTTGGTGACAGTGAGCTGCAGTGCCCACTGGGCTTCTAGCAGACACAGGACACCAAGATGCAGACCTCTGTCCCCTGTGGCACTTGGATTCTTGTCATTTAAGGTAGTCAAGAAAATGTCTTTTTGAAGTGGGAGAGGCAGAAGGCTGTTTCCTATTTTGTTAAAGCATTTTTCTCATTTAGATGAGAATTACCAAACTATACAATAATTTGAAAGAAATTAAACATATTCTCAGGGAGAATGCGGAAGAAGACCGAGACTGCACAAGCTGTGTTCCTGGCTGCTACTTTGAGCACGTTCATCCCAGAGTGCATTTCCATGAGCAGGCCAGGCAAGGTTCTAGAGGGGTGACCTGGGCCTATTTCAGCGCCCCGTGGAGGCAGGCCCTGCAGGGCTAGGTGGGGATGAGCTGCCACTTCCTGCTCCGTGAGTCGACTCATTTTTCTAGGCCCCGTTCTGTTTGTGTTCTTCTTCCTGTTCATGTGTTAGAACAACTTCTGGTTATTTGTAGAGTTGGTTACAATTAGATGATAAGACCACCAATCCAGTGCAGAGCCGAATGCCTCACCTCACAAGGCATGAGAGACTCGCATTCAAAACCTGTGTGCGTTCTCACATTAAGAGTGGAGGTTTCTGATTAGCTCTAATAAAAAGAACGTTGATTCATTCCTAGCCCAAAGTAAGGATTTCCTCTTGAAAAACCTACTCAGCATTCTGGTCTGTCCCTGCTTATACCAGTTTGTTCTGGCCCTGTCGTCCCTGACACGAACTCAAAGAGCAAGGCTTCTTCTCAAGGTCTCTGCCATCTCTGATGCTCACTGGTGGAGGTGGCCTCACGGTGGCCGGGGCAGACCCGCTGCCTGCTGCCGAGCCACACCCTGCTGTGTTCTGCCCTTGGCTGGACCCGAGAGTTCCACCTTCGCGTTAACAAGAGGGGCAGGGAGGACTGCTCTGAGGAAGGTGCTAGGACAGGTGGGAAAAGCCATGCTGTGGCAGTAAAGTGAGGCCCCACGTGGGGTTGTGCTCCCACATTAGAGAACTGGCCTACCCCAAGTGCTGTGTTAAATAGATTTTTAAAAAATTTCCTGTCAAGGTTGAGCAGTTCTAGAGTTTCTTGAGCCACTGCCCTCTGTAGGTTGACTTTGTGCACAGAAGCACCCCCCCCCCGCCCCCGTAAATTACCTGGGAGAACATTTTTTTCCCTAAATGAATGTACACTAAAAAGTTAGTTTCTCGCCCTATTTGTTGTATATTTAATATTTCTAATGCAATTTTAAAAAAGATTTTATTTACTTTTAGAGAAAGGGGAAAGAGGCCAGAAAGGAGAGGGAGTGGAACATCATTGTGTGAGAGAAACGTCAATCAGTTGCCTCTGGAGTGCCCCCTGCTGGGGACCTGGCCCACAACCCAGGCATGTGCTCTGACTGGGACTCTAACCGGTGACATTTCAGTTTGCGGGCTGGTGCTCAATCCAGTGAGCCATGGCAGCCAGGGCCCTAATACTTGTTTTTTATTTTCATTGTTTAAAAAACAGTCAAGAGCGTTTTGCCATGTCTGAATAATCTATTTTAAGACTTTCTTCTCTACTTAATAATAATGAGAGTTTCTGATAAGATGATTTGCACTTCTATTTTAGGAAACATTTTTAGATCTTTTTTTCTTTTATGAAGTTTAAATGGGAGTCTTACCCCCAGGCCTAGCAGCTACCTTACCTTAAACAAGACTTGTTTGCTCCCCTGAGCCGGGGGGGGGGGGGNGGGGGGGGGGGGGGGAGCATAATGAACGTCGGCGTCAGTCCTTGTGGTGTTCAGCAAACACGTTGGAGGCCGTGATTTATGTTGCTGGTCGGGAAAAAAGGTTATCTCTGGCCCTAGATCATTGCCCTTGAGAAAGGTAAGGGGCTCGCGCCCCCAGAGGGTCCCTGGAGTGGCCCGTTCATTGTGTTCGGGTTTCTGGAACCGGTGGCCATTTTCTGTGTGGTCGAGTCCCTGTGTGTGGCTCCTCCCACTGAGGCATCTGAGCATTTGTTTTCTAAAACGAAAGCACGAGCAGAAACTGGAACAGTCCTACAGAACAGCCTGTTCTTTGGATTATTTTAGACCAGTGTATTTAAAGCATAATTTTTCTAAACAGCCTGTTGTGCGTTTTTATCAGCAGTGGGTTTGGGTTTGTTTTGGCAATTTTGCTTTTTTAGCTCTAGGTGACTTACAGTGTCATTGTTCCCTGGTCCCCCTTCTCCCAGACAATGTTGTTCTAACACAGGTGAAGCGTGAACAGGGGAATGGTTCGGATCCCTGACTAGGGCCAGAAACCTTCATTTGGTTTTAGTTAAATTTGTTTTGGGTTGAAGTTGACAAAAGCTAACTGGAATTTTGTGCCTTTGATAGTCTTCCCTCTCCCTGCCCAACAATTTTCCTCACTTTTCTTTCGTCTAAACCATTGTGCGTCCATTTGTGTGGTCAGCTGGCGCTTTGGTAGCGTCCCCACAGTAGGAGGGTTGTTGTGCTTCCGGTTGTGTGTCCAGCCTGCCCGGGCTGCCCGACAGCCCTGTGCCCCCGGAGGAAGCGGCCAGTTCGCATTCCTGTGCTGCCTCGAGGCTGCGTGGCTGCGTCCAGCCTCCCTGCGGAGGTGGCAGTGCAGCCAGCAGTGGCTCCAGACCCGAAAAATGGGGGGTGGATGAGAAGTGGTGGGAAACGTGGGAGGAGGAATGCGAGAAGGAAGTGTGTGTACAGGGAAAGCACGTATGGGGATTCAAATACACGAGAGCCCAGGCACATGGAAATTACCTTCGAACGTTTTGTGTCTGGGGCCAGAGGGAAAACCACTGCAAATGTGGGCTGTCTGTTGACAGTGGGGAGGGGGCGGGGCGGAGCAGGGCCAGAGCATCGCCGCCTTTCTCCAGGAGGGTCCCCACCAGCACGAGAGATGTGTGGACTGCGGTCCAGACCAAAGGGCCAAGCTGTGTGCCCCCTGTGCCCGCCCCCCTGCCCCCATCCTATGTCTCTACAGCAGATTTTACGTCCTTGGTTTGACCACCATTGTTCTCTTCTGGGAGAGTCCCTGAGGACACTGGCGATGTCGGTGGATGTGCTGTGTGGTGTCGACCCCGCTGTTTGAAGCCCTGCCAGGTAGTCCGTGCCCCACTTCTGCGATCTAGTTTTGGAGTCGTTGTTGTGTGTCACGGTGATGGAGTGTGCTGTCAGCACAGCGCACCCTCACTCCGCAAGCAGCTACCAAAAAAGGTCTGCACACCTGCTAGTAATGAAGGTCAGATCTTCTTTTAAAAAGGACAGCTGGGTGACCTGGACATTATGGGTCTGATTTTTTGGAGTGCTGTTTAGGAGTTGAGTATCTCTTCCTTCCAGAAGCTTGAGCTGACCCTGTAATTAAAGTGACTTTTAAAGCAAAGTGAAGAAATGTAATATATGTCCCCCTGCCCCCTAGGACTCATATATTAAAGAAATGTTCCATATGGGAATGAAGAAGCTGGAGAGATCCTGAAATATTATATGGCCCAGGTATATTCCACATTAAGGTGTCTCACCACCTATCCATAAGATGGGATACTTCAGCCCTGGTTGGTGGGACTCAGTGGATTGAGTGCTGGCCTGCGAACCAAAAGGTCTCAGGTTTGATGACCAGTCAGGGCACGTGCCTGGGCTGTGGACCAGGTCCCCAGTAGGGGGAGCTTGAGAGGCAGCCACACATTGATGTTTCTCCCCCTCTCTTTCTCCCCCCTTTCCCCTCTCTCTAAAAGTAAATAAATAAATTAAGGCATGAGGAAAGTGAGCCATGTTAAAAAGATGGGATACTTCGGTAGTTTCGAAGTTTGAATACTGATACCTCACCATTTGCATATTACATTTGGTACAGTGAATCATTGTATAGATACTGAAATGTTATAGGCAGAATAAAACTCATAAGTGATTTATACTTACTATAGATTAGGGTCTAAAATTCAGGTACATAATGGGCAGAAAGGTGATATGAACATTCAACATGGGCTGGGTATGAGAAGAAAGAGTGGTTAGACAAAGTGGAGTGCGTGACATTTTTAAAAACTAATGTAGGGCTGAATGAAACAGGTCCGAAGTGGACAGGTACAGAGCCACCCCATCCAACTCAGCCCACCAGTCTGGCTTTTCTCAGGGGCAGCCTGCCCAGTCTTTCCTGGCTGAGTTCTGGGCGTGAAGCTCTCCGACACCCAGCCCAAGGAGAAGGCACAGCCGTTGAGCCTTCTCCATGTCCCAGCAAACAAAGACGCCACTTTGGATATAAACTGTGTCCATCTCATACAGGCAGAGTGACCAGTCTGCAGTCAGCAACAACACAGCGTGGATGTGCAAGGACGTGGTCTTGACTCGGCCGCCCAGGGCTCTGTGTGTGCGTCAGAGTGGGACAAAAGAACCCGCCAAAGGAAGCCCTCCTAATCCAGGCAGGCCACTCCCACGGCAGCTGGGTGGAGCCAAGCCCACAGAGGCTCGCCTGGCGGGTGCCAGACCAGGGAATGCCACTGAAGGACGGCAGGCGTATCTTGATGCACCTGGTCCGTGCTGTCGGCCTGCTTGGCCCCAGGATGCTTTCTGAAACGTCAGGCGCTCAGCAGCTCCCTAACTCGTCCTGCACCGGGACAGTGGGAGGATTGTTCTCTCTCTGTTGACACTTGATTGACCACCTGCACATCCTGGAATTTATCATGCCTTTCCAGTTTTCTAAACCTCTCTTAACCACTCCCGTTTTCCTCAGCTCCCTGGGCACTGAGTCAATATCTGTAAAGCACTTAACATGTGGCCTGTCATGTAGAAAGTGCTCAGCAAATATTAGCTTTAGTTGTCATTGCCATCATCATCACGAGCATATTATCATTTCACCAGCAGGTAAGGCCTCCTTAAACCCGAAACTTGGTTGTGTGCCTCAGCCCTGATGTAAATGAAGGTGGACCACACGTGCCTGACCCCCGGATCCGAGAATGCGCTCCACGCGGTCCCCGGCTGACTCCTGCGTGTGAATGTCCAGGGAGCACTGTTACAGGGGCTGTGGCGAAGCACGGGGATGGGCTCGCACAGAGCTCGGTCCTTGTGGACTGCTGGCTAGGAGGTGCCCTGGGGCCGTCTCGGGGTGGGGGCCGGGGGCGCCCTTGACGTTACGCTGTAGGGATGTACGATGAAATCTGGTCCTGAAAGCTGTCGTTCCCTGCCTGTGACTTTGACGCCGACGGAGCACCCGCTTCCACCCTGCCTGCCGCCCACTGACCTTCTGGCCCTGCAGACCTTGTTGCCAAGAAGGGAAATTCCTTTGTGAGAGGAGAGAAGACCTTTGTGTAGCTGGGAACTGACTTAATTGTAATGTAGGACTTCAGTGGTGGTGGGTACATGTATTTCAGTGTAAAAACGAGGAGCGAACCGCCCAGTGAGGATTTGGGGACCCTAGTGGGCGGTGAGCAGGGAGGTGGTAACTGGGCCTCTGTTACCATTGGAGGCAGAGAACATCGCCTGCTCCTAAGGGAACATTTTAAAAGACAAACAACCAATCCCATGGCGCCACCGTGACTTGTTATCTGGACTGGAAGCTACCGGGGTGGTAAGGAGAAAGTGTCCACAGTATCTGGAGGATGAAATCCTAGCTTCATATCAAATTAATTTAGTTTGAAAGTGAATTAACTAAAAGCCTTTTCAGCCCCTCAAAGCTCTCACCCATAATTTGAGAATAATACGGTCTAGCATTCTATTAATTTGTGATTGTGGTGATTTTTATCCATTCTGTAAGGGACATTCATGTGGCCTTGTGGCCTGGGCACCTGGTGACTGGGGGTTCCCGTAGGTGGTCCGAGAGCTGGGAGCGCAGCTGTAGGTCGGAGTAGTTCCTGAAATGGCTCTCTCTTCCTCTTTCCTTCCTCCTCTTCCTGCCGCTGCCCGGGAGCTGGGCCTGCACTTCCGCACCCTGCTCCCTCTCCCATCCATCCAGATGAGGGGGGTCGCCATGGCATCTGTAGTGGCTTGAATGGTGCCCCCCGCCAAAAAAGGTATGTTCACCCCCGCCAGAGCTGTGAATGTAACCTTACTTGGAAAAAGGATTTTTTCAGATGTAAGTTAATGAAGGATCTCAAGGTGAATCCATTCGGGATTATGGGCAGGGCCTAAATGCAAAGACAAGTGTCCTTGTAAGAGACACACAGAGGAAGACCTGTGAGGAGGAGCAGGCCGAGGTTGGTGTTAGGCAGCCACAAGTCAAGGAACTGCTGGGTCCGGCAGAAGCTGGAAGGGGTGAGGGAGGATGGTCCCCCAGAGCCTTCCAACGGAGCGTGGCCCTGCCAGCCTGTGACTTCGGGCTCCTGGCCTCCAGAGCCGTGAGCGGATACATCTCTCTTGTTTTGAGTCACCAGGTTTGCAGCAACACGTCACGGCAGCCCTAGGAAACGGAAGCAGTTCCCAAACCCAGCCTTGAATCCAATCCGAAGCACCTGGGAACTTGCTAAAAATCCGTTCCTGGGTCCTTGCCCACAGCCATTCTGACTCAGTCAGTCTGCGGTGGCACCAAGGAACGAAATTTATTTTTTTCGAATACAGTTTACATTCAGTATCACCTTGTGTTAGTTTCAGGTGTACAGCGTAGTGGTTAGACAACCACATCCCTTACAGAGTGGTCCCCTGACATGTCAAGCGCTCGCCTGGCACCACCACTCGACACCAGCGGTGACAATACGCAGACGCTAGTCTCCATACTGTGCTTCACACCCCCCTGACTATTCTGTAGCCACCAACTCACACTCCTTAGTCCCGGCACCTTTCTCGCCCAGCACTCTGGCTCCCCGCCGTCTGGCGACCATCAGTTTGTTCTCGGTGTCTATGCATCTGTCTCTGTTTTGTTCTGTAGATTCCACATGTGAGTGATATCACATGGCACTTGTCTTTCTCCGTCTGACTTGCTTTACTTGTACTCTTTATCTCCCAAGGCTCAGCCCGCCCTCTCTGATTCTGACCCTCTGCCCCCAATGCAGCCCAGCACCCGTGCTGGAGGGTTGGGGTCCTTGAGGAGCCCCGCTCCCCATCTCCTCCCCTGGGCTGTGGACTCCAGAGGTTGCTGAGTGAGGGAAGAAATAAAGCACTAAATGGGTCAAGGGAATGGAATGGTTTTTCTGCTTTTCTGAATTATTGGGCCCATACCGCCTTATACCTCACCAGATACCCATTAGGACGACAGAAACATTTGGTTTTAATGAATGTGAGGAGAATGTAGTGGTAGCAGCATAGTGGTGATATGTACGGATGCGAGCAATACCGTTAATTGGACGCTGGCTAGCTAAGGTCTCCACAGTCATTGCCTCACTTGTCTGTAACAGTTCATCACCGCGGGCGTCGTGCCCTTTGCAGAGTGAATTAAACAAAACGCTGTGCGATCGGGGGTGCGGGATGGCAGAGCAAACACAGTAGGTGCGTCGATGACCGCCTGGCTGGAGGTGCGTTAGTGATACATAGGCTGATCAGGAAAAGTTGGTTCTATTGGTAAAAATAGCTAAATGATATATAGATTTTTTGAATGGCAAATACAAATACATTTTTGACCTGGAATTTGGCACAAAACTAACACCAGTCTCATCTCAATCAAAAGATGAGACTGGTGATTTGTATCTACCAACATTTGAAATCCCATAAACATGGTCTTCCTTTTAGGTAGGTTAGAAAAAGTTTGTGACCCAGGTCACACAGTCAGGGTTGAAAACCCAACTCTGTCCATGACAAGCTGTGTGGTGTTGGGATTTGGCTTCATTTTTCTGAGCCTCAGTGTCTTCATCATTGACATGGAAGTATTATTTCGTAGCCCATGCAGTGTTGTGAGACAGAAAAGGAGATGGTGCATATGGAAGTGGCTTGTAAATGGCAAAGGGCTAAGCAGGAGTAGGACAGGTGTCCTTGCCTCTGCTCTGTGCCTCGGCTAGAAAGTTGGCCCTCGGGAAGAGTCAGGACGGGGAGGGCAAGGTTCTGCGGTGGGTGGATGGTGGGTGGATGCAGCAGGGCGGAGTGCGGGCTGCCTGCCCGCCTTCCCCGGTGGGGTGGTAGGAGGAGGCTGGGGGCTTGCCCCAGAAAACCAAATGGGCTGAGCCAGTTAGGGAGGGCGCAGGGGTGGAGAGTGTTTAGAAGGTTGGAGCTGGCTGCGCTCCTGAAACAGTGGGGCTGAGCGAGTGTGACTGGGCAAGGATCAAGTCCAGTGACTGGAACCACAGGCCAGCTCAGGGACCACAGATCAGCTCTTGGGATCTTGACGTCCCGTTCTTTTCCGCGTAGGTGATTCCCAGTCGTTTCATGTTCAGCAGCTCTGAAGGCCCCTCAGTGGTGCGGGAGCCCCCTCACCCTGAGGGCTCGGCGTCTCCATTCCAGACTCGTGACTGTGTCCACGCGGCCCACACTGCTCCTCGCAGGCCACTTCCTGCTCGTGTGCATTCAGTCTCCTTCCTCTTTAAAGATGAAACCAAGGCTTTAGCTTTTGTATTATAATAGGTTGAAAAACATTTTCCAGGTTGTCATTAGTATAACAGCCTCTCTCTGGAAATATAGCCTGAGTGGTTACGAAGGGTCACTTTCTGCCTCTTGTCCAGAGGCGGGCATGGAACCCAGTTGTGGCTCTCCGCACAGTCATCACCTGCTAAGCTTCCCTGAAGGTTTGTGGGGCAGGGGCCAGCCCAGCGTTTTTAAGGAATCAGTAGGTATATCTTAAGACAGAATTGGCATTCTAAAATACTCCCATAGACTGAATATAAGCAGAATAAATAAAGGAATTTTTAAGTTTTGGTTAAAAGATTGGAAGCCCTGGAAGTTTGGAAGCTGAAAAGGAAAAAGAAAAACAAGGGGAGGAAGGAGAATTCCATGCAAAAAAAGAAAACAGAAATAGCCTGTATGTTGTAAATAAAATCCGTTACCGAGCACTTGCTGTTCTCTGTGCGCTAGCGGGGTGCACAGGCGGTCTCATCTCACCCCCACACCTCGGCAGGAGCATGTCGAGTGTGTGTCGTTCACTCCGTTCTGTGGAGGAGACCGAGGCTTGGTGAGATAAGCACTTTCTGAGGCCCTGCTGTTGGTAAGCCAGCCACTGGGCCTGCCACTGGAGGAACACAGTAAGGCATAGGGGAGCGGAAGTCTGGAGATGTGTTTTGGTCACACCACAGGATCTTAGGCAAGTTACTTCTCCAGGCTTTGATTTTTGTAATCTGAAATGAAATTGTTGAAATGAACAACCCATAAAGTTCCTTTTGTCTATAAAATTCTTCTACCAGGAAACAGTTGAAGGAATATGAGATGTTCAGCCCAGGAAAGGGATAAGCCCAGTAAACTGTCGAAGGGCTGTCCTGTGGCAAAGGTCACATAGTTCAGGGCCCCTCGACTGTTCCCCACTGTTCCCTGTGAGAACTGCCCTCTAAAGAGGAAATTCCCGCACTGGGTGGAGCGGCCCCCACCCCTGCTCTGAAGAATCTCTAGAATCCACTTGCAGCAAATCCAGACTGAGTTAGAGAGCACGCTCCACTAAGAAGCACGCTGTCTAGGCTTTTTGTTACCTGAAACACCAGTGTCTGTCTTTTGGGAAGCGATGCTTGTTCATCTGCCCACTTTGAGAATGATTCGGGGGACTGGATTGCCAGCTCCTTGGAACACAAGACCATTTCTTTGTGAGGACTCGGTACCATCTTGTCAACACCATGGCCTGGGAGTGGGCTGTGGCTCATCCAATGTAAAGGTACCTCAAAGCACAGCTCTGAAAAAGCCACTGCCACGGAAAGGCCCTCTCTAAGGGGTCGTGTTTTTAAGGGGGCCGCCCTGTGCAATTTCCTTATGTGACTCTAACCCTATTATTAAGACCCCTGGAAAAGCAGAACGGGCTGGCTCCGTGGCACAGGAAGCCAGACCTTCTCCTGAGTTGTCATATACCTGGGGTTCTGTTTGTTACGGAGGCATCAATACAGAGGCCTCGGAAGGGAGTTGCAAGCCTTTTCTTCCATGGTCTCCCCACCCTGTATCCTGCCTCCGGCCCCACCTCTCCTGGTCCAGGTCACCCCTCTGCCCTGCCTCCTCTCCTTCCTGCTGGCATAGGTTGCCACTCAGAGCCTAACTTGTCTTACTGTGCTTAAAGGCCGGCTTCCCAGCCACGGGAGGAGGGAACAGAATGAAGGTGTGTAGGGAACAGAGCACTCGGGGTTAGAAAATGCTTTGCCTCCCCCAGCTTTGTCTCCTAATGCTGGTGAAGCTGGCCACCTTTGCATGTAGTGTTGTTTCTGCGTGTGAAGAACCGTAGTAAGAATGCAATCTGGGGCTAAGATGATGGCCTGAGGGCAATCTCTGCCTCCGCCCAGACTGGCAGGAGCAATCTGGGACCTAGAGAAACCACTGGTCCCAGCAGGACCAGAACGGGGCAGAGTTCTCTGGCTGTTCAGAGTTCTTACTCTGTGCTTACTCTTCAGTGGGGCTGCAAAGGGTGTGGGAGTGCAGTATCTGTAATGGGCATGCAGGGCTCCCCAAACAGTCGCATTATTGATTTGGCGTCTGTTAATAATACACAGTTACTGGCTTTATGTATCATCATATTACATTGTGGTGCATGTATCTATTCTTTAAAAGTACTTGTTCTTTCAGTTACATTACAATGTCTATAATGAACCCACACTCCCTTATTTTACTATTTATTTTTGCACTAACCTTCCATGAGCACGTTTTAGCTAACTTCCCTTCTTTCGGGTCTGCCTGGCCTGAGCGCAGTAGCTCCTGACCGCCCGGCCTGCAGAGCTGATCTTGCCCAGGCTCACTGGGGGTCCTGGAAGCTGAGACTCTCCAGGCCACTCATTCTCCACTTGAGCCTCAGGGAAATCCCCACTTACAAAATGACCCTGGCTTCCAGCACCCTTTCAGCCAACAAGCATTAAGTTGGTTGCTATTAACATAATGAGAAGGATGGGCTAGAGAAGAGAGTCGTAGGTATTGTTTTGTTTTCTGGACTTTTTGTGGAAAATCATCAGGGTGAAAAAGAGCAATAGAAGGAGATACATTGTATCTATATTATCTCATCTATTCCTGTTAAGAACTAAGTTGCGTTATTATATCTATTTAATAGGTGGGGGTGGGAAACGCGTTTCTTGAGATGGTAATTAACTTGTCGAAGTTCGTACAGCTACTAAGTGTCAGACCCGGGATTTGACCCAGGAGTGTGTGAGCAGAGGTCGCACTCCACCCTCCGAGGCTAGAGATAGGCAGTAGAAGAGGGGAAGGGAAAAGGGAAAGACGGCTTGCAACGACCGACTACTTCTGACAGTTGTCAAAAATTTTAATCAAGGATTTCAATGGTAGTCCTTGAACCAAAATTCAAAATAAGAACATAAATGGGCTAAACTTCAAACCTAACCAACATTTTCAATGTTTTTGTCTGAACAAATGGCAACCTAATGAATCATCCATTAAACTGATACTTAAAGAATTTTAAATTAAAGATCAAATGACAAAGTATTCACTAAAAAAAGTCATAACCAAACTGGCATGTTACTAGGTTCCTACTTTAAAGTCAGAGAGAAAAGGTCCCAGACTTTGCCCTCCCAAAATCCCCTTGGAGTGAGGGGAGAGAAGCAAATGGGAATCTGCCTGTAAACAGACAGGAGAGGGGGTGAATCAGGACACGGGGAGCCTTTTCATGCAGCTCAGAATGGCGCTGTATAAACAGGCACATGACCCAATAAACAGTGCCTTAGCCTTGTGTTCTCTGGCCAGATTGGCGCGACCTTCTGGTTTAAGTGGGCGAGCACGTACACATGGGGAAGTTCATCAGTGATTCAAGTATTTGTCTAAACAAATTATGTTGGTCTCCTTCCTGTCATGCTTTTTACCAGAGTTGCTAAGAAGTAACAAACTTGAGTGATTTTTATTTAAATTCTTAGAATTTTTCTGCATGCTTAGAAGCAATGCTAACAAACAATGCAACTAAAGAAAGAAAGGAAAATCATTTAGACGGCACTGTGACTAAGTGGCCAAATGCAAGCTCAGGCTCCCATGTCGCCGCCCTCGGCCCCTCTGTGTGGGGAAGAGCAGCGAGTGAGCGCCTCCGTGAGGGGCCTGGGAGCCCCGGGGAACACGGGGAAATAAAGCATTTGTCCCTGCCATTAAGGAGGTTCACTTTCACTGGATTTGGGGCCTGGGACAAGGTGACTGATAATAATGAATTGTTAATAGTAATACCAGTAATAGCTGACATTTATTAAAGTTTGGGGTTTTTGCCAGATACTGTGCCAAACACTTTAGAGGCGTTACCACTTAATCCTCACACTAACCCTGGCAGAATCTATTATTAGCTCCATTTTGCAGATGTGGAAGCTGAGGGGCAGAGTTTAAGAAACACGTCCGAGGTCACAGGCAAAGGTTACAGGGCCGGGTCCACCTGACACCACATTCGGGCTCTCAGCCGTTGTGCAGGACTTGACGTGGCCGGTCTGCTCCCAAGTCAGCATAAATCATCCTTGGGTAGCGCCCTGTTTCATGAATAGACTAATACGATCCCTCGGGGTCTCAGTTCTCCTGGTTCAGTAGCTTTAATCTCTCTACTACCCCCCCTTTTTTAAATCCTTACCTGAGTATATGCTTATTGATTTTAGAGAGGGGAGAGAGAGAGAGAGACATTGATGTGAGAGAGAAACATCGATTGGCTGCCTCCCATACGTGCCCACACGTGCTCCAACCAAGGATCAAACCCACAACCTAGGTATGTGCCCTGACAGGGAATCAAACCCGTAACCTTTGGTGTATGGGACAGCACTCCAACCAACTGAGCCACCTGGCCGGGGACCCCTGCACCTTTTCTATGCCTCCGTCTTATACTAGACCCTGTGTTATACCCTGTAACTGGTGGGTGGTGGGCACTCGATGAAAATCACTTTGAGATGGAAGTAGATCAAAATCAAAATGATAATATTTTTGAATGCCATATATTAAAATTTATATTTTTAAAGAAAATACATTGAAAGTAGAATGCTATAGAAAATTCTGAATTTCCCTTTAAATGTCCACCCCAGAGCCACCTGCTGGTGCATATGGCATCATTTTGCATATTAAAGAAGTGGCCCCTTCTTGGGGGGGGTGGCATGCGGCGGGATACAGTCCTCCCAGGGCACTTTACCTGGCCAAGCATGCACTGGCTTAGCCTCCCTTCCCCCAGCAGCACACCATGGGGCATAACATGTCCCCCTGTTCATGGCAACCTGCTCAAGCCCAGGCTTCAGGTTTGCTAAACACACACACACTGGTGAGGACACTGGGGTCCTTAGCTGGTGAGCCTTCGATATTAAGAAAGACGGGGAGAAGCTGCGTTCCTCGTTTCTTGGCGCTCCCGAACCTGAAACAGCAGGTGTGGATTTTGAATCGTACTGTTGAGGTTTGCATCCCAACTCTGCCTCTCAGTAGCTCTATGACCTTGGTCAAGTTACACAGCTCCTCTGGGCTCCAGCGTCCGCATTTGCAAACCAAGATTACTATGAGGCTTAACCGGGATGGAGCGTGTTAAACGGCACTGGGCACATGTACGTGTTTGTTAGGGATCAGAGGCACAGCGCATGGCTGGCATATTTAGGTGAACTTCCTCCTGCCAAATGAATAAGTCACGTTGGGGACATTGACGCAAGTGTGGTGGGATGTCAATGTCACTCTGAAGCAGCCCTCAGCGAGGCTGCCGAAAGGCGCTCCGTCACCAGCAAGAGACGTAGTGGCCTGTTTCTTCAGAGTGTAGTTAGCCGTCGGGCCAACGTGTCTGCACAATCTCACTCAGTAATTTGCAGCAGGATGCAAAAAGCACTCCTCCCAAACCCTGTCTCCCAAAACTCTGATTCAGCGTTGGGGGTGCCACCTAGCTCTTTTTAAAAAAATTTTTTGAGGTTCTACAAGGGAGTCTAATAAGTACCTCTACTGAGAATTACCATTATCAGCACACATTCTAATGCCCTTTTCTTCTGACGGTTGTCTGATGGGGGAAGAGGGTTTGTGTCTGCTTTTGGAGCAGGTCACACATCGTGCTCTGGGAAGCACAGGCATCCAGAGTCTGTGACCCAGAAGCAGGCCAGAGGCCCAGGGGTGCTTCGCTCAGCCCAGCGTCTTCTCCCACTTAGCTTTCCAGGAGAGGTGGCTGAGTACGGGAGACATCAGGAGGAACAGAAAAGTAGTCCAGGGAGGGGAGACCTATGGGAGTGCTTGAAGGGAGGACATCGCATGGAAACAAAGTTCTTACAAACATGCAACACCAAGGCCTACACTTACGAGTTGCAACTTTAAGTTTTTAGTATTAAAAGAAAAGTTGATTTAAAAAAAAAATGTGTTGCTGATTCATTCCAAATACCCAGGAGACAAATGCCCAATCCCTGGAGTTTAAAGGTTAAAGAACAAAGGTCAACAGAGTAAATTTTAAACACCTTTTTGGATTTATTCAGTGTCTTACGAATCAGGCAGCATGCAATCTAATAGAAAGGTGCTCCAAAAATATGAGGCAAGAGATTTTCTAGGCAGAAGGGAGCAAAACAAGATAATCATACTGAGCAAAAATGTGGGTTGGTTATTACAAGGTTACTTTTCATATAGGCAGTGGCAGGGGTTTATCAGGAAGATAACCTACTAATGCTGATAAGTCAATTTCTGTTCCACTTCTGGGAGAGCCAAAACTAAGTTTCAGTTTGGTGATGGGCTTACTTATGCTAAATAAGTAACTCCCATTTTGGGTCTGTTGTCTTATCTTACCAGAATAAAGTGGATCAGTAGAGCTTAAAGGATTGCTCTTTTCTCCGCCCCCCTTTTTTTCTAATCCTCATCCAAGAATATGTTTATTGATTTTAGAGAGAGAGGAAGAGAGAGAGACATCGATTGGTTGCCTTCTGTACGTGCCCCAACCAGGGATTGAACCTGCAACCTAGGTATGTACCCTAACTAGGAGTCGAACCCACAACCTTTTGGTACACAGGACAGTGGTCCTGTCAGCTCAGCCACCCATCCAGGGCACTGTTTTCCTTCCCTTGAGCCAAAGCAGTAATAGTAGACTATTTTTAATGTTTCAAAGCTGTGTTTCAATGTTTGAACTTGATAGAACAGTAACAACTTTGTGGGCAGTGGAAGGCCCTGGCTTGTCTGATCCAGCTCAGCTTGAGGCTAGCAGTGTTGATTGTTTCTTTTGTGTGTGTGTTTTTCTTTTTCCTTTTACCATGTCAGGACATTCTTCTTGACTTTTTTATGTTCATCAAATGTATTTCCCCTTTTCAGCATAGTTGAAAATAGCAGAGCGGTTCACATTGACCTAACACTGGATCCAGAAAGCTTCGTTACGGTGCCAAGTGTGGTGGGTCAAGCTTAGCATCTGGGTGCTTTTTATTTTTGCATTTATCTAATAAAAGCTTGTGAGTACCTGGTATGTGCCCAGTGCAGCGCTGGGAGCTGGGGAGACTGTGGTAAACAGCCTCAGCCCTCTCAGGATTTATTCTCTTGTGGTGAAAGCACACATTTGTCAGAGGATCTTACAAGCCTTGGTAAAGATACTCGAGTTTGGCTGTAGGGTTTTTACAAGCCGCACTGATGATTTCGCAGCTTCCTGTCAGCGGGGAGACCCTTCCCTCTGCCATGGAGAAGGCTCACACCCAGCATCGGCCCCATGCTGGAGAGTTTCTTCCCTAGGTGCCCCCTCGGGCTCCATTCCTGCGCTCTCCGGCTGCACCCTGCCTGACCAGTCCCCAGCACGAGCCTCTGAGCCTGAGACTGCATCACTCCCAGGCCTGTAGTGAGAAGATAAATCTAAATACTTGTGGTGGGGGAGGGGAGGCATGGGAATTCACTTGAGATCAGCAAATCCTGGCTGAGCAAGTCCTTAACCTTTGTCTCCTGAATTCTGGGAATGAATTGGCAACCAACTTTTAAAAATCAGTGTTTTTTTTAATACTAACAGTTCTAAGTTGGTAACATGTGGGTATAGTGTAAAGGCCTTGGTGTTGGATATGAAGGAAACTCCGGGCTGTGGAGCAACGCTACGGTGACTGCATGTTCAGGCGCCACCTGTGAACTCATCTCGCCGTGCACAGGTTGCCCCGGTGTCCGCTGCCCCTGGGCAGGGGTCTGCTCACGTCAACGCCAGCCCTCCGCTGCCCTTCCTGGGGACTTCTCTGGAACATTCTGCTTCATGACCGGCAGCGTTTCTCAGTGACTTCCTGGCACATGACCCGGGCTGGCCGCCCCGACAGCCCTGGTTTTGAATCCTAGCCCGGGTCCACTCCTACTGCGTGCAGGCTTCTGCAGTGGTGATCCTGGGCAAGGAGCCTGCAGCCTGGACTCAGCTCAGGCCCGTCTTGTGCTGGGAGCGAGTCGGCTGCTCTGATTTCATCCCAGCTGCACGTACACGTGCAGGTGAGGCGGCAGAGTGCGGGGGTCGAGCAGCATGCTGCCGTCAGCAGGTGCGGCTCTGCTGCGTGCGGGGCGCCTCCTGGGCTCGCCGCCCACTCCTGTGCTGTGGGCACGATGAGGTCAGCTTCTGTGCGTGGGGCACGGTTTCTGTTAATTCATTTAACCCTGTGAATACCTACTAGTTCTCCATTTTATGTGCCTGCATGACTGTGAGGGGGATTAAGTGAATTAATATGTGAAGTGCTCCATGACCTGAAATGGATCAGATAAAAGCAATTGTAGTCCCAGCTGATTGGGGGAATTCTGACAGAGGAAAATTGCAATGGCGATCTCTATGGTGCGTATCCATATGGAATGCTAGTTTGCAAAAACATGTCTATTTGCCGAACAGATTGTTTGTTTAGCAAATGAACATTCACTGGGGGCCTACTAAGTGGCAGACCTATTCTAGGTCATTAATAGATGGCAGTAAAGAAAATCAAAGATTGCTGTCCCAGAGGGCTCAGATTCCAGCAGGCAGGTGGACAGCAAATAGTGAGTTGTGCACTCCGTTGGAGTGTTGCCAGTGTTGTGGAAAAGACAAAAGCCGAGCAGGGTCAGGGGGTCAGGAGTGCAAGTCAGGGAGCAGGCTGCTTTTTTAACCCGGGTGAGCCTCGTAGGCCTTCTCTGTGCATAGCCACCCCGCTGTTCACTCAGGAGACGCTTCCTACGTGCTCGCCCTGTGCTGTGGCCTGGGGATGGACTGGAAACCAGGCCGGAGAAGGTCCTTTTCCTGCTGGAGTTTACTCTCTGGTGGGCAGAGTAGACAGTAAACACGCAGACACGTGATAATTGCAGGTTGAGGTTAAGTGGCATGGAGGAAGTCAGTCAGATGATGTGAAGGCAGGTAAAGGTTGGAGCAAATGGAGAGACGGGTGGTCCCTCTGAGGGGACGTTTGCGCTGGGCCTGATGCACGAGAGTGAGCCAGCCATCAGTAGTGCTGGGACCAGTGTGTTCGAAGGTCCCAGGGCTGGAAGAGTTTTAGCGAGTGGAGTGAGCCGTGAGAGGCCTGTGTGCCGAGCACAGAGAGTGGGGCCAAAGGGAGCAAGTGAGTCTGGAGATGGTGGACCAGACCTGCCGGTGCGCACAGTGGAGGGTGTCCAGTTTACCCCAGTACCTGGAGAAAGCCACCGATGGGCTCGGTTTGATCTCCTTTGTGTTTTTAAAAGACCACCCTGTGTACTGCGTGAAGGGTGGGCTGTGTAAGCAGTTCTCTGCTGCCACCAGTTGAGCTGGACACAGTCAGTTCGCAAGCTGCTTCCAGCCAACACTCACTGAACCTTACTGTGTGTCAGGCACCACACTTTATGCTTTTTATCTCATTCACTCCTCTCTGCCCAGTTCTGGTTCATCCAGAAAGAACCAGTCTAAAGTGGATTCATTGCCTTGCAGGAGTCCCCCAAAAGCTGGAGTGCGAGCATTGGGGGTGGGGGTGCGATGGGAGGTGGAGGTGGATGGTTTAACAACAGAGAAGCAGTTGGTGCCCTGTCCATTTCAGGATAACCTGTCCTTGCGACTAGCTGGAGGTTCATTCTTGTGCAGAAGCCAAAATGTACAACCGCCCTTCCCTCTGCCCTCACTGTGAGGCAGCTGTCAACTGAGAGGGACAGTCATGAAATCCACTGGCCCT
This sequence comes from Sturnira hondurensis, assembly GCF_014824575.4. Taxonomy (NCBI): domain Eukaryota; kingdom Metazoa; phylum Chordata; class Mammalia; order Chiroptera; family Phyllostomidae; genus Sturnira; species Sturnira hondurensis. Next base: position 3,882,742 of record NW_028073498.1, on the reverse strand, counting down.
TTAGGTTCATGAGAAAGCAGTGTGTGGTTTTTGAAACCAATGGGTGGATGGTTTAGGGCTCACCCCCAAAAAGAAAAGTTCCAAGGGACAGGAATCTTGTTCCAGTCATTTTGGTAACTGGGTCCCCACCGCATGCAGATTAAAAATGCCTTCTGCACTAGGGGCCTGGTGTGTCAGTGGAATTTGGTTGAGACAAGAAATAGTTACATCACTCCAGGGCTTCAGGGAAAATCTCTAAGCCTGTCTGCCAGGTTTCTTAAGCAAGCGGGAGTCTAGGCAAGCTTCATCCTAAGATGAACCCAAGGTACATGGGTTACCCTGAACCACTGTTGGGTTTTCAGAAAGGAAAAGGAAACCAGGGACCTTTTCCTCCTTTTCTCTTCCCAGCAAGCAACCTGAACTATTTAACTGGACACATTGCATCATTCACAAATCTGGTAATACTTGTTCTCACGATCTGGATGCACGCAACTACAAGCCTAGAGAGCGAATGTTTACCTTTCCAAATAATGTATTCAGGGAAGGTAGTTCAGGCCAGCCTCCCTGGCTGTTGAATGCAGTCTGGCAGCCTCCTGATTTTAGTCTTTCAGAGGGCCTGAATTTCAGTTGAAAAACAAATTTCTCTTGTCCTGTTACTTATACCTTCTTGAATCCGACAGCGTAAGTGCAGTAAAGTCTGATAAATGCAGCTCTGCCCCTTTTGGGCTCCCCTTAGGAGGCAAATCAGGATGATTTGCCTTTTCCTAGACACAGCTGAACTCTATAAAGGGCTTCTGTTTTGTAATCTGTTTTCGAGATCTGCTGCGTGTGTGTCTAACACCCAGTCACGTGGGGCGGTCTGACGCACACCCGACGTGACTATGAGAAAATGTACTGCGAAGATGTGTGGGAAGGTGGAGCCGGATCACTGAAGCAGTGTCCGCTGTCAGAAAACTTTCCACAGGGCACAGCAGGCCCACGCAGCAGATTCTACTGTGACATGGGCCTCGCACCAGCCCAAAATGGGCTGCGAGCTTGACTTTTGCAGGATTCCAGGTCAGTATCCTAATACAGTGCGTTCTTTTTTTAGTTGGGGTTTATTTCTAAGTTTCTTTTTATAGAAGAAGACTCGCAGTAGAGAGAGGAGAAAGTTGCTCTGTCTGTTCGGTTTTGTTATTACGTACGTGCGTTATGAGTTGAGTGCCAGGGAGCTGCAGGAGGACTCTCGGCCTCTTCTTGGGATCAGAAGATTCAGGAAAAAATGTGCTTTAGTCTGGTCCTGGAGAGTGGCCTTGAGTAAGTGACTTCTAGTTCTCACTAACAATTTTACTGGATAGGGTTACGTCACTCTCTGTATGTCGTCTTAACAATTCACTAAAGAAAGAACACTAAATTTTATTACCAAGCCCTATAAAGTTCTACATGGCAGATATGTTGGTTAACCACTTAAAGAGATCTTTCAGCATTTTTTTTTTTGCATTGTGACAATTAGAATTTATACGGAAACTGCCATTTTAAGATTTTTGACGTCTGTATATTTCAGTACAGTTGCCTTGACTAATTGGGGGAGGGAAGATTTAATTAAGCTGGAAATACTGGGAATTAGTTGGTCAGATCCTTGCCAAAAATCTGTTTCTGTTGTTTTTGAGTTCAATTCCAGAATAGTAAAAGCAGTATCCAGGATACAATGGGGAGGAGACTAATGTAATAGGTGAATGGATCGGACCATCAGAGCAAACAGCACTGACCAAGCTGACCTTGGAGACATGCAAGGCAAGGGCACGAGCAGTGACAGGCCGCGCGAACAGAATGTGGGCAGTGGCCCTGCAAATCAAGGAACAGTTTTCACCGAGTGGAGTGTGGAAAGGACTCTTGGTCCCTCTGGCTTTTCAGCCACGCTCAAGTTCAAGTACAGCAGGTCCTCAAATAAGGTTGTTTTGTTATAACATTGAGGACGAAAAAGGTTGGATTCCCCCCCGCTGGGGCCTCTGTAGGTACGGTGCTCACATGTTCTTCCCACGCCTGTGTGGGTTTTCTCTGCAGGCTTCGCTTCCCTCCCACATCCGAAACGTGCACGTGAAGTGAAGTGGCCTGTCGGCATGGTCCCCACCTGAGTGTGGGTGGGAAGGGGAGTCAGGGTGGCCCCACCACAGAAGGACATTCCATCTGGGCCCAGTCCCGCCGTGTGCCCTGAGCTCCCAGGGCAGGCTCTGGCTCCCACCACCCTGCATTGGAATGAGTGGGATGGAAAATAATTATTTTACTTGTTTTTCTAAATCTTTCTTAAATGTATGTATAGCTCACATTTATTTTCATGATTAATATTAGAAGTGTGTTGGTCTTTATTTAGAAGTTGGGTGATGTTTCTGTGATCTAAAATGTGCTATAGGAACGTAACAACTCTTGTTTACATCATTTAGTCTAGAGTAAAATAGGTTTTCTTATATGTCATTTTGCTTAAAGTTACGGTTTTTAAGAACCTACCTGTGACATTAAGTGCTGGGGTGGGGAGTGGCAGTTTTAAATTAGGCAGTCCTGCTGGGCCTCGCCACGAAGTGACGCCTGGTGGCGCAGAGCAGGCAGAGATCCAGTACAAATGTGCATGCGAGACAGAGAGAACATCACGTGCAAAGGTCCGGAGGTGTGGCGTGCCCAGCTTCTTCAAGAAACAGCAAGGGGGCTGGTGAGGGAGGCAGAGAGAAGTAGCAGGTGCAAAGGTCAGAGTGGCCACGGCCAGACTGATACTTTTAGGGACGTGACATCGTGGGGGGCAAGAGAGCAGCTTGAAGAGGCAGGAGATTCCAGTCTGGTTGGTGGCCCTCCTGTTCCCTCCCCTTCTGCTCTGGCCTCCAGGGCTTGCCGGAGAGAGCTCTGGGGAGTGAGGGCTGACTGTGACACTTCAGACCTGGAGGGTTCGACAGCTGCAGAGTGTGTGTGGATCCGCATGGCTGTGGGTGTGTCTCTCTGTGCTGCTCCACTCCTCAGTCTCTCCAGTCTCTCCAGTCTCCTGGAGGTTTCTGCCTTGTGTTCTACCGCATGTTCATTCACTTTGTCTTTAGTTCTTTTAGGCTTATACCTGATTTATTTTATTGAGTAGAAGAATTTTTAAATAACTTCCTTAAAAATGAGTTTGACCCTTTCCTTACAGGCTAGAGCAACAGTTCTCAAACTTTTTGGTCCCTGGACCCCCTTACACTCTTATAAATCATTGAGGAGCCAATGAGCTTTTGTTTGTTTGAGTTACACTTATCAGGACTGACCATATTCAGAATTTTAAACAAGGATTTAAAAACTACTAACTTATGAAAAATTACTGTGATAAAATGCAGTTGCATGATATAAAAATAACATTTTCTTTTTAAAATAACTTTCTAAAGTGAAAAACATAGTGGGAAAAGTGGTATTATTCTACATTTTTGCAAATATCTTTAATGTCTGGCTTAATAGAAAGACAGCTGGATTTTCGTATCTGCTTTTGGATTCAGTTGCGATCTGTTATTTCAGTTGAGGTATGTAAAGAAAATCCAGCCTTACACAAATAGGTAGTTGGAAAAGGAAGTAGTTGTGTAACAGTCTTTTCAGTTAGTCACGGACATTCTTTGATAGCGCACTAGAACTTGAGCTGTGGTCGCTCCTTAAAGGTTGTTTGCAATGTGCAATCTGAACCCATGTCAGTGCACTCTGAGCACTTAGTTACCCAGAAATCCACCGGCCTGTCTCATACCTGTTAGTCCATGCATCCTCTTTTGTGACAGTAAGCATTGGTTATTTGGATAATAGTGTGCGTATCTTCCACGTATCCAGAACTTATATTCATTAACCCCACCACCAGCCTCGTTAGAGAAGTCATTATCTATGGTATTGAGAAGTGTCAGGCTCATGGTAGGTGGATGCAGTTTTCCCCAAAACTGATTTTCTCTTGGAAGTCTAATTTTATTTCTGGCAACAAAAGGGCTACTTCCTTAAAATGACAGGCTCACGCAGTCCATTTTCACAAAAATGTTTGCCCAGATACCCAATCCAAATAACTCAATCAGATATACATCTGAATAATTGTAGTTGGTCTCTCGGTAAAAATGGTGTTCCGTGAAAAAAAAATGGCCAGTTCAGCTCACAGCTCAAAGAGCCAGCCAAGTGCTTCTCCTCACAGCGGTCACTGCTTCTCAGTGTGCATCAGACGGGCTTTGTGTGTGCCTCCCATTTGATCACACAGAGCAGCAAAAGGATGAGTGTGTGAGGGTCGAGATTTAGTGCAATTAATAATTTCTACTGCTTCATCAGAGTGTTACTGGCTTCATGCCTGCTGCCGTGCCAGCTGTTTTATCCCTTGTTGCTCTTGCACCGTTAATGCACATGTCTGCATAGGTTTTTTTTTAAAGGCAAATGACATCTTAGTGTTATGAATTTATTTATTTATGTATTATTTACCTGCCTCAGAGCCTACTGAAAGGGCCTTGGAAGACCCAGAGGTCCACGAAACATTTTGTGAACTGCCAGATTAGAAGGAAACTAGGCAGGGAAATGGACAGGAGTTAAATTATATTTTCCTACTAATTTTACTCTCTGCAGAGTAGAATTTGGGTTCATCTAGGTGTAGCTTTTAAAGCTTTAAATCAGGAACCTGTCTAAGCACAATATGTAAGTTGCATGTAAAGCCTTTTTCTGCCCAAGGTCTGAGGAGCCAGCTCCTCCCTGCTCCTCGTCAACAGCCTCCAGGGGCAGAGGGCACGGAGGTGCCCTGCCCTTGAGACGGCCCTGCCCTCGAGATGCCAGTGGGAAAGACGTAGATTGAACCAGTGCGCCAGACTGCACGCTACAATAAAAGCAGGAACCCAGATCTACAAATTCCAGCACAGGGAAGCCCACGGACGGAGGGTCGCCCGAGGGGAGTCAGTGTAAGGGATTGCCCGGCAGAGGAGTGAGGGTCCAGGGCCGAAGAAGAACCTCTGGAGGAAATAGTTTTCCTCCTCGAGCTTCCTCCAGATGGAGCGTGGAAACCTTCCAGATTCTCGGAAAAGCTCCCGTGGCCGGGGAGCGCGGGGGCTGTGCGCGCTGCGGCTGCATCCACGTGGGGCGGGAGAAGGCCGCCTGCTCCCTGCCCTAATGCCCTGCTGTGCTGGTGGAGTATTTCACTGTGAGCCTGGATTTATTTTAATTTTTTTAAAGCCAGTTCATTCTAAAAGCAGGTGAAGAAAAGTCATTTTAATCATGAAATGTATCTTAAGTGCCCATGGTTACACTATGTGGGCGTGTATTTGTTGTGTGTGGTTGGACTACAATGGAGAGGAAAGCAGCAGATTTCGAATATACTAACCAGCTAGCGTTTCCCAGTGGCGTTTATATAAGGTATATTTGTATAAATATACTTATAATATTTATAAAATTCTTAAAAGCATTTTACATACGTAAATGTACATATATGTACTACTTGTAATTTATAGAGAGATTTATGTTCTGCTTATGCATTTGTGTATATAAATACAAGATAAACTTTCATTCTATTTCCTGGGGTACAACCCCATTTCTCTGATGTAGTTATTTGTTGCACCCCCTCTCTCAAGTGTCCTGTTCTGGATGCTCAACTATATGTTCATCATATTTTTATGTGCTTATAAAATTATGTGTAGTACATAATTTTATGTACTACATAATCATATGCTTATAAGTACATAAACATGTGCACATAATCATATGTTTATAAGTCATACATTTACTTGTACATACATGTGGATATATATGTATGTACTTACATGTTAAGAAGTATGTTAAAATCTCTTACAGTGGAAATACAAGCTCAGGAAAATAGTAATGTAAGTCAGATGAGCACAGTTATGTAATTACAAATTTGTTTATTTTTTTTAACATTGGTTCACCAAAATATTTTGCATCTGTAACATTTTTGCTAACTTTTTCCTGTGCTTATTTATTCCCTCACAGCAGTACTACTGAGAATAGTAAATTTGTTGCATGAAACTTGCTCTTTAGAAAGCATTTAATTCACATTTACATGTGAATTAAATCTCATCTCTTTTGCAACTTATATTTCTTTTTCTGAAGTCTGTCATGAGCTTTCCATTGGCAAGAGGACCTAAGACTTCTGTTTTCAAGTTACTCTCTATGAAGAAATGTAGGGGAAGAGGTCATTCACTTAACTTTTTAATGCCAAAGCATACTATTTTGGTGAGAATGACCACCACCCCCACCATCAGCTCACTGAGAGCTCTTCATTTTAATTTTGGGGTTGCCCTTAAACTGAGGATTTCTGATGAGGTCTGTGGGTTCATCAGGGTTTTATTTAATGTTTTAATCAGCTGCACAGACAGAATTGGCTGCTGGGCCAGGCCAGTCACGTCGCTGAGCACAGCCAACGGGTGCGAAGTGCCCAGGCTGCGTGTGTGATGGGGGCTGTGATGGGGAGCGGCTACAAGACCCCAGTTCTCTTGCCAGGCAGGTGACCACCCCGTTGTTGCCCTGTCTTCCTATTTTTTGAAGAAAAGATATATTGATTTTTATGTTAAATCTTACTGTTTCTCAACATCAGTTTCTCTAAAACGTGGTTCCAAAACCTGTGTGAGTCAAACAAAACCTGTGGGGACCAGGTTTGCCCGTGGTCTGCAGAGCATTCCCTCTGGTCTGCAGGCCTTGGGCTCATGGTTCCCTTGCACTTCGAAGTAGAATATGGCTTTCAGCTGCAACAGCTTCTGAGGCCATCTGGTAACCCGTGGTCTGGAGACTCTTTACGACAAAATGAGGTGGTTTAGGTAAAGGGAGCCGTTGAGATTGGACAGGTGGGTACTGGAGTAGTAAAGACTTTCCACTCCTTTAAATCTTACTTCCCCTGCTACACCACAGGCCTTGGGGGAATCTATACTGTTTTTAAAGCTTCCCAATTGATTTAATGCATAGTCAGGTTTGAGGGCTACTGTCCCAAAGCATATAGCAGGTGTTCAGTAACCTCTGTTCAAAGGAGGAATGAGCTCTTGTCTTCCTGTGGCATTTAGCCCGATTCCTTGTCCTTAGCAGTTGTTCAGTAAATATTGACTGAGAGGATTGAAGTATATTTTGAGTTCAGCTACCACCACCCTGCAATCCTACCCAGCAGAGGGTGCGGCCTTCTGCTCATCCCCAGGCTCTCGCTGTGGGGTGGATGGGCTGCTGCTCACCTGGACCCCACATGGCCTCACTAGCTGGTCTCCTGCGTGCAGCTCGCCTCCCTCTGATCCCTTCAGCATGCTGCAGCCTGAGTGATTTTTTCCCTTTGTTCAAATCTGTTCATGCCTTTCAGCAGTTTCCTATTGCCTGTGTCATAAAATTTACTATGGGAATCCTTTAGGGTCCTTCATGGCCTGTGCTGACCCTTCCTTTCCTAGTCCATCATACTCTATGGGTAGGTGCTGAGGCCAGCCGGGCGCCCGGCACTGCCGAGGGCACTGGGGGCAGAAGAGTGCACACACCCTCTCCTGGCCTCCCCAGCCCTGCTTATCAATCCCTGCGTGCAGTACACTCATGTTCACTTGGTTTTTCCCAGCGTTCCTTCTGCTTAGACTGCCCTGCCCACACCCATCTTTCATGTGTTCAGTGAGGCCAAGCCTTCCAGGACCGCTATAAATAATAAATTGTCATTTCATCTCACTCTGTATGCACCGTTAGTGTGAGGCCTACCATCATAGCCTCCAGTTGTCAGTTGCCAGTCCTCTTTCTTCCCCTGGACTCTGGCCCCTGGAGGGCAGAGGCGTGCCTTGCTCTCCGAAGTCCCTCCAGCTCTGAGCTTCAGCGCTGAGTACTGAGTCTGACCGTGCCAGTCGTGAACACGTCTGCTGGGTGAGAGTGATACAGGAATGAAGGTTATTTTGTGTGTGCCAAGAAGGCACATCCAGGTGCTACCCAGTAACTGATTTGTGAAGGGTTCTGTCACCCAGTGGTAGAGTCTCCTGAAAGATGCCACGCTTGGATTTTCCAAAGTTACAAGGATGTTCTCATGACCTATAATGATGCTTTCTACGATATATGTTGCTCTAACTACGGGACTAAGATCTTACTAAGTGTTAACAGTTGGCCTTTTGCTAACCATTCTAACTGAACAATCTAAGAGAAGAATCGGAGAATCCCACAGAAGGGAGTGGGGTTTATAACCTGACACCCTAGAGTATTTATATTCGCTTGGGGTGAAATACTATGTTCCCCAAACAGAGACAGAGCCTCACAGGAGGCTCAAAGTGCTCTGAAGTGGGGTGTTTGGGAACAGGCAGCGATTCTGAGGTAAGAGGACAAGATAGATGACGTCAGCGTAGAATTAAGCCAGAAGGGAAGCCACCTTTTTGAACCACGTAGTATGTGTTTTGCCAGATCTGAGACTATCCAGTCAGACTGGGTAAAGAATTGAAATAATCTTACAGAAACCAAACTGGGTAAGAATATAAGAATCAAGAGAGAAAGTAACCCAGAACAGAGACACCTCAAGAAAGGCAAAAGAAACGTCAGCAAAGTATGTTACTAATTTATAACCCAGTGAAGGACACGCTCCTGCATTCTGTGCAGGGGCGGCCTTCTCTCCCTTCAGGGGCACAGAGGAAGCAGTAACGATTTCAGTTCATTTCACCTTTATTTATCAGTTTAACACCCAGGGTTCTAGAAAAGATCCATGGAAGATTACCATCAAAGGCAGGGGAGACAAGAGAGAAGAACTAGACAGTTGTCACACCAGAAGCCCAGGCTCACAATGGCCACCACCATTGACAAGAAAAGTCCGTTCTAACTTGTCTCAAAAATTAAGAGAAACTTGGGGTATATATTCTCATTATCCAAATTGGAGACTGTATTAGTAAAAGTATACTTTTTCTTATGGCTGAGTGAGATAAAAGAATTTATTAAATGAACCCTTACATAAAGGATGCTAAATAATATAATGGGCACAGCTTATAATAGCTTCACAAAAGAGGTAAAAAGAGATTCTTTATGTGGCTATCTGGTCTCTCCACCTGAGTGAATACTGTGAGCTCAGCATTGTGCTCCAGTGCTAGGGAGACATCGCCACTGCGAGTTAAAGAGCAGCAGCCGTGTGGCTTCCTGGGCATCACTCGACAGGGGCCAGAGAGACCGGATGAGTATCTGGTTTGTATATGCTGTGCACCAGAAGGTTTTTTCCTTTGTCGGTTTTACTTTGGTTTAGCTGGAGGAGTAATATATTAGTGTATAGTGAAATTAGTTTAGTGAGTTGATGTTAGTATTTTAAAAATAAAAGATAATAGAAAAGATAGAATGCATCACACCCACGAAGGGTCCAGTTTCAATTTCACTTGTGTCTTAGGTCACTAATGTACCGTGTATTTATTGTACGTAAGTACAAAAGCCGCTGCTTTGGACTGCTCCTCACAGGAGTGCCAGTCATTAGGCCCTGGCCATTCCAGGCTGATTACAGAGAGAAGAGCAAGAACTAGTCTCTGCAACAGGGTCGTCAGACCAGAACAAGCCACTCACTGTGCCTTTAAATTTAGGAACCTGTGGTGAAACTCAGCCAGTGGACTCAGAAACATACTATCCTGGTTTCATTTTTTGTTTGCCTTCAGTACCTATCAAAGTTCTTTTTTGAAAACCCTAGTCTCCTCTGCCCGGCTTGCTTTATTTACTTACTAACTTTGGCTTTAATGAAAGGGAAATCAGAGGAGAAATGAGATGGGCGCCCCCAGTGGTCAAACCTGGCCATGCAGACTGTGACTTTCCATTGAGAGACCCTTGAAAGGCCCAAATTAGGAATGTCCTCCAGACCTTGCTGCTTCTATGAGCAGGCAACACCTTTGCATACAGGCACTTCTTACTTAGGGAAACTCTTTAGAAATCCTTTTCCGGCTTTGTGAATGGCGCTTGAATCAGGTCATCGGGGCCGTCTTTGAAAATAGGCAGGAGGCTTGTGGTGGGCCCGTGGCACTGCCCAGCTCTAGGGCTTCCACACAGCAGCCGTGAGTGACGGCAAGACCCTTAGCACTTGGCACCTCCTCCCCCCAGACTGAGACACGTGCGTATAGCTCCAAATTCGGAGAAAGAGTTCTGAGAGGCCTTCCAACCGTAATAACTTAGCAACAGCATGAGAAACAGACTGGAGCGAAATAAAGATTTAGCTTCTCACTGTGCACTCCAAGCCTTGCAGGCAACAACAGAATGAGATAAGAACGTTTCTCTTCATACACAGATGGTTTTCAAAGAGGTTGGAAATAATCTAGAAATAAAGAGGCTACTTGGGCAAGAGTCTGACCATTTCTCTCTTCTGTTTCAGATGACAGTCATGTCCCTTTCCAGGGACCTCAAGGACGACTTCCACAGTGACACAGTGCTCTCCATTTTAAATGAGCAGCGCATCCGGGGCATTTTATGTGATGTCACTATCATTGTGGAAGACACCAAATTCAAAGCCCACAGCAATGTCCTGGCTGCTTCAAGCCTTTATTTCAAAAATATCTTTTGGAGCCATACAATCTGTATTTCCAGCCACGTCCTGGAGCTGGACGATCTCAAAGCCGAAGTGTTTACAGAAATCCTTAATTATATCTATAGCTCCACGGTCGTCGTCAAGAGACAGGAAACAGTCACTGATCTTGCAGCTGCAGGAAAAAAGCTGGGAATCTCCTTCTTAGAAGATCTGACCGATCGCAGCTTCTCAAATTCCCCAGGCCCCTATGTATTCTGCATTACTGAAAAGGGAGTGGTTAAAGAAGAAAAAAATGAAAAAAGGCATGAAGAACCAGCTATCACTAACGGGCCAAGGATCACAAATGCATTTTCCATCATTGAAACAGAAAATAGTAATAACATGTTTTCCCCACTGGACTTGAGGGCAAGTTTCAAAAAGGTTTCCGACTCCATGAGAACCACGAGCCTTGGCCTGGAGAGGACTGATGTCTGTCACGAGGCGGAGCCTGTCCGCACCCTGGCGGAGCACTCCTACGCCGTTTCTTCCGTGGCCGACGCGTACCGGAGTCAGCCTGTATGCGAACATGCTGGCAGCTCACCTGATAAAACAGGGAAAGAAAATGGTGAGGCTCTTGTTGCAAAACCGAAAACATGCCGGAAGCCAAAGACACTTCCCACGCCCCAGGATTCTGAACCAACCACAGAAGAGATGCCACCCCCACCAGTAACCAACGTGGAGGTTCATCAGGAAAGCAGTCCACAGCCAGCTGCCGTTCCTTCTGGTTCAAAGTCGCCCAACAACGAAGGAGAGGTCCTTCTTCCCAGGGAAGATGAAAACAAATCCTCTGACGTCCCTGGGCCGCCAGCGGCGGAGGTTCCACCTCTCATTTACAACTGTAGCTCTTGCTCCAAGTCCTTTGACAGTAGCACTTTGCTCGGAGCCCACATGCAGCTGCACAAGCCAACCCAGGAGCCTTTGGTGTGCAAGTACTGCAACAAACAGTTCAGCACCCCAAACAGACTGGATCGGCACGAACAGATCTGCATGAGGTCAAGCCACATGCCTGTTCCAGGAGGAAATCCACGCTTTTTAGAAAACTATCCTACCATTGGACAAAATGGAGCTTCCTTCACACGTCCAGAGTCTTTATTATCTGGAAACAGGCTTGGTGAATTTTCCAGTGCTGGAAGTACCTTGCCAGAAATGGACCACATGGTTAAATTTGTTAATGGGCAGATGCTCTACAGTTGTGCCGTGTGCAAGCGTAGTTATGTGACTTTATCCAGCCTTCGCAGACATGCAAATGTCCACTCATGGAGAAGAACGTACCCTTGCCATTACTGCAACAAAGTGTTTGCACTGGCGGAGTACAGGACAAGACACGAAGTTTGGCATACGGGAGAGAGGCGGTATCAGTGCATTTTCTGCCTTGAAACCTTCATGACCTACTACATACTCAAAAACCATCAGAAGTCTTTCCACGCCATAGATCATAGACTTTCCATCAATAAAAAAACCGCAAATGGAGGCTTAAAACCTAGTGTCTATCCATATAAACTTTATAGGCTGCTGCCTATGAAATGCAAGAGGGCTCCTTATAAGAGCTACCGAAATTCTTCCTATGAAAATGCTCGAGAAAGCAGTCAGATGAGTGAGCCTGCACCTGGTCCCTATGTTATTCAGAATCCGTGCAGCTCTGAATTACCGACCCTGAATTTCCAAGACGGCGCAAACACCATGACCAACAGTCCAGCTGTCCCACTGGAAACATCCACATGTCGGGACAGACCCATTTCTGCCAATGTCCAAAACACAGAGGGGACCAAGTGGGGAGAGGAGGCCTTGAAAGTTGATCTTGACAATAATTTTTATTCAACGGAGGTGTCAGTTTCTTCCACTGAAAACACTGTCAATTCGGATTTCCCGGCTGGGAACGTGCCCACTTTGCCTCTGAGTAACAGCAGTGAGAACTCAGCCTCCGTGATCAGCTACAGTGGCTCAGCGCCCTCGGTCATTGTTCACAGCAGCCAGTTTTCGTCGGTGATCATGCACAGCACCTCCGTGGCAGCCATGTCCAGCACCAACCACAGAGCTCCTTCAGATCCACCTGTCAGTCAGCCCGGGCAAGGTGACAGCAAACCTGAGCCTGACAAAGTGGGGAGAGTGGTCAGCAGACCCAAAAGCATTAAGGAGAAAAAGAAAACCATCCCATGTAACAGGGGAGAAATGCCAGAGGAATCAAGCTATGTTGCTGACCCTGGAGGGTCATTGAGCAAAACTACAAATGTCATTAAAGAAACCAGTAAAATTGAAACCTATATCGCAAAGCCTGCTCTCCCCGGAACCTCCACAAACAGCAACGTTGCACCTCTTTGCCAAATAACAGTCAAAATTGGGAATGAAGCCATTGTGAAAAGGCATATCTTAGGATCTAAATTGTTCTATAAAAGAGGGAGAAGACCCAAGTATCAAGTGCAGGAAGAGACTCTGCCACGAGAGAGTGACCCGGAAACCAACAGAGACAGCCCGCTTGGGCTTTGCCAATCCGAGTGCGTGGAGATGAGTGAAATGTTCGATGACGCAAGTGACCAGGATTCCACTGACAAGCCATGGCGCCCTTACTACAACTACAAACCCAAAAAGAAATCTAGGCAGTTGCGAAAAATGAGGAAAGCCAACTGGAGAAAGGAACATGAAAACAGGAGCCCAAGCAGTAAGTATAAATACCCAGCCGAACTGGACTGTGCTGTGGGGAAGGCTCCTCAGGAGAAGGCCTTTGAGGAAGAAGAAAATAAAGAGATGCCCAAGTTGCAGTGTGAGCTCTGTGATGGAGACAAGGCCTCGGGGGCTGGAAACCAAGGCAGGCCCCACCGGCACGTCACCGCCAGGCCATACACCTGCGAGCTCTGTGCCAAGCAGTTCCAGAGCCCGTCCACACTCAAGATGCACATGAGGTGTCATACCGGAGAGAAGCCATACCCATGCAAGACCTGTGGGCGGTGCTTTTCTGTGCAGGGAAACTTACAGAAGCATGAACGCATCCACCTGGGCGTCAAGGAATTCATCTGCCAGTATTGCAACAAGGCATTCACGCTGAACGAGACCCTCAAAATCCACGAAAGAATCCACACTGGTGAGAAGCGTTACCACTGTCAGTTCTGCTTTCAGAGTTTTTTGTACCTCTCCACAAAAAGGAATCACGAGCAGAGGCATATTCGGGAGCACAACGGTAAGGGCTTTGCCTGCTTCCAGTGCCCCAAAATTTGCAAAACAGCTGCTGCCCTTGGCATGCACCAGAAGAAACACTTATTCAAAAGCCCAAGTCAGAGGGAAGGTGACATGTACCAGGAAAACTCAGATCCGATGGAGAACCCACAGTTCATGGATTCAGAAGACAATGACCAAAAGGATAATGTACAAACCATTGTTGGAAACCTTTGAACGGCGATACTTGGGGGGAAAATCTTCAAAAATATAAGTTGATGGGTTTATTTTTTTTTAGTTAGCTATTCTGGTTTTGTTTTTAAGTTTAGTTTTGTTTCACATAACAGTCATGAAGGAGTGAATTGTAAAAACAAAAATTGCATTTGTGAAAATTCCAGAAAGAGGATCCTAATAATCTGCTTTGGGTTTTAGCATTAACAACCTGCAAAGTGCGCAAAAACAAAATAGCTGACTTCGCCAATATCCCAAGTATCTTGTGAAAGTTTATGAAGTTCTTAGCTGTGGTATTTTTGCCAGTGGGAAAAAAGTTTCATTTTAGCCTAATTTAAAACTTTCTGGTAAGTGCTAATAGGAACTGGCTGCTAAACTGTCTTTAGTCACTGGAGAAAATAAGGGTTAGACATCATGAAAATGTCATCTTCATAAGTAAGTTAAAAGGTAAATGAGCTGTTACAGTCATTCCCATTCAGCTTCTGCACTGTTGAAAATTGTTTAAATTTAATGGATATATATTAAATACTTAATATAGCTAAAAATACGTGTGAAATGAGTAACCTAAGTAGGACATTCATGTATTAGAACTACTTCTCTGCAACACAAACCTTGTAAAATACATATATAAATCACTATGACTTTTAACTGTCCATGTCCCCTGTAGAGAATTATAATGATGAGCAATAGGTCTGCAAATAATGAGGACTGATGTAAAAACCAGTAGAAAGCATTTTGAATATGACGTAAGGGCATGTGTATGCTTTTAGATGGAATGCTGTTCTCTTGATGTTATGGCTGAGCTGTTATTTGAATTGGTCTATTCAAGTCACAGAAAACATAGGTCATGCCTTATCTATGGGGGAAAGCCTTCCCAGAATTTACCTGTGGTTACCTGTGCTGTGTATTACTTTGCAATGGCCTCACCTCAGGAAATGAAGAAGGGTCACATTCTTCTGAAACTCCCCAGTCTTCCATCCATCACAAGGCCATAAATGTGGCAGTCTGTTCCAGACAGACTTAACCAGTCTCAAGGGTTCAAGTAAAACCTGACACCTCCTATTCCACTGAAGGGGTGTCCAGGAAATTTAGTGCAAGGCATGCACACAGTGCTGAGTACCCAGACACTTGAAAGGGACAGAAAAATCCAATCCCTACCATGATCAGCTTCCTTGGATCAGATTGCACAGCCCACAAGTATACACTAGTATGAAACAAAAGGACAACAGAAACACGCCCTCCCCACCCATGAAGGACTTGAGCCAGTAATTGGAAGGGATGACCTTCCTTGCCTCAAATAGTAGCTTTGCTTGGGGGTGGGAGGGGGGATAAAATGTGGATGAGGGAGATAAGGTTCTATCACTTACCTGACTCAAATACATCCGAAAAGTCAGATGCCTTGTCTTCATGTTTGCAGACATCTAGCCCCTTTGCTAAAACACCCACTTAAGTTTCACAATGTTCTTTTATGCTGACCCGCACCGTCAACACTGCCCTCAAAGTCTAATTGCCCTACAGGATGTTCCATCATCTGGACTAGGTTCCTGGGAAGCTGGAACTCATGAGTCTGACTTTTTAAACTGCCGTCATAGGAGGCAGAGAGAAAACATTCCTACCCTTTGATCACCAGTGTGAACAGCATCTGGAAACTGGTTCAAGGGTAGCCTGCAGCCATTCGTGTTCTTGGGATTTGATAGATGGAAACCCAAGGTTATCCAGCGTTGCGAGGTTACCACTATGAAGAAGTATCTCACAGGACTCCAGTTTCTCTCCCAATGTTGTGATGTCACCATGAAGAAGACTGAACATGGATTTGGGTGGGCAAGACAGCATTTACACACCCAGAAATGGACGTGATCGAAGCTGACCTTGGAATGCTGTAGTACTTTGCTGTTAAGTAACCCCAATATTGTATCTGCATTTATCTTTTGTTCATCTACTTTCACTCACATACAGTATTATGTAATAGAAGAAAATGCAAGCGAATTCAACTTTATTTTATACATTGTATATATGTATACCTGCACTATTCATCTGGGTTTTGTTAGAGAGATTGTCACAAAGGGCTTATGAAAATCATTTTTGAATTGATAATTAGAATATCGAGTAAGCAATCCTGTGATCTACTAATTTGTTTTAACTCAATTAGGATTACTAATCAAGAGAAATAATTGTGTATTTTAGTCATTTTGATTTGAGGTAACTCCAAATATAAAGTTATACTACATGTAGTGATGTCTCCCAGCCCTTACATGTGGATATTTTTAAAGTGGACTTGTATGCTGATAATTCTAGACCAAAGTAAATATGGCAGAATATTTATACATGAAAAAATAATTTTGCAAATATTTTCTATAATTGTATTATTCGTTTAAAATGTTGACAGCTCGTGTTAGTTTCAGGGAGGGGTGTATATTTTGATAAAAAAATACTTGACTTTGTAATTCTGTATATTCTATACAATTTATAGCAGAGCCGTTTTAAGACAGCCTTGTCAGATTTTTTGTTAATTGTGAAAACTCTATGATGAGTGATGTTTAAGTATGCATTGAGTACCCTATGACCAACTAGGATTAAAGTAAGTGTAAGCAGTGAACATAACTGTATGCTGTACAAGATACATTGTAATTTGCTGTTTTAGCATCTGTATTTTGGTTAGAAGATATTATTAAATGCAGATGTTAAGGGTTGGAAAAAGTCTAATTTTATTTTTAGAAATAATGAATATAACTTTGTTTTTGCTTGATTAAAATAGCTTGTTCCTATGTTAAGTCTCTTTTTAAATGTTTTAGTGGTAATTTTTCATGCAGCCAGGCGGCTGTTTCATCTGTGTGAGTTACAGCATTATTTCACACAGTACTCCCTCAACTCACTTATTTTTCCTCACTTGTTGCATTCCATGATACCTGCCTACATGCTTAGTACTCAAATGGAATATGACATTTAAAAACAAAAACAAAATGAGAGTACTCAAAGTCTCCTGCTAATTCACTGCTTGGGTAGGTCTGATGGTATCAGACGAATCACAGAGTATTGGAAGTACTCTGCTATACTCACCCACAGGAAACGGATCACATTTGTGGAGTACCAGGCTCCTGACAGGGGTCTTTGCACAGACTGTTTCATCCAGTCCTTCCCAACGGCCCTGGGAAGTAGATCATTATCCACATTTTATAGTGACTTTGAGAAGATCCCAGAGCCAGATGGAATCGGGATCCCTACCTAGGGCTGCCCAGAGCCCATGTCTTGTTCCTTCTCAACACCTCAGAGAGTAATGCTTAATGGAAGCCAAGCAGAGTGCAGAGGAAAGACATGACGAAGCAGTGCAGCTGTAGGATGGCAGTGGTTACAATGGCAGCTTCTAGGAGGCCATGTTGGGCGCAGCTTCCCCAGACTTGTTGCAAATCTCCTTCCTGAGGCCTCCATACTTTGGGCATTTGGCTCTTCTTATGTCTTGGGATGTTGCCCTATAAAATCAGTTTTTAAGAGTTTGTAATTTTTTTAAAGGACACAGACTGAAGCCCTGACTGGTGTGGCCCAGTGGATTGAGTGCCAGCCTATAAACCAAAGGGTGGCCAGTTTAATCCCAGTCAGGGCACAAGCCTAGGTTGCAGGCCAGGTCCCCAGTAAGGTGTGTGTGAGAGGCAACCACACACTGAAGTTTCTCTCCCTTTCTTTTCCCCCCTCCCTCCCCTCTCTCCCTACTCTCTAAAACTAAATGTAAAAGTCTTCTAAAAAATACAGACTGAAATTATAATTTAGTTCTATTACCAGTATAGCTAGTTATTTTTCACATAAAGAAAAAACCTGCAGTATGGAATTTTCTCAGAAAACTAAAAATGGATCTGCCTTTTGACCCAGCAATTCCACTGCTAGGATTATAACCTAAGAACCCTGAGACACCAATCCAAAAGAACCTATGCATCCCAATGTTCATAGCAGCACAATTTACAATAGCCAAGAGCTGGAAGCAACCTAGGTGCCCGTCAGTAAAAGAATGGATCAAAAAACTATGGTACATTTACACAATGGAATTCTGTGCAGCAGAAAGAAAGAAGGAGCTCCTACCCTTTGCAACAGCATGGATGGAACTGGAAAGCATTATGCTAAGGGAAATAAGCCAGGCAGTGAAAGAAAAATACCATATGCTCTCACCTTTAACAGGAACCTAGTCAACAAAACAAATAAGCAAAATATAACCAAAGGCACTGAAATAGAGTACAGGCTGACAGTGACCAGAGGGGAGAGAGGAGGGAATTTCAGGGGGAAAGGGGAAGGGTTTGCAGGAACAAGTATAAAGGACATATGGACAAAAACAAGGAGAAGTGGGAACAGGAGGGAGGTGGGGAGGGCTGGGGGCATGGCCTGGGCTGGGAGTAAAAGGGAGAAAACTACTTGAACACCAATTAAAATAAAAATAAAGAAAAAATCTGTTCCATTGTCACAGACTATACTCTAACCTCGCTATCTTCCAAAGCATGCAGTTGGTCACTGTGCAATGTGACTGTCAGTGGCTCAAGCACCACAATTTATCACCCAATGAATTGTGGGAAATAACGTATTTTTCAGATTATAAGACGCACTCTCCCCAAATTTGGGGGGAAATGGGGTGCATTTTATAGTCCGAATGTCACTTGCCTGTATTGCTGTGGGCAGGGGGGTGGCAGTGCAGCGAGGTCACATGTTATTAAATATTTTACCACATTTTTTACTTCAAATTTTTTTCCTATTTCCTCTAAACCCTAGGTGTGCCTTATGGTCAGGTGCATCTTACAGTCCTAAAAATACAGTAATTCAAATTTCCAGTCCTGCTCTGGCTGGTGGTGCTCAGTGGTTGGAGCATCTTCCCATAACCTAAGGGTCGCGGGCTCAATTCCTAGTCAACGCACATACCTGGCTTGCAGGTTTGCTCCCCAGTCTGGGCACGTGGGATCCCTGGCAGGTCCATGTGCAAGAGGTAACCAACTGGTGCTTCTCACTTGCATTGGTGTTTCTTTCCCTTCCCCTCACCCTCCCTTCTTTTCTCTTTAAAAGCAATGGGGGAAAAATGTCCTTGGGTGAAGGTTAAAAAAAATCCAGTCCTTCTACTGGCTGGTCAGTTCCATTAATTTTGTATTTGAAGGGCAATTCAAAACTAATTCCATTCAAATTTTATAACTGCTGTTTGCTAAAACTCACTGCATTATCTAGCAAAAACAGATTTCGTATGAAAGGAATTTATAACAATTGAGAAGGTAACTGGACTAAAAGGATGACAAATCTCGCCACAAATCAATCCTGTCAATACATATTCTTTCACTACTTCATGTGTTTTCATTCCTAGTGCCCCTCTTCCTGTTTTCATCACCTGTTGGTTGGTTTGGTTCCACTCCCTCTGCCCCCATCCGTTCCCCTCACAGAGGCAGTGGGGGAGCAGGCCCCTTTGGCCCTCTCTCCCTCCCCAGTTTGCAGCCCTCGATCCGACTCTTCATGCCAAGCTGGTCAGTGCACAGGAGAGTTGGCTTGGTGTGCAACTTTTTAAATGAAACATTCCGAAGTTAGACAACTAATGGAAAAACTGGTTATATCAGAAACGTGATTATGGTTTTTTTATTGTTTAATTCTTGACATCCAAGACATCAAGTAATTCAATTTTTTTAGAATATTTGGCTGAGAATTCAACAGCACCTTTTTTGTTAATTTTGAAAATTACAATTTCCATGTAATTATTCCATGTCAGCAATTTTCCACCTTTTTCATTTCATGGCACACAAACTAATGACTAAAATTGTGCAGATACCAAAAATATATCTTTTGTTGCCCATCTGACAAAAAATAGGTATAATTTTGATTCATTTACACTGGACAGCTATTGTATTAGCTGTTGTCATTTTTTAATTTGAAACCTAAAGAAAAAGAGGTCAGTGCCCCTTACTAAATAGGTATTGCATGTTTTAAAAAGGCCTGTGGCCTACTGGTTGAAAATGGCTGTTCTGTGTAGTCTTTTAACAGGAAACATTTCAAGCACATGCTATGGCTGGGACCAGGGAGTTAGGATCTGAGGCGTCCAGCAGCCTCAGCGAGAATCAAGCTCCTTTAGTGCCCCCTGCTGTACAGTGCCATAGCCCCGAAAGTCTGGGTCATCGCTTACTTCATACACATCCTGGGGCATCTAATGGGAGGACAAGGAAATGACGTCTGTACTCAGAAGGGTTACTCACTTCACATGAGCCGTGGGGTATCGCCAGGGAGAAGCTGACTCACCTGCAAGTGGCCGGTTTCCCAAATCCTGACAACTCAAGAGGGTGTGTAGCTTAGGTCCTGTTCATTTCTAGCTTCTCAGTCTTACTGGACCGAAAGACCAGCTTCCACACATGGACTTGGACATGCCCAACTTTTGCATAAACAGGGCAAGAAGAGCGGCAGGCCTTTATCCCAGGTCATTTCTGATGTTTCTCTTCCTAAAAACCAAAACGTGGGGCCACTATTTTTGTCATCTCTCAGTAAGGGGAACCAGCCGCCACCACTGCTGTTTATGCAAATATGACTGCATTCCAGCCATTGGGAACTCCTTACCACTTGGTATCATTCTAACACCAGGCAGGAAAGCCCTTCCCTGGCCTCACCCAGAGCCCCCTACTCCACGAGGCAGAGTCTGAAGAGCCCAGAGGGATGTGCCCACCCAGAGTCTGTACCCATCCCAAACTGCACTCAACCTGAGAATTCCCTGCCCCCTTCCAGGGCCTGCTCAGGCCTCTTCCCCACCAGTGTCACTGTCCTCTGTCCCGGGGACAAGCAAGCTGTTTGAAGGGGACATGGACAGAGTTTATGATGCGGTGTCAGGGGCCATGTGTGTGTGTGAGGCCCCTAGCAGTATAGGAAGGAGTGGATTTGGGGGTAGGAAGAAGGTATGGGAGCTGGACCTGGGCCCAGCCCTTCTCAGGTGGTCTCCTTCCAGCCAGAGCACCAGAGAGCCTGGGAATTCCGATCTCTAACCTGGCCTCCCACGGTGGTATGAAGGTATGTTTGTCAAGGGAAGGGAAGAGGGCATGTCTATTTAAGAGCTTGTGCCTGATTTAATTTTTAAATATTTAGATACATGATCTATAGGCTTCCATTTATGTACTTGCCCTCGGCCCTGCAAATGTTTGGTAGGGATTGGGGGGCTGTCACTACTCTCCAAGTGCTGGGTTTTCATCACACTCTGTCTCTGTGCAAGCTCCTGGCCCTATTGAAATGTCCGTTTCCACCCCCAACCTCTCCCATCCACAAATGCCATCATTTCCCAATGCCCAGTTCACAAGCCCCTCCACAGCTTCTTCCTTACAGTACTGTATGAGACAGCCCCTCGGACCTCGTCTCCATCACACCACGTCTCTCTGGGATGATCCACTTCGGTCCCACCACTGCTGTCAGACACCCAGTTCCTCCAGGCATAGCCCAGAGCTGACGTATTTAGTCCTGTGCTTCCAGCATCAGCACGGTGCTCTCAAACATGAGTCACCTAGTAGGAGAGCTGATTCTCCATTCTGGGGTGACCAGCCAGCAGGTTTGTCTGGGACAGGGGATTTTCCCAGGATGGGGGACTTTCAGTGCTAAACAGTGACAATCCTGGGAAAACTGGGATAACTGGTCCCCCTAATGGGGAAGAGGCTCTTTGGAAAGGCCAAGGGCCCCAGCAGCCAGGACAGAAGTACTAATGGGCCGATTTAAGTTTGCAACACTAATGGGACTGTTGACTCTCCACCACCCACTCCTGAGGAGTGAGGAAGGATCTAGGCCAGAAGGAAGTCTGGCCAGGCTGTGCGAGTCCGGGCTGGGAGAGTGGAGGGGGATGACCGTGGGCCCCATCTCCAGGCTGCTACTGAAATCCTTTAATTATTTCACAAGGACTCCCTCTAGTCTCATTTCTCTGAAGACCCTCCTGGGGAGCCCAGCTCATCGTGTGCCTTCCAGCTGCCCACACTAAGCATTTCACAGAGTCCACTCTAAGTACAAGCGATGGCCTGTTGGACTCCTCCCAGCCCGCTCCCCCGCTTTCACCCCCCTACCCCAGTGTATCACGCTAAGCGTGTGGATAGCTGTGGGCTTCCCCCCCGAGTCCTTTTCTGTTTGTATGGTGAAAGCACCTGAATTTCCTTTAGAAACCACATCCTCCTCCCTTATTCCTCTGCCCTTCCACTTTCAGATCCTCTGTGTTGGCTTCAATCTCAGGCTGGTTCTCTCCCATTGATGGCAAAGATGTCCACGCTGAAGGGAATAAAGCCTACCCCACTCCCCCAAAAATTAATGTCCAAAGAGAGCAAAGACACTTCTGTTAATAACCTCCTCTAAACATCAGAGTCTAAATTTAAACCCAGGACATTCATCCAGCGTCAGCTGGGACCCTCTGAGATCACCTCCTTCTCAGAGTGTGCACCTCCTTCTCGGACACGTTGAGGAAAAGTCAGTCAAAGTGACCGCAAAACACGCTGCATTCAGCTACAGCCGAGCCCGGCGGTGTGCCAGATGCTTTCATCCCTGCTCCTCAGAAGAGCCTAGAAAGAAGGTATTGCTGTCACCATTTAATAGACGCAGAAAGCCTGAGTTCAAGGACTTCACTGTGAGTGATGAGAATCCACAAGGGAAACGAGAACCCAGTTACTGGCAGTTC
Source organism: Sturnira hondurensis (assembly GCF_014824575.4). Taxonomy (NCBI): domain Eukaryota; kingdom Metazoa; phylum Chordata; class Mammalia; order Chiroptera; family Phyllostomidae; genus Sturnira; species Sturnira hondurensis. Next base: position 3,860,291 of record NW_028073498.1, on the reverse strand, counting down.
CTCAACCTCAGGTGCCAGCGTGCTGCTGCCCAGACCGCAGCCATTCCGGTCTCCCTGGCCCCGCTCCGCCGGGCAGGGAGCGTGGGGCCCTCACTTCCCGTCACCTCGTCTGGTCATTTGACAGCTCCTACAGGTGAAGACAAAAGCATGAAAGTAAGTGACTCCAGCAGCGAGGACATTTATAAAGATCCTCCTACTCCTATTACCCCAATTTCCAGAACCCGTCATGGTTAGGGGGGAATAACTGCTTTGTACTTAATAGGAATGAAAAGCAGGCTGTGTGGAAACACATTGGTATGTGCTTATGTGTTACGTATGTAGTAAAGAGCCAGTACGTGTGTACTGTAAAATTTCTTTTTTCTCAGACAGTAGGAAAGGATACACAGAGAAACATGAGCGTGCCTCTCGTCCCCAGGTGGCTCCCTGGAGGCCCGCGCTGCGGCAGATCTTGGGCAGCCCTCCACAGGTATCCTCCACGCATCCGGGCCTGAGTGGACCTATGAACTTATGCATTTCCTGCTTCTTTCTTCACGCAAAACAAAATGCACATAGCGTTTGATATTTTATTGTTTATTTAACAATGCATCATGGAGAACCTTCCATGGTGGGTCATATAGATCTGTCTTACTCTTTTTCTTTGTTGAATCTTTATGGGAGCTTTATTCGTGTGGTCGGCAATTTCAGAAGATGGCAGGTTTGTACCCTGACAGACTGTCTTAAATTCCATTTTAAACCGACCATCTTTTTAAGAAGTATAGGTAAGGGGTTTGGAATTCAGAGAAAAAAGTTAATCAGATAAAAGCAGCTGCATTCTTCCCTCTGTGCCGTGGGCAGTGGGTGTCTCACCTTGGAGCAGAGTGGCTCAGATACCATCTTGACGACTTGCAGTCGTCCTGAGGCACAAAGGTGGAACTGATTACAGTCTCCTGGAACCAGGGAGGGTCCTACCTTCAGTTCCTGGAACAATAGCTTGTACGTGCAACTGTTACCTGAAACTAAAATTTTCCAACTCTTGAGTCCCCCACCTTTCTTCCACTGTTAATCTAAACTCTCTTATTTCTGTGAGATCGGTTTCACACGGAAGTATTTGTTTTACTCTTTTTTTTTCTTTTTTCTTTTTTTTTAAATAAATATTTCTAGGCCTTCTTTTTTTTTTAAACTCAAGTTATAATTTATTTTTTTTTAAGATTTTATTTATTTATTTATCTTTAGAGGGGAAGGAGAGAGGGAGGGAAACATCAATGTATGGTTGCCTTTTGTGAGTCCCCTGCTGGGAGTTGGCCTGCAGGGAACTGGACTACAACCCAGGCATGTGCCCTGACTGGGAATCGAACCGCGATCCTCTGGTTTGCAGGCCCGCACTCAATCCACTGAGCTACACCAGCCAGGGCCGTTTTACTCTTGAGCACACTCTCAGCACTAGACCCTCTGGGAGGGGGCTTAGCAATACATTTAATTGCAGATCCACATAAGGAGGCACACTGCATGCAACAGCAAACTATGATAGAGCACAAAATGGTTTTTAGCACAGCTGACCAAACTTGCACACACTCCAGCTGGGGCTCCATTAGTGACTTTTAAGGAAAACATTTCCCAGTCCTTTAGAGTTATCACAGGTCCCCAATTATAAATATCAGAGTAGGTTATTTTCTCGTTGATATCCTTGAACTAAGTATAATTTCAAAGGCTTTCTAGGGGACTACAAACACTTATAAGATATGAAGTGAAAGTTGGTTCATCATAAGTTCCTCCTGCAAGGCAAAATTCAGAGATGTTTAGAACATTTCTGCTAAATATACCAAAATGTTTTCATCCCGTTTGAAAGGAATAAGTTTTCAATAACATGGGGTTAAGCAAAAAGTAATTAAAGAATATAAGTCATTGTATTTGAAAGATGACTTTCAGGTCTCCTTGAGGTTCCGCAGTCCATCGTTCCTCCGGTGCTTTCTTTACTCTGGTGTGATGGATCTGAGGTTTGATTTCTGCCAGTCTCACTGCGGTGGGGGTGGTGAGGAGGACGTCCCAAAGTTCAGTCCACTTTTCCCCTAGTTGGCTTTCTGGAGGTGCTGTCAACCAAGTCTTGAATAGCACCTTATCTGCAGGCTCAAAGGAATGCAGCAAACCTGTGGGGGAGAAGTCTTTACTGCAGGCAAGGTCATTTATTACAGCTAAGGTCTGACTTAAATGTTTCACATATTTCTTTACCTTCACTTCGTGATCTGTATACATGTCTCCCACCCCAATCATAGCCTGAAATGGTCACCTGTACACAATTTCATAAGGACTCCACTGAACCCCACTTTGAGGAGCCACCCATATCCTGAGCAGGGCGGTAGGTGAAGCTTGGTCCCAAGGAAGATGAGTTTCTTTCTTTCTTTTGTCCTTTAAATTTTTAAATACTAATTTTTTAGAGAGAGAGGAAGGGAGAAACGTTGATTTGTTGTTCCACTTATTTATGCATTCACTGGTTGTTTCTTTTTTTAAAATTTTAGATTTTATTTATTTTTAGAGAGAAGAGAAGAAGGGAGGGAGAAAGAGAGGGAGAGAAACATCAATGTGTGAGAGGTACATTGATCACTTTCGGCTCACACGCCCCCAGTCAGGACCCGGCCCTCAACCCAAGCATGTGCCCTGACCAGGAATTGAACCGATGACCTTTTGGTTAGCAGGCCGGCACTCAATCTACCGTGCCACACCAGCCAGAGTGGAGATGAGTTTCTTAACACAGTTTAGCTATATTTTTCTTCAAAGTGTGATTCATCTTCTCCACTCTTCCAGAAGCCTGAGGTCTCCATGCCCTGTGGAGTTTCCACTTGATTTCTGAAAATTTACTAAACTTCTGTGTAATTTCTCAAATAAAAGCAGGCCCATTATCACTCTGGATACTGCAGAGCAGGCCAGAGTGAGGAATTATTTCTTTTGGTAAGGCTTTCACTACCTCTGAGGATTTCTCTGTTTTAGTAGGATGGGCTTCTACCCATCCTGAAAAGGTGTTGACGAAGACTAACAAACACTTCCACTCTCTGACCCTTGGCATCTGAGTGAAGTCTATTATTTGCCAGTCCTCAAGTGGGCACTGTCCTTGGTATGGCGGGGGTCTGTCTTGGGTTGTTCTTCTGATCCACAACACATCTAACAATTACTTTTTGTATGGCTTTAGAAATCCCAGGACCTGTGTGAGCCACGGTTTGATATACATAGTTAATGAGTCTCTTCCATAGTGAATGGCCTCATGCAAATGCTTCACGACTGACTCCACTAAATGTTCAGGGAGCCGTACAACTTCTTTCTTATTCTTTCTTCATTCACCATCAGCAGCTCCTTCTTCATCAAAACCCTATTATAAATGTTCCTTTAGTGACTCTTTCACTGCCAGATTGTTTCCTGCAGCCCCTTCAGTGTCCCCTGACTGATGCCCCCAGGCAGTGCACAGCTGCTGCCTGTAAAGGTACCTGAATGGCCTCTAATCATTTTGAGATTTTTGCCGCATGCTTATTCTCCTTTTTATTTGGAAGCTAACAGTTCTTTTTCCTTCCAGATGGAACCATGTGAGTGCAAAATTAGGAAAGTTTCCCTGGAGTCGGTATACACATTCACGCTCTTTGTGCACAATAGTTCCAGTGCCCTCTTCAGTGCAATCAGTTCAGCTTTCTGAGCAGAGGTTCCTGGCAGCAAGGCCTTGGCCTCCACTAACTTCTTCAAGAACCACAACTGCATACCCAGCCTCTCTGTTTCCTTTGTCCATAGAACTGCTTCCATCTGCACAGACAGTCCAGTCTGCTTCTTCCAGAGGATGGTCCTGTAAATCAGTTCTGTTAGAATATGCTTCATCAGTTATTTCAGCACAGTCATGCGTCAGTGCAGCTAAGTCAGGCTCTGGGAGAAGAGAGGCAGAATTTAACTTACGGTTTTGAGGGAGTTGTTGGGATTGATGAAAAGAATTGCTTGGTACCTGCCCCTTCTTCCAGCAGTGAGTCACATTTTCCCCTTCCACTCCAGCAGGCTCAACACTTGGTGGGCTGTCCCAAGGAAAACTTCAGCTTCCCATAAGAGCTCACATGTGGCTGACACAGGCCTCGAGCAGGCTGGCCACCCCTGGATAGTGTGATCTAATTTCTTTGACAAGTAAGCTGATGGGTTGTGAAATGTCACTAAGCATTTGGGTGAGGACTCCTAGGGCAACGCCCTGCCTTTCATGAATTTATAATTGAAAGAGCTTTAGTTCGTTCTGAAACCCTAAGGCCTGTGCAGAAACTGGTGCACCTTCAGGGACTCAAAAGCTTTAGTGTACTCCTTTGTCCACTCTAAAGCGATAGCTTTTCCAGTTTAACAGGTGTGATGTACAAAGCAGAGCATGTGCCCAGGACATCCAGCAGGCTGGCCCTTTGGCCGGACTCCCATTGGAAGTTTTCACAAAGGGTATTTCCCTGCCCCGGTAGGGGCTTGTCCTCCACCGCATTTGGTTCCCTGACGGGTTCGAGATGGTGACACCAGTTCAGGCTCATTTTCCTCGGTCCCCTCGGCTGAGTAAGGAGGAAGACCCCCTAGGGCTGGGAAGCCGTGGGAACCCTGACCATGCTCACAGCTGCCATGATATTCAGATCTTCTTGGTCTCTCTCCTCTGACCCTTTGCTGTCTTTCACAGGCACATTCCCTTTTCTCTGGACCATTAATCTATTTCCTTTTAATCCTGCATCCTTATTACGTGAACTCACGAAGGGTTCTAGGTAAGGCACTTTGTCCCACTTCCCTGATCTTTGACAAACTACTCTAACTGCAGTATAATACACTAACTTAAAGACCCATTCAGTGACCAGCACTCTCCGGAGTCTAGATTACATAATATATAAGCCAAACAGTATTATAATAAAAACCACTTTCTTGTTAGTCAGACGTTTATCAGCATAGGTCAACCAACCAGCCAAAACTCACCCCAAATAGCTGTGTCCCAGAACAGGGGCTTCCCCCACCTCACTCCACCAGATAAAGCTCAGTAATATCACAAAAACCAGAAGGCAGCTTTTTACCAGACAGAGCTCTGAAAACCAGAAGGCACCTTCATTCCTGACTATGTCATGACCCAGGATTGTAATCTGAACCAGAAAGTGCAATGATTCGATAAAAAAATGAAGACAACAGGAGGTGCTGAGAGTCAGAGAAGGGGAGTCCCCAAGCGAACTCACTTGGCAGCTGATAGGGAATCTCCAAATCCACACCCAGGGCCACCCCGTCCAGACGGCCAGTGGGACTCCCCACCAAATACCCAGACTTACTGGAGAGTCCCAAAGTGTGTCCCAGAAAGGAGTCGCCAGAATACGAAACCAGAAAAGCCAGCATTCAGGCTGCCTGTCACCTACTAGAACCAATGAGCAGAGACAGGGATTGAATCTTTATGGACGCTTTATCCAGATGGCCGGTGATCTGAGAACACAGGGAGTTAGGTACCCTAACAGACCATCTTCTGTCTTATTTTTTTAATGCTTGCATAGTACTCCACTCACAAATCTCTAACCAGTGTACTACTGATAGACATTTAAATTGTTTCCAATTTGTTTTTTATTTATGCATTTTAGACAGATTTTTATAACAAAGATGGAAACAAACAGAAAGTTTTCTGCTTAACCCTCACTTATCCAGAAAATCCAATTAGTAGAGGCCCCACTGTATTCTGGGTGTTCCTGGCAGTCTGGACAGAATTCAAATTCTGAGCTCTCAGGCAAAAGTTTCTGGAATTATCTTGCTCTGCATTAAATGCAAACCGAACAGAAGTCCACCTGTCTCGGGGGCTACCTGCTGTTTGAGCAACACGGAATGTGGGGAGGAAACAAGAGCGCAGGACGGAACCTGAAAGCAGAAACCTCTCTCTCCACAGCACCCCCTCTCTGTGTGCCCCTGTGTCACCTCCATTCAGTTCTCTCTGTGCGGACCAGCCTTCTCCGCCCCTCCGGGGCTGCAGTGGGAAATGCTGGCCAGCCCTACAGGACCTTTCAGCCCAAGCGTCCATCAGAGGTTGACTGTCATTTCTGTGTCTGAATCGCCAATTTCTGGAAAAGGCTATCTGGCTCCGCCCTCCTCCGCCCCCTGTCGAAGGGATTGGATCCCTTTGGTCAGTGAACTCCTGGTCCAATCGGCTCTGGTTGGAGGGAAAAAGCCTTTTGGAATGTGGCTGCAGAGACCCAACCCTGAGAGCAAACTGAGAGAATCCAGGAGGGCAGAGTGGGCTGGGAGAGGCCCTCGAGTGTCCACCTGGTGGTTGCCCAGGAACAAGAGCTACTTCGTCAGTAACTGCAGCAGCGCGGCCCTCAAGGCCTGTCATGACTCTGCCATCCAGCTTCCTAGCCCAGAGTCTGCCCCTATACACGCACCCAGACAGGGACAGGCAGGTCGGCCTGGCCGAAGGTGGGCTCGGGCCCTGTCCAGCAGCAGCATTTCACGTGTCTGTGGTGAGATGACATGTGGCAACCCAATGTGTCAGTTTTGGGTTGGTGCTTGTAAAGGATGCCTCATCCCCTGACCAAAAAAAGTGAGCATATTTTAACAGCGTTTTCACTTCATTTTGTCAAATTGTAGACTAACAAATTTCATAAACTTGATTGAATATGTGCAACTTGCTCTTGAATATGTCCTTTTTGGGAAAAGCATTTTCTTTAAAAATGTGTCTGGAAAATGATTAATGTAAATAAGCTGTCTGCATTGAGAGGAAGCTGATGGAAGTTGAGATAGGATCTGTGCTTAAACTCCCAACTGCTGGAACCTCCAAACCCCTGGGTAGCTTCCAGTGTGAAAGCCCGGTCAGCCCTATCCTCGATGAGCATCATTCTTGCAGCATCTCTGAAGATGGATGAACCAGACAGACCTGGAGGGGACTCCAATCTCTGTGCGGACCGGAGAGGAAAATCTTGCCAGCAGAGGGCACTGTCACTGCAGCTGGGACTCCGCGCAACAGAGCGCCTCCCAACAGGGCCCTGCCTGCCCCTCCTTCCGCTCCTCTTCATTAACTTGCTCTCTGCCTAGCTTATGGAAGGAAACAAATGTTAACCAAGTCTGTACACACTACTGGCAATTTTCTCAGTATTACCTTACCGTTTGATATCCCAACCCTGAGAGTTTTGGTTTAACATTAACACTCAGAAATAAGACAAGGTAGTAACATGAGACACAGAACAGGTTCTGCTTCAGATTTGGAGTGTGGCTGACCAGGCACAGCCCATTCCATAAAGTAGTTACACTTGCTTCCTGTCTGCACTACTGGGAGTTTACTCCACATCACACATACACACAACACAGGCCGGAGATGACATGCAAAGACCCCAACAGAGTAAGGATGGCTGCTATGGTGTGGCCTGGAGTGAGGGGGTGAAATGAGAAGGTGCCTGTGAACTACATGCAAAAAATGAGAAGCATCTGCGAGCCCCCTGTGGGCCAGGAGCTAGCAGTGGACCAGCTGCATACCACGGACCAACTTGCCAGTTTTCTCAAATGGCCACCAATACAGCAAAGAGATGCCACCAATACAGCAAAGAGATGCCACCAAGGGCCATCTACTCACTAAGGGTAGAGGGGAAGAAATGGCATTTTTAGGATGAAGGTGAAGAACTAGGACACCTAAAAACCAGCGGATTGCTACATAACGGCACCTACCTCTCAGAGCAGGCAGGGCCAAGAGGCTGCCACCCTCAGAGGCCAGATAAAACCAACAGCTTCAAACCCTGGCTGGTGTAGCTCAGTGGATTGAGCGCGGGCCTGGGAACCACACAATTGTGGTTCGATTCCCAGTCAGGGCACATGCCTGGGTTGCAGGCCAGTTCCCGGTTCCCAGCAGGGGACGCATGAGAGGCAACCATACATTGATATTTCTCTCTCTCTCCCCTTCCCTTCCCCTCTAAGATAAATAAATAAAATCTAAAAAAAAAAAAAAACCCAACAGCTTCATGAGCCATTAGGATGTGTAGCCTGTTCCCGAGCCAACCTGCACCTAGAGACACTGGTCAACAGATGTGTGATGGTTATACAAAACCAGAAAGAGGTACTGTAGGGTAAGTGAAGGCAGCCTGGCTTCCTCACCCAGGTGTCTGGGTAACTAAGGGGAGCAGTGTTCCCACAGCCTTGGACAGGCCTGATAACTAGTGTTCTCCTAGCCCCGAGACTGGGTCTGATAAACTTGTTGCCATAACATGAAGTGGGCTCGCATGTGCAGGATTATGTTATGGTGTGTAATGTTCTGGCAGTTTTCCAGCTTCGTTCCCCTCTAGTACTTTAACAGGCAGGGACTCCCTGCTGGGGGCAATGATGATGGGAGACATGCAAGGGGACAGGTGCCATGATGGGTGTCATGCTGGGGAGCAGGGGCCACGACATGAGACATGCAGATAGACACGCAGCTTGCAGCATGCGTGGCTGGCCCACCCATGAATAAAGGCATGCCAGACATCCCAATGGCTCCGTGAATATTTTTCCATCTGCACAAATATCATGAACTTGCCTGGCCTTGAAGGGTGGCAACACAGATACAGAGGCACAGTGGCAGCAGGAAGTCCCATTAGAAGAGAAGGAAGCTGTTCATTTATCTGGGAAGAGGTCTGAGGAAGAAGCAGGTAACCTAGGTCTAAGCCAATCAAAACATTGCATTTCCATGGTCATAGTGATTGGCTCAGCAATATGCCTGTAACCCACTCAGAGCCAATAAGATTTCAGGGCCCCTGGGAATGCTGTAAGGGAGAAAATGTGTTTACCTCTTGACTTTGGAGCTGAGGAGACACAGAGTTTGGAGACCATCCTTCTGGCCAGCATGTGGAACAACTGGAGCTGAGTGGGGCCACCTGGGAGTTCCTGAGATTATGACTAGCACAATGGAAGAACCACAGGATAGGGGGAAATTGAGAACATTGTTTTAGGCCTGAATCCACCCGTACCAGAAGTGAATGCTACCCCTGGATTTTCAGTGGGCCTATGAACTCCCCTTTTGCTGAGCAGAACCTCACTCTTGTGCCTCCTGGGAGGGAAGAGATGAGGTTAGGTGTTCTCCAGGCCAGTTCTGACATTTGATGCCTTCAGGATTCCTTGTGCTGAGGTTGATTGGAGATGAACCCAGTTGGCCCAGGCAAACTGCTCATGGCCATCCAAAGCTTGTTCTCTTACAAGCACTCAGGCCATTCTGAACCTTGTGACCATTCCTAACCCATGAGTGGGGCCAACAACTTCAAGGCAGGACTCTGAACTTAAAGATTATCACAGAGATATCAACATTCCTGTTACATACCGCACATTTAGAAGCATCTTGTTGAAAATTCAACTTAAGATTTAGAAGAGCTTTTAGTAAGATAAGGGTGGTGAATTAACTGAACCATCCCCGTGATTACTAATTTAAAATGTGTAAAGTATCACTGATTTTCTCTTTATTCAAAATTTCACCTTTATCCCTTTTTTAATGACAGTAAGAAAAATAGCTAAGGTCACTTCTTTTGTTTCTTCTTGCTTTTTTTTTATTGAAGTAAAATGTGACCACAGTAAAATGCACAAACCTTAAGCATGTGCTTCATGGCTTTAATTTACACTTGATCTCAGCCAAAAGGCCAAGAAGTGATGATGGCTTTAATTTATATAAAACAAGTGACTTGTCCTCTCTGGGTCTGTGTCCTCATCTGTCAAGTGACTGTTAATGAGGCAGCATTTCTTGGGTCTCTTCTCAGAGAATTTCTTCCAAGCAGTGACATCTATTCTGCATATAGCAATGCAGTGCACCGATCTTATGACTGCACTATGTTTTACCCCACAGCTGACACAGTGGCTCTGCATGGTTGGCACCGGACGATCTTTGTTCGGCTTAGGTGCTTCTGGCACTGCCTCCAGAAGAGCCTGGGAGGCTGGTGACCAAAGATCCCACAGCCCACGGCCCCCAGCACTGCCATGGTCATCACAGTGCCCAGCAGCCTGCGGGGGGGGGGGGGACTAGGGGCTGCCATCACTGTCGCACTAGTAAATGCTCTGTGCAGGGGGTCTGATACATATTTGCTGGATGAGTGGATAAATCGGTGGGTAGATGGACAGATGGATGAATAAATGGGTGGGTGGATGGATCTCAGTTCCAAGTTCTTCCACAAAGAAAGAGCAGATTCTCAGGTAAGCAGGCTGTTGTTGTGACAAAAAAGAGGATTCCCATTCAGCCTGATGTTTATTGTTCAAATCACTTTTCAGCTCCTCCATAATGTAGTTGCAACATCAGACTTCTTGGAAATCTTTTGGAGTCCTGCATCTTGCTTTAAGCCATAATGAAACCAGATTGTTTACAAATTGTTTGCTGAAGGGTTTGCTTTAGACCTGATAATGTTAAGTCAGCAGGGGAAAATGTATGTAGATCAGTTCAGATCCTTAGACTTCAATCCACAGAAAAACCAAATTAAGATGTCCCAACGTAGACAATTCTGAAGCTCAGTGGTGTCAAAACGGGCTGAGGCCTTTATTCATATCTTCCAGCTCTGTCTGTAATATCTACCCTCACAATCAAAAAATGATCAATGCAAGTTCAAGTTATAAGCCCCTCACACAAGTCCAAGAGCAAGAAGAAGAGCAGCAAGGCTTAGCTATCCCTTTCCTCAAAGGTTTTCAGTAGTTCACAATTTAGACCAATTCTTGGCAAAGAGAAAAGAGATGGCTACAACATGGGTTGTCCCCTGGGACTGGGCTCATTGTCACCAAGTAACTACAGACTTGGAGGTCTCTGAGCATAGAAGGAGAAAACATGAACTATATGAGAGCAATCAACACGTTTGCCATGGATGCCCACATTGGCAGTCGTTGGCAATCATCCAGGACAATCCCAATTCAACTAAATAAATTATTTTTTAACTTTAAATAATCCATTGCTTTAGTAAAACTGGATGACGGCCATTGACCAGGCAACTGAGGGCTCTGTGAGTACAGCTCTGGCGGTTCTGGAGGCCCTTGGTGACAATGAGGGCCTTCTTGCTCTGTTTACCACTGATTCTCTCCAGCGAATGCAGAGACTCGGTAAGTGCGCTCAGCCTCTTCCTGGGTAAAGGTCATGGCTCTGGGAGAAAGCCGCTCATTGTGGGGCCTGGCAGAACAGTCATCATTTGTTTCTTCTCCGTGAAACTCGGCGGTCTGGGAACAGAACTGAAAACCCTTTAACTCTCCTTGCTGGCTCCACCTCAAGAGCACACCCACACAAGCCTGCATAAATGGCCCTGTGAGGGAGGCATGTGGAGATTGTCAATGACCCTGAGAGGGCAAGAGGTTGAGGGCAAGGGGTGATTTCCCAGGAAGTTCCAAAAATGTCACCTTGGAGGCTCATGTACTAACAATTGGCCTTTTATTTCCACCCTTTCTCCACAGTCATGGAGGCAGAATGAAGGCTATCCAGATGCAGGTAGTGTGTGTGTTAGAGAGAACATGGTCTGTGTGTGTGTATGACAGGGAGGGACATGGGCAGGCCAGAGAACCAGAGAGTGACTTGTACCTGTTGCAATTAGCCCACCCCCAGGGGTCTCCCTGGTTTCACAGGGTTGCCACTCTTTCCCCCCCTCCCAAGGTAGGGAGGGGCCCATGTGGCCAACCAGGTGAAAGAACAGGTGTATGCTGGGTCATTATCATCACCACGTGCTCTCTTGACCTCTTTTCTGCAATATCTTCATTCACGTTCTGCTCTATTCTCTCTCCTTGTCTCTGCATATGACTGCAGTTAGGAGCCCACTTCCTCAAGAACAGAGTAGGTGTACCAGTAGGAGCACCCGAGGTAATTTGAGAGAAACACATCACACATTTTATAGTTTAATAGATTTGGCATTTACTTTACTTTCTATTACAAAAATAATAGTAATTAGGATTGCAATTTGTAAGGTGGCCATGAGAATTCCATTGGTTCTTGGAATTCTCTAAGAACCTTCTCCAACATTCTTTCTCCAGAAGAATGTTGAACTCCTCCTAGAGGCTAGAGATAAGACCCAGATGGAGAGAATCTGAATGACATCTTGGAGAAATAAAAGCGCTGGTTTCAGTATTCAAAAATCATATCTTTTAGCTCCTAATTTAATGCTTCTCTTTATAGATCATACTTCTGTTAACTATATCTGCCTCATCTTAAGCACTTTCTGGTTTTACATTGACAGAAATCTTGCAAATTATTCAATGTAAATAGCTGCTTTCTAGAGGACAGTATAGGGAGCTGTAAATTTATGGATTCTACCCTGATTTCGAATTCCACTTTCATTTAAGTCTCTTGACAAATCTCTAAGACTTCCAATCAAGATGGCTGTGTAGGTAAATACGGCTCACCTCCTCGCACAACCACATCAAAATTACAGCTAAACTATAGAACAGCCATTATTTGGAATCAAACTGAATGAAAGTTCTACAACTACAGAATGAAAGGAAAAAAACACATCAAGACTGGTAGGAGGGGCAGAGATGCAGAATGGGCTAGTCCCACATACGTATGTGGCAGATAAAAATGGTGTAGCTCATTGGATTGAGCATGGGCCTGTGAACCAAAGGATCACCAATTTGATTCCCAGTCAGGGCACATGCTTGCATTGCAGGCCAGGTCTCCAGTAGGAGATGTGCAAGGAGCCACCACACATTGGTGTTTCTCTCTCTTTCTTCTTCCCTTCCCCTCTCTCTAGAAATAAATAAATAAATAAATATCTTTATAAAAAACTCGGGAGGGATATCTTAGGAGTGAGGTGCCCCAGCCCCACACCAGGCCCCCCAACCATGGTTCAAGGAAGATAAATCTTCATAACTTCTGTCTGTAAAAACCAGTGGAAACCAGTGGGGATTGAGGCTGTGGGAGACAGAAACTTCTGAAGTCCCAGGCAGTTCCCCTTAAAGGTCTCACACAAAGACTTACTTGAACTTACTCCCTCTGAGCTTCAGCATGGGGGCAGCAGATTAGGAAGACTAGCAGATTAGCAGATTAGGGAGCACTAGACACATGCAGGGAGGAGCTGAGTCGTCTGGCATCCGGGCGAGAGCTGGGGGTCAGCTTTCTCCTGGACAGAAGTGCTGGCAGAGGCTATTGTTTCTTTTCTGGGCCTTCACCCCACAGAGCTGGCAGGCAGGCACCACACCTGAGACTCCATCAACCTGGTTCACACCGTTTGCCCCACCCTGGTGATTCCTTGAGACCCTGCCCCACCCAACTTTCAGGCCTATCCAAGCAGTTTCTGGTGGCTTTTCCATGTGAACAGCTTGTCTTGGCCCATGCTTTAGATTTTCCTAAATTCTTTCAAACAAGCAATACCTGGCTTCAGTGAGCCCCCTATCTCTTGCTAATTTTCCCCAGGCAGACCTGGCACTTGCAGCAGCCAGCCTTTGTTCATAGCTTGGCCTTCCCTGGGCACCTCCAAGCCCAGCATAAGTAGCAGCCATCTACTGATTATTTTTGTAACTTATGCTGTGTGACCCCAGACAGAACACAAGCAGCGGCTGACCTTGGATGTGCCAAGAGCAACCAAGGCTCAACTATAAGAGAAGGGTATACACAGTTCACAGAATAGGTGCACCTTGAGTACCCACTGTAGGTAATAGAGGGGACTGTGCCATGGGACCCTACAGGAAACCTACTACATTAGGCCACTCTACCAAGCCTAGGAGACATAGCAAGTCTACCTAATACATAGAAACAAACACAGGGCTGCTGCCAAAATGAGGAGGCAAAGAAACATGGCTCAGATGAAAGAACAGAACAAAACTCCAGAAAAAGAACTAGACAAAATGAAGACAAGCAATCGACTAGATGCAGAGGTCAAAACACTGGTTATATGGATGCTCAATGAACTTAGAACCTCAAGAGTATAAAAAAGATCCAATCAAAAGTGAAGGATACACTAATTGAAATAACAATTTACAGAGAATCAGAAGAGGAGATAAAGCCGAGAATCGAATCAATGATTTGGAATATAAGGAAGCAAAAAACAACCAATCAGAACAACAAGGAGAAAAAATAATCAAAGAAAAAATGGGCATAGTGTAAGAAGCCTCTGGAACAACTTCAAGCATTCCAACATTTGCATCATAGGGGTGCCAGACGAAGAAGAGAGAGAGCACAAGAAATTGAAAACCTATTTGAAAAAATAAAGACAGAAAACTTCCCTAACTTAGAGAAGGAAATAGACATACAACTCCAGGAAGTAAAGAGTCCCAAATAAGATTAACTGAAAGAGGACCACACGAAGACACATCATAATTAAAACGACAAGGGTAAGATACAAAGAAAGAATCTTAAAAGCAGCTAGTGAAAAGTAGTTAGCTACCTACAAGGGAGCTCCCATAAGACCCATAAGACTATCAGCGGATTTTTCTAAAGAAACTTTGTAGGCAAGAAGGAACTGGCAAGAAATATTCAATGTGATGAAAAGATAGGGCCTACAACCAAGATTGATCTATCCAGCAAAGCTATAACTTAGAATCAAAAGATAGATAAAGAGCTTCCCAGACAGGAAAAGCTAAAGGAGTTCATCACTACCAAACTGGTACTATGTGAAATGTTAAAGGGTCTTATTTAAGAAGAATATAAAAAGTATGAACAATAAAATGGAAATAAATACATATCTACCAAAAATTGAATCTAAAAAAAAACCCAAAATAAACAAACAAGCAGAACGGAAACAGAATCATAGATATAGAGAACATTTTGTTGGTTGCCAGATGGGTGGGGGGTTGGGAGATGAGCAAAAAAGGTGAAGAAGGGATTAAGAAGTACAAACTGGTAGTTACAGAATAGTCATGGGGATGTGAAGTACATTATAGGGAACAGAGTAGCCAAACAATATATATGTATGACCCATGGACATAGACAATGATGTAGGATTGCCTGAGGGAGTGGGGGGTGCTTGGTGGAGGGGGTCAAAGGGGAAAATAGTAATAGGGGACATAGTAAGGGAACATCTGTAATAGCATCAACAAAATATAATTTAAAAAATCTCTAAATATTTTTTCTTATTTCCTCATCCAGGAAATTACAGGGTATTGCTGGCATTTCAATGAATTTTTAGTTAAGAAATTAAAAGTTAGCCCTGGCTGGGGTGGTTCAGTGGTTGAGTGCAGGCCTGGGAACCAAAGGGTCACTGGTTCAATTTTCAGTCAGAGCATAGGCCTGGGTTGCGGGCCAGGACCGCAACAGGGGGTGCGTGTGAGGCAACCACATACCGGTATTTCTCTCCTTTTCTTTCTCCCTCCCCCTGCTAAAAATAAATAAATAAAATATTTAAAAATTATTTTTAAAAGGTAATAACTATCTATACAGCCTCGTTTCTAAGAAAGTTTAATTGAAATTAAATTTCAACACCCCACATAACAAGCTACATCACGGAGAAGACTACATGGCTCATGTTTTGTGCCAATCTTCTTTGTAAATTCCCCTCTTCTCACTGTGGACTCAAGTAACTGAGGCATCTGGTGTCCAGTCCTAATAAAAACAAATTTCCACTGATTCTGGGATTAAAGAATCCACCAAATCTGTTTTATGGTACTTGTGAGCAAAATCACGAATTTCCCGCCCAAGTGCAAAACACTTTCATGTTACAGAAGCTCAAGAAATGTTGCCCACATCTAATGTTCTTGTTATAATAGTGTTCCCACTCACAGGGATAAAACTCATTCCCTCAGTCCCATCTCATCATCCTCCAACTTTTTAAAACAATTGTCCCAGGTAGAAGATGCATGTTTTCTTCAATGGCATTTGAGTCTAGATCATACCTTGTTTTCTGGATTTCACTAAGAATGTCCTTCCAGAAGAATGTACATATAAACAAAAAGTATTTAAAGTATTTTCCATATACATAAAACATATATTATGTAATATATAAAATATACAAACAATATGTCATATGAAATGTCTATGCACAAATAATATGTGTGCATTTCTATCACACAATAAATAATGTTCATATAACTTTTTAAAGTGGATTCTATCTTAAATCTGACACCAAAAGCAAAATCAACAAAAGGGGAAAATAGGTAAGTTGGACATCATCGAAGTTAAAAAGTTTCGTGTTTCAAAGGATGTTGTCAAGAAAACAAAAACATAACTGTCAGAATGGTAGAAAATATTTGAAGATCATATATTTGATAAATGGCTTTTACATAGAATATATGAAGTATAAATAAATACAGAAAGAGATGCTCAATGCCTAATCATCAGGAAAACACAAATCAAAATTGCAATAAGAAACCACTTCACACCCAGCAGAGTGGCTACAATAAGAAAGACAGATAATAACAAGTGTTGGTGAGGATGCAGAGAAAACAGACCCCCTGAGCACTGCTGGTGGTGATGTAAACCAGCCGCTCTGGAAACAGTCTGGAAACTCCTCAGAAGATTAAACAGAGATATTATGGGACCCAGCAATTCCACTCCTAGGTATTTGCCTAAGCGAAATGAAAGCATATGGCTACCCATGGGCTGGCACACAAGTGTTCATAACAGCATTTTTCATAAGAGCAAAGAAGTGTAAACAGCCCAAATGTCCATCAACTGATGATGGATAAATAAAATGTGGTATATCCATACTGTGGAATATTATTTGGCCATTAGAAGGAATGAAGTACTGAAACATGAATATAAAAAGAACAAAACCTTGAAAACATTACACTAAGAAAAAGAAGCCGGACACAGATCACATAGTGCATGATTCTAGTTACATAAAATGCCTAGATTAGGCAAATCTATAAAGACAAAAAGTAGATTAGTGATGCTTAGGGCTAGTTGGGGGAAAATTGAGAGTGACTCCTAATGGTATTGAGTTTTTTTGGTGGGGGCAAGGAAAATATTATAAAATTGATTGTGGTGATAGTTGTAGAACTATGCGAATATTCTAAAAGCCATTAAATTGCCCTGGCTGGTGTGGCTCAGTGGATTGAGTGCCGGCCTATGAACCAAAGGGTTGCTGGTTCTATTTCCAGTCAGGGCACATGCCTGGGTTGTGGGCCGGTTCTGGGGCAGGAGGGGTGGCAGGGGCGTGCAAGAGGCAACCCACAGCGATGTTTCTCTCCCTCTCTTTCTCCCTTCCTTCCCCTCTCTGAAAATAAATAAAATCTTTTAAAAAATAAAAACCATTGAATTATATACTTTAAATGAGCAGAGTGTATAAAGTATATCTCAAAAAAGCTGTTATTGAAAAGCGAATGATAAGTAGTAACATATTTAAATAATCAGCACAATGATATTTTAAATGCTCTGTAATGATATTTTAAATGCTCAGGCCCTAAACATCTTTATAACCCCTATTTCTATTCATCTCACAAAAGCTAAGGCAACCTCCCTGGACGTCTCCACACAGGAATGTGTAAAGATCACTGCTGAAGTCAATCCTTCCAGATGAAAATAGATCTCATTCATTTTACAAAGAAAAATCCAAGTTCTCTATTGTGTGGGTGGGTAGGAACCTCAGAAATATATCAACCAACCAAATTAAAGGGATAAAAAGAAAATGGGGCAGGAGGATAAATAGAAACCCATCTGCAGCCCTGTCTAAGCCATGCTGACTTCTCTGGGCCCACACGCTACCTCTGTTAATGAGGATAATAATCGTGCATCCGGATTTTACACCAGGTTGCCATAGGGTTGTTGTGAAGATCCGAGACTGTCCGCCAGTAATGGTGGGTGAGCTGTTGTCCTAGTTTACCAAGTTTCCAGGATGTGCAACTTTCCACCGGAAAACTGAAACAGTTCAGAGAAAAGTGGAATGAATCGGTTGTCTTACTACCAATTGAGTTGGTAATGTCCAAGGTAGACTTCGGAGCACAGAAAGATACACACACATGAACATGTGTCTGCATCAATATTCAGCTCATTTAAGTTTTTAAAAATGTAAGCTTGAAGTCTACCTATAAATATGGTTATTTTGTTCATAGTATATGTATTCAAAAGTATATTAATATACAAATAAGAATAATCATTTTTTCTCATCCTTAAACTAATATTTCATTAACCTGTAAATTAAAAAGATTATATTCCCCTAAACTCTTTATTTAAATTGACCTACTAAATCCCTTAAAACTTCTAAACAATGTTTACAAATTTAATGTTAGATCCCATCAGGCATTTCAGTTGCCTCACGGAATAAATTCAGAGATTTAACAAACAAAATCATACTAAATTCATCAAAAAGTAATAAATACATTAAATAAAATTATAGATGTACTAAATCAAGTGCACTTGAACATTCAGACTCTATTGACATAATATTATCTTGATACTTTCTAATTAAAGTTTCTTAATTTTTCCAATAGCACAAGTAACAAGCACTCACAGATTATAATGACGATTATAAAACTTACTGTGAACTCTATTTTTTAAGTGCTGGTCAATTTACTTTATTGGGCCCTAACTTTTTTCTCTCCCTTCCCATGGCTCTGACGGCTGTTATCCAACCCAAGTGCAGAGCTGAAGTCTCAGATCCATGGACCATGATGAACCCAGGGCCCAGAATGCATGTCCCTGAGATGCCGACCCCATGCCTGTTTACATGCTGTGTCTCATTTCAGACTATGCGACTCTAAGCCCATGGGTCCCCATTCCAAATTTCTCTCCTAACCTCTTCTCTAACTTTTAATTTTCTGATTTGAATTGAAGAGATTCTGAATCCTATGTTGCTCCACCGTCCCGTTCTACATTGAAGAAATGTTTCCTTTCTTTACACCTGCCTTAAATGTTGTGTAAACATAAGGAAATATACACTTGAAATGTCACTTGCATTATTATGTGGTCAACATGTATTAGCTTCTTCAAATTAATTCTCAATGAACACTTGTTAAGATGCAAAAGAGTGAATCAAAGTTTTAATAGTTGTATTTACAGAAACAGCAAGATGACACTAGTAATTCATCTAGAAGAGAAAGCAAACAGGAGTGATAAGGAAAATTCCAAAGGGAATAGGGATGGGCAAGACTTAGATACTGAAAGTTAGTAAACAGTTACTGTGGCCAAAAACATATGGTGTCAGTGCAATAACTGACAGGCTGCTTAAGTGAACAGAAACAAAAGTCATGAAACTGATACTGACATGTAAGATTGTGTCGTTTAAAGGAAAGAACACCAACCAATGAAAAAGCAAATGGTCTGTTAAACAAATGATGCTGAGACGATAGTCCATTTGGGGAAATATGTGAAGATTGGTTTGCCTGATACACCAAAGTAAATTTCAGTGACTTACAGAGTGCAGTGGAAAAAATAAAATCAGAAATACAACATAAAAACTAAGTGCATGTATATCTGATATCTGGAAAAAAATGTATATTCCGAGCACAAAATGATGGTGGAAATATCACAAAGAAAAAAACTGAGTATGGATTTACAAAAATTGACAATTTCTATATGATGCAAAATACCACAAACAAGGCTACTCACACACACACACAGAGCAACGACGAGAAAGTGCCAGCACACCACATGTGCACACATGTGGTTCGTGTCTGTTGGCAAACATTGCCTAGGAATCTATAAGAAGAAAATATTCTCCCCCCTTTCACATCCCCAGCAAAAAGGAGCATAAAAAGCTTCTACTGCTGAGATGGAGCCAGGAACCAGGAAAGCAAAGATAAAATATCAAATACCAAAAACAAGATTTTTAAAAAGTTTGGAAATCTGTCCGGAAGTGGAGATAAGCAAGCCAATAATCCCACTCGATAACATTCGCAGAATGAAACCACTGACAGGAGACAGCTGGGAGCTCAGCATTGTTTGAGTCAACAAGCATTTCTGCTAAAATGGACGAACAGGCCAAGGTGTGCTTAGGTATTTGACATAAAATGATTTAAAATGTTGTATCCTTGTAAGGCTTAATTAGTAACGTCTCTGGCCAGGATTCTACTAACCATTATTTGCACACTTTTCCAGAGCAATAACAGATGTTTACAGTAATGACTAAGGAATTGTATGTTTTTGAAGTTTCTTTTCAACCATCTTTTCTCAACGAAAATCTGGCCACCCTGTCACTATAGAATGTATTTTATCACAAATATTTGTGTTAAGAAACACCTGCATGGCACACAAGGTAATTCTATTAATTGTTCCATTCATGACTGCTTTTATATACAGATATTTTACTACAACTTAATATTCCTTTATCTGAAATGTAGAGAATGGGATTAAACGAAGCTATTGTTTAATAGCGAAAGAGTAAGGAAACAGTCAGTTTAGCTGAGGACATGCGGCCAAATTAGAAAATGTAAAAAGTCCCTAAATGCCAGAGAAGATCCTCAATGAGCACAAGTCCGAAGGGACTGACTGCAACGTGTTTATTTGTCGATTGTGCGAAAAGCTGCATTTTCTGTTTTGTCCAACAGGTGGCACTGCACTAGCGCCCAGCCTCGTGAACGACGGCTGGGGAAAGAAAGCCGCCTGGAACCACCACGACCACTTCCTGTAGCAGCGATCATGGGATCCATTTTTTTGTCTGTTTGATTGTGGCCTTCAAGAACGTCACTTTGTCACAAAACATAGCAACACAGGACCACACACAGGAAGGCACTTCATAAAGTGTATGTGTTGAGGCTGACTCAAATTGTTCTTCCTAAAGCTAAATTCATTTATTCATTCACTCATTTTTCTCGTCAGTAAGTATTTTTGTGATACCTGTCATTTGTCAGGCCCCATGCTTGGTGCTAGAGATATAACTGTTGGAAAAAAAACACGGGCCATGTTTTTATGGTCCTTAAGGTTTAGTGGAGGGAACAGAGATTACTGAAATGCTCACATTAATGAAATAATTGTGAACCATGGTAAGTGATTCAAAATATCACTTGCACAAGCCACATAACCAAAGTAGAAAGCCTGCGTAAATATGGACTAAATTCTGTACAGACTGAGATAGGAATTGTCTAAAATGTGAAAATCTACCCTGTGCATATCTATTAGGCTGTTAGGAATATCTGTGACACTATTTAAAATCACCCTCTAGCCTCACCTTGGGAACCAATACAAACAAGAACTAATAGACACAAGAAAAGTGTCCCATTCATTTCCCACTAAACCTTACACTTCAGCCAAAGTCTAGGACGGTTTCAAACTTGCTCTCCTAAGTGGCTATCCTGCCCCTAGCCACTCACCCTCAAAATGCAGTAACTCGATCAGAGGCTGCACATAACCTACAACTTAAATTTCCCAAACATGGTTTTCTTCATATCAGTTCCCTTCTCATGGAACAAACACTCCAACTCTCTCGGAGCTGACATTCTCACCCTGTTACTCAAGGATCTCCGTGATGTGTGCTCACTTCCTCGGCCCCTGCACAAGCCCTGGAGGCAAAAATGTGCACCTACAGCCCCCAGAAGAGCCCTGCCGCCTCCCTTCCCTGCCTCTTTTCTATGCCTTTGATTCATGCCTTTTCAGGCGTCAGAAGTGGCTTTCTCTCTTACCAATAAATGATACCTCCTTAAGTAAAATCACCAACCTTCTGGTGTTAAATGTCCTTTCTTTAAAGAAAATAAATAAACCTTGAGTGTAAAAACAGTGGGCTTTTTAAAAAACATATACTTGCTTGGCAAAATAAAAAGTTGATAACCCGATATCATTCCTCCCAGTAAAAACATTTTCTTCAAGCCGTAGAATCAGGGAGGCATGGTCATACATAGATGTCTCCCTTCATAGGCTCAGGGCCTGGCTCCACTTGGGGAGAAACTGAGCCCACACCTGGGAGGACTGTCCCAGTCTGCAGGCCCCTGTGAGTCCAGGCCAAGGAACCTGGAGGATGGAAAAGAGCCCTTTCTTCTGTTTGTTAAGATTTGCCCTCAGAGTTCTGGTTTCCTGTCTGAGGACCTGCATCTTCTTCTGGCCATTGACTGGACAGACTCGGTCTGCCCACAGGGCTGCGGCCTCGGCCTCGAAGGCCTCTGTGCAGCAACCACATGAGAACATGGTGTGGGGGGGCTGGGGGAGAATCATCAATATATATATAAGGGTGACAGTAGTTTTGAAATACCCACTTATGCTGCTTTCTTTCATACAGGGGTGGGTAGAAGTAGGTTAATAATAATAAATAATACAATAATAAATAACTAAAAAATACGGGAACAGGCTGTGTTTTGTATACTCATGACTGTAAACCTACCTTTGTCCACTCTTGTGCTTCCTTACCTTGACCTGTCTCCCTGGCCAATATTTGCAGAGGTTTCCACTGGCCTTGGGGAGGTTTAGGGTTATTACAGAAGTGACACAAACAAAGAGAGAGAGAGAGAGAGACAGAGATAGAGAGAAAGAAAGAAAGAAAGAAAGAAAGAAAGAAAGAAAGAAAGAAAGAAAGAAAGAAAGAAAAATGTAATTACCAGCTTTCAAATAGGATTCTAGGATTTTTCAGCCATATAATCTTACAGGCTCAGCTTTGTAAGAGAGAGAAGAGAAGAGATATCCTAGCTTCTTGTATTTCTCTTGTTGGCATATCACAAAATAACTTGACCACGGTTTTACACAGGGAAGTCCTGGAGTAGACAGGAAAAGAAAGAGGAACATCCACCCTGTCAGTCCTAGTGGAGTACGTAAGGGGGAAAAAGGAGAGAGAGGTGGCAGGGACACAAGAGGTGACCCCAACCTCCCTTCTCTGGATTCCGCCCAGAGAGGGGGGCTTTGCTAAGTAGGTGGAGGGCTCCTAAAGACTTCTCTGGGACTCTGGGAAGGGCTCACCTTGCAGGTTGGCTGGCACCACCCCGGGAGTGGCTATGTCTAGGTTTAACTCAACAGCACAGTTTGATTCTGCAGGGAGAGGGGGGCGGATATCATCTTTTCTAGGCTGCTCCCAGAACCAGTAGGGAATAAACTGGACAAGGAGTTCCCACCTGCCCCAGAGGCCTGGAAAGTCGCAGAGGTGAGAGTCAACAGGACTCCAGGCGCCAGCCATCACGAGGGAAAAGTGAGTCAGCAACAAGGCTGAGCGTGGATATTCTGGGTGAGAGAGTCAGATGGAGGATGTGGGGTCTGTAGCAGCAGCCAGAGCAGAGACTGAGTCATCAGGGAGCCCTAGCAGGTTTTCAGTCCAGGAGGAACCACAGGTCCTGTAGACATGTCCTCAACAGCAGTTGCTCACAGAACTCCCAGGGATGGGGTGGATATAACCCAGGGAGTGTCCAGACCACCCACCCACAAGCAGCGAGCAGAAAAGATGCAGAAGGTGCTGCATGACCTGAGGATCCCATCTTCTCTATGTGCCTAGGGAGTGCGTTAGCTGGAACTCCACCCCAAACCCAGACACCATCCCAAAAAGCCAGGAAGGGAGGATTCAGATATCTAAGACACTAAGCTTTTTTATATAAAGAGATGGACTATTTACCTAAAATGTCTATTTAAATTGTTTTGCCAGAGTATTTTCTCTTCTATTCAGCAATTGGAGGTTCATAAGGAAGAATAATTTTTAGATAAATAAAGATGCTACAGATCTTCTCTGCACATTTGTGAGGAGGGTGAAAAAAACCTGCTACCCTTCGCACATATTGGTATTGCCAGCCTTTCCCATCCTCCTCCTGCTTCTAAATTTGGTGCTGCTTGGGCCGCTCAGCTCCTCCCATCCACCCACACCCAACTGTGCAGAAGACCGTGGAGGGTCCAGACTGGATTTCTGGGATTTTCAATGCAGAATCGGGGAAATGGGAGAGGACGAGAAGTGGTATAAGCCACATGGGTAGAATCTAAGGAGAAAAGAATGAAAAAACAGCTCCTCTTGCAAGAAGCCATGGGGAACAGGGGCCAGGAGCATGTGCAGACACATCAGGTGGGGGTAGGGGAGGGGCAGAGAGACGCAGAGTGAGGCACGCTGTTCTGGGGAAATAGAGTGAGGAATGTTAGACATTTGAGGAGACGGCAGATTACACACTTGCATCTCATTTATACCCTTTTGGATTTCGATTCCACTCTCCCATCAGCCCTTCCATGCACTGTATCCATGTTCACTGAAGGAAGAAGGTAAAGGGCCACAGAGAGAAGGTATGGTGTCATTGTCATCTGTCCCTTCTACCAGAAAAGCAAAAGCCTTCTGGAAGCCGGAAGAGGGCTCCCTCTCGTACCTCATTAGGTCACATAACCAGCTCTAGCTGTCAGAAAAGCAGCATTTAGCTTTACTGACCTCTACGGTGAAGCAGCAATGCAGAAGGACCCTCATGGCTCTGGACCCAGTCGGAGGGGAGATGCCCAAAGTGACGTCCCCAGGCCAGGGCTGTGGTCAGTTGCCTTCCAGGTGGCTTCTTTCTGCCTTTGGTAGAAAGAGGATAAGATCAAGAATGTAAAGAGATAATGAAGCCCTGACCCTTTATAACATGTGTTAGTATAGTATTTTTGTTGTTGTAAATTGTTTTTTTTTTAATCTAATTCTTTCTAGATAAAAGTATCTGTTGAGTTAACTATAACAGAAAAGTCTCCGGCTTCCGGCCTGGCATCTTTGTCTAGCTGGAGGCCTGATGGGAAAAGTGATGAGAACCAAAGTTGAGAGTTGATTTCATGAGAGACCCTGAGCCCAAGCAATGCTGTTTGGGGGCTTAGAACTGGAGGAGATGACCTTTCTTACCAGTTTTGCTGACGCTGACACCTGGGAGCTCTGTAGGCTCTGAGGGACAGTGTTCTTGGGTTGGGCCTTGACATTCTCAGATAGGCATCATAAAGTGGTGAGAATCCCTCAGGCTACTTCCTGAGCAGACAGAGACAAAGGGAAGCAAGAGCAGGAAAAGAACATAACAAAGCCTGCATCCCCCACTCTGCTAATGCTGGATCTAACCGAGCACTGGGGCACTCCTGGAAATAAATCACCAGGAGAGGTTGAATTATTCAGGCAAGTGGAAGGTGGAGGCAAAATCAAGAACTTTGGGTTACTGATGTTAGGGTTTCATGTGAAGCCACAGGCTGATATGATTGCCTGGAGAGCTGACCATAATAACAAGTATGAAAACAACTTGCTACTTTGAAATCGGGTTTTCCAATTTCCACAATAACCCATGAAACACGGAAGATGTTTAGATCTAGCCCACCACTAGACAGCAGTTCATGACCCATGAGCTTCTGCTGTCCTTGGCGTCTCTGCCAAAAATGAGCTGCTTGTGACACACACAGCCCTAGCCCAAGGGAAGGATTGCAAACCCCAGAGCCTGCCTCC
This sequence comes from Sturnira hondurensis, assembly GCF_014824575.4. NCBI lineage: Eukaryota > Metazoa > Chordata > Mammalia > Chiroptera > Phyllostomidae > Sturnira > Sturnira hondurensis. The sequence continues at coordinate 3,835,203 of NW_028073498.1, read as the reverse complement.
TTCCTTTTCTCCTTCCTCATCTGACTTCTGAGATGTTGCCTTTTCTCTGCACCTAAGCTTGCTGCAACGCCCAGGCTCAGCCCAACATGATTATGTGGTTTGCTCTGGTTTTCCTTGTGGGTTTTAAATTCAGAATGCTGAGTTCATTTATTAGCAGTTTCTCTGAATAGGCCATCTCATTCATTTGTTCATTCATTCTTCATTCATTTATTCATTCATCACTCATCAAACAGTAACCGCCTCCTGTGTTCTTTTATGTTTTCTGTACACTAGAGAGGCAGAGACCAATAAAATATTGGCCAGTCTTTGAGAATCTTATATACAGGCAAACCAATAGGAATGGTAAATGTGTTATGAGCACTCAAGTGAATGTATACATGTATACATGCCACTCTAGTGGTAAAAGGAAGAAGATGCAAATTCTATGCGGGTAAACCAGGAGGGAAATCTCAGGCATGACATATACTGAAATATTTTCCGTTGAAATAGAGGTAGGTATGGTAGTCTGGCGGTTCGAGTTGGCTGTCTACACTGTGGCTGATGGCTTCCTTTCTTTCACAAGAGAATATTGGTTTGGTTCGGCTCTTGGTTCTCAGACAGCAATTCACTTTTGGCAGGAGAGTCCAATTTCCAGATCCAGGGACTATCGATCAGGCTGAAGCAATTATATATTCATCATGATTATGAACGAGATTTAGGAACAATACACCTGGTCAGGGTGGGAAGGAGCATTGGGGGAGGGGAGTAACCTCCAGGAAAAAAAAAAACAACCCCATGTGGAAAGGGTTTTTCTCCCTGATAAAAAAAACAGAAGAAAATGTTTCTTTCTGCCATTGAATGTGAAGATGTTTAGAACTTCGGCAGTCATCTTGGGACCACAAGGCCAAAGCTGAAAGACTTGCATAGAAGCTAAACCAGAACCTCCTGGTAGAGTTGATGAATTAGTCATTTGTGGTCTGTGGACTTAAGGACATTTTTTCCACAAGTTTTTACTGCTGTAAAATATACATAACATAAAAGGGATCTTAGCTACTTTTATGTGTACAATTCAGTGGCTTTAACTACATTCATACTGTTTTGCAACCATCACCACCATCCATTTCCAGGACTCCTTTCATCTCACAAAACCAAAACCCCGCGCCCACCAAACAATAACTCTCCAGCCCTCTCCTCCCTCAGCCCCTGGCCGCCACCACGCTACTTTCTGTCTCCAGGATTTTAACTTCTCTAGGGACCTCATGGAAGTAGAATCATACATATTTGTCTTTTGTGACTGGCTTATTTCACTTAATATAATGGTTAGCCTCAAGATTCAGGCATATTCTATAACATATAACGTATTGTATAATAATATAATTACGTCGTATGTATAAACCACATTCGGCTTACCATCATTCATCTTTCAGTGAACACTTGGATTGCTTTCACCTTTTGACTTCTGTGAACGATGCTGCTGTGAACAAGGGTATAAAACTCTCTTTGAGATGATGCTTTCAATTATTCCGGGTATATACCTGGAAGTAGAATTGCTGGGTATCATACAGTAATCCTATCTTAATTTTTTCAAGACCCATAAAGATTTCTTTTTTATAGACAAAACCAACTGTACTTGTTTAAGCCATTCTCTGATAGGCTTTCTGTTACTTGTAGCCAAAGGCCTCTGAAGTGGTCTGAGTGGGGAGAGAATCTCGGACAAAGGGAGCCATTGGGGTACAGCAGATCTGCGCAGAACCGCCCTGCACACTTAGGACACTGCAAAGAGCTGGGCATATCAGCACATAAAGTGCAAGTATCAGTTGTGTCTGTCCTTGAAACAACAGAACCTTCCCTAACCACTTTAAGCAGGAAACCGATGTATTAAATGTATTGAGTAACTAAGATTCTCTTAGAGGATCAAAAAGCCAAGTTGGAAAGCTTTTCACCCAAGAACGATACTTAAGTCACACATCTGGTCAACACCCACAGCACTTCGGTTTGCGCAACATAAAGCAGCTGGGGCCTCAACCAGCAGAGTCTGAGGTCTTTGTGCTATGCCTTGCCATCTTCACCGGCAATGTCTTCTTTCTCATATTTCTCTCCTCTGAATTAAGTCTCTCATGGTGGTAGCTCCCTGGGGGAAACTAAGACACACATATGAATCTCAGGTCCAAGAGACTTTGAACACAGTGTTCTGAGGCTCATCAAAATTCAGTTGAAAAAAGTGTTGTGATTGATTGGCAGTGCATGCCATGGGTGCTACGGAAGCTTGCTATGGAAACAATGTGTGTGCTCCGCCCCCCAAATTCATATGCTGAAGCCCTAATCCCCAGGGTGGCTGTATTTAAAGATGGGGGCTTTAAGGAATTAAGGTTAAATGAAGTCATGAGAGAGGGGCCCTGATCCAATAGGACTAGTGTCCTTATAAGCAGAGATACCAGAGGGCTTGCTCTCTCTCCATGTGCATGCATCAAAGGAAGGCCAGATGAGGACACAGACAGAAGTTGTCATATGAAAGCCAGGAAGAGGACTCTTATCAGAAACTGAATTGGCCAGACCTTAACCTTGGGGCCAGCAACTTGGGCAAGAGCAGAAGGAGCTCAGGAAAAAGGCAAGAATTCAATCTTATCCTCCCCTCCCCTAATCCTACCACATCTCCCCATAAGCCTTCCTGCCTGGGGCAGATGTGAGAAGAGGAGATGTTTTTACTTTGAAGTCAGAAGTTTTGATTATTGTTCTGCACTGGGCACTTATATTACTGACAGGAGTGTCCTGCACAAGACTTCACTCAGGGCAGGAGAGAAATTTAGTCCTAGAGCAGAGAGAGAAGAGTATGGAGAGGGGAATAATTTTTTTTTCACTCTCAGAATTCTGCTTATACAATAAAATGGCTAGTACATGAACTGCTGGCCTCTCCTCCTCCTCCTCCAGACTGCCCTGCTCCTCCAGTCCCTTCCTTCTGGACTCCTCTTTGTCTCCAGGAGCAGCCTATGCTCTCCTTGGCTCACATAAGAGTCTCCTATGGTTCCCTTCGAGAGCCAGCTTTTCCCCTTTCAGACTAAACCCCCAACAGCTTTCTCACCTCTAAAATAGCATGGAAGTTGTTCAGAAGTTGCTCTCACCATCAGGAAGGACTTCCTCTAAGAACTAGGCTCACCCAAACACTCACCACTGGGAAAAACACCCAGTGGGAGATGGCTCTTCCTAGGGCGGCCCTGGAGTAGCGTGGCTGGGTACATGCACTGCATCCAGACTGCATTGGGCCCAACCCCAGATGTCCTACTTGCTAGCTGCCTGAACTGCGGAAGTCTTCTCACCATTCTGCGCTCAAACACATCATCTATAAAATGGAAATTACAATACCAGCAGAACCAACAATAAACAATAGTAATATCAGCCATGTGTGGGTCCACATGCATGGTCCGGCACAAAGTAAGCACTTGGCACATGCCACTATTAGTTCCAGTGACTGGCCAGCGGATAGAGATACTTTTCAGAAAAGTTCCCCCTTGGACTTGCATTGTTAAACCTCCCTTCTCATTTATGTTTTCCCCACCCTGGGTTTTGCAGTAAGATGGGACTTTGAACCAGCTCTGTAGCCAGTTTTTTTCTAGTTCCACCCAACTCTTCTTTCCCCTTGCTTGGAATTTGGGAAAACATAAGGTCACTATCTACCCAACCACCATTCCATTGTCCTCCCACGGCACTGAGGAGGGGACTGTGAGGTGACACATTGATCTCTGACCTGCAGTGAGTGCAGTCAGGTGGGTCGCCAGCCCCATCTGCCTTCGCTGACTGTTGGAGTTGCAAACTCAAACATGTCAGTCAGGTGGGTGACAGGCTCCCAGGCCTCAGGAGACCTTAGCTATGCCTTTAGATTATGAAAATCAGCTGGGCCATGCATGGCCTGAGGTCCTCTGGCCTGGTTCTTGCCACTGGGTGGAACATTTCTCCAGCTTCATGGTGAATGGACAAATCTGCCCGGACAAATAGCATAATTCCTTGAGTACAGAGTAGCAAATGAAACAAGTGCATTTTTTGCCCAACTTTCCAGTTTTCTTTTCGGATCCATTGTATTACCAGTTTGAAAAGACAAGAATGCGGTGGAGGTGGAGTGGATATGCCATCAAGTTCAAAAGCCGTGAGACGGAGAAACAGCTCAAGTCAGACTGGCCTAAGAGCAGAGACTGTGCCTTGGTCCAGCAGTCAGTCTAGTGCCCTCCTCCAGGAACTGAGCAAACCTGAAAATATTTTTAATGGAGGAACTGGAAGCTTTAGGATAAAAACTTGTCCATATTTTTTGGGCACAACCTTGTTATAGCTTAGTTTGCCTTCTTAAGGTAAAATGTTAAAAGTATATTTTGAGTATTCCACACAACTATTCTGAATATTTCCGTTCTCACCTCACCTTCTACCAGTCCAACTTTACCAAAACAAAAGATGCTGGTTGGTTTAGAGGCTGTCTGTACCATGTAACTGAGTGAATAATGCTTAATATACAAACAGTACTCTGATGAGCTGATGGGGAAATCAAGTCAACAGTGACCAAAAAAACTTGCCTTCCTAAGTCCACTAGAAATAACTCTGCCTCAGAAGAGAGTAAAGCCCTATGTAAATAATCTCCACTTAAATACTGAAAAGCAAGCACATTTTTCTTCTCCTGACTCACCAGAAGAAGGTAATAAATAACTCAGGACCAGGAGATACCCCTTTTATTGCTGTGTTAGAGGTTGATGGGTTCTGATTCACAACCATGCTGTGTACATGACAAGTCCTGGAATTAGTTGCTAGCTATAGGGCATCATCTTATGAGAGGCAATGCAGTTTTGAAGCATGCCACCATGCCACCTCAGCCACCATGAAGCAAGGCAGTGTATGTATGGGTGGAAATGACTGAATGGGTTAAAAACTGATGAAGAAAGAGGAAAGGACATAGTAGTGAATGGTTGCTCATCAGAGCAGAGGGGGTAGAGATAGGAGAGGTGGCCTTTAAACACATTCATTAATAATTTGAGGAAGGAAGTGAAGTGCAAGTTTGTGCATGATGCAATATTGTTCCAGTTACTAAACATCATGAAGAAATGAGAGGAACTCTAGATGAATTTAAAACACAATGCAAGGGCAATAAAAGGAAGGAGAGGTAACAGCATTCTTGTAATTGTCCTGTGAGTAAATCTTATTTAGTCTTTATAAAATTTTATTTCCTGACTACTTTACACTAAGGAAACACTGACTTTGCTAAAGATCTATGAAAATCAGGCCAGTATCAGTAACAAAATAATAATGTCCTCAAATGTTTACTCAGAGTTAGAGTAATTAGGAATGATCTTGGATGAAGAAAAAAATAAAGTTGCTGGGTTTTAGTGAAACAGTATGAAAATTCTGAAATCTGCGATAGGAAGACTGCTTGAGAGAAAAAAGTGGAAGGTCACTTCATCTAAAATTCTTTTCATACATTTAGTAACAGTTTATTAATAGAGTTATGGACTTAGGGTTAAGCTAGTGAAAAAAAGAAATTAGGAGACTGTACAGATATTGATATTTTAAAAGGGAACACAGCTTTAAAAACTAGCTTTTAATTTCAAATTGCAGAATATTATGAAAGTTTCCCATTCCTATTTTAACCTTTTTGGACAGGTATGATCATGAATAATAAATACAAGTCAGAATTTTCAAAACAGGTATGGTAATCTTCGAGTCTGCTGAGTGGAGGAAGTAAGTGATTCAATCTATTTATTCAACAGATATTTATTGAAAGAGTTAAAAATGCAAATCTAGGAGAAGAGATAAACAAGTACATAGGCATATGATACCATGTAGAAAGTGATCGATGCCGCAGAACAGCACAAATGAGACCCTCCGTCCACGTGAGAAGGAGATGGATGGATGGATGAGGCAGCCTGCGGCAAGGCAGGAAGAAGGTCAGCCCCAACAGGGTCAGGATGGTGAGAAAAGTGACTCAGCATGCCTGGTGGTAAGAGGAGTTGGGTAGGCTGAGTCTAGTTCCAGTACTGGACCTCTGCGTGAGGAATTTTGACTTTATTCTGCTGTCATTTCTAGCACTCTTCATGGCCTATAGTTAAGCTTGCTGGTCATTGATATTTTTTAGAGTGGACGAGTGACAAACTCCAATTTTTGCTTTAGGAAGATTAATTTAAGGGGTGTGTAGGAGAAACGAGAGGGATGGGAGACCTCTTAGAAAAATTCTAGTCAAGAGCAATTTGAGGCTATGTTTACTGAGTTAATCCTACTACGTGTCCAGTATTCCCCTAAATGCTCCACGCACATACTCTCAATAATTATTCAATCCTGACAATAACCCTTTGAAGGAGGAGTAAGTATAGCATTTCCATTTTACTGATAAAAAACAGATTCAGAAAGGTTGATTACATGTTGTTGTACATATTAAAGTGGTAGAATTAGGCTCCGACCCAAGCCTGCCTGTCTCATAAGCTCATGTCTTTTTAAAAACAAACAAAAAACCAAACACTATAACATGTCGATACTATTCAAATGACTATTTTAATGAAGACCATGACAGGGAATGGAAGGAAGGGAAGGGAGAGGAGATTTTGGCAGAGTCAGAAGGATGTGACAACTGAAAACAGTATGATGACAAGGGATTTAAAAGAGTTGAAGTTTTTAGCCCAGATAACAGAAGATTGCTGTAAACTCAGCTTTGAAACGGAAAGTAGGAAATCAAGTGTCAGACTTACCATTTGAAATGACAGCAAAACATCCACATAAAAGAGGTAAGTTCACTTGCTCCAAAATGTGTAAATATCATGTAGAGATCACCAGCAACACACCCAAAATCAGAAGTGTCACTCCTCAGTGACACACACATACTGAGGCTATTCTCTCTGGCTGTTCAGCCTTTGCCCAGTGGTTTCTACCCCTTGTCACGTTTCTGCCTCTCCTGGCTCCTCTTCAGTTCACCCCTCAGTGCCTTTTCCAGGAAGGCTCCCCAGTTTCCTGATCTGAGTTCTTTTCTCCCAGTGCTTCTGTCCTTTTTTGTCTCCCCATAGACTGAGCTGCTGGAGGTCTGGGGCTCTCTTCACTCTGACCGTTTTTTAGTCTCTGAGGCTATCACTAATGCTGAACCTCAAAAAATGTTTGTTGACAGACTGATTGACTCCTATTGTTGGCCTGGAAAAGGCCAACTTAAAGGCCAACTCTGCCCTATTAAGTCACAGTTTCTTCCTTCTCAGGGCACTTCAGCGAACACCTCAAGACCAGGAAATCGTTTTCCTCATCACATACCAGGGTATTATTCATGCAGTTTACTCACTGCAGAGTTCCCTTGATATAAAGCTAACCACTAGTAAAAGATTGAAGAATTACCTAGTGTCAATCAACTTTTTAACAAGCCCATTTATGGAAAGGGGGCGTTGTGGGGAGATCCAACCCTTCTTTGCTGTTTCTGAAATACACCAGTGGGAGTAAAGGCGTCAGAATTCCTCTGCGGGAGAGTGTCAGGCACTGCACTCATGTTGTAACTGGGGACTATGATCTTTTTCACCAGCTTTTGCAAAGCAATGTTCTTAAAAATAAGGATTTGCGTGTGTGTAGTGTGTGGTGTGTGGCTTGGGAGTAGGGGACATATGGATATTATTGAGAAAATCTCTAATGCACCTCTTTAGAATAAGCGAGTTTTGAGGTCCACCGAACTGTCAAATTCCATTCTATTAGTTCCCTTGAGCGTTAGGAAGTATGGAAGTCCGCCGGTGCAGAGAGCCTAGTCTAATTACCAGGAGGATTTGGGGATTTCGGGAGGCCCGGGATTTTCCCTAAGTGGGTTTTAAGGCTGCTCAGAGCCACGACTTGGCGCCTCACTTGGCCAACACCTGGGCTTTTATTCGGCGGCGAACAGGAGGAAAGCCAGAAGTTCGGTTCCCGCGGAGGCGGGAGCGCGGGTTCGGGGTCGGGGCGCGGAGACTCCGGGCCCGGGCGCGGCGGGGGCGGGGCCGCGACGGGGCGGGGCGGCAGCGGAGGCCGGGGGCGGGGCCAGGCGCGCGGCTAGCACTCTCTGGGGGCCGCTGGGCTCCGCCTCGCTGGGCTACGCAGGCGGCGGGGCTGCGGCACGGGCCGGGTAGCACCATGGCGGCGGCGGCGGCAGCAGCGCTTGATGCTGCGGCGCCTTCTTTCGAAGCGCTGGCGGCGACTGCGACGGTAGAGCCCGAAGCTGGGGACGAGGACAGTCGCGAGGTCCGAGTGCTGCAGAGTCTGCGGGGCAAGATCTGTAAGTGGGGGGACTGGCTGACGGGACCCACCCAGCGGCGGCGCGGCCGCGGGGCTGAGGGGGCGGCGTGCGCGCGGGGGTGGCGGCGCCGAGCCGCGCTGGGGTCGAGGGAACGTGAGGGGGCCTGGGCGGGGGCCTTGTCTGGGCGAGAAGCGTGGGGAGAGCGAGCGTGGGTGAGGCTGGAAGAGGGGTGTGTTGGGGGAGGCGTCGCCCGGACAGGGCGGCGTGGGCTAGGCTGCCCCTGTCGGGAGGGAGAAGAGAGCCGAGAAACTGTCCCGGGCTGGGGCGCCTGGGCCGCGTCGGCCTGAGGGGCTCGTCTTGGGGGCGCGGCCTGGACGCGCGGACGCCCCTGCTTGGGGCGCGGGCCGGGGGCGTGAGGCGCTTCCGGCCGCCCTCAGTCGCAGGCCTGCGGGCGGCTGCGGGCGCCCTGGAGCAGCCGGGAGGTGGGAGCCGAGCGGTAATTACCGGAGGCGCGGCCGGAGGAGGAGGGCGGGGAAGTGGGGCTGGCCGGGAGGGGAAGGGGCTGCCTGTTTCCTGGGCCCACGATCCTGGGCGAGGTTGAAAAAGGCGCCCCAGCCAGGAGGAAACAGGCCGCTCTGGGACTCGAGTGGCCTCCGCGCTGGTGTTCGGGAGGGGTCGGGGCCAGACACCTGTACTCGCCCCACTTGAATCGAGAGACGGCGTGCCTGAGTTCAGGCAGGATGTAGTGGCTTCCTGTGAGCAGGTCTCAAAACACAGTCATCCAACCAGGTCTCTTAACCCACTTAATTCATTTCCTTCTCATACATTTATGAACGGGCCATTCTACTTGACTTAATACAAAATTTTGCTTAGAGCATTATCATACGCCATTTGAGTCCAGTCATCTGAACATTTATTTTGGGGGAAAAAGTGACCCTTTGGCATCAAATTGCCATGTTTTTCCACAGTAGTTTATTCAGAGGAAACACTTTTTTTCCTATTTGTAAGATATATCAATAAGCTTTGTTTTTGCTTTTGTCAGATATTAGATTTCTTGATTCAGTATCTTCAGACTGGAAACATGCTTCATGTTTCATGTAAATAAACCTTAGTTATGACGAGTACTTTTCACTTTGTATGAAGAAAATCAAATAGCATTCAAATGGCTAACAATCCTGTTTCTTACACAGGATGTAGATTTTCCTCTTTGTAAATAGTGATGTTATTAATTGAGCTTGGATTCTCCCACTGCCCTCTTTTCAAGTTGAGAGCAAGTACTTGAGATTTTATGAAACCTTAGAAGCAGTTACATTAAATTTTTTCACCTTTCGGTACCCAGTAGTCCTCAGGCCCTTAAGGGAGTATAGTTCTTAAGACCTGAAAAATGACGCCAGAAAAGTAGATCTTGTCTGTATCCAGCTTCCCAGCATTGAAGTTCCATTCTAGGGTATAAAATCTTTTTAAGAATTCAAATGGTCTTTACTTAATATTTGTATATATCTAATTTAATATTCGGGAAAACTATAAATGGGCCAGAGTTTCCCACTTGATCTAATTTTCCAATTTTTTTACCACTTTACATTTTAGTGTCACTCGATACTAGGCGCTCTCCATTGGAGCCTCACTGATTTACATAGCTGCCGATTATACCGTGGAAGTACATATACACATATCTTGGAGTTGAGGGTTGGGGTTAGGCTGTTTCCAGAGGGACTTAGCTGTCCTGCACTTTCACATATTCCTTTGCAGATACCACTTAAGAGATATAACTGTAAGTGAAACTTGGACCAACAAATAAGAAAACACAACTTTGTTTCTATGGCTTAGAGCAACCCCACTACCCAGCAGTGGAGACTGATCTGGAATGATATTACCACTTTGACCATATCTAATTTAAAGTATTACATCTGTTATCTCTGTTTCTTGCTTTTTGAATTGCTCAGCTTATAGCTTAGGTCATAGAGTGTCTGCTTCATAGGAGAGAATGTACTAGGATACTTATATATGAAACTTCTCCCCACCTTCCTCATCACTTCTTTGCTCTCCTTTTAGCTGGTATAATCCAGAGCTGGTTGACATTCAGGACACTGTGAAGAAATGCTATTTTCTGTTTGCTTGAAACTGATGTGGGTTTTGCATGGTGGGTGTTGGGGGGACTGGAAGAGTCATTAGCAGGTACTAAAGTCACAGAAATGGGATGATGGTGGTTGTGACACTGAAGACACTAAGCATCTTAGGGGGTGGAGGTAACCATGTCAGCTTTCCTTTTCACCATACTGGGAGACCTTGGAGGAAAGCCTCATAGTGCCCACTAGCTTGGAGATGTGCTGGCAGAATCCACACTGCTGACTGAAGAGTCTCAGATCTGGAGAATTAGAGATCCATAGGGCCAAGAGGGACCTTGAACGGAAATGTCCTTTTTTCTGAACTGGGGTAGGACCCGTCAACTCCAGACCATACCAAAAAAGTGGGTATGGGTTAATTTATATATCTTTAAAGTTCTAGAGATAATAGGGCACAACCTTTTTTAGGGGTTTCATTCCAGTATTTATTAGTTTTCCCATATAGTTCACAAAGTGAAATACCAGGTTGACAGATTGAAAACCCATTTTGTGGTGTCTGTATCAAATAATCAACTGCCATTAGCAAATCCAGTGTTGGCTGACAATATTTTTTGTCTTACATGCTTATCCCAAATTCCCTTAGGTCCTTTTAGTGTACTAGGAAACCATGGCAGTTCCAAACGGCCTGCTTCGTTAATATTCAAGAGGCAGGTTTGGTTGTTGGATGTCCTACAGTTGTCATGTGAACCCTTGATGAAAGAAATTAAGGGTTACTTCAGACGCCATCCTTTGGTCTGAACTCCTGTGCAGTGAGCAGCAGGTATGCTAGCACAGCTGAAACAATTTTCCATTGCCTTCCCACCCCCCCCTCCCCAAACACACACACACACACACGCACATACATACAGGTGAAAAAAGGGGATTAGGGCCTTCTCCTTTATACTTTCAGGCTTCATGCTGTTATTTTATAGTGTCCTTTTTGTTTACTGCTTTTCGTTAGTAGGTCTGCTCTTGTCTGATTAAAGCAGATTGTGAACTGCTGCTGAAAGAGCCCATGCCACCTCATGCACAGGTTTACCTACTCGACGGAAACCGGATTTCTAAGGGAGCCAAGTTTGAGGATTTGTGTTAACATTGAGATGTATGGTATAATACAAAATCTGGGACCATGGTATGTCCCAGAACTTCTTTGAACTCCCGATACCTTCAGATGAAAGAATGACCTAGGGCTACTTGGCAAGGGTACATACGATCTGTAGGGTATGCTGTAGTTCAGATGCTTGGTCAGGTTAGTCACCTAGGTTTGAATCTTCACTTAATTTTGTTAACCTCTGTGTGCCTCTGTATTCTCATGTATAAAATGGGGATAGTATAAACATCTATCTCCTGGGACTGATTTGAGGATTAAATAAATTTGAGGATCCAATTATTTCTTCTGCTAGACTCAGGGGCAGGCAGTGACCATCTCTTAAGATGGAGTAAAGCAGGAGATGAAAACTAATCTTTATTTGATTAGTTCATGGACATGTTCTTATCCAACATGTACTGGAATTTCCTGGTATGCAAAGCTGATTAAAATCAGAAGACCTGTATTCTGTTTCCACATTATTCTTGTGATGACTTTAGGTAGCTAGCTCACTTACCTTGGAGCTTATCTTCCTCATCTTTAAAGTGGGAATAATGCTGCATCTTGTACATGTTGTTCCCTCTAGCTAGGAGTGTTTTTCTCCTTTCTTTTGTCCCATATTTATGTTGGAGAACTCCTGCTCATACTTCAAAAGCCTCCTCCATATCATCTCCATGCCCTGCCTCTCCTTTGCGGTACTGCCACCCTCATCCCTAGAGAGAAGTTGTTAGGGCTTTGTACTGCTGGAAAATTATAATTCCTTGTCCATTTTCTTATTATCTATCACATTTCATAAAAATTATCCTGTTAAACTGTGAGCTCTTTCAAGGTAGAATGTGTTCTTATTCATTTTTTTAAAAATTCCAGAGCACGATGCCTAGAACAGTATAGGTCTTTAGAAAATGCCCTACCTCTCATGGGTTATTCTGAGGAGGATTTGAGATACCAGATACAAAAGTGTTTTCTAAGTTTTACAGCTAACCAAAATAGAAGAGATGGTATTGAGAGAAAACTGCATGGATCTGTGGCAGGAAGTTCATCCCTTTGAAAATCACAGTGCCTACTGAGCTTAGGTTTGAACTGTTGCCAAAATTGCCTCATTAAGAAAATGATTAAATTTTTCTAAATGCATTGATTGCTCATTATTAGGGGATTTGAATATTGTTATCTGACTGTATTCCATGAATATTGTTACTAATTGGTCCTGAGCCCTGTAAAGAAAAAACCTCATCATCACCTTACACATTAAATGCTTTTTATTTATCACAGCAGGTTTGATTATTATTTTCTTTTAGTGATGAAGTATAAATCAAAACTTTTTATTGACTACAATAGAACTGAGAGGGAGAGATTAAAAAGAGTTGATGCTAAGAATTCATTATCAGATATTTGAAATGAGATAGTATTTAATAAATTAATAGGGGAAAAGATTTTAAAAGGTTTTGTTCATGCTAAGAATTCATTATTGTCAGAAATTTGAAATGAGATGATGAGTTATTTAGAAAGGAGGAAGGATCCATCTTTCAGATGAATAGAAATGAGAGAAAAGGTTCTTTGTAAAAGTTCACAGAGCAGTCTGCTAATCATTTGCTCTGAGGAGGACAGGAGGTAAACCTCAATGAGTTCATAGAGTTTTTTGGTTTTTTTTTTTTTTTTTTTGAACTTAGAACTCTTTGAGTAGACTCTAAGAGACTGTGGAACTAATGTAGCTGAAATAAAACCTATCATTTTATCCTTTAATCACAGATGCTAATCCTATTTCCTTGTTAATGTTCTTTATGAAAGTATTTGACAGTGATATCAGATTAATGAAATTCTGTGCTCTTAATAGCTGCCAAAGTTTTTTTGTATAGTCTTTGATTAATGTAAATTAAGAAATTATATATATTAAGAAATTTCTATCATATACATCTTTAGTTTTAAAAGTCATTTTAGTCATCAAAAACCCCTGGCTAAAATAATAAACCTTATAAGGTTATACCAATACATGCCAGTGAATAATAATTGACAAATTTTTATTAAGATCTTGGTTCTAACAATATGAATAATGACAGGATAACTTTGGAAAAAGTCCTTAACTTTGCCAATCTCCTATTTTCTTGTAAAATAAGGGGTTTGGATATGAGTCTTCAATATCCCTTTTAGCACTGTCTGATTATTTTAAACTTGAACCATTCGTTTTAGATGCATTATTAGATGCTTTGACTTCAATGCCTAAATGTATTTAGTAGGCCTATTTCATATAAGATGCACTATTTTAAAAATCTTTATCTAAGATTTATTAGATCAGATTGAGTCCTAATTTTTTTTTCTTTAAGTATTACTTAATTTAGTCAGCAGTACCTACTATGTAGCTGAGTGATAGGGCACTAACTCACTGGACTGTATGTAATTGGGCCTAAGCTGTGAAAGGGATGAAAAAGTTCCTTACTAGTTTATCCTAAGGTGTATACTAAGCAATAGTTGCTTTTAGTTGCTTTTAGACACTTGTATTCTTAGAGAATTATAGAAGTTTAGAGCTGAAAGGTAGAGAACATATGTTGTTCTGTTCCCTCATTTTATAAATAAAGAGGTTGACAGCCATAGCCCATGTGTCACACAGTTAATGGCCTGTTGGGCACTACTAGTCCACTAGTACTATTCAAGTTTTTTCTAGCCCTGGTTGGTGTGGCTCAGTGGACTGAGCACTGACCAGCCTGCGAACCAAAAAGTCATCAGTTCAATAACTAGTCAGGGCACATGCCTGGGTTGCGGGTCACGTCCCCAGTTGGGGGCATTCGAGAAGAAACTGATAGATATTTTTCTCACACATTGATGTTTCTTTCCCTCTCTTTCTCCCTCCCTTCCTCTCTCTCTATAAATAAATAAAATCTAAAAAAATTTTTTTCTAAAATGCCACCGAGGATGAATTCATTAGTATTGTTGCACATGCACTGCATTTAATGTAAGAAGATTATACTGCCTGTCTAGTCATATATCCAGTAGTGATTGATTTTCATTGTACTGTCTACAACTCATCTGTTCCATTTTAAGAACTTTGTGAAGTGGTTAGGATTAGTGATGAGACTGATTGTGACTCAGGTGGAGATTGAGCCTGGATGCCTCTCTATTTGTGTCGTGCTCTAACTCACCCGTTTTCAGTCCTGAGTGCTGATCAGTGGGCATCACCTGTGAACTTAAATTCTGATGCCCAGGCTCTACTCCGGACCCACTGGATAAGAATTTCTGGACTGGTACCTGGACATCTGTAGGCTTAAAACATTCCACAGAGGGTGATAATGGGCAGCTAGGATGGTAAACCTCTACTTTTGCCAGTTGAATCGACTAGCCACAAACTACCTGAGTGGTAGGAGCCTGCTGTGCATGACCATTAAAGGGAACTAATAGAATTTTGGTGTGATCACAGGGAGGTTTTAATTTATTATAAAAATAAAATAACACACATACCTGTTATAAAATTCAAAAGATACAAAAGGATAAACATTGAAAAATAAGTTTTCTTCCGTTGTCCCTAGCTATTTCCTCTTCAAAAACATTACTAGTTTTTGTATATCCTTACAAAGATATTTAGTGTTTACAAGCATAAGCATATGAGTATTAACATCTCTATCAGCAGCACTCAAATAATAGCAGAACATATAGATTCTTTGCATCTTGCTACTTTAAATTGGACAATAGTAGTTTGAAAGTTCTTCACACCTGTATATATAAAAAGCTGCCTCGTTTTTTAAAATACAAGGTCCAGCAGAAGTAATGCTTGCTTGAGTGTGGTTGGTACGGTAATAATACGGATGTAGTAATTGACAGTTTTAATCTGAACATTTCACCTAAAATGTTGTATGGTGCACTTGAGTGATATTGTTACAGATTACATGCTTATGATTTTGTAATAAAATAGTTTGTAATAAAAGGGCGTTATTTGTGCTGGACCCTTTATTTTTTTTTTTATTGATTATGCTATTACAGTTGTCCCAATTTTTCTCCCTTTCCACTCCTCCACCTAGTACCCTCCATTTCTTCTGGCAGTCCCCACCTTAGTTCATGTCCATGGGTCATGCATATAAGTTCTTTGGCTTCTCCATTTCCTATACTATTCTTAACATCCCCCTGTCTGTTCTGTAGCTACCAACTCCTTGATCCCTGCACCTTTTCCCCCATTCTCCCCTTTCCCTCTCCTAGCTGATGATAACCCTCCAAATGACCTCCATATCTATGATTCTGTTTCTGTTGTTTGTTTGCTTAGTTTGTTTTTTAGATTCAATTGTTGATAGTTATGACTTTATTGCCATTTTAATGTTTATAGTTTTGATCTATTTCTTAAGTCTCTTTAACATTTCATATAGTAGTGGCTTGGTGATGATAAACTCCTTTAGCTTTACCTTGTCTAGGAAGCACTTTATCTGCCCTTCAATTCTAAATGATAGTTTTGCTGAATAGAGTCACATCTAGATGTTAGGTCCTAGCTTTTCATCACTTTGAATACTTGTTGCTAGTCTCTTCAAGTCTTCAAAGATTTTTTTTGAGAAATCAACTGAGAGTCTTGTGGGAATTCCTTTGTAGGTAACTGTCTTGCTTTTATCTTGCTGCTTTTAAGTTTCTCTCTTTATCTTTAATCTTTGGCATTTTAATTATGATGTGTTTTGGTGTCATCCTGTTTGGGACCAACTTGTTTGGGACTCCGTGGTTCCTGGACTCGCTTGTCTATTTCCTTCACCAAATTAGGGAAGTTTTCTTTCATTACTTTTTCAAAGAAGTTTTCACTTTCTTCATCTTTCTTTCCCCTTCAGACATTTCTACGATTTGAATGTTGGTACATTTGAAGTTGTCTCAGAGGCTACTTAGCCTATTCTTGTTTGGGGGGGATTCTTTTTTCTTCTTGCTGTTCTATTAAATGTTTTTTTCCTTCCTTATGTTTCAAATCATTGATTTGATTGTTGGCTTTATCCACTCCACTGTTGGTTCCCTGTAGATTTTTATTTCACTTAATACAACCTTCATTTCTGCCTGGGTCTTTTTTACACTGTTGAAGTACCCAGTGAGTTCCTTGAGTATCCTAATAACCGTTGTTTTGAGCTCTGCATCTGATAGATTATCTCCATTTTGTTTAGTTCTTCTTCTGGAGTTTTGTTCTGTTCTTTCATTTGGGCCTTATTTCTCTGTGTCCTCCTTTTGGCTGTCTCCCTGTGTTTTTGTTTCTATGTATTAGGTAGAGCTGCTTTGACTTCCTATCTTAGTAGCGTGGTCTACTGTATAAAAGCTCACTGGTACTTTGGATGGGACAGAGCCTTAGATAATTACCAGGGCAGGGCAACCCATGTGAACCAGGTTGATGGAGTCTCAGATGTAGCGTTGTCACTCTGTGGCTCTGTGTGTGGAAGGGCTCAGAAAGGGGACAATGCCACTGCCTTTGGGGCTTTTTCCCGGAGGAAGCTATCCTTTAGCATTTGTCCCAATGCCAGGCATTTCACTTCCTCCCTGTATATCACTGGTGCCCTTCCAGCTGCTGCCTCGGTGCTGGAGCCCAAAGGGAATGAGTTGGCCTAAGTCCTAAGTCTTTTGTGGGCTTTTTGGAAGGAAACTTAGGAGAATCTCAGTTTCTTCTATTCCTCAACCCCCACTGGTTTTTACGGCCAGAAGTTTGGGGACTTAGCCTTTCTGGCAGTGGAACCCTAGGCTGTGTAGTCTGGTGTGGGGCTAGGATCTCTTGTTTGGAGGTATCCCTCCCAATTTTTATCCACCACATATGGGTATGGGACTACCCATTCTGTGCCTCCACCCCTCCTGTTCATCTGGATGAATGTGGCTTTTTTAATTCCTTAGTTATCTGACTTCCATATAGCTTGATTTTCTGACAATTCTGGATGATAGTTGTTTTGTAGTGTAGTTGTAATTTTCACTGTGGTTGTGTGAGGAGGTGAGCCATCTTTACCTGTATCTCCATCTTGACTAGAAGTTAGCGTCAGGAGCTGCCTCATTTTTAACAGCTGCATAATGTTCTGTCATCTGGATGCATCAGTTTATTTAATCAGTCCCCTGTTGATGTTCATTTAGGTGGTTTCCATTGTTTGCTGTTACAAACATTACTAAAACAAATAGCTTTGTAGGTATATCATTTTAAATATGAATATATGTGCCTATCAGGATAAATTCCTAGACTTTATGAATTTAATAGATGAATTGAATGGTATGTACATTTATTTTTATGTGGAATGACAATGCCAAACTGCTTTTCATAGAAACTATAGCAGTTTATGCTCTTTCCAGCAGTCTATGAATGTCTGTTTCTTTACACTCACATAGTATATATTTTAAAACTTCTTGATCTTTATTGGTCTCTAAAATGAAAAGAAACTTCTAATTTGTAGTATTAATTTGTACTTCTTTGAAATGAGGTCAAGGATTGCTTCTTTTTTTTAACATTTTATTTATTTTTAGAAAGAGGGGAAGGGAGAGAGAAAGAGGAGAGAAACATCAATGTGTGGTGGCCTCCTGTGCCCCTCCTACTGGGGACCTGGCCCACAACCCAGGCATGTGCCCTGACTGGGAATCAAACTGGTGACCCCTTGGTTTGCAGGCTGGCACTCAATCCACTGATCCACACCAGCCAGGGTGGATTGCTTCATATTTTTAAGAGCCATTTTTAGTTGCATGTTTTTGGTGAACTTGTCTGTTACTTTCTCTCTCTCTTTTTTTTTTCCTATTGGCCTATCTCATTCTTCTTTCTGACTTATGGGAGTGTTTTATGCAGTATGGAAGTTTAGCCTTTTTTTTTCTTTTTAGTGGAAAGCTATTTAAAAATTAAGATACTCTGCTTGATGCCTGTGTGTATTCTTGAGGAGAAGTTGATTGTGAGATTTAGTGAGGGCAGTCAGTTGTTGATTTCATCTACTTACATCATTTCTGGTACTAGAATAAAGATGGAGAAAGAACTGTTTGAGGAAAGGTAAGTAAAGACAGAAACAGGAGTTAAAAGAAAAACAATAGTTTGGGAGAAGATTTTTGCAGCAAATCCTATAGACAGAAAGAAAACACTTATATAACCCTTATTCTGTGCCAGCCACTGTTTTAAAAGTTTAAGCATATTAACTAATTTAATCATCACTGTATTTGTAAGTACAGTTATTGTCCACATTTTGCAGATGAGGAAGCTGAGACACAGAATGGCTAAACTAGGTAACTTGACCAAGATCAGACAGCTAGTGCTTATTGGAGCTGTCATTCAAATTGGGGAGACTGGCTCTACAGTCCATCCTGTTACACTAAACATACTATGCTATACTGCATCTCTATTTGTCAGTATCCACAAGATAGTAAAAGTTCACACAAACTTTAAAAAGGAAAAGGCCATTAGAAAAGTAAAGGAGCCCTGACCGGTGTTGCTCAGTGGGTTGTGTCCTGTCCCACAAGCAGAAAGGTCTTGGGTTCAATTCCAGGTCAGGTCACACGCCTGGGTTGTGGACCAGGCCCCTGGTTTAGGGCATTCGAGAGACAAAACTGATCTATGTTTCTCTTCCATATTGATGTTCCTCTCCCCTTTTTTCTCCCTCTGTTCCCCTCTTTCTAAAAACAAATAAAACCTTTTTAAGAAAGAAAAGAAAGAGAAAGGATATAATAGGCATTTCACAGAAAAGGAGATACAAAAGGTTAGGAATCAGAGGAAAATACTTGTAAGATCAGGAAATATAAATTTAAAAAAGTCACCAGTCCAAAAACAGAAAAACTTCTTAGTTTCAATTCTCGGTGAGGATTTAGAGAAAAGGTCCTTTCCTCGCCATTGCTATGAATTTAAATTGGTAAAGCAATGTTGAAGAGCATTTTGGCAGTATCTTGTTAAAATTTTTTGAGTATATATACCCTGTGCATTTCTATGTCTACATTTCTACCTTTCTACCTTATGGAAACACTTGTACATTTGCAAAAGAGGCACATACAAAGATTTTTAATGTTGGAGATAACTTGTGTCCATCAGTAGTAAAATAGCTAAAAAATATATTCCTAAACATATTCTACAGCAGCTAAAAAGAATGAGGTGTGTCTACAATATGAAAGGAAACAACTTCAAGATGAATTGTTGAGTTAAAAAAAAAAAGCAAGTTGTTAGAGTAATGTGTGTAGTATCATGTGTTGTTTTTTTTCTACATGTATATACAGAAAGAGGTTTTAAAAGATGTGTACAACATCAGTTACCTCAGTGGTAAACAAAGGGAAATTAGCCTTACTCATAATCGTTTCATTTTCTACAGCATGTATTTGTGTATTAGCTATGTTATTTAAAAATGGCCATCTGTATAAATGAATTTGATATAGTATTCAGCTGCATGAACCTCTCTTGCTCTACCCTTGAAGAGTATCCTGTCTGCAATATAAGGGTAACCAAGTGTTAAGTTTGGTAACATTTTCAGTACACATAGAAATAGAGTCAATTTTTCTGTCAAGTTTTTGGGTAACTTTTTATTTCCTATACTTTGCCTCTGTTTGTTTGTGTTAAAAATTTGACTAAAAAACCCAGTGTTTTATTTCAGAGGAATGTAGTAAAAATAATAATTTTGATCCTTTAAAATATAACATTTGTTTAAATGATACAGAACCCCTTAGTTCTGAATTTGGACAATTTTAATTTTTTTAACCCTTACCTGAGCGTATGTTTATTGATTTTAGAGGGCAAGGAGAGAGAAACATCCATCAGTTTGCCTCCTATCTGTGCCCCTACTGGAGATCAAACCTGCAACCTTTTGGCATTTGAGATGACACTCCAACTAACAGCTACCTGGCCTAGGCTAGACAATTTTATTTTATATAACATTTTCTTAGAATGAGAAAATGAACTAACATTTATTGAATATTTACTCTTTTCTATGTACTATGTTAGGCTACTTTGCAAATTGTTTCATTTAATCCAGTTTCATGAAGAAGATTGTTATTCTTCTTGTAGTGAAGAAACATTCAGAAAAGTTATTTAATCAGGTTTTCAAGTAGCAGAGCCAGACTTTCAGAAGGTCTTTAGGTTATCGAAGTCTGTATCCTTTTCTCTACCAAGTTGCCTATCAGACAGTATATTTGGAAGAACTGATGATTACATTTTTCTTGTCAAGAAATTGATAATTATCCCCGCATTGGTTATGATCTAATATAATGTATATTCAATAGTGTTAGAATGTTGGAATGCTCTATCTTTATTACTGTTTTGGGGATTGACACACTACTTTTTTAAGATTTTATTTATTTTATATAGATGGGGAAGGGAGGGAGAAAGAGGGGGAGTGAAACATTAATGTATGGTTGCCTGTAGTACATCCCATACTAAGGATATGGCCTGCAACCCAGGCATGTACCCTGACTGGGAATCAAACTGGCGGTGCTTTGGTTCCCAAGCCTGCGTTCAATCCACCGAACTACACCAGCCAGGGCACACTACTCTTCTTTTTTGCCTATTTGTGTGTGGGTTTGTCTTGCTAGAACACGCACACAGATACATACTTGTACATATTGATACATGCATGTGTGTGGATACAACTTTTTTATATCTAAAAAATATATCTATATCCACTTTTTTTTGAAAAAGCACTAGGTCATGAGTTTCGTTTTGGCAGCCATAGTCCATGTATTGCCTGCCCGTGGAGTCCTTAGTTCAGCCACCACCTGGCTTTCAGTCTTTTTTTGCTTCCCTGTAAGACTCTTGGTCAGTTTAGGAGCCTTGTTAAGCTTCATGTAGCCATAAGAACCACTGGCTTATCCTAGGAGAGATTCTTACCAGTCATGTGCTTTAGAATTTGGTTTGTTACTTGAGAAGGGGGCTTAGGGGTCAGCACACGGTCAAAACTGAAACTGGAAATGAGCAAGGCAAACCACAGGAAGATCCTGCCTGCATCTTGGTGACGTATCTCTAACCCCATGGTCACTTCCTGTGAAACCTCCCTTTTCAAGTGCAGTAGTCTTCTAACTTCTTGTTCTGTAGTAAGCTTCATATTTCTATCATTATTAATCAAAGGTGATTAATGATACAATATAGATAACTGTATGATAATTATTGTACACATGACTTGTATAAAACAACTGGCCCCTAATTACATTCTGTAAACTTTGACACTGAGGAGTTGCATTTTACCTAGTAGGACATTTTTGAGGAGTTGCTGTGGAAATTATGCTTTATCCTTGACTTTATGTCTTGTCAAGAATTGTATTTATTGTTCAGGTTTTATAGCCACAAAACAGTTCTGTGCTCATTGAGTCTAGGCTAACCATCTAAGCTATGCTGGATTCCTGGAGTCCTTTGCCTACTCAGGGGCAGTAGTCTTCTACTTGTTCAGTGTCATTACTTCGCTTTTAGGCACCTTGGTGACTTCACAGTACCTTATTTCTGTGGTGGAGTGGGGATTGTCGGATTGGTAAGAGTTATAGTTAGTAAGGGGTGCCTGTCTGCAGTTTCTACTCAGAACCATGTTACCAGGTCTTTGATTATTAAAGAAACACCAGAAATAATGCACATATTTATTAAGTCTCCCAGTTTCTAGGTGTTAAGATATATATATATATGAATATATTTTAATACCATGTAGGCCAAACAAATCTCTGGCTACCTAACGCACAATTTGTGTCCTTTCAAATAGTTCAAAGCTCTTATTTTAGAGATGTGGAGCCTGGCCTATAGAAAGGCTAGGTGTTTTTTCATGTATTTTTCTTAATACTTTTGAAATAAGAATCTAATTAAAAAAAATAGCCCTGGCTGGTGTAGCTCAGTGGATTGAGCGCGGGCCTGCAAACCAAAAGATCGCGGTTTGATTCCCAGTCAGGGCACATGCCTGGGTTGCAGGCCAGTTCCCAGCAGGGGACACACAAGAGGCAACCATACATTGATGTTTCTCTCCCTCTCTCCTTCCCTTCCCCTCTAAAAAATAAATAAATAAACAAATCTTTTTTAAAAAAATAAATAAGTGAGCTTCTCTGGTGTATTCAGTTGTTAAATTGCTGATTATCTTTGGTCAGCACTTAATGACTTGGGTAAAGGGAATTGTGTGTAGATACTAATTTTTAGAAATCCCTAACCAAGGAAGGGCTTTAACTAGTTACTATTTACAGAGTGCTTACTCTGTTCTAGGCATTGTGGTATGCTTTACCTCAATTAATGCTCTTAGTAATCCTGAAGCATTTTAGTTACCTATCTTTATATAAGTGGTTGAGACTGAAGACATACAGACCAAATACAAAGCTTATGTTAAAACTGAGATCTCAGAAACTCCAGAATGAATTCATTTAATTTGCTATACTTTACCAGTACTGTGTGTGTTTTCAGAATCATGTGCCCATTTTACTGCAGAAATTTTAATTAAATAAATTTTATAAGAAGATTTGAAAGACCTTATGATATGTTAACATTATACAGGATTATATTATTTATGTGTAATTACATTGCATAACAGCATTTTAATTTTACTCTACAATTGTCAAACCATGACCGTATTATATTTTAAGGGTACATTTGTTTCATTCTTCTTCATTTTTTTTGGTGAATGTAAATGATAAAATTTTCATGTTTTTTATAGCTTTTCCCAGTTTAAAGTTTCAGTCCTCTATTTAGGTTGATATTCCTGTTATTAGAACATCATCTCCTCAGTCACTTAAGCCAAATTATTCTCTCCCTGTAGTCTCTCTTCCACTTTTCTTTTCCCATTGCATTTCATTAGTTTCGGCCATTAACTGTCAGGGTAATTTTCCTGAAGCATAGTTCTGACCACACAAATTTTAGTGACCTTTGTTGCTTACTGAATAAGGTTAAAACTCTTTAGTTTGGCATTTAAGGTTCTGTTTGAATCCACCCTTCTTTTACAGTCTTATTCCTTCTTATCCCCTTTCAACTTCCTTTTATCTTTTGCCAATTTGTACTATTCACTGTCTCTTGGAAGGTGCTTTTGCTGTTCCCATCTCTGAATCTTGTTCACTTTCTGCTGGAGTATTACTCCTGCATTCCCAATTTCTGTTTTCTTGGGGGGAAATCAGTTGGAAGAAGTTATTGTGATGATTAAGTGAAGTAACGTGTATGAAGTCCCTAAAAGTTATCTGTAATGTGTAGTATATGTATTAACTTATTCAGTAAATGGTAGCTATCTATTATTATGATTTAGCTCTCCTCCCATGCCAAATAATCTTTGTCTTTAAGGTTATCTTTTCTAGGACCCTGGCCCTTTGCAGTTTCTCTTGGAGTTTAATTTAATCCAATTGGCTTTTATCCCTGTACTTAAGTTATCCTTTGAATAGACTTGGGCCTATAGTATCTCTTAGGATAATTTCAGAAAGGAATAGTTGTCTAATTCCTTTCAGCATTGCTATATTCAGAAAGACATGAAGAGTGGAATGGAAAGACTACGCTTTGTCTTTGAGACTGATTGGTTTCTTTTAGTTTATAAAAAGGAGCAGTAATACTTACCACATAAGCTCGTTTTAGGGATCAAATGAGATATTTCAGAAATTTTTTAGCATTAGTTTTGGAGTATCCAACTACTTGATAAATATTTATCTCCTTTCTTACTTATCCCAGTAGTGTTCTTCTCTAGGACACACAGAAACATATACAGACCTACAGATATAAATGCATGCACATAATTCCCCCATTCCCTAAGCATACACATAAGCAAATATGTGCATACTCAACATACACGTCCAGAGCACATACACCATAATCTGTATCCAGTAGCCTGATACCTGAAATTCTAGTCCTAAGTAAAATTGATATGGTAGGATCTATATTTACTGTCTGTTGACCTTACCATAGAAACATTGATCTTGTACAGAGAGTTGTCCATCCTTCCATTTCTGTTTAAGTTATCAGTTTTGATTTCCAGTGGTTATCTTCTGAGTTTAAATTGTTTACTTTTTGACAATGACTAAAAGCTACTATTTTCTAGAAAATATTTACTTGTCTCCCCTCTTCTTTCAGGTATTTATTCATAAGGTACCTTTTCAGTGGAGCCTTGCTTGGTACCCCCTTCCTCTCCCTTTCATGTGGCACCCATTTCTGCATTAGTAACATAGCGTTAGCTCAATAAAGATACAGTTTGGTCTCTTCTTCTCACCATAGTATCCCTAGTATTTTAGTAGCACTCAGTCAACATTTGAATGTGTAATTTTTCAGGATTGGTTTGTTTATTTTCAATATATATAATAACTCCTAGTGCTTTACATAACTGTATATAGGAGACTTTTTTTTAACCTTTGGAGTAGTTGACGTATATCAGCTTTCACCAGCTGGAAAGAAGAAGCTTATGTATAATTTTATAATTTGTGATGTGATATTAGAACTCTGCTGAAAATATAAACACATACACATTCATACCTATTCAGTAGATATTTCATTATCTATTATAAGCAATGCATGGTTCTAAGAATTGGTCCTTTCCCTTAAGAAGTTTATAGTTCATGCCTTGGCCAGGTGGCTAGTTGGTTGGAACCTCGACCCCTACGCCAAAGGTTGCAGTTTGGATTCCTAGTCAGGGCACATACCTAGGATGCATGTTAGGTCCCTGGTCATGGTACGTATGGGAGGCAACTGATCTATGTTTCTCTCACATAGCTATTTCTCTCCTCTCTTTCTTCCTCTCTCTAAAATCAATAAACATATCCTTGGGTGAAGATGTAAAAAAAAGAAGTTTATAGTTCAGTAAATAGACATATAGCACTCTTATTTGCTATTTCTTTTCTCATCTCTACTAACTCAAATGATGGAGAGCTCTGAGGCTCCATCTTTAAGTCTCCTTTCTATCCATATTTACTCTTCTTGTGACCATCTATAGTCTTAAGGTTTTGTAAATATTATATACTTCCTGATGATTTTCAGATTTTATCTCCATTCATACATATTTGCCCTCTTGGCATCTGCACTTGGGTATCTACTAGGTAGTTCAAACTTAATAATGCCCAGTACAAACAAGAGGCATCTCCCTCTGGAAGTGGCATTGCTGTTAGCTGAGCTGCTCAGGCTGAGACTCTAGGAAGTCATCTTTGATCCCTCTTTCTCTCATACCCACATCCAAAATATCAAAAATCCTGTTGGCTCTATCTTCAATATATGTCCAATTGACCACCATTCTCCATGCCAGGATCCCTGCCTCCCCACCACCATAATTTATCTCTAATCATGATTACAATAGCCTCCTATTTAGTTGTCTGCTTCTACCTTCCATTCTTCTCAAAACCCTTCAGTAGCTTCCCATTTCACTCAAAAAAGCCTAAGAGTTTTTACATTGCCCTATAAGACTTACTTAACATACTTCCTTCCCCACCCCTACCTCATCTCTTACCACCGTTTTCTCCCTCTCTCCACTTGGCTTACTGTTTTGCAGTCACACTGGCCTCCATGCTATTCCTTCAGTGTGCCAAACTATCCTGTCTCAGGGCCTTTGTATATTTTTTCTGCTTGCCAATCCCTTTCCCCAGATATCTACATGGCTCAGTCCCTCATTGACTTCCTTTGGGTATATGTTGCTTAAATATTTTCGTTGAAAGGTATTCCCTGATTCCCAACATAAAATAACATTGCTTTACTCCCTCTGGGCCTGGCACTAACTCTCTTACCCTACTTTGTTTCTTCTATGGCAATAAATATTATTTACTTGTTTAAGAGTTAATGATATTTGTCTTCCCTGTCTAGATTGTGTAACAGTTCCATGTGCACAGAGACCTATTTTTTAAAGATTTTATTTATTTATCTTTAAAGGGGAAGGGAAGGAGAGAGGGAGAGAAACATCAATGTATGGTTGCCTCTTGTGTGTCCCCTGCTGGGAACTGGCCTGCAACCCAGGCATGTGCCCTGACTGGGAATCAAACCGCGATCTTTTGTTTTGCAGGCCCACGCTCAATCCATTGAGCTACACCAGCCAGGGTCACAGAGACCTATTTTTATTCATTGTTATATCCCCAACATTTAGAAAAGTACCTGGCATGGCGTAGGCACTTATTATTTGTTGAATGAAATGCTACATGTGCAATACAATATTATCACTATAGTAGAAGTACATGTAAGGAAATAAAGGAAAGAATAATAAGACTACCTAGGAATTGAAGGAAGACTTTGTAAAGATGCCCTTAAACAGATCTTTTGGGGGGGCAAAACAGGTAAGAGCATTTCATACAGTGAAAATTCCATTGCAGATACACAGAGGCTTGAAAAAACAGAGTGTGTTCAAGGCACCCAAAGTACACTATTGCTAGAGCGTAACTTGCGGGGATAAAGATTAAGTAAGCACATGAGGAAACATGTAATAATATAGATGGTGCCAGATCATGAAGGGTTCATAGGCCATATTAAGGAATTTTAGATTTTTATCCTGCAAGGTGGATAGTGTGGTACCATTGATGATTTTTGAGCAAGGGGTGATGTGTAGGTTTACACATTGAAAAGGTAACTGGCAACAGTATGATGGGGAGAGGGAATCCAAGCTAAACAGGACATTTTATTTAAGCTATATATGATATTGCAGGATATGACACAGGAACAATTACTACCACATGAGTGGACAAGAGGCTATTTTATTTTTATGGTTGGACAAAAACCACTGATGTGTAGTGTGAAGATGTTCTTGGCATGCTTGCAGTACATCTAGGAGGGAGAAGAAATGCCCTGTGGAGATGAGTTTGTTCATCTCTAAAATAAATCCATGCTTTAGGAAAGTTTTCTAAAAAAAATTTACCTAACAATTTTATTGTAAGTCATAATGTAGACTAGAAAAGTTTTTAAGGAGTACCCTTTATGAATTCAGCAAGATTGGGTATCATTACAGAATAAAAAGGTGCTGTGCCTGAAGGTGAGAGCCTCCGTTCTTCATGGAAGACCAGTTGGTTTGTCAATAATATGCCTCCTGATCTTGATTCACTGGTGAAGGAAATAGTGACATTTGTAAATATAATCAGAACTATACTATTTACTGTAGGGTGAAAACATCTGCTCTTGTAGGATAAATATCTGTCTTTGCATATTGTAGTACCTGGCACGGACAGAATTTTTTAAATGAGGGATAAGCTGAAAACATTTCTGCTTTCATTCAAATTCAAGTAAAAACTACTTCCATTTTTTCATTTGTCTTGCTCAAGTATCTCAGCAATATATTGGATGTCTGGAATACTTGAATCTTACTACTTCAGGACCAAAATATGATACATAAATTTAAGGATAAGATGGAGGTACCCAAAATGGCACACATGGTTTGAATGTTGAGAATTTGACACTCCAAAATGCATGGAAACATGCTGTATTGTTGAACATACTTTAAAAACCATATCCAAATACTCTAGGAGGAAATGAAGAAATGTTTGCCAGAAGCAGATACAACAATCCAGAAAATTAAGATCCATTTGTCTCCATTTCCCAAGTTGAAGCATTTTGAATGTGCTATGCTATTCACTACCTAATGAAAGAGTAAAAGTAGTTTTTAGTGAGATAATTGCTTTACCATTTCTGAGTCCATGTTTGATCCAGAGAGCCACATTTAGCTGAAAGATTTACCAAACTCTAATGACTAGTAATGTAGGGTGGAATTTTCTGATTTGTTAGAAAAAAGGGGTAAGAAAAGAAACCAGGCCCAATTTTCTGATTTGTTAGAAAAAAGGGGTAAGAAAAGAAACCAGGCCCAGGTTAGGTTTACAGAATCAGCCCTAGCTAGTTTAAAGAGATTTAGTAAAAGAGTTCAAATAAATGGTTTATAGAATTGTTGGACAGACTGTGGAAACAGACTCAGTGTTGAACTTTCAGGAATGACATTCAAAGCCACGCTGCAGCTAAATCACTGAGAGAGTCACTCTCTCTCTCTTAGGATCAGAAAGGTGTCTGTAGAATTGAGAAGCTGTAACTTTTAGCTGCGTGGCTTAGAACCTCGCCACCTCTGCCACGATCAGGAATCTGCTACTGTTAGGAAACAGCCATCAGTAAGCAGCCATGTACATCAGTAAGTTGTCACTACAATTGACTGTAGAGCCAAGCTACACCTGCCACAAACCTGTATGACAGAATGGATGCCTTGTGCCCTTCTTGACACTGTGAAACCTGTGACTGGATACAAGGTCCTCTGCAAACGGTGCTGCAGAAAACTTGGGACATCTCCATGACAGTGCTTATTAACAGAAGCGGCCTAAATGCAATCTCCCTTTTCTTCTACCCCCCAGGATTGCTAGTGAGTGCATCTCATTGGTGGAATTTAAGTCATATCCACAACCCTAACTGTGAGACAGGCTGGGAAATGTAGTTTTTTGGCTTTCCAGTTTCTGCAGTACAGAGCCATACATCAAAGGATGTTGAGATGGATGACAAGTACTGGTACTGATCCACCATATGTACCATGGATACACCCTGATTCTCCATAAGGCTAACACCATCAAATGGGTTATGGATAAATTGAGAAAGGTAGCAACTAATACCATCAAATCATGTGAAGAAACACAGAAGTATTTTTAGTATAATTTATTGTTTTATAGTGACACATTTTAAAAAATACCTAAAATTGGTGCTCCACCAATATTTAGTAGTTTATAGATGCCAAAAGTTTCCTTACATTTAAGGCATGGGTAGTGGATGTAAAGCCTCAACGAGGGAGTAAAATAAATCAGAATGGGTGGGTTCCCTGAACTGAGACTAGATCAGCATAATCAAATACTGAAGCATGGTTAAGTAAGGTAGAAACTGAAAAGCAATTATTTGATTTGGTAGCACTTAATATTATTAGTGTTCTAAAAGATAAAGAAATAGGGACTGAAGCCAAATTGCAGGTTCAGGCTGTGAGTAGCAGGGAAGGGATTAGAGCAGAGATTGTGGAAGAAATTTTCAAGAAGCTTGCCTTTTAAGGAGCACCATATGTTTTGTTTTTGTTTTTGGTCCAATGCACTTGCTTATCCATATATACCATGATTAACCAGAACTAGTGATGCCCAACGCAGACATCACTTGCAGCACAAGTACAATCTTCCAAATTTCCTCACTTTTGTCTTTTTGTCTAGTTTGATGTGAAGTATGTGCTAATCTCTTTCTGCTTAGAGATAAAATGGGTACATTATTTTTATTCTCTAACAATTAGCTACTTCACTTTTGAATTTACAAAGTGGTATTTAATTATTTTGATATATACCTTTTAATAAAGTGCCAATTTTGGAGTTGCAGTTTAAAGTCCTTAATAGCTCACTTTTCAATGTATTTGTTGATGTAGTTTATTTGAACTACAATGTAGTTTAAATCCCCTTTCAATGTAGTTTATTTGAACATTAGTGACAGATATTCAAAGAGTACAGATTATATGATAACTACTTTTATAGGAAATGATATGAGAGCATTTTATATATTACATAGAACTTTAAAAATGTATTTTAAGTAAATATCTGATAATGTTAAGTTCATTGGATGCTATAGACAACATAACCCACACTGTCTCCCTCTTAGAAAGATGGGTGGCGGAATATGTGTATATTTTTCTTAAAGTGCACTTATATGAGCAAAACAGGAACACATTCAAGGGCAATGATTTAGTGTTCCCAATTTCCTCATTAGATGGAGCATGCCTGTTATTTAATTCCAAATATGTTTACATTCCAGGCCCTATTGAGTGACCTAGTTGGATTTTTCATTAAAAAAACAAAGCAGAAATTGCACAGGGGGGAGGCATTGAAAGAGAAGGAAAAACT
This sequence comes from Sturnira hondurensis, assembly GCF_014824575.4. Classification (NCBI taxonomy): domain Eukaryota; kingdom Metazoa; phylum Chordata; class Mammalia; order Chiroptera; family Phyllostomidae; genus Sturnira; species Sturnira hondurensis. The sequence continues at coordinate 3,805,181 of NW_028073498.1, read as the reverse complement.
TAAAAGGACAAAAAGTTTGAAAATAATGAAAACAGAATTGTGATCAGTGCCCTGGAGTGAGGGAGGGAATGGGGTAGAGAGCACAGGTAGATGGGCGAACTATAGATGGGCAAACTACAGATGGGTTTTGGATGAGAGGAGGGATGCCTAGTCTTTTGAGTAAGAGAATAGATGGATACAGAATCAAATATATATTACTTTTCCTGTTAATAAATGGGTTTATTTGTAAAGTCCAACCCACATGGGGTACTTTTGGGGTCATTTAAAAGATTAGATTCCTTGAATCTTACTCAAGATGAACATAGTATTTTTATACATTTTAAGTGGTAAATTGATTTTTTTAAAAAATTTCTCAATGACGAGTTTAATAACGAGTATCTTAATAAAATGAGCCTTTCCATTGATTTTCTCATTTTAAATTTTAAGAAGTATTTGTTTTAGGGTTTTTCCTAGATATTTCTTTAGTTTCTAATAAACTTTTAAAAAATATATTGGTTTAAATGGCTTTCATTTTAAAGCTGATAATCAGTAAGAGACTTAAGTTTAAGAGACTTAAGTTTATCTATTGCAAACATTCTTCAGGCAAGTTGTGCCTCAGTGAGTTGTCTGAAGTCACTGAGCCACTTAGTATCAGAGGTAAGACAGGAACATTGGTTTAATGTTAATGATTGTTAGGGCAAAGCTCTTTTCCTCGTGTCAACTGCCTTGTTTTGCTAACTTAGTACACTGGGGGCTGATTTCAACACCTACACTTTTTTGTGTGTCCTTATGGCCCATGAGTATCTCACAAGAACTTCAAAACTAGACTGTCTTCTTTAATATTCATTCAACAAATATTCCCCAGTGCCTTCCTTTAATATATGGCAGTCATTTAGATCTTAGGAATCAGCAAGTTCTCAGGCCTCAAGAATGAGGAAACCAGAAAATAACCATTTAAGTAATATATTTTAAAATTTTTTCTGCAAGTATTGTTTTTTTCTTTCTTAAAGATTTTATTTTATTTTTAGACAGAGGGAAAGGGAGGGAGAAAGAGAGGGAGAAAAACATTAATGTGTGGTTGCCTCTCACAAACCCCTACTAGGGACCTGGCCCACAACCCAGGCATGTGCCCTGACTGGGCATCGAACCCATGACCCTGTGGTTCTTAGGCCTATGGTCAACTCACTGAGCCAGCCACACCAGCCAGGGCCACTTAAGTGATATTAACAGAATTTCAGATAGTTATAAATGCTATCATAAAAAGAAACAGAGAAATAAAATGTGGTAACAATAGTCAAAGAAGGTTTCTCTGAGGAAGTGGCATTTGAGCTGAGACCTGAATGATAGGAGCCAGCTATGAGTTAGAGCATTCTAGGCAGAGGCCCTAAGGCTGAACTGAACAAGCTTGGCATGGTTGATGAATGGAAAGAAGGTGAACCCTGGGGAGGGTGGCAGGAGAAGAGGTCAGAGAGGAGAGGACAGTTCAATAGGGCTATGTAGACCCTCAAAGTGGGAATTTAGAAAAGGGATTGTATTGCAAGTGAAATGGAATGGTATTGTAGCAGGGGCGTGACTGACCTGAATGATAACGTTTAGAAGATTATACCGTTTGATAGAGAGTAGACTGTAGAGTGCTACCAGTGAAGGTGATTGAGGATTGGTTGGACTTGGAATTCATTTTAGAGGTCTACTGGATTTATTGACGTGGGGGTGGGATGTTTGGGGAAGATGATGAGAAAAAGAGGAAGATGGTAGTAGACTGGGGGAAGAGCATATTTTAGGGGAGGAAATCAGATGATTTGTCTGGGACTTGTTAAATTTGAGATGTCTACTGGAATTCAAGGAGGAACTTGGATATTTGCATGCAGTGTTGAGGAGGAGATACGAGACCTGGAAATGCAGATTTGGGAGACATCATAACTAACACCTTATACTGAAGGAATTTGCATAGGGGAAGAAGAGAATGTGAGCCACAACAGAGCCCTGAAGCACTGTAATATTCAGAGGTGAGGAGAGAGAGAAACCAGGAGAGAGGGCCAGTGATACAGGAGGAAAGCCAGAATTGTGGGAGCCAAGAAGAGGGCATTTTAAAGGTGGATGTTAGTGTTCACTTACTTTACATAGTGCTGCCAGATCAGGTATGGTGACAGCAGAGAAGTAACCACTGGGATTGGCAATATGGAAGGCAATTTCACTGTCTCATGGAGTTAGAAGCTAATTGGAAAGAGATGAAGAATGAATGGAAGATGAGAATTAGATTAGAGATAATTGCTTTCAAGAAGTTTTGCTGTCAAAGGGAGTCTAGAAATGGAATGATATCACAGGGGAGGAGGTAGAGTCAAAGGAGGTTTGGTTTTTCTTTTGGTGCTTTTTTAAAATTGGGAAATACCAAAGCTTATTTATGTACTGATGGGACTGGTAATATAGGAAAGAAGGATTAATTGTAGGCTCAGCCCTTGAGTTGGTCCTAGTGGGATGGGATGGTCAGCTTAAGTTAGGGGATTGCCCCTTTCCAGGGCCAGGAATTCAGTGATGTAATATGACCTTAATTGCCTCTTTACACATAGCTCCTCCCTCAGTATGACTGAACTTCTTTAAAACAAGTTGATCAACTTTCTCTAATCACTAATTTTTTTCCTGTACTACATCTTGTATGTTCTTTCAGATGAATTAATCCTATATAAGGCTTAGCATTAAGCAGCTGGTGATATTTAACACCAATTTCAATTTTTGTGCCAACAGGTGAAGCAAAAAATTTATTGCCGTATCTTGGACCCAACAAAATGAGAGATTGTTTCTGCACCATAAATTTGGATCAGGAAGAAGTTTATCGTACCCAAGTTGTTGAAAAATCTTTAAGGTTTGTAAAAATTGGTAAATTATCATTCATGTTACTTTTTATATACTTTCAAGACTTCATTAAAAAGACTTTTCTTCATATGAAACTTATTTTTCTCTTACCTTCTGAATTTAATTTTAGAATTACAGAATCTCAGATTTTGAAGGAGCTTACTGGTCTTTGAGCTGGACTGACTGCCTTATGCTTATTTCCTTCCGACAATTATCTTTGACAGGTGGTCATCTGGCATTTGCTTGACTGCCTCCTAAGCAGCCATTCTGGTCTTGGAACTAATCTGACTCTTAGAAAGCTACTATTTTTAGTTGATTAATGTCTAATAAAAGAGCTTACTATATGCCAAAAACTCACTGGGTGCTATTTATTAATATATCCACGAGAACACGGTAAGACACAGTGCTTACTTTCATGTGGCCCTTCATTGCCTCAAAATGTATCTTCCTCTTAATTGTTCTTAATTCTGTCCCTTGGACTTCTGGAGAACAAGTTTCAAACATCCTTCATGTGACACTCTCAAGTTTTTTAAAACAACTATTATAGACCTCAGTTTGTTCTCAAGGCTAAATTTTGCCCATTCATTTCAACTTTTCTCAAACTGCATCATTTTACTTCTCTTGAGGATAACTTCTTACAGATTATACAAGTCACTAAAGGAATTAACTCTTCAGTCGATTCTTGTTTTTCAAAGTGTAACAGCACTTTTAGAGCATAATAGTGAATTCTGACTCACAAAATTGAAGTGTGTCACCTCTGTCCTGTAATAGTGTTTGCGGACATTCTAGTGCAGAGCTGTGCTGGAAGGACACAAGCATCTTCAGACATCAGAGTCAAAACAAGGACACTGGGAGATGTAGGAATGAACATCTAGTGCATGAAATATTGAGTGTCATGACTAATGCAAATTGTATGCCATGTGTATACTTTTATGCTCTTTTCATATCTTTTTTCTTTGTACTCACCTTTTTTCTCTCTGAAGTTTTCCCCTTTATGTCTTTATCATCAGTATTTATACTTTTGAGCATCTATTAGATTTTTCATAAAAAAGACATTGTACAAAGCTGAAAATACTGGATAACTCAAAAAGATTTGATGTAATACACCTCACATCTTTAGTCATAAATTACCTGTCCCTGTTGTATTAAAATTGTTGATACTTGTGTTATAAATATAAAACTGAGTCACCAAAAGGCTGAATAATTTGTGCATATAATAAAGGAAGTTTGAAGTAAATCTAAGATTGGGACCTGAAACTATTTAAATCTCAATGAGTTACTTTATGTATGCTGATTCCATATCACATAAAAGTCAGTGATATACAAAACTAATAATCATCTATAAATCAATTACTTGTGGTAGTTTCTAATATGTAGACTTCCAAATTAATAACTAAAATTAGCTTACTTTTTTAAACCCTTACCTTTCCAGATTTTGTATTGAGGAAAATGAAATAATATTTTTATCCATCTTATTATTTTTTTAGATGCACAGCAACTTGGAACATACTTTAAAGCTAACAGTGGTTTACCTTAGGTCATTCAATACAGACTGTGTACTAGTTGGTTAGACTAGGTGCTTCTTGGATTCTAGGTTCCCCCTAGCATTTTTTTTCTTGTAGAATAGTGTGAAAGAATCTGTAATATAAGCCCTTGCTCTCCTTAGGTTCATTTCAGTGTTTTCTACCTTTGTGGATATTGTGATAAGCTATTAAGTCAAAAGTTGGTAGATACCACTTAGATCAGGGGTGTCAAACTCATTTTCACCAGGGCTCACATCAGCTTCACAGTTAGTTGCCTTCAGAGGGCCAAATGTAATTTCAACTCCACAGTTAAGTAGTTACATTTATACAGTCCTAAAATTACTTTGGCTCTTTGGAGGCAACCATGAGGCTGATGTAGCCCCTGCTGAAAATGAGTTTGACACCCCCGACTTAGCTCTTTTGTGGGTTCTGGATATTATAGTTTTTGTAGGTAGTCTGGAGATAGAGCTTTCATAACAGGTAAGTCAGAGTCACATATGGAATCCATAGTTCCCAAATCTCTACTTCACTCAAACCCTTATAAGAAGTAGTTGGTATATAAACAGTAACAGCAGTACTGTTTATACCTGGTGCTCCTCCTGTCTACACCAGGAATTTCCTTAGGAGTCATATGTATGACCACAGTCAGTGATAATGAACAGTGGAGTATTATTTTAAAAACTATGTAAGTCTAGTCATTGCTTCTTACCAACTTTGTTGAAAAGTTTTCTTGAAATGGATTGATTAATTTATTTATGAAATAAAAATGTGGGCATCCAAATGTGGATATTGTTGAGATTGGGATGATACAGTGATACAAATCACTTTATGAGTAATTCTCATGTTATTCTTATTTGACTTATCTGAGTTTAGGTAGGTGACATATAAAAGTAAGTTTCCACTTTATAAATTGTTTATAAAATAATGCAAAAGAGAAAAATACCGAAACATGTCATGTCTTTGCCTAATAATTGTTTTCCTATTGACTTTTTTGTTGAGACAACTTAGAAGACTAGTTATTTTGACAGACCAACTTTTAAGAGTTTGATTATGGTTGACGTGACAAAAATATTGGCAGAAGTTGACCAGGCACTATACCTGCAAACTGAGTCAAATGTTTTCTGGACAAAGTTGGAAAAGACTTCTTGAAGAGCATTTTACTTTATATTTCATCCTTTCTTTAAGTTGTGACATCCTAAAGAGACTGCATTTTATGGTATCATTTTCAAGGTATCTTTTTGTTTTTTAAACTAAACTTTCTCAGGAGAGGAATTCTTGACAAGATGTTCATAGCATTTCAGAGATTCCTGTCTTCATAGAATTTAAATGTCAAAATAGCATTCTTAAAATGCACTTATCAAAAACAATCTGTTTTAGAGGAGAAACTCTTAGGCAAAGATTTTTTCACATAGGGTGCAAAAAGTACTAATTATAAAAGGGAAAAATGGATAAACCAGATTTCATCAGTCTCAGCCTTCTGTTTGTTCTCTTCAACAGACACTATTAAGGAAATAAAATCGCAAGCCACAACTTGGACAATATATTTTGACAAAGAACTTGTAAATAAAAAATAAGAATAAAGACAACTCATTTCAAATATGTGGTAAAAACCCAAATGTGTATTTCCCAAAAGAAGATAGACAAGTGGCCAACAAGCACATGGAAAGACACTCAACACCATTAAGCATCAGGGAAATGCCATTTTTAAGCTATTTTTGTCATTATAGATTCTTTTTTTATCTTCATTGTATTTTTTCCATTACCATTTAGTCACTTTATACCTATCACTATAGATTCTTGAACATAATGTGTCAAGATAAGAATCAGATCAGTGGTTCATGTAACAGTATGGAGGGGGAACTTTCTGGGCAGATAGAAATATTCTATATCTTGCCCTGGCTGGTATAGCTCAGTGGATTGAGCATAGGCCTGCGAACCACATGATCTCAGTTCAATTCCCAGTCAGGGCACATGCCTGGGTTGCAGGCCAGTTCTCAGCAGAGGACGCGTGAGAGGCAACCACACATTGGTATTTCTCTCCTGTCCTTCCCGTCCCCTCTAAAGATAAATAAATAAAATCTTTAAAAAAATTTTTTTGGAAAATTAAAAAAATGTTCTATATCTTGATTCAAGTAGAGATTACAAAGGTGTATAAATTTATCATGTCACATTCACTAGAATAGCTAATTTTAAAGACTTTCAATAGCAAAAGTTGACAATGATATGGGGTAACTGGAACTCTCATACATTGCTGGTAGGAGTGTAAAAAGATTGGAAATTATGTTGAAAACAGTTTGACAGTTTCTTCTAAATTAAAAATTCACCCACCCTTTAACCCAACAATTTCATTCTTAGTTACCTACTCCCCAAAATTGAAAGCTTATGTTCAAAGAATGCCTTGTATGAAAATGTTCATAGCAGCTTAATTTCTAATAGCCCAAATTGGAAATAACTCAAGTGATATCACTAGGAGAATGGATTGTGAAATATTCATAGATGAAGTATTATGACACAACTAAAGCAAAAGAACTCTTGATATACATAGACAACGGAAAAAATTCACAGACATTAAGCTTAGTGGAATAAGCTGACACAAGAGTACATATATTTGATTCCATTTGTCTGAAATTCTACACCAGATAGTGACAGAAATCAAATCATTGGTTGCCTGGGGCAGGTGTGGTAAGGCAACTGTAGAAGAGCAAAAGGGAACTTTATGGGGATATAGAAATGTACCATATCTTAATTGAGATGTAGACTACCCAGTTTATTAACTTATCAAAAATCATTAATACTTTATAAAAATCTTGATACTTTAACTTTTAAAAAATATATTTTATTTATTTTTAGACAGAAGGAAGGAAGGAAGAGAGAGAGAGAAACATCAATGTGTGATTGCCTCTCACATGCCCACTATTGGGGACCTGGCCCACACCCCAGGCATGTGCCCTGACTAGGAATCAAACTGGCAACCCTTGGTTCGTAGGCCAGTGTTCAGTCCACTGAGGCACACGAGCCAGAGCTAATCTTTATACTATAAATTGAGTTTTGTTATATGTACTATAGCACAGTAAAGTTGATTAAGAAATAACCTATTTTAATATTGAAGATATATTTTAAAGTAACATTTTATATAACATTACCCATTTTAGGTATCATATTTTTGTGATTATTATAGCTTTGCATATTTCGGAGATGATGGCACTATCCTCCACTCTCCTTTGTGTCCATTTTTGGTGCGCGTGACCCTAGGTAATTACTGAGTAATTCACATGACTCCTGAAAAGCTGTTCAGAGCTCATCCTGGTGATTGAGGTTCTTTCAGAGTTGAGCTTGGTTTATACAGGATTTAGTTGAAACTTAGTATAGAGAATTATTTTGGAGCTTTTGAAGCTTTTCTTATGGCATTTTAGTGTGTAATTTAATTTGTTTTGTTGAAAATATTGTTTGAGGACAATGCCAAATTTAAAATGAGCTTTTCCCCTTTTCTTTCTAGCCCATTTTTCAGTGAAGAATTTTACTTTGAGATTCCAAGAACTTTCCAGTATTTGTCTTTCTATGTTTATGATAAGAATGTTTTACAAAGAGACCTTCGTATAGGTATGTATTATTTATAATTATCTTTAATCACAACATTGGTGTTTATGTTCATTCTTTCTCTAAGTATAAAGTGTTGAAAACAACAGAATAATATATAATGCTCGACATTTTTAATCCTTTTCTCTAGTCTTCATGTTTGTGAATCTGATTTTTAATTTGATTCCTGTCACGGTGTCATATGCTTCCTCAGAACCTGATGGGTCTCTTTCCATAGTACTCATTATGCTTGTTCATCAGTTTGTTTAATATCTAGATTCTCTAGTTGAATATGGTATTTTTGAAGCGGAGGCTATCACTCACAGAGTGCCTTATATTTAGTAATATTGAGTATTATATGTTGAATGGTTGAAATAATTTTTTATTTTTTTAGATTTTATTTATTTCTTTTTAGAGGGGAAGCAAGGGAGAAAAAGAGGGAGAGAAACGTTGCTGTGAGAGATACATCAGTGTGTGGTTGCCTCTCACATTCCCCCACCACATGCCCCCAACCAGGGACCTGGCCTGCAACCTAGGCATGTGTCCTGACTGGAAATTGACCTGGCGACCCTTAGGTTTGCAGCCCAGCACTCAGTCCACTGAGCCATACCAGTGAGGGCAGAAAGAATGTTTTATACAAAGATCACAGGATTTGATCCCTCCAAAGAACATCTGTTTTTGAAGTTTTTCTAATAGAAGTAATTCACTTTAATCTGGTCATATGTTTTCTGTTTGCATTGGTTACTATTTCTTAAACAATTGTCTGAGTTGGGTAGACTAAAACAAAGCTAACTGGCCACATATGTGTCACATTCATGGTCTTTGTACCAGTATCTTTGTATTTCAATAACAGGTAAAGGTCTATAATTTACATGTATTATTCTCTCCCCTTTTAGTATCCTGAATTTCATCATCTTCATTTCTTTTTTCTGACTTGAAATATGCTCAGGTGTCCTATAGTTTAAATGATAAAGCTTTATTTGATTTAATCCTCTTAACTACCGTCTGATTTGTTTCTCCTTTGCTATTGAACTCTTTAACAAACTATCTGTGTCCTTCTTACTAATTTCTTTTTAAATCTCTGTAGTCTGGCTTCTACATTTTTCTGACAAACCTTTCTGAAGTTTGCAAAAGTCATTTTACGGAAAATCAAATGACCTCTTAAAACATTTTTTTTCTTAATTGTACAACTATTACATAACCTTAGTGACTAGTAGTGACTCTACTGAACAGGGAGAACTACAGTTAATAATTTGTGTATTTCTTCTCTTTCTTTATTTCATGCTACATTTTTTCTTTTTCACTTAGTACCATATAACGATCCTTTTCCTGTGTTAGTAAATACTTAAAAATTGTTATGTAATATTTTTGTATAGAAATGTGTTATTTTAACCACTTCTTTGTTGGTAAACATTTATGTTTTCAGATTTATGGTGCTACTGTGAACATCCTTCTGCATACATTTTTGAATGTCTATTGTTCTTGGGATAAATTTTTATATGTGAAAATACTGAGGCAAAGGGTCTATTTTTAGGATTACTTCTCTCTATATTTTTACATTGGCCCCAGAAGTATTATACTAATTCACAGTTGCCCCACACACGGCATGGGCATAACCATTTCATACCCTTTTCTTCATGGATCTTACCATTAAAAAATTTCCCAATTTGGTAGGTGAAAAATAGTATTTGATTTTCTAACTCATATTTTTCTGATTATCAGTGAATTTGAAGGATTTTTTATATATTTTACATTTTTCTATTATGAATTCATTGTTCATTTTCACCCCTTTTTTGCTGGAGTTAAAGATGCTTATGCATCTTTATTTGTTAAATATATTAGCTTATAAACACTTCTGTATGGCAAACAATGGATGGAAATGTTAGGATGAATAACACTCAAGTTTCCTTCCAGACTGTCAGTGAGGCAGAATTGTATTTACTCTAACACTAATATATTATAACAGGTTCTGTGCTGGAGGTATCAACAAAGTACTTGGGAGCATAGAGGGGAGAACAGTTAATTTTGTTTGGTGGAGGATTAGCAGGTCGTTTCAAGGTGATAGGGATTAGCAGAAGCAGAGGAAAAAAGTTGAATCATGTTTGTGGTATGTCAGCTGAAGCATATAAATTACTTAAGAGGAGGATGGTAAAAGGAGAAGCTGGAAATACAAAATTGGGGTCAAGTTGTGATGGACCCTAAAAGCCATGCTAAAGAATTTGGACTTCATTCTATAGACAGTAGTGTTGTGTCTCTTAAAATGAGGAACATTTTAAAAATTGCATATAACTGCATATACAAATATACTTTGAGTGTAATAACGTCCTACAATAGTAACTTTCAAACTATAAAATAGAGTCTATTAATTACATATTTAAAGTATTATGTGTAACTATATATAACTATACACACATTAAAATATATATACACACACACACACATATATACTTTAGGTATGTAATCTATAGTTTATAATTTAGAACAGAGAGTGAGTGGACGCAGTGAGACCAACCAGGAGGCTATTACCAAATGAGATAAATAGAGTGATGGCAGTGGAAATTCGAATGAAGGAATATACTTCACAGGAGTAGCTTCAAATAGGATTTAGGGACTAAGGGGAAAAGAGGATGTGAAAAGGAAAAGAGTTTAAAAAGATTTTTGTTAGTTTGGCTGTCATTCATTAACTGATACAAGGAACACAGAGCATTCAGTTTTGAGTGGGGGTTGGGAAGGGGAAAGGATGAGTTTGGTTTAAAACAAGTTAAATCTGTGTTACCTGGGGAACATCTTTGGTTGACTATTGGGAATGCAGATATGAAGCTAGAGAAAAGAGCTGGAGGTGTGGATTTGAGAGTCATTAGTATTAAGTGATACTTGAAGTTTCCCCTGGAATGAATGAAATTTCCCTAGAAGATAAAGAGTTTGCTGTAAGGAAAATGAGGCTTCAGTGAAGTTTGATAAGGTGTTTAAGGAAGGTAGAAAAAGATAAGAGATTAATATCATTGAAGGCAAGGAGATCTTTTAATAACAACTAGAGAGAGGTAGAGTAGCATGAGGATTGAGTAGAGGCTGGTGGTGATTTAGAGATTCAGGAGAGAGTATCTTTTCACAGTCACATCTTTTTAAAAAAGCATTTTGTAATTTTCATGTTCTGTGTAGACATATCATAGTTATAAAGTATTTCTTGAAAAGGTTTTTAGTTTTTCAAGTATGATTTCCAAAAGTTGCCTTCAGTTTGTGTTGTGTGTGTTTTCCAAGTAAAAACATCAATTTGATTTTTAAAAATTTTTAAGTAAAAATCAATTTTTTGTGGATTGGTATCAGAAAATTATACCTTGGTTTGAGAACTTTTTTCCAAGTTTAAGTTTATTCTTATTAGTAGATAAAATTTATATATTTAGTAGGAATTTTCCCCTTTTATACATAGGAATTGTTATTAAAGTAAACACAGTACATATGTACCCATTAATTATAGTTGGAAGATGGTCTTGCTGTTTTCTTTTATAAATATTGGGTTGGCCAAAAAGTTCATTTGGTTTTTTTCCATAAAATGGCTCTATAGCACTTAATTGTCTTTAACTTCATTCAAAACAATTTTGCTAGATTGTGTTGTGACAGCTGTCATATCAGTGTGCATTTAAAAAAAGTATCAAAATTAGTGAATTTTTGTGTAACCATTTTAATATTGAAGATGGAAGAAAATATGCAACATTTTCAGCATATCAGGCTTTATTATTTCAAGAAAGGTAAAAACACAACTGAAACAGGCACAAAAAATTGTGCAGTGTATGGAGAAGGTACTGTGACTGATTGAATGTGTCAGAAGTGGTTTGTGACGTTCCATGCTGGAGATTTTATTATGCTGGACTGTGCTCCATGGTCAAGTAGATCAATTAAAGCTGTTAGTGATCAAATCAAGACATTACTTGAAAAAATCTGTGTTTTCCCACATGGGAGATAGCTGGCATACTCAAAATATCCAAATCATTAAAGTTATTGGTGAAAATGGAAAATGTGGCCTTTATTTTACTAAATGGACTTTTTGGCCAACCCAGTATTTACATTTTTGTAGTTCAACATTTTCTTCTGTCATTAACTCATAAAGTTGGCTTTTTAAAAAAATTTTGAGCTACCATAAATTGAGGTGCCTCAATTATTTTATACTCTTGAGTTGCCCAATTGAAGATTCAACAGTGCTATAGCATTTTCTGGAAATGAAATTTGAGCTAGAGATCTGAGAATGTGTACTGGTCTAATATAACTAGAGCTTGTTTGTTTTTTTGTTTTTAATATGTGGATATTTTTCTTTTTGTAAAAAAATTATTATAGCCTTACAGATAGTCCTAATTAATTTTGACCACAGACTCCCTGCCCTTCCAGTCCCTTTCCCAAAAGTAATAACTTATCAATATGGGGCATTTATTTTCATATTAGGCACCTCATATGCCAGGATCAGATAGTGCAAAAGATTGATAAGGAGTTAATTAAAAACTTGAGACTTAGGAACCATTTTACAAAAGAAAAGGAAATTGTAAAATTGAGGCTTTAAAAGTTAATATAATAAGGTATAGTGTCTTCTCTTAAAAATTGAGAAAAAGACAAAAGTAAAACTTTATGTAAGAATATATGCATATTTCCATTTCCAATAAAGATCATATTAATATTAAAAGTAAAACATGTATTTTACCTCCTAATGTGTATTTTTTAGTTATTTTAGTCTTCAGAGGAATCTAGGCTTAAACAAACTTTTTAAGATCTACCATCTTAGTAGACTTCAGCGACTTTTTTTCTTTCCTCTGGGTTCAGAACAATATTTGATTAAGAGGATTTTACTAGAATGTTACTAGAATATTGGAGTTGTGAATTCCAGTCATGACTATCAGTAACTAGCTGTACTGTACCTTCTTAGGCCTAGTTCATCTATAAAATAAGGCTGAATTTAAGATAGCTTGGAGTTGTAATTTCTGCTGGCATGTAGCTCTTAAGTCAAACCTACTGTTTAAAATTTGCCCGAGACTATACTTTAGTGACTGTTTGCATGGCACTGCTTCCGTTATCTACTGCTATGTAATAAACCACTCCAATACTTAGTGGCTTAGTACAGCAACCATACATTTGTTTGTTTATGATACTGTAGGTTGTCAGTTTGGGCAGAGCCAAACTGGATGGTTCTTCTGCTGGTCTCACCTGGGGTCACTAATGAGCAGTTATCTGGGAATGACTTGGCTGAACTGTCTGGCTTATATGTCTGATAGTTAGTGTTGGCTATTATCTGGGTCTTCCTCTCCACCTGGTGTCAGGATTCCAAGAGGGTAACCACTACTGCACAGGTGCTTATTAAGCCTCTACTTGTGTCACATTTGCTGATGTCCCTTTGACAAAAACAGGTGACATGGCCAAACCCAGAGTCTGTGCTGGACGGGACTACACAGTGGCACACACCAAAGAGATCGTTAATATACCAGTCTACCCCCCCCAAAGACCAAATTGTATCCACCTAAACCCCATACACTGAGGCATCGAAATATTGTCATTAACTGAATCGCTATTGTTGATTATCTGCCAGAATTTCTTCAGTCCTATTTCTGGTCCTATTTCATCTTGTATATGCAGTCATACCTGTCGCTACTCTTATCTACTCTTTCAGCCATTTCTTGTGGCGTCCAACTAGGAATGGAACTATCGAGATTTTGCCAGTTGGTGCTCTGTATCAGAATGAAATTTCTAATAATATGCTGTGTCTGAAAATGGAGCCCAAATATAACACAGTATTTACAGATGGCAAGAAAACGGTGCATAGAAGTGGTGCTGGAAAGCTAAGAATACATTTTTTTAAAGACCAACAAAGATGAGTTTTTTGGCCCACAATTCTTTCATTTCTTTTTGTGTTTCCTCCCCTTGTATTGAGGCATGTAACATGAAAAAAGAGACATCTGTTGAAGAAGATACAAGGAACACTGTACACAGGACAATGCCTTAGTCCCCTTCAAAGTATGCACCTTCGACCTCACACAGTTCTCCCAATTGCCATAAGCTGCCCCATTGTATTTTCCTGAACCTCGATAGTCTAAAATCTCTTCCCTTTTATAGGTGATTTTAGGTTTAGGAAATGCCAGAAGTCACAGGGTGCCAAATCTAGGCTGTAGGGGGGCTGAGTCACCTAGATGAGATGTTTGGTTAGATGTTTCACCAAAAGACTGTACAGGAAGTGAGGCATGAGCAGGTGTGTTGTTGTGATGAAGCTGCCAATCACCAGTTGCCCACAGCTGTGGCCTTTTGAGTATTCAAATAGTTTCTGCAGAGGAATGTTCAAGTTTTACACAAAATTTGATACAGATTCATTGCTTTATTTGCTCAGTCATTTTAAATGCAACAGACACACAGTACACATGCTCACTTAACAGCATCTATCACCCCCCACTGACCAGTACAGCAAAGTCATCCTTATTCATATGTGCGCATTTTGGTCTACTCTCCTTGGTTGCCAGGTTACATGGAGGTCCTGCAAACTGTTCTTGTCATGTTAACAATGGCTGGACTTTCTCCAGACAGACCTTGTGTGTTTGGTCTAAGCTTTTTCTGTCTATGAGTTTGTTAGGACAGTGAGGAAATGAAATTATTACCTACAAATAATTTGTTGGGTATTTTGTTCTGGGTGATTTTTTTTGAGGTTGGTCATTTCATGGCTAGTAAAATAATGAATTAACTTTGTTTAAAACGGTAAACAGTAAGCTAAAACAATTTTTGGGACCATTAGAAGCACAGAAAAGGTTTTTAACATCATTAAGAGCTAAAAGTTGTTTCTAATAAAGAAGAGGTAAATGAGGTAGTATTTGAATAAATAGCCCAAGATCACATAGCTAACTAAGTAACAGAATTGACACTAGGCTATTGAATGAATGTCTGTATTGGAAGGAACATGGACAGGGGTGCCTTGGTTTTGAAATCTGGCTTAGCATTTGTTAGTGGGCAGGTTTCTAAATTATTAAGCTTTCCTCATCTGTAAGATGGTGATTATACTCTCTACACCAAAAATTATTATGAAGATTAAACAGGAAATATGTAAGAATGTCTACTATCTGGTGCATATTCAGTAAGTGCTGGCTTTTTTTTTTTTTTTTTCAGTTCAGCACTCTTTCCGTTGTATTAGGCTGCCTGCCTCTCATGACCAATACCTGCCTCTAAATAGGGCTACTCAAAACAACAAGAATGCGTTTGTATTTCAGAAACTTGTTCTCCCAGTATCTGTCCCTCTCCTTTCCCTCTTGTATATCCCCTTGCCCTTTACCATCCCATCTCTCTCTCTCTCTCCTCTCTCTCTCTCTCTCTCATTCATTCTCTTTCTTTCCTCTTTGTTTGATTCCCTAGGACTGATGAACATGTTGCAGGGATCCTAATACCTAATGACTTCAAATATTTTCCTCTGTCATTCCTACATAACAGTTTCTCTGACTTATTGGGATCACTCATGTCCTCTTCCCTGCTTCTTCAGGCTGACTAATCTCATGCAACTAAACCTGTACATTTCAGAAACTGACATCTTAAAAAGGACTTCGATAAGAATAAGTGCTGGCAGTAAAATACAAGTTTTTCTCAATTTATGAATGGCTTATTTATGCAGCTGGTCAGAGAAGGGTTTCTCTCTCAGAAGAGAAGAACCATTCAGCTCTTTCATGACAATAAGTACTGTGGATACATAAGATAAGAAGTAGGAAGAAGAGGGCACATCCTTCTGGGATTTTGTTTTTTAACCTGTGAACTAAGAGAGGATTCTCTTTTGGGAAGGCAGCTGTAACAAAAGATATATTTCCATGGACATGGAGTTGTGAGTCATAAATAGAACAGGTAGATTCCTACTGTAGTTTTTTGATGCATTATTGGTTAAATAAACTGGTTAGGGAAGTCTGGAAATCAAGTCCCACTTAAACAGTGCCACTGTGATTATTTGTTAAATGAGTAAGTGAATCAAACCATTAAATTTCTAAGTAAACTTCTTTAAAAATGCTATTTTTAAGTTGGGTGTTTGTATATATTATATGTACATACAAAGGTACATCTACGTACATGTTCATAGGTCTATGTCTGTGTGTATGTGCATACATATGTATGAAGCTGGTATACAATGACTTATCATTTATATCTCTTGTGAAGTCAATAGTAAGTGGGACCACTTTATAGAATCATGATAATTTGAGTAACTTGTGATGAACAATATTAAATCCTGTCATAATTTTGAATCCTAAAGCATTCTTGGCATTATATTGATTTGCCAGGAATTTGATAAAATCTATAGGTGAACATATCAAGAGATTTCTATGATAGGGCTCTTAATCTAAACTCCTTCAGCAGCACAAAGAATATTTGGGTATTCCAGTTAACGCTTGAATTCTGTATTTGCTGGTAATCTGTATATTCAGTAATGGATGAAATTTTTTTTCATTATTTTGTATCTTAAATTCAATGTCCCCCAAAGGCTGAAATATATTATTTTCCCAATGTTATTTCCTATTACATTTGAATGAATTATAAATGCTATATATTTACATGAAGATTTTGACCTTCACATGAGATTTCATCCAGTATACTTATAAGAAATTTGGGAAGATTCATGCTTGTCATGAGGGCTAATTTCTTAATTTAACAATTTTACAGATGTTAATAAATATAGCTGATAAATTTTCAGTAGTTCTCTTTTGGGCTGCCATTCTCATGAAAGTAAAAGTAGCTGTATATTAACATTTTCCTTAAAATCATACACATATATATATAGGTAGTCTTCATAGTTTGAGTTTCAGTTATGACTAGAAAGATAAGCTTATCAAAAATTTTAATATGGCCCTGGCTGGTGTGTGACTCAGTGGACTGAGTACCGGCCTCTGAACCAAAAGGTTGCCAGTTCAGTTCCTGGTCAGGGCACATGCCTGAGTTATGGGCCAGATCCCCAGTTTTGGGGGGGTATGAGAAGCAACCAGTCAATGTTTCTCTTGCACATTGATGTTTCTTTCCCTTTCTTTCTCCTTCCCTTCTCCTCTCTCTAAAAATAAAATCTTAAAAAAAAATTCAATATGGCCCTAACCAGTGTGAGTCAGTTAGTTGGGCATCATCCTGTGAAGCAATGTGTCATAGGTTTGATTCCCTGTCAGGGCATGTGCCTGGGTTGCAGGTTTGGTACCCAGGTCAGGGTTCGTGTGAGAAGCAAGCGATGGATGTTTCTCTCCCTCTCCTCCCTCCCTTCCCCCTCTCTAAAAATAAATAGCCCTGGCTGGTGTGGCTCAGTGGATTGAATACCAGACTGCAAACCAAAGGGTCACCAGTTCGATTCCCAAGCAGGACACATGCATGGGTTGTGGGCTAGGTCCCCAGTACAGGGTGTGTGAGAGGCAATCACACAGTGATATTTCTCTCCCTCTCTTTCTCCCTCCCTTCCCCCTCTCTAAAAATAAATAAAATCTGCCCTGGCTGGTGTAGCTCAGTGGATTGAGCATGGGTCTGTGAAGCAAAGGGTTGCTGGTTCGATTCTCAGTCAGGGCACATGCCTGGGTTGCAGGCCAGGTCCCCAGTAGGGGACACGTGAGGGGCAACCACACATTGATGTTTCTCTCCCACTCTTTCTCCTTCCCATCCCCTCTCTCTAAAAGTAAATAAATAAAATATTAAAAAATAAAAAATAAATAAAATCTTTTTAAAAATAAATAAAATCTTTAAAAAATTAATTTGGTTAAACATTTTAATTAATAGCTTTATTGAGGTATAATTCACATACCATAAAACTCACCCTTTTATTTTTATTTTTAAATATATTTATTTTAATTAAAACTCACCCTTTTAAAGTGTACCACACAAGGCCCCGACCAGGTAAGCTCAGTTGGTTAGAGCATCATCCTGATACACCAAGATTGTTGGTTTGATCCCTGGTCAGGGCACATATAAGAATCAACCAAATGAATGCATATATTAGTAGAATAACAAATCAGTGCTTCTCTCTCTCTCACACTCAAATTAATAAATAAAAATTAAAAAATAAAGTGTACCATACAGTGGCCTTTAGTATGTTCTTGGAGTTGTGCAACCATCACCATAATTAATTCCAGAATAAAATTTCAAAGATAGTCTTCTGTTTGTTTTCCTGTTTTGCTTTTCCTTTTCACTTGATATACAAAAACTGAATACTGTTTTCTAAAAATTTTCAAGTGTTGAACTAAAAAACTAGCATAGGTCGTAAGTGAAAGATAGTCTTGAAGTACAATTAGGGCACTTAAAATGAAAAGTCTTGTTTGATAGGAGAAAGGAAACTGTTTTTGACTGTTAGTGTATATCCTTTGTTGAAGCTTTTGTGTAGAATCTTCAAATAAATTGTCAGTCATATACAAAACTATATCTACTTCTTAAAACTTGAATTGAGGAAGGAAATACTTTGCACCAACATGGCAAATACTTCATTATAATAACATTTCTGTTTCTTCCTCTTCATACTACTTTATTCATTGTATTGTATCTTTCTCAGAGGCAGAAGGTCTTTCAGGAGCTGCCTTGATTTTGTGTGTGTATGTGCACTGAAGCAGCATAAGCAGTGTTTGCAGTATTTTGATAAAAGCAAACTTTGAACAAAATTATTGCTTTAATTGCCCATAATTTTCAAGTTAATTTTCAATATTGTTAGTGATGTATAATGTTTTTATTTTTCTCTTAACTTGGGTTTATAAACTGTTATTAAATGCAGATATAAAACATGGTTTATTCATAGCATTAAAGAATTGGAAGGATTAGTTTACATTATCATTGTATAAATGCACTGACAGTACTTTTTACACTGATTATACTTTGGGTGAAAACTGAATCTGAGTAAGTACTAAAAAATGCAGTTGCATGTAAATACAACAGTTTTTGTTAAACCCCCCCCGATTCAAAATGACCTAGAGGAGGGCCTGCCAAGGGACAAGGAAAAACAGCACATTTTATTCTTTAGAATATAGAAAAATACTTCATAAAGGTGAATTTTTTAATATCAAGAGGTATGTTGTTTTAAAATGTTTTCTGCAAAGTATTATATATAATAGTGCTAAGGGTTATATGAAATGTTTCCTCATATTCTTGTACTTATTTCTTATAGGAAAAGTAGCCATCAAAAAAGAAGACTTGTGTAACCACAGTGGCAAAGAAACCTGGTTTTCACTACAGCCTGTTGACTCCAATTCAGAGGTCCAGGTAATAACATTAAGACTTGTGAGATAAGTGATGTAGGAGACTGTCACACAAGAAAATGAATGAAAACAGATTATACTAGTTCATATACTTACAACTTATTACACCTTATTTTAAATTCTGGCACTATATATTTTAGACATTTGGTTAGTAAGTAGCTAGAAGGAAATGTCTTGCCACATGAATTCAAGAATAACACACATGCTTGTATGTATGTGGGGAATTGTATTGGGAGTTTTTTTCCCCTTTGTTCTTTTGTATCAGTCACAGGAGCAAATTATTAAAGTTTATTTAGATGGGGGGAAAGGGGAAAAGTTTTATTTTTTTAAATATTTTATTTATTTACTTTTAGAGAGAAGGGGAGGGAGGGAGAAAGGAGGGAGTGAAACATTGATGTGAGAAACCTTTATTGGTTGCCCATTTACCACATGCCCTCTTGCATGGAACTGGAAACACATGCCCTGACTGGTATTGAACCGGTGACCCTTTGGTTTGTGGACTAACACCCAACTAACTGAGCCACACTGGTCAGGGCTAGATGAGGAAAAAGTTTTAAAGGAAGAATGTGTTTTATTAACTCTGACTTTGAGGAGAATTTCTAGATGTCTGTGACTTCATCTGTTCTGACCAGGATGCTTTTACTTTACTTTCTAGTAAAGTAGACCTAGGAAAATGCTATTCACTCAAAACCATGCCTGAGCTCATCATATAGCACCTTTATTCTCATACCCACCCTTCATATTGTTCACCTTTCCTTTATTTCAAAGGGGATCATTATTCTTTTTAAAGCTTTTCTTTCCTCTTGCCAAAATAAGAGGTCTTACAAATTCTGTGTGTGAGTAAAGACAGATATTTAGCCATGTGTCATACTTTCTATTTGTTTCTGAAAAATCTGAGCTTTTCTTAGAAATTGTTATTTCTATCTAAAAAGAATCCTTTTTAATAACCCTATTTATTTATAAAATATGATAAGGATTGTGAAACCATTTCCTGAAGGCATAATTGCAAGCAGAATTCTTCCTCTCTAAAAGCTATAATTTGCTACTGTGACTCAAGTTTAAGAGAAGAAAAAAGTACTATGCACATACCCACAGATATTTGCAAATAAAGTGCCTGTGTCTCTATTTCCTCATAACCTCTCAAGCATTCTCTTTGATTAAATTCTCTAAAAATTAAGTACTGGTTTACTAAAACCTCTTCTTAAGTACAAAATATAATTTCAGATTTTCCCGTTTTAGCTATTGCACTCCATTTTAAGGTTTTTTTTCTTCCTTTTGACAATTACTGTTATTCAGATCCCAATCGAACAGTATGGTAAATGATCTAGGTGACAGGCAATGTGATGAAGTAGAAAGGGCTTTAAACCAGAAGTTAGAAAATTTAGGTCCTAATATTCATGTGGTTACTTTACTGACCTTGGATTTTATTTCTATAAAATGGAAAGAAAAGTTGTCATGTTGGATCACATGATGCAAAATTTAAGTGAAATACATGCCTTTAAGAGTGTTCTGAAAGCTGTGAGTGTTCTGAAAGCTGTTCAATGCTATCTAAATGTAAAATATCTGTTTACTCCCAGTTGATCAGGTGGCCATTTCCCTAATACACCTTTATGAAAAGGCAAATACAAAAGTTTTAAATTAAAATTTTAACAAAAAGCAAGGTAAGAATAGGCTTTAAGAATTTGGTCTAAAATGAAATTTGAGGGTTATTTTAAGATGCAGTTAATAAAATCCATTCTTATGACCAATGTAAATTTTCTAAAGGATTTAAGGACCTTGGTTCTCAAAAAGTAGAAATGCCTTTATAATAATACTCTTTATATAATTCATAAACTGCTACTAAGTAACAGGCTTTTATTTGGTGGTATACATAAAACTCATTTCTGGAAGATGGAAAGTCTGGAAACAGCATTTAACTGTTAGATATAATGTCAACATTTATTTGCTGTGAGTTATTTTCACAAATATGAGTATAATCTTTATAGCTTTTTTTTAAAAAAATGATACTATTTAAAAGATTTAATGAGTATTGAAATTAAAATCTAGGAGGTAGGAAGAATGCATAACACTTTTCAGGTTCTTATAAATACTATTGGGAATATTCTTGTTTGGCCCCAAAACTGATCTGGGAATCCTAAATTAACTTTGTGAGTCTAGAAACATGGAAAAGCAGTCTGTAATTCATACAAATCTTACTTTCTAATAAATCATTCACTTGCATAACTTTTATAAAGTTTTACAAAAATATAATGGATATGCTAGTTATTGATGTGGCCATAGGAAAAAGCTATATAGACAGAGTTCAGCAGAAATTCCATCTAATAATTACTATTAGTAATTGTAACAGTTTATACCAACCACAGTACTAAGTACTTAATATACATGATCTCATGTAATCTTCAGATTTGTGTTATGAGGTATAGGTAGCATTATCTCCATTTTATAGATATAAAAAATAGTTTCATAGAGGTTAAATAATATCTCCAAAGTCATATCACTAATTAAGTGAAGGAACCATGATTACAGTAGAGATCTGGTGTGATTCTAAAACTCTTAACCATAGTGCTTTACTGACTTTCATTATTCTCTACTATTGGCCATTAAAAGGCCTCAACAGAGATTAGGAGTATCTCTTAGGGAACATCTGAGTATAAGGTACAGAAGCCTACTGAAATAAACTCAAAGAAAAAGGAAGAGGCATTCAAAGGTTCCTGGGAAACTTCTTGGAGTATAATTACAGGTCAATTATAATTACTGGTCAATTTGACCAGTAGGAGTTAGAAAGTTGTCAGCCATTTACAGAGGAGCTACATCTTAAGTAGAGGTCAGGTTCTTATAATGAGTAGATGCAGGTTACACAGTCAAAATTGCTTTTGGAAGACTTCTCATAAAGTACAATAAAATGTTGGGTATTTGGTTTGTTTCTAATTGACCACTATATAAAACAGATGGCTTGCATATGAGGCCATGATAAAGTTAAAATATACTGTATCCTCAAACTTCCACTCATTGAGCAATAGATACTGGAGAGGCACATGGGAAATGAGATCCACTGATTCATTTCTCCGTACTCTTATGCTCACTGTGTTCATTGAATGTAAGTGCTGACTGTTTCAATATTATTTTTTTCTTTCTCTTTCATTTTGTAATGTGAATAATTAATGTTTTCTATCTTTCTCTCATTAATTACTCACTTTGCAAAATGAAGAGAAAGGAAAAAATACTATATGATGAGATTCATTTGTATTCTTTTTGTATGTCCAATGAGACTACATCTCTCTCTGTACTTCTCTTCATTAAATAAAGTCTAATCGCTTAAACACACACACAAAAAAAGAAAGAAAGGGGGGGGCACATCAGCCTTTGACATGACCATACAGCCAAATAGCAGCCTCACTCTCTAAGATCTCATTTCTCTGCCACAATTTAGAGAGAAATTTTGGCCAAATGTGGGTCATATGTCCACTGCAGTCTGATTTGATATGACTGGGGGTAAAGTCACTGTAGAGAAGTCTATTTTGGACTTTGGGTAGACATATTCCCCATGAAAGGGATTTGGGTAGAGAAGTGATTGGTATCTCTACTTCAAAGGGAAAAGATGTTTGATTTCCTATTGGTACCACAAGCAGGCACTTGTACCCATAATAGTTGCTATCCTATACTTGTTCAAGGATCTTCACCTGTGAAATGAGAACTTCAGTATAAAGGATTCCCTTCAGTTTCAGTAACATGAGAAAACATAATTTAGCCCTGAAATGAAAAGATCCCAATAGCAGTAAGATGGGTTGTTGAAAATTTACTAAGAACTCTAACCTCTTACCTGGACTTGTTTCCAGATGCTTTATTACTGCTTTTAATAATGTTAATTATTTTTAATTTTTCTCAAACATTGAAGATACTAATATTTCATAAGCACACTATCTAACACATTGGCTGTTTTTCTGTATTGAACTATTCTCTTCTCAACCCACTCTAAGCTGCCATCAGGCCCCACAGTTGGTCAGAGAGAGGGCGAGCACAAAAGGCTCTCACTGATGTTATACCTATGACTTATGTCAATAAGTCTAGTGGACATTTTTCAGTCCTTCTCTTACATGACTTTCCAGAAGCTTTTGATATTGTTGAGCGCTCTCCTTTTTCAGGCAATCTCATCTTTAGTTTCTGGTCATTATCCTACTTCACTTGGTCTTTTCCCCATATTCTCTGCCACATAAGTGAAGTTAATGTGGATTGGTGTTGGTGCCTCTTCCTTTAAATTCTCTTTGGTTGCAGTGATCTGCATCTATATCATTAGCTATTTGGTCCTGGAATGCATAACAAACTAAGTATTTTTCCTTTATTTATTTCTTAGGTGCTAGGATAAAGAAATGCCTTTACATAAGACTGATGAAACCAAGTCTCTCATATGGAGAAGTTGGTGCTCTCATTAATGGAAGGGTGTTTGTCTCACACAACTTGTACAAGCAGTAAATCCAGATAAACTATCAATCACATCCTTTTGATGTAATTACTTAGTTAATAAGTCCTTACCAATAAGCTCATCTTGAATTTCTGTATCATGCCATAAGTGACTGTTTTATATTTCTTTTGAAATATGGCCTCTGCCCTCCCTCCTTAAACAAGCATTAAAAAAGAAATGCATTGATTATAGCTAATAATATAAGTTTGGGTTTTTTTACATGCCATTAAGACATTGAACATTGCAGGTTGATTTTTTTAATTCATTTGTAAACTTGTTAACATGAAATAATAAAGAAACGAGACTTCTAGATCCTAATACTTCTCTAAGAAGAAAAAATAAACCTATCTATACTTATATAAGAGACAGTAATATCTTTAGTTTTTTTTATCTGACAGGTAGTTTTGTCCAAAATGATTTATAGATTTAATTACTATATATGAAGACATCTGTCAGAAATCTATTAGTTTGGATAGTTTCCCTTCTTACAAAAAATGTATTTTACCAGTTGAAATACACAGAGTTCTGTTATGTGGAATATTGTTAAAATTTAATGTTTTGTGAGAAAAACTAAAAGAATGTTTAGACTCAAGAGGATTTAAATGCATGCATTTGTATGCATTGTATTATGCTCACATGCCTATATTCATCTGAGCTTCCCAAACTCTGGAGAAATTCACATATCTTCTCTCTAGGTTCTAAGAATAACATAATTTAAAATTAAAATAATCAGATTTTTGTGTGACATTTTTATAAAAGTAATTGAAATAAAGTTGATATATAAAATATTAAACCTTCAGATAGTACCAGTATAATAATACAATTTCCTAAATATGCTAATACAAATTGGTGTGATGCAGTTGCATATACCAACCTAACATAATTAATGCTACGGGATACATATAGAATAGTATCTTCCAAGAATTTGGTTTTAATTAAAAGTAGGGAGTATAGTACCAGAAATTTGATCTCCCAGTGTTTTCTGGCATATATAAATGCTATATTTTGTCATTGAATCTCCCTTAGATATTGGATAAGTAGTTGTAGACCAGATCACATTACGTGTTTCTGATCAAACATAATTCCT
This sequence comes from Sturnira hondurensis, assembly GCF_014824575.4. Classification (NCBI taxonomy): domain Eukaryota; kingdom Metazoa; phylum Chordata; class Mammalia; order Chiroptera; family Phyllostomidae; genus Sturnira; species Sturnira hondurensis. The sequence goes on along the minus strand of NW_028073498.1, from coordinate 3,780,506 downwards.
TGTTAGTCTTACTGTTTCTTCTTTGTAGGCTATGACTTTTTTTTTCCAGTTACTTTTAGGATTTTCTCTTTACCTTATACTTTCATACTTGACTATCCTGTGCCTATGAGTGGTTTTCTTTAATTTATCCTATTTGAGTGTTCCTGGGAGGCTGTTGAATCTTTGCCTTATATCATTGTTCAGTTTTGGAAAACTCCAGGCAATTATCTCTTTATCTGTTTTTTTCTTCCCTATTCTTTCTTCTCTCTCCTGAGACTATAATTGCATGAGTAATAGACCATTTTGTTACGCCCCTTATTCTCTCTTTCTCTGCTTCATTTGTGGATATTTTCTACTGACTAATCTATCTCCCATTTGCCCATCCTTTTTTTTTAGCTGTGGATGATCTTCTGTTGAATACATCCTCATTTTAGTTATTTTATTGCTTAATTCTAAATTTTTCATTTGATACATTTTATAGTGTCCACTTAACTGCTAGGTTTTTCTTTCTTTTTTTAAAAAAATATTTTTAAATGGCTTTTTAACCTCTTGTCAGTTAACTCCAACATCTACATCTCCTGTAAGTCTACTGCTTTTTGCCAGTTTTTTTTTTTTTTTTGGTTTTGGTGTTATCTTCTGGCATGCTTAGTAATTTCTGATGGAGTGCTAGACACTGAAATATGAAATATTTTAGAGATAATTTGAAGCCCTGGATATTTTTTTTTTCCTTTCTCCAGAGATTACTTTTGCTTTTGGCCTGGGGGTATATTAGGGACAGTTTACCTTATTCTAGGTAGAGATTCAACTGATTTCAGGCTAACATTTGGTCTTTGTAAGGGCTGGTTTATGTTGTTTATTCTTACAACTCAGGCATAGTCTTTTAGAGGTTCCAACAGAACCTGGGTGTTTACAATCTTGGTGGACCCTGGACTGTAATTTTCATCTGCTCAGCACCATGAGACTGTGGAAAGCTTTGATTAAGTTTTGCATCTCCAGCCACTGCTGAAGTTAGGAAATCCCATTCAACAAGCATTTTCACAGGGCCCACCAGCAGCTCCTGTTTTTACATCTCATTGGCCAGAACTGTATCATATGGCTATCATTATCCACTATCCCTGGCTTCAAAAGATGTTTTGCTGAACTCATAACTGCCCTTTCAAAAAACAAACAACAACAAAAAACTTGTTTTACTACAATCCAAATATACAAAACAATAACAGATGTAAGTAAAAATGAACTTTTGTGTGAATGTATTAAACAATACCAAGTACATTTCCTACAGTGTTTACAGATTTAGGTTTCTGAGCCTGAATAGTAGCTTCAAGTAATTTAATAAACTTTTTGTTCATGTTTTTTAATAAAAAGTAATACACATTGGTAGTAGAAACTTAAAAAAATCTAAATGAACAGTTAAAAAAATCTGAAATCTTACTAACAAAAGGTAACTTCTCTCTATGTTTTAGTAGATGGACTTGTAGTAATTTTGTATAGTGATATGTGTAGAATATATTTCATTTTTATAAATTAAACTTATATACCCTATTTTGCAACTTGTTTTTTTTACTAAGTATTATGTACATATTTCCATGTAAAAGTATACAATGAGGTAGTGTTTTACAGTTTAGAAATTATACTTTCCTTAATTTAACTCATGCTTTTTAATTTTAGTGTTCCACAGTAGTAGATGTGTCTTGTCTCCTGTTCTGTACCCGCTCTTTTCTTGACCAGGTTAATACACAATCGCATTATTGTTGACTAATTCCAAAGGAATGTCATGTTAACAGCCAGTGGGAGTAATGAGTATGTTCTGTAGGCTCTAACTCAATGACAGTGATTCCTGGTGGAATCCTATTAAATATCTTTTTATTTCTAGGCTTTACTTGATACAGTGCTATGATTTTGAGTTGTGAATGAAATTATACTTTTTCTCTATTCTAACAGTTTTTATTGTCTTAAAAATAGAGATTCTGTACATTTCCCAAGAGACTACTGGTGTAGTGCCTTATTAGCATACAATTTCTACCGTAAGATGCACACATGTAAAATAGTAAAACTGCTTTGAGATGCAAGTGTTGGTACAGTTGGCTAGGCTCACTAAGTGACACATACATGCCCATGTGACAACAAACATTAAAAATTCTACTTGGGTAATATTAGATATTATTACAGATCATGAACCTCTTCAAAGTCACTTGTGAATAGCAGGGGTTGCAGATATTAAGTGCAAGACTAACAAAAAGATATATTTTATATATTATATATGATGTCATAAATATATCTTTTTGTTAGTCCTGCACTTAATATCTGCAACTCCTGCTGTATTTGTGCCTAGATTTTTAATGGAAGATTTGTTTAATTCTAAATCCATCTAACTCCTAATTTTACTACCACTGGTGCCTTTCTTTAGAGCTTAGCTTTCTCATGCAGACTTTTGGGTTGAGACCCATCAATATTTATTGCTTATCACTTACTATCTATCTAACCTTGAGCTTTGCGTGTAGTAGACCTCAGATTTACTCTTGTGTAACAAATTTCCTTAAAATAGTGAGGTTGATCCAGGTTCAATTTCTATGAAAGGATACCAGGAAGGGGTAGTTCCAAAAAGCAACAGTGACCCTCTAATGAAACTTACATCATCAGCCCCTAAACATCACAGCCCTGAAATACCCAGTTGGCACTGTGGGAATCTGTCTTTTTGTCAGCAGGGTAGAGGTAATCCAGCACTGAATTCTTAACTAGTTCAGAATGGCTCATAACCACTTTAGAATTGCTCATCACCAGTGGGAGAGTAGAAATACCAAGCTTTGGATTGTATTATTCCTAAACCTTTGTTTCTTATGGCATTGATACTTTGTTTCAAATTTATACTACTGAGTTTTTAAAAATCCACATTAATGGCTATTTAAGAAAGTATTCCTTTGTTTTCAGTATGTCATTTTTTAATTTTTAAAATTATATTTTAATGATTATACTAATACAGTTGTCTCAGTGTTTCCCCCATTGTCCCCCTCCACCCAGCACCCCCCACTCCCTCAGGCAATCCCCATGCCCTTGTCTGTGGGTCATGCATATAATTTCTTTGACTACTCCATTTCCTACACTGTACTTTAGACCCCCATGGCTATTCTGTAACTATCTGGTTGTACTTCTTTTTTTTCCTAAGTATATTTTATTGATTATGCTATTAGTTTTCTCAATTTTCCCCTTAATCCCCACTTTGCCCTGCATCCCCCAAAACTCCAGCTTCCCCCTGCCCCTTAGTTCATGTCCATAGGTTGTACAGGTAAGTTCTTGACTTCTGTTTCCTATACCATTCTTAAGCTCTCCCCGTCTATATTATGCCTACCAGTTATGCTTCTTATTCCCTGTACCCCCCATTCTTCCCCTTCCCACTGAAAACCCTCCATGTAATCTCCATTTCTGTGATTCTGTTCCTGTTCAAGTTGTTTGCTTAGTTTTTTTTTGTTTTGTTTTTTAGATTCAGTTGTTGATAGTTGTGTTTGCTGCCATTTTACCATTCCTAGTTTTTGATCTTCTTCCATTTCTCAAATAAGTCCCTTTAACATTTCATATAAGGGCTTGGTGATGATGTACTCCTTTAACTTGACCTTATCTGGGAAGCACTTTATATGGCCTTCCATTCTAGATGATAGCTTCACTGGATAGAGTAACCTTGAATGTAGGTCCTTGCCTTTCATGAGTTATACTTCTTTCGAGCCCCTTCTTGCCTGCAAGCTTTCTTTTGAGAAATCAGCTGACAGTCTGATGGGAACTCCTTTGTAGGTAACTGTCTCCTTTACTCTTACTGCTTTTAAGATTCTCTATCTTTAATCTTGGGTAACTTAATAATGATGTACCTTTGTGTGTTCCTCCTTTGGGTCCAATTTCTTTGGGACTCTCTGGGCTTTCTGGAAGTCTATTTCCTTTTGCCAGATTGGGAAGTTTTCCTTCATTATTTGTGCATATTAGTTTTCAATTTCTTGCTCTCATTCTTCTCTTTCTGGCCCCCCTGTGATTTGGATATTGGAATGTTTAAAGTTGTCCCAGAGGTTCTGAAGCCTCTCCTCATTTTTTTTGAATATTTGTTTATTCTGTTCCGGTTGGATGTTTATTTCTTCCTTTTGTTCTGCATCCTTGATTTGAGGCCCAGTTTCCCTCCCTTCACTATTGGTTCCCTGTATATTTTGCTTTATTTCACTTTGAGTTACCTTCATTCTTCCATTTTGTGATCCGGATTGCAAAATGAAATGAGCATCCTGATTACCAGTGTTTTAAACTCTGCATCAGATAGGGTGGCTACCTCCTAGTCACTTAGTTCTTTTTCTGGAGTTTTGATCTGTTGTTCTATGTGGGCCATATTTCTTTGTCTCTGCACATCTCTTATGTTATAGCGGTGCTGTGGAGCCTTAGGTATTTGCCAGGGCGGGGCAACCCTCTTTGCTGCATTGTGCCGCTGTCTGTGGGGGAGGGGCCAGAGAGAAAACAAAGGCTCTCCAAATGTTTGCTTGGCTCCAGCCCCATTTTCCAAGGAACTCTATCTTGTGAGACTGGGAGTTTCCCCCCACCTGGCAAACCCCAGGCCACAGTTTACAGCTTGAGTCTTTAGTTTTTGCGGGGGGTGCTCTCTGTCTCCCCAGCTGCTCAGTTCTGCCCTCCTACCTGTCTGATGAGTGTTTCTTTTAACTCCTTGGTTGTTGGAGTTCCACGCAGTTTGATTTTTCTGGCACTTCTGGTTGTTTATTGTTTTTAGATTGGTTTTTACCCTCCCTTTGGTTGTGAGGAAGCAAAGGGTTTCTACCTATACCTCCATCTTGGCAGTAACTCAATTGGAGCTTTTTTAAAAAAAGTTCTAAAAATAGTAACTTGTAACAGTACTCTTACCTTTGGATCCAGCCCGTGGCTTCTGCTCTGTGTGTGTGTGAGTGACCATCGCCGGTGCAGGGGTGTGCGGGCCCCCGCTCAGAACACTTCCGGAACTGGCTAGTCTCTGTGGTGTGCTCATAGTCTATAAATTAAGACAAAGAAAATAATATTCTTAGTTATTAAAGAAAGCCTGCAGACATAAAATGTTGACTGCTAACCTACATACAAGGAGGAAACTTGATTGCCTAAAATGCACTTAATATCAGTCATCTAAAATCCGAACAATACATTACCTCTGATTCCTTTATGTGAAACAAAGCACAGTACCCTTGCCTCACTCCCTGTCCGCCACCTTGCTGCGCGGGTCCCCTAAGCCAGCCCCGCCTCACGCCCGCGGTTTACTGCCCGCGGTTTACTGCCCGCGGTTTACTGCCGGGCCGCGGTCCCCCGCCAGGCTGCAGGTCCCTAAGCCAGCCCCACCTCGCTCCCGAGTTCCCCCGCCATGCTGTGGGTCCCCTAAACCAGCCCTACCTCGATCCATGGTCCCCTAAGCCAGCTCCACCACATGCCCGCGGCCCCCCGCCGTGCCGCCCCCCCCCCCCGCCGTGCCGCAGGTATCCTAAGTAAGCCCCGCCTCGCTCCCGTGGTCCCCCGCCATGATGTGGGTACCCTAAACCAGTCCCACCTCGCTCCGTGGTCCTCTAAGCCAGCCCCACCTCACAGCCCCACTCCGCTGCCGTTGCCGCGAGTCCCCTAAGCCACCTCCGTCTCACGGCCGTGGTCTGCCGCCGTGCTGCGGGCCCCCTAAGATAGCCCCCCTCGCTGCCGCGGTTCCCCCCGCCATACCTCGGGTCCCCTGAGCCAGCCCCGCCTCGTGGCCGCGGTTCACTGCTGTTGCCGCGAGTCCCCTAAGCCACCTCCGTCTCACGGCCGTGGTCTGCCGCCGTGCTGCGGGCCCCCAAAGATAGCCCCCCTCGCTGCCGCGGTCCCCCCGCCATACCTCGGGTCCCCTAAGCCCCGCCTCATGCCCGTTGTCTGCCGCCATGCTGCGGGCCCCCTAAGCCAACTCCGCCTCATGCCGACAGCCCGCCGCCATGCCGCGGTCGACCCCGTGCCACGGTCCAACCCCGTGCCGCAGTCCGACGCAGTGCCGCGGGTCCCCTGAGCCAGTGCCGCCTCACGCTCGCGGTCCCCCACCGTATCTCAGGTACCTTAAGCCAGAGCCGTGTGGCTCCCGCCCTCTGCTGCTGTGCCTAAGTTCGCTGCGCCCCGGGTCTTCTAAGTCAGCCCCGCCTCGTTCCCGGGGTCCTCTGCGGTGCCCGGTCCCCTGTGCTAGCCCCGCCTCGCTCACACGTCTGCTGCCCTGCCCCCTCGGCCCTCCACGGTGGCCTGCGGTCCTCCCTGCCCCCGGGGTTCCCCATCCTCATCTCTCCTACCCCTCTCCTACTGGTCTGGTGAATGTTTCTTTAACTCCTGGTTTATCAGAGTTCCATGCAGTTTAATTTTCCAGCATTTCCGGTTGTTTACTGTTTTTAGATTGGTGGTTATCTGCTTTTGGTTGTGCGAGGAAGTGAAGGGTTTCTACCTATGCCTCCATCTTAGCGGGAACTCTCTGCCGTTTTTTCACCAACACTCTTGGCCGTATAGTGTTATCTTTTGTTTATTATCTCCCCAATTATATAGTGAGTGTCTTATAAGCAGTAACTGTATGTTGTACATCTATAAATTCCTACTCACTCCCACAGTGCCTCCTAAAATATAGTAGATATTTCATAAATCTATTAAGAAAAGTATTGACAAATTGCATTACTAGTTTTAACTTAGTTTTATTGTTTTAGACTTGTATGATTTCTCTGTCTTTCAGTGATATTGCCTGTTCCCTTATTGATGGTTTGTCTTTTCTGGGGAAAACATTCTACATTTTATAATTAGTTTTTATTTCAAAATTTTCTAAAAAGCAAGTGTTATCTTTCTTTGTAATCCATGATATTTGAGATAAATAAATAATGGGTTGGCCAAAAAGTGCATGTATTTTCTCCCCTTAGATGGCTCTAGTAGCACTTAGTTGTCTTTAACTTCATTCAAAACAATTTGTGTTGTGACAGCTGTCAAAATCAATGTGCACTTAAAAAATGTTAACAAAATTGGTGAATTTTTGTGTAGCCATTTTAATATTGAAGATGGAAGAAAATATGCAACATTTTTTGCATATTATGCTTTATTCAAGAAATGTGAAAACACAGCAGAAATGGAAAGAAAAGATTCAGTGTATGGAGAAGGTTCTGTGACTGATAAAAAGTGTCAAAGTAGTTCGTGAAGTTTTGTGCTAGAGATTTCTCACTGGACATTGCTCCACATTCAGCCAGACCAGTTGAAGTTGATAGCAATCAAATCAGGACATTAATTGAGAGTAATTAGCATTCAACCATATGGGAGATAGCTGAGATACTCAGAATATCCAAATCAGTAAAGTTTTAGGTGAAAATTTAAAATGTGTCTTTTATTTTACAGAAAAAATGTAACACTTTTTATCCAGCCGGATATTTGTTGAGCTGGGCTTAAAGTTCTTAGAGTTGAATACCATGTTTGATAAAAGCATTTGACTGCTTCTTTCAGACTTTGATGTACATTTTTGGTTATTAGTCATTTAACAGGAATTTGATGTGGACAAAGCCATGTGCTAAGGATCACTAGTATTTAGTTAGCACGTAATGAAATATTATGAAAACCATGTGGAAAAATATAAACTTTTAATTAATATTTTTGTCAAGAAAATAGAGTACTCAATTTATTTCTTTTTGTCATTATAGGGTAAAGTTCACCTTGAATTAAAACTGAATGAACTGATAACTGAGAATGGGACTGTGTGCCAACAGCTTGTTGTACAGTAAGTATATTTTTTTTACCAAAACCAACTAGAAATAATTCTCCATTTTATATTATTTTAATTTTAAGCCAGCTCTTACTTTAAATTGTTCAGAAATAGATTTCCAGTTTATTTTCTTCTATCTACTCATGTTATAGTAAGTCATTAATTGATTTAACCAAAGTTTATTATTGAATGTGAGTTAAATGATAGATGTAGGCAATAGGGTGTTGTAGGATCACAGATAAGTGTGTCTAACTACCTGGTGGGAGGGAGGTGGGAAGGCTTCCTAGCAGAGTGCTTCTGGGAACTAGGATACCACAGAGCAGAGAGCACTGGGGACCTTGAGATTAAAACTAAATGCTTACTTTGAGATTACCAGTGTTGATTCTCACCTACTTGGAATTCCTTTTTTCCTCTTTTGCCTTCAAGTCATTTTTTTTTCACCCAGTCTAACCTTCTGACTGTTCTGGAAATCTGTTCTTGCCCAATCCCTTATCTTTTCCTTCCTACCCAAATCCTCCTCCTGTGTTGTCAACAAACTGCCCAATATCCCTGACTTCTTCTGAATGTTTTCTCTTATCTCTGTCATGACTAATATCTGAGTGTCCTTTGAGATAGCTTCCTCTACTGGGTTCTCAACCAGAGGCTGTTTTTGGAAATAGCACGTACTTTAGAGCCAGAGAGTAAGGTAAATGTTACTCTCCTGTTGCTTCTCCAGACTATAGTTTATTCTGTTAGTTATGAGCACCCCAGCTCCTTTGAGGCATCCTCTCTCTACATAAATACATATATTTATACTTAGGTATTTTAATATGTACACTAAGTACCACATATAATTTACTTAGTTAACTTTTTCTGAACTCTTTTCAAAGGTTACATATGAGTATATCATGACCCTTAGTTATTTCAGTGCTTATTTCCTAAGAATAAAGGTACTCTCTTAAGTAACTGTAGTAGAATTACCAAACTCAGGAAATACAACATTGTTAAAGTAAAAGTATAAGCTATAGTTGTTATGTTCAGTACATTAATCTACAGTTACTATATTTTTCTTTGGTCAACTGTCCCAGTAATGAACTTTAGGACATTTTGTTTCTCTCCAGGAAAGAATTTAGATCAAGAGCACGTATAGCATTTGTTGTCAGGTCTCCTTAATTATCTCCTTATCTTAATTATCTTAACCTGTGCTTGTTTTTTAGCTCTTGTCTGTCTTTCTTGGAATTAAGATTTTTGAAGAATACAGACCAGTTACTTTTCAATTTGGATTTCCCTACTAAAAATAGTTGAAGGTGGTGTTTGCAGGTTCCCCCTCCACTAGACTGACAGCATATCCAGCACTCCCTCCTTTGCTCAGTTTGGTTATATTATACATTTGAAATACAACTAGTTGGAATGGGTCGGTTTGTTTGTATTCAGTTTAATGTTTCCCTCCATCCTTGTTGGTTTACTTTTATTTTCTGAATATGTAGAATATTATTAGCATGACTTCAAAAGTCCAAAGTATAACAAATAGCATTATTCACAGTAGCACTGTATGTGTTCAGTCCTTGCTCCCTGTACCTTGGTTTTTATCCGTATAGTTTTGCTTTTTTCAAAATGTCATATGAACAGATTCATATAATATATAGTCTTTTGTGTTTGGCTTCTTTCACTAAGTTAACATAATGCTTTTGAAATTCATCTACATTGTAGCATGTATCATTAGTTTAACCTTCCTTAGGTATTTCCCTTTTCTTCCTTGTCATAACTTGATAGATACTGTTATCCTCATTTTCCAAAAGAGAACATTTTATGCAGATTAATAAAATAAGCCCAAATTCATATAGGGAGTAATAGAGTCTGCATTTGAATTGTGGTGGTTTGATTTTATTTATAAACATTTTTTTCATTTGAGATAATCATAGATTTATAAGAAATTGGAAAGTACAGAGGGGTTCTGTGTATCTTGCACTCAGTTTCCCTCAGTGGTTACATCTTATGTAATTATAATACAATATAAAAACCAGGAAATTGGCACTGTACAATATGTAGTGTATTATATATCATTTCATCACATGTATAGATCTGTGTAAACTCCACCACAATCAAAATACAGAACTATTCTATAACTATAAACATCTTCCTCATATGACTTCTTTATAGTCATATCCACTCCTTTCCCCACCACCGTCCCTAACCTTTGGCAACTTCTAATCTGTCTCCACATCTAAAGTTTTGTCATTTCATGAATGTTACGTAAATGGAACCTTCTAAGTATGTGACCTTTGATATTGACTTTTTTCAGTCACATTCTTCCAATTGTTGTGTGAGTTTCTTATGGATAGAATGTAGTTGGGTCACTTTTTAAATCTATTCTGCTAAGCTCTGTCTTATTTACTTAGTTTATACCACTTATTTTTAATGTAATTATTGACATATTAGGCTTAAATTGGTTCTTTTTTTTTGTTGTTTTCTGTTCCTTCTGTGTTTTCTTTTTCCTTGGGTTACTTGAACATTTTTTAGAATTTCATTTTGATTTATCTCTTGTGTTTTTCAATCTATAGTGTATTTCTTTGTATAGTTCTTTTAGTGGTTGCTTTAGGTATTACAGTGTACATGTATAACACCAGTCTATTGGTGTTGACATTTTACCAGTTAGAATAAAGTGTAGAGATCTTACTTTCTTTTAAATCCTTTTAACATTCTCCACTTGTAATACAATTGTCTTAAATGTTTCTTCTACATAACCTTGAGAACCACATCAGTTTTACAATTTTTGCTCAGACATTTAACAAAATTTAGAAAACTTAGAAAGTTATATTTGCCCATATTTTGATCTTTTCTTAGTCTTCCTTCTTCCTATCATTTTGTGATTCCTTCTTTTATCACTATATTTAAAAAAAAGATTTTATTTATTTTTAGAGAGAAGGGAGAAGAAGGAGAAAGAGAGGGAGAGAAACATCAATGTGTGGTTGCCTCTCGCATGCACCCCCTACTGGGGACCTGGCCCACAATCCAGGCATGTGCCCTGACTGGGCATCTGACCAGCGAGCAACCCTTTGGTTCGCAGGCCGGCACTCAGTCCACTGAGCCTCACCAGCCAGGGCACTATCTTTATGTTTAGAGAATTTCCTCTTTTTCTTTTAGGGTAGGTGTACTGGTGATGCTTTCTCTTAGTTTTCTTTCATCTGAGAATGTTTTGATTTTTTTCTTCATTTCAGAAGGATATTTTCATTGGATATAAAATTTTTGGTTAACAGTTCTTAAAAAAAAAAGAAAAATGTACCACTTCCTTCTGGCCTCATGGTTTTTGATGAGAAATCTACTCTCGGTCCTTTTGTTTTTTTCTATGCAGGTAATGTTCTCTTTCTCTCAGACTACTTTCAAAATTTTTTCTTTGTTAGGTTTCCGTGTGTTTTAGCTTGGCTGCAGTATATAGCTTGGTATAGATTTCTTTCAGTTTATACTGTTTAGCATTCATCCAGCTTCTTGAATATAAAATATGTCTTTTTACCACATTTGGGGTATTTCCAGCCATCATTTCTTCTGATACTTTATCAGCTTTACCATCCTTCCTTCCTTTTTGAGACTTCAGTGGCTTGAATGTTAGATAGTCTGTTATAGACCCACAGCTTCCAGAGGCTCTGATCTTTTCCCCTCCAGTCTATTTTTCCTCTGTTTTTGATTTTGGGTAGTTTCTATTGCTCTGGCTCCTAGCTCACTGTTTTCTTCCTCTGTCCTCTTCATTCTGATGTGAACCCATTTATGAAGGTGGGTTTTTTTTTTTTTTGGTTTGGGGTTTGGGTTTTTTTGTTGTTGTGTTTTTAAATTCTAAAATTTCCATTTTGTTTTTCATATCTTTTATTTCTTTGGTGAGAATTTCTCTTTTTTGCTGAAACTTTCAGTTTTTTAATTTATTTCAAACATGTTCAAAATTTCTCATTAAGTCATTTTTTTCATGGCTGCTTTTATATTCTTGCCAGATAATTTTAACACCCATGTTATCTCAATGTTGGCATCTGCTGATTGTCTTTTCTCATTGAAGTTGAAGATCATCTAAATTTTTTTTGGTATGATGAGTGGTTTTCAATTCTATTCTGGACATTTGGGGCATTACGTTATGAGACTCTGGATCTCCTTTAAATCTTCTGTTTTAGCCAGATTTCTCTGACACTCTGCTGGTGGTGTAGGAGGAGTACTTACTCATTCTTGTCAGGCAGAGGTAGAAGTTTAGGTTCCTGACTTCACATCTGTTGATACTCCTTAAGAAGTGTTCTGTGTTTATGCTGAATGGAGTGGTAGGTGAGGCTGCCCTTAGTCCTCACCTGTGCCCGCTCTCTCTGGAATAGGGAGAAATGCCTCATTACTCTTCTGTGCCCTCCACTGACACCATTGTTGGGAGGAATCAGTTACCCTTGCCTTCCTGCTCAGCCTCTCCAACACCACCCTGGCATGGGATTAGGGATAGTGCCTTATTGCTACTAGGTAAGGATGGAAAGCTAGGTTCCCCATGTGGTTTCTGCTGACCACAGGGGGGGGGGGGTGGAGCTTATTACAGCCTGCTAAAATCTAGATTCTCTCCTCAACTTTTGGCCTTTGTTGGTGGGGTAAGGATGGAGCCACAGCTTTTCTCATGGTGTTTGATTGGAGTAGATGATTATTGTTTGAAAGTGGTTTCTGTCTTGCTAAGTTGCCTAGTTCCTAGTCCTTTGGCTACAGAGAGTTGGGTTTCTCTCAGGGCATTTTTTGTTTGTAACCAATGGTGTTTCTGGGTTGGTAGCTTCTCTGCTACTCAGCCAGGGATATAATAAAGTACAGTACTCCCCCTTATCAGTGGTTTTACTTTCTGTGGTTTTGGATACCCCCTTCCAACCACAGTTCATGAATATTCAATAGAAAATTTCAGAAATAAATGATTTATAAGTTTTAAATTGCACACAGTTTTGAGTAGGATGGTGAAATTTCATGCCGTCCTGCTCCACCCAGCTCAGAAATGTGAATCATCCCTTTGTCCACTGAATGTGCTACCCACCCGTTAGTCACCTAGTAGCTGTCTCCGTTATCAGATCAACTGACTCAATATTGCAGTGCTTATGTCCAAATAACCCTTATTTTACTCAGTGGCCCCCAAAGCACAAGACTAGTAATGCTGGCAATTTTGATATACCAGAGAGAATCCTTAAAGCACTTCCTTTAAGTGAAAAGGGGAAAGTTCTATGCTTAATAAGGAAAGAAAAAAATTGTATGTTGAGGTTGCTAAGATCCACAGTACGAACAAATCTTCTGTGAAATTGTGAAGAAAGCAAAATAACTTCATGCTAGTTTGAGAAGAAAGAGACCACATTTATATAACTTTTATTACAGTATTTGGTTAAAATGGTTCTATTTTATTATTGTTGATAACCTCTTGCCTGATGCATAAATTAGTCTTTATCATAGATATGTATGTATAGAATAAAACATAGGGTATAGGGTTCAGTACTATCCATGGTTTCAGGCATCCGCTGGGGGTCTTGCAATGTGTCCCTCATGGATCAAGGCTGAGGTGAGGGGGGGTGGGCTACTATTTAAAGAAAGCCCAGAGAGCTTATTGCTGTATCTTTTCTTGGGTCCCAAGATTTCTACTCGGTTTATCTTCTCTTTGCCTTTAAGAGTTTTCTTGTGTTAGTTTTATATATAATGTTCAGAGTTTTTAGCTATACTTAGTAAGAGGAATAGGGAGGCATGCATCTACTCCATCTTGTCCTAGAACTGGTAACCAGTTAATTTCTTTTTATTTATGAGTAATATTCTATTGTATGGAATTTGTTTGTTCATTCTCCAGTTTATGGATATTTAATTTTCAGTTTGAGACCGTTACAAAGAAAGCTGCTGTCAATGTTTACAAACAGGTTTTTATGTGAACATGTGCTTGTCCATATTATTTTCTTTTTTCTCTTCTTTTTCACTTAAGCCTCCATTGTCCATACTCACTCACTTGCAGCAAAAGAACACCAATAGTAGCCTTATGGAATTTACTGTTCTTTCTCAACTTGAAAGGTATTTTGAAGTTTGTGGTATTCTGTTTTTTAGTAACACTTGAAGGCATTTTTCCAAGTGTTGTTTGCTTTGTGCTTTTTGCTAAACTTAAAAGTTAGGGGGTAATGTATGGAAAGATTCTCATTTTATTTATTTTTTACAGATTTTATTTATTTTTAGAGAGGGGGAAAGGAAGGAAGGGAAACATCGCTGTGGTTGCCTCTCACACGCCCCCTACTGGGGACCTGGCCTGGAACCCAGGCGTGTGCCCTGACTGGGAATTGAACCAGTGACCTTTTGGTTCACAGGCTGGCACTCAATCCACTGAGCCGCAGCAGCCGTGGTGAAAGATGCCTATTTTAGCAATAGCTATTATCCTGCAGACCTAGAAGCTGAGCACCAGAGCATTTCTTGTATGTCAGTAAGACCATGATCCACTGGTCTTTACCACCTTCTTTCCCACTCCTACTTTTCACTTCCCTTTACATCTTTTTTTTAATCATCTGTCACTATAATCATTTTCTTGCAGGTTCCCTAAATCTCCTGCTTTTCTCTTTATCCCTCTTATTTATCTGGAAAAATCCTAATACAAATGAACTTAACCTCTGTCTGCCTCTGTATTCAATCTGAATATTGCTGGAGAAAAAAATCACACAAACTGATTTTACTTTACATTCATGACCATAACCTTACATGGGTACTTATAACTGTCCTGGAGTTTTGCTGTGCTTCTCTAAATGCACCAATGAGATTTTCCACTACTACAGACTGTAAATTGGTCATGTCTTCCTGGATACAAATCTGTAAACCTGTATTGTCACCCATCTTTTTATCCTTATGTTATAGTAAGAGCAGTGAGTGCCCCTTCACTTATTGGAAGTATTTCCATCTGAGCTCTGGATTCCATTTGCTTTCCCTACTCAAAAACTTTGCTCCTTCAGATATCCCTTCTTCCATTTCATCCACTTTACTCTCTCTTTAAGATTGTTATCATCATCCTAAAAGATACGCCTCTCAAGACCTCATCCCTATCCCTCTCTCCCAGCTACTATCCCCATTTCTCTGTTGTCCCTTGAAGACAGACTTCTCAAGGTAAAATGGTCTAATAAATATAAGTGTGTGTCTATGTACACACTTACTATGTTCACTGAGAAGGGCCTAGAAACAGTATTACCCCAAGAGCATTGAGTATACTTGGCACCCATATATTGGTTTCTAAATATCATTCCCCAATCAGCAATATCTGATAGATCTTTCTGTGGTTATGAAAATGTTTCAGTTGTCCAGTACAGTAGCCACTAGGGATGTGTGGCTATTGAAAACTTGAAATATGGCTAGTGCTACTAAAGAATTGAATTTTTAGTTTTGTCTGATTTTAATTAAATTTAAATAACAACAAGTGGCTAATGACTACAGTATTAGACAGAGCTGCTCCAATAAAAAGAAACTGGGCTTCTTTTTAGCAGTGGCTGATTTTAAGACTTGGGCAGAGAAAACGTAAGATGAGCCCAGAGCATCTATGGAGAAAGTAAAAAAGTGCTTAAAAAATAGTGAGGGCATGTAGAAAGGACTTTGAAGCCAACTTGAATGAGCTCTCAGATACCCAAGTCTGAGATGATTTTTGCATCAAAATGAGTAATGATAATGATGGATTAAAGCCTGTAGAATAAAATAAATATCTGTGAGTCAGTGCTGCTATAAACAAATAAATACATGTGGGGGAGAAAGGACTGCTTTTCTTTATAGCCGGATTTTAATGAATGTAGGACAAATGATAGAAATATAGATCATCATTGGCAAACACTACAATAATGATCAGTGCAGGGACAAATCACCTATAGTTGCTAAAATAAGCAAGCATAAATATGGTGACAAACAACATATATGCATAGTTTTGAAGAATATCCATGCAAAATATCTGATAGATACCACCTTAACTGAGTGATCAAAGTTAATATCACCTGTAATGAGACAAAAGCAGTACCTGCTTGTGTGACAAATTGCACAAGACATCAAGATGCATAATTTCAATCTAATCATGAGCAAGCATCAGACAAATTCAAATTAAGGAATATTTTACAAAAGAACTGGCTAATACTGGCAAGATCATGGGGCAGAGAAGGAAAATGAAGGAACTGTTTTAGGAAGACATGACAACTGAATGCAATGTGAGATCCTGTATTACATCATGGACTGGAGAAAGGACAGGTGAAATTGGAATAAGGTCTGTAGAGTAGTTAATATTGTTATTAACTAATACTATGTCATTAGTTTTCTGTTTCTATAAATCTACTTTGGTTACAGAAAATGTTAACATTGGGCCCTGGCCAGGTGGCTCAGTTGGTTGGAACATCATCCCATGCACCAAAAGGTTGCAGGTTCAGTGACCAGTTCAGGTACATACTTAGGTTGCAGGTTCTATCATCATTGCCTCTTTCTCTCTCTCTGTCTCTCTCTGTCTCTCTTTGTCCCTCTCTGTCCCTCTCTGTCTCTCTCTGTCCCTCTCTGTCCCTCTCTGTCCCTCTCTGTCCCTGTCTTTGTCTCTCTCCCTCACCTCCTCCCTCCCCTCCCCTCCCCCTCTCCTTCCCTCTCTGCCTTCCTCTATTCCTTTCTCTCTAAAATCAGCATATACTCAGGTGAGGATTTTTTTTTAAATGTTAACATTGGGTGATGGGTATATAGAAGCTCTATATTATTTTTACAACTTTTTGAAAGTCAGAAATTATCTCCAAAAAGCTTTTAAAATTTGTGTATTTACACCTTGTGCATTCAACCAGGTTTTTTCCTAAGCTCCAGATTCATATGTCCACCTGTTTTTGGCAGCTTCATTGATGTCTCACAACAATGCAATTTAACACATGTAAAACTGAAGTATTGATTCTCCTATCTGTCCTGCTCCTCCCCCACAGACTTATTTAGCAAATGGTTCCACCATCCATCTAATGCTCCAGCCAGAATTCTGTGAGTCATTTAAAATCTCTCTCCACACACTGGATCCATTTCTTATTAATTCTATAAAATATTTTTTGGAATTTCTAATTTTTAGTAATAGCTACTAAAAATTATTTCAAACTACCAACCATTTCTTAACTATTTCAGTGGATTCCTAGCTGTTCTTCCACTCTGCAATCCATTTTCTTTTTTTTTTTTTTTTAAAGATTTTATTTATTTACCTTTAGAGGGGAAGGGGAGAGGGAGAGAAACATCAATGTATGGTTGCCTTTTGTGCGTCCCCTGCTGGAAGTTGGCCTGCAGGGAACCGGCCTGCAACCCAGGTATGTGCCCTGACTGGGAATCGAACGGCGATCCTCTGGTTCGCAGGCCTGTGCTCAATCCACTGAGCTACACCAGCCAGGGCCTCCATTTTCTTTTTTAAAAAAATATATTTTATTGATTATACCATTACAGTTGTTCTATTCCCCTCCTTCATTCCCCTCCCCCCTGCACACCCCCTCCCCCACCATTCCCCCCTTTAGTTTATGACCACGTGTCTCAAGTTCTTTAGATTCTATATTTCCCCTACTATTCTTGCCCTCCTCCCTATCTATTTTCTACCTACCATCTATGCTACTTATTTTCTGTACCTTCTCCCCACTTCTCCTTCTCCCACTCCCCTGTTGCTAACCCTCCATGTGTTCTCCATTTTCTTTATAACAATCTGGTGTAATCTTTTAAAATGAATTAAATCATGTCATTACCCTGTTCAAACACTTAGTGATTTTCCATCGCATTTAGTGCAAGTCCCTTATCTTGGCTCACAAGATCTAGCGTGTTCTGACCCTGCCTGCCTCTTTGAGTTCATCTGTGGCATGCCTCATCTTGTCCATATGCTTGCTGGCCTTCTCTGAATTCCTCAAATGTGACATACTCTTCCACTTCAAAGCTTTCTGTGTCTGCTGATCTTTTTGCTTGGAATGCCCTGGGGACCATTCTTTTTCTAGCTGGTTCCTTCTCATTCTTCAAATTTCAGCTTAAATACCACTATTCTAAACTAGGGCATTCTGCTCTTCCTTCATAACATTGCTCTTTGCCATTGCTATTTTTTTTTCTTTATTGCTTGTCATCTATTTCTTCAAGTAGACTTTAAGCTCCAGAGGTCATGGACTATGTTTGTCTTATTCACCTTATCACCCCACTGCCTGACACTTAATAGGCATTAAATAAATCTTTGAAACAACTAAATGAACAAAGAAGGTAACACTTGTCTTAAAGGATGAATACAAAGTAGCTGGCCTAGAAAAAGTGAGATTTTTCTTTTCTCCAGAAGCAAGCAAAGAATAGGCAAAAGTATCTAGGCAAGAAATAGCATGGTGAGTATTAAATAGAAGCAGTTTGATGTTACTTTGTATATGAAGTTTAAGTCAAAGATTGGTCAGAAACTGATGAAATAGGCTGGAGCTCCAGCTTGGAGGCTCTTATGTGCTGTATGAGCTTATGAAACTTACATGAGCTTATGAAACTATTGGAAGGCTTTAGACAGTACAGTAATATGGACAAACCTCATTTTAGAAAGATCAGATTTGTGACAACAGTTAAGTATAGAAACTAGGAGGTGAATTTCAAAGGTGTTGGGGCGATTCCAAATGAACAATGATGATGGATTCTGCACCAGAACAATAGTTACAGGTATGAGAAAAGAGGACAGAAGAAGAAATATTTAAATAGTAGAATCACCAAAACTTACTAATTAGATATAGAAAGTAAGGAGGAAAAAGGAATTTCAGTGTGTTTCCTAAATTTCTAGATTGTGTTACTAGGTGGATGGTGGTGTTTGCAACAAAGGGAAAATGCTGAAGGAGGTGGAGTTACTTTAATAAGGTGGTAGTGAGTTCAATTTTAGCTGCTCCTGAACATCTAGGTAGGGATTTCCATCAGGCATTTGGGCATAAAAATGTAAAACTCTGGGGAGATCTCATATAGGAATGTAAAGATAATGGTAGTTTAGCCAAAAGAATAGAGAGATAGAAATAGGCTGAAAGGGAGTGATCTATATAAAGAGAGCAGTTGATGAGAACAGATTCAGCAGAAGAGGTAGAATAGTTAGTTTAGTATGTGAGGAAAACATGAAGTTGACAGATGATACAAGGAACATGAGGAGAGTGAGGGCCCAGGAAACAAAGACAGAACAGGGTTTCGAGGAGAGAGTAATTCCAAGTGTTGCGTGTACCCAATAAGTCTAATAAGAAGAGCCCTGAAAAATATGGGTAGTATGTGACACTCAGGGGACCTTAATGGAGGGAGTTTCCATAGGATGGTAAATGTGGAAAAAAATAGATTTCAGAAGGGTACAGAGTGAAGGGTAGAACAAGAAATTTGGAGAGAAAAACACACAAATTAGGTAGGTATAGAGTGACATGAGGTCCAGGCAGTGATATGAGAAACAGGCAGAGAGGTACGAGGAGAGGGAGAGGTTAAATATATGGTTGGTTGTTGCTCATATATAGAAAATTTTTAAAATTGCATCCTGCAATCATTTTACATTTACTTGTTAATTCTACTAGATTTTTTATATATACCATAGGATTTTGTACGTAGACAATCATGTCACCTGTGAGTGGTTTTATTTCTTCTTTTTCAGTCTATGTGGATACCTTATATTTCTGTTTCTTGCCTCATTGCACTGACTAGGAGCTTCAGTATAATGTTTAATAGAAGTGTTAGAGCAAATGTCCTTGTCTTATACCTTATCTTAGGGGGCAAGCATTCAGTTTTTATAATTATGTTGTTAGTAGTTTTTTATTAGATTGAGAAAGTTCTTCTCTGTTCCTAATAAATATGTGTATTTATATAATTTATTCTTTACATGATTAGTGCAAGAATTTACCAGTGAAACATCTGGACCTGAAGTGTTTTTGTTTTGTTTGTTTGTTGGTAGGAAAGTTTTTAACCAGGAATTCAGTTTCTTTAAGAGATGCATAGCTATTTAGATTTTTTTAAAAGTGATCTTTGGTAGTTTGTCTCTTTCAAGGAATTTGACCTTTTAATCTAAATTGTTCAGTTCTTTAGCATAAAGTTGTTTAAGTTAATTCCTTTTTCCCCTCAGTATCTATAGACTTTGCCCTGGCTGGCGCAGCTTAGTGGATTTATTGCTGGCCTGCGAACTGAAAGGTCGCTGGTTTGATTTCCAGTCAGGGCACATGTCTGGGTTGTGGGCCGGTCCCCAGTTGGAGGCATGTGAGAGGCAACCAATGGATATATGGATATATCTATTGCATGTTGATGTTTTTGTTTCTCAACTAATCTTTTCTTTGATTCTTTTTCTTTTTTAGTAGTTTCTTGGGTTTTATTATTAAGGGTTGCTTATGTTTAATTTTACTTTTGAAATGTAAAAGTTTTTATGTTTTCCAAAGTCGGAACTTATATAAGATATATTTGGAGAAATATCACATTCATTTCCAATCATGTAGCCTCCTTACACCTATATTTAAAAGTTTTGGTTTTATTTTTCATTATTTTTAAAATATAAGTAAATACACATACATATTTAAATAAAAATGTATTCGTGTTTCCCACCTGATTCTTACACAGTGTCATCTTCTGTAGCTTCCTCTTTTTTCACTTAATAATGTATCCTGAAAAATCACTTCATGTCATAGTAATTAGAGAGTGGAGATTTACCTTATTCTTTTTGACAACTACATAGAATTCTAACATAACAATTTAGTATAGTTTATTCAATCAGAGTCCTACTGGTGGACATTTGCATTGTCATTACCCATGTAATGGGCTTTTTAAAAATATTAACATAATGTATTTTTCCATTCTTTTACTTTTAACCTAATTTTATTTTTATATTTAAAGTGAACTTCTTGTAGGTAGCACATAATTTTCTTTTTTGTTCAATCTGAAAAATCTCTATTTTTTAATTGGCATGTTTAGACCATTTACACATCTATTTAATACAAGTTTATTGCTGTACCGTTGTGTCAACTAATCTTTTCTTCTGCCACATCTAAACTTTTTTAAATCTTCATTGTATTTTTTTTACATTACCTTGTAGTCTCGTTATTCTAATCTTCTGTTATTCCCACTCAGCGTGTTTTTGTCAGACCTGTGTTTTTCATCTCTAGAGTTCAGATTTTTAATGTCTTCTCTGTCTCTGCCAAACATATGAAATATGGTTATAATATCTGCTTTTAATATCCTTATCTACTAATACTATCATCTATGTCATTACTGGTCCTGTTGCTACTGACTTTTCTTTCTCACTATGGGTTATATTTTTTTTATTCTTTTGTTTCTGCTTATTTTCTGTTGGGTGCTTGGCATTGTGAAATTGCTGGGTATTTTTGTTTGTCTTCCCATGAAAACATGCAAAAATATCTAGCAACTTAAAGACTCAGTTAAGTTACCTAGAAACAGTTTGATTCTTAGGGGGTTTGCTTTTAAGCTTTGTTGGATGGAACAAGAATTGGCCTTTAGTCTAGGACATATATTTTCCCACTGCTGAGGGAGCACCCAGGAATTGCCAGATTTTGTGTGGTTGTGCCGACTTCTTGCTAGCAGTTTGTGGGCTTCAGGAATTGTTTCCTTTGACCTTTTCAGATGGTTTTTTCCCAAGCCTCAGGTAGCTTCCTCACAAGTGTGTGCTTATCAGCACTCAGCTGAAGACTCTTGGTGGATTCTTGTAGCTCTCCGGAGGGTTCTTTCTCTGTGTGCAGCTTTCCTTCCCCCAGGTTCTGCCCTGGGGACTCAAGTCATTTTGGCCTTCCTGGACTGACAGTTCTCCCTCTTCTTCCCAGAAAAACTAGATAGCTGTAGGCTGGGACACTTGGAGAGCTGACCTTGTTTATTCCCCCCTCAGACATGGCTATCCTGTGCTCCTGATCTTATCCTTTTAAAAAAAAAATATTTTATTTATTTAGTTTTAGAGAGAGGGGAAGGGAAGGAGAAACAGAGGGAGAGAAACATCAATGTGTGGTTGCCTCTCATGCTTCCCCTACTGGGGACCTGGCCTGCAACCCAGGCATGTGCCCTGACTGGGAATCAAACCAGTGAACCTTTGCTTCACAGGCCCATGCTCAATCCACTGAGCTACACCAGCCGGGGCTGATCTTGTCCTTTTTTAAAAAACGTTTTTCAGATGGGAGGGTAAATCCATTTCCTGTTACTCCATTGTAGCTCTGTAGAAGTTAACTTTTATAAAGAACACATGGACAATAACAAGGGGGTGTAGAAACAGAGGAGGGAGGTGGGGAGAGCTGGGGTCGTTTGGAGGTGTGGGGGGAAAAACAGAAAACTGTATTTGAACGATTTTTAAAATGTTCAAAAAATAAAGTGGTAAAAAAAGAAGTTAACTTTAATTTTAAAAATATATGAAAAAGATTCACATCACTCTTTTATAAACTAGTTTGGACTAAATGTATTTTCCTTTGTAATTTCTTTAAAAATTTATTAATATCAAATGCTTTATATGTGATGTGTAAGCATGTAATATAATTTAGTATGCTGTGATTATTTAGAGTATTTTCTGTTCAGCTATGGTTTTTGATATGAAATTGCTTGATTTTACCAACACAGGAGTAATTGTATCCTGTGTATTAGAAATATAATATTTCATAATACATATAGCAATAAAGTAATCTATATATGTAATATTTATTGTTTTTCAGAAAACTCAATTTTTACACTCTTACATTTAAAAATTGAGTATTTCTGGTGATATTTATAGGCCCATACTTTTGGCTTATAAGTATTGTTTTGGTCTGTGGGTATTATGGAAGTCTTTGTATTCTGAACTGCATTTTCTCAATTTTTTATACTTCATAATATTATAGTAAATTTCTATGAGATTTCTCATAATTAGTGTTTACATGATATAAGAAGCAGAGTAATACAGTGTATTCAGGTGGCATGGGGTGTAGGACACTGGATTTGAGAAACAGTGAAGAAAGTAGAAGTTGAGTCTTGGCCCACTTACCCATTTTGTGTTACCTTGTTAGCCTTATTTTGTTACTTTCTCACATAACCTTTTTGAACCTAACTTCTTTTAAATGGCATAATGGCAGTCTTTGATACTCTTCTCAAAGGCAGTTGTGAGAATTAGATGCATTTTTGTGAAAATGCATAGTCAACTGCAAATGCTATTGATAAATAAAAACCAGGTATCGTTCTGAGGTTTAGCCCGAGAAATGTAAGTTTCACACGGTGTGTACAGTGGGAAAGTTTGTACCTAAGCCTTACATTAATAACCAGAATAATCATCTTGGCCTGCACTTTCTTTGGTTAGTTTCAGAAATTTTTTAAATTTGGTTTTTGATACCCAGTTTAATAGAAGTGAGTCATGTTATCATTTCTTTCTTCACTCAGCAGCACAGCATTTGTACTTTATCACATATATGATCTGTGGGTTGTGGAGAGAACTAAGGATGTTGCTCAATAGCCCGCATCTTTCAACAAAGAATACTTTTCAGCAGCACTCATGAGTTTCTCTTAGACATTAGAAAATGCAGACCCTAAGATGTTAAGCTGAATTCATGAACTCAGTAATACTTAATGAGGAAATTTGAGAAGCAGGTTATTAAGTCAGATTCTATGATGTCTGTAAATACCAATGACTATTTATTTACCTGTGGAGTGGGTTAGATGCTTTGGTTTTTATCATCTAAAACATTTTCAACAGAATGATGCAGGAGCTGTTACTGAGAATCAGAAAAAAAGGCTACAGAACTGTGTGAGGCCTGCCCTCCATATATGAATCAGATTTTGAGTGGAAACCATAGTTGTTTCCTTGTTTCTCATTCATGCTTTTAGCAGAGGATATGACGCCATAGATCTGGCTTGGCTTTGTAGTTTCTCCTTTAAGGTTCACAGTGCTTTCTTTTCCTTTTTAGAAGCCATCGCGGTTTTAATGTTTTGTACCTTGTTAGATGTTTGGTGGAGATGTGTGTGCTAAATATTCTTTATCTTATAAGTAAATAAATGCATACATGCATCCATTTGGGGTAGGTGGCATATCGGCATACAACTACAGGCATGTGGAAAGCACTTTCAACCCATTGAATATGTTACTTTGCATTTAAGGATAATGTTTTATATTTTTCAATCTGACTATTATATGTTAATTTTCTTTTATTCTTCCTTAGCATCAAGGCATGCCATGGGTTGCCTCTCATAAATGGACAAAGCTGTGACCCTTACGCAACCGTTTCTCTAGTGGGCCCTTCTAGGTAATGTTTGTTGATTCATATGACTTTTTAAGTTTTAAAATTTGATACAAGAATTACAAAAGTAAGGCTCTAAGAGCAATTCTAGATAGGTATTTATGACACAAAGTAATGCTTTGAAAGGAAAATCTTTAGTGAGTTCTGTTATATATTTGTAAACAACCAAGTCTTGTTTTTATAGAAAAAACACAGGTGTCATTTAGATCTGCCAGCCTATTAGACTGTGGGGAACAACATCAGTTTTATAGTACTTAAAGAGTACTTTAAAACATAAACTTGACCTTCTTTATTCATCATCATCCTTCCTACTGGCAGATGTCTTAGGTTTTATACAGGTAAAATCCTGTTTTGATAAATGCTAGCTCAGAAAAAAAAACAGTTCCTATGTTGTTATCCGGAAGCAACACTGGACCAGAAATGCCTTTGCTACTCATGACTTCTGTGCTCTGCAGAGAGAATTCCCAGCTGTAGACAGACTGCTGAAGTACCAGAGAACATGATGAGGTGCACCATGTCATGGATTTAAGTTACTCAGGATAATTTATGGATAAATCTATTGCACTTTGTACTATTTTGTATTTTGTAATTTCACTATGGTTTTTTTCAGAGCTTGAGTAGTCTGAAATTTATCTACAACTGGAAGTTTTCCTAGAATCAGGAAAGAAAAATTACACTATTCCCTTTATACAAACATAACATTCACACACACACACGCACACCCCTTCTCCCAAACCCAAAGCTCTTCTAGGTAGTCTTATTTTTTAGAAAATCACCAAATCACTTTGAAGTGTGTGTGTGTGTGTGTGTGTGTGTGTGTAATATATCTAGCACCATGCCTGGTACTTGTTGGGTACTCAGTAAATAGTATGCTATTATTACTACAGATGGTTTTATGTTTAAGAGGAGATAGATATCCAATTCTATAATATTTGTGCTATCAGAGGAATTTAGTTTTGTGTGTTAAAAATATTTAACCTCGTGGAACTGTTTTTGGCTTTTGTCTTTGTTTATAATCTATACCTGTCAGGCAAATTCTTAAGTATGATTGTTTACTAACATGTGGATAGAACCTATTTGGCATATGAATTTTTAATAAAAAGTCACTATTGATTTTGATATTGTAATATAATCACATAAGATACTAACATTGAGGGAAACTGAGGAAAGGCTGTGTGGGACTTCCCTATATATTTCTTTGTAACCTCTGTATCTATAACTATTTCAAAATAAAAAGTTTTCCATAAAGCCACATTGTAGCTAAAGCCCAAGAAGTAAACTGAGTTAAGAATACTTTTTGTGTTCCTCGGATATTTTTCCACATAGATAAAGGTACTCTGAATCTCATTGTCTTCCTCCTACTATTTATTTAAGTTGCTTATGTAATAGAATGTGTTATTAAGACCCCATGACATAAGCTTGGCAGTCAATCTGGTATAGCTGTAGAGAGAAAAATACAGTCTTACTATATATATCTACTTCATATGTGTGTGTGGTGTGTGGTGTGTGTGTATATATGTGTATATACATATATATAACAGATACACAAAACTTGTGTATTCTTTGATGAGTTTTAAGAGACATCTATCTCATGCCCCCACTTTCACATTTACAACTGCAGTGTTTTCCCTGAGTCATCTTAACATTAAACAGAGGTCCAGCCACCTAGTTAGAAATAGCATGTTCTATAATTGTGTACTGTTAAGTTCTGCAAGGTAAAACTCTACCACATTGGAACAGGAATGACCAAAAGAAGACAAAAGTCAAGAAGAAAACAAGCAATCCGCAGTTTAATGAAATCTTTTATTTTGAGGTAACTTTTTTATATGTAAATATTAACATTGAATATTTAATACTGAATGCTAATTAACTTCTTTTTTTCAAATTACGGCCTGTGTAATTATTTTACCAACTAATGCAATTAAGCATTTCTCTCCTGAAAGCAGTAGAGCCATGATACAATGCAGTGGAGGCTCAATAAATGAACCAATGAAGGCAGAGCTCTGATTGATTTGAGGATGGGGAGGTCTGGGGGCACACCCACTTCCAAGTTATTCTCAATGTCACACCCATCCCCATAGAACCCCCACCTCATCCAGCCACCCCACCCAACAGATAGTGGCCACAGGACTCTTCTGCAGAGTGCTCTTTGAATACCACTAGTGAAGTGAGTATGGTATCACTTAGCAGTTCTGAGTTCGAGTCCCAGTTGACTTTGAACAAATTGCTAACTAAATGTGAGACTGAAGTTTCTTATCTTGTGAAAGGATAACTTTGTAAAATAGTAGCAGCCCTACCTAACTGATGGAGTATTTTTGATGCCCAAATGTGAGAATGCTCTGAGACTGTAAAATACACTGTACAGACACATGCTTATTTTCAGAGAGATACTCAGATGCCTGGAAGCTGCCCCAAGTATACTGCTTTGGAGTTCTTTGCTGTGGAGCGTTTTTAAAATTTGTTAAAGGAATTATTTTTCATATTATTTATTTGAAAATGACAGAAAAAGTAAAAATAATTCAACCTCTCTATTCTAAAAGATTGTGTTCTAGCTGTAGAACATGTTGTAGTTGAGAATAACAGGTAGGGTAGATTTGGAAAAAACAGCTGTATTTTATGCTCTTCCTTCGTGTGTGTATTTTTCTAGATATTTCCAAGTGAAGAAAGCGAGGGCACACCTCACCATGCCTGAATACTGTACTTTAATAAAGGAACGCAGATTGAAGACAATGCCAAAATTGAAATATACAGAATTGTGGGGGTAGAGAAGGAAAAACAAAACAATATGAGACTTTTGCATTCTCTGGCCAAGGGCTTAGTTCAGTTGTTATACATTTACTAGTGGTGGTTACATCTAGCCTGGAAAAAACAAGGAAGGGGCAACTTGCAGTAAGCAAATGGTCCTTGAAAATCAGGCCTTGACCTGCTTGCTATATACAAACATACCTTTTAGGCCTTGAAACATTCTTTCAAAGTGCACTTAGTTAAGCTGATTTTAAAGATAAGGTTCAGTGTCTGTCCTCTAGTGGAGCAAGAGACACAAAACACACACACACACACACACTCACAGTAGTAAAATGCAGGAGATATTGGAGAGGCCAAATAAGTTCTGCTTCATTTGAGTTAGTCAAATCACAAATCATTAGAGAAAAGGGGTGTTTTGAGATAGAAGAGCAGAAAGTTGTATCCCAAAAACAGCAAGTAGTAATTTGAGTGGAAGGGAATAATGGGAACTGAGCTTAAAAAGATAAGAGTAGGACCACCTAATGAAAGGCATGCCTGCTTGAGGTTGCTTAAGTATTAGCCATTAAATGCGTTTGAGCCTGGAAGCTATAAGGGTAATACAGTGTCTTGTGAAGAATTGACCATGATCTGTGGGCCGAGTAGCTGAGAGAGAGAGAGAGAACAGAGATCAAGAGACTGTTGTAGTTTAGCTGTTTAAACAGGGTTGGCAGTGAGGGGAATGGATCTGGTCTAAGAGAAGTATGGAAATAGAAGAGAAGGGACAGATGAGAAAAACTGCAAAGGGCAAGATAATGAATTGGTTATAGAAGAAAAGACAAATGGAAGAGTCAAATGTTGTCTTCATGTTTTCGTATCTGGAGAAATAGAAAAGTTAAGAGAAGGACAACAGAAGTGCTTCACTTTGAGGCATAATGAGCATGAGGTCTGACATGTAAAATCCTGACAGGCAGTTCATGAAATTAAGGTGAGTGACAGTTGCAAATAAAGACTCAAGATTCATAAGGGAGT
The DNA here is from genome assembly GCF_014824575.4 of Sturnira hondurensis. Taxonomy (NCBI): domain Eukaryota; kingdom Metazoa; phylum Chordata; class Mammalia; order Chiroptera; family Phyllostomidae; genus Sturnira; species Sturnira hondurensis. Next base: position 3,752,882 of record NW_028073498.1, on the reverse strand, counting down.
AAAGGTACACAGTGAAGGAGAAAAGTGAAGACCGTCAGTTCTGACACTCACTGGGTATTCAGCTTTGAGTATGTCTCTTCATTTCTGTATTTTAGCTTCCTCATTTTGGGGATGAGGATAATAAATCTAGCTCTGCCTGCCTCAGAGCAGTGATCTGATGGACAAAGGAGATAATGGATGTGAAAACACTTCATAAGCTATGCAGCACTTGCAGCTCTTGGGACAAAATAAAAAATAAAACCTTAGAGAAAACCCATATTTACAAGTTCTGTGGAAGAAGAGGTCCCAGATGAAGAAGCAAAGAGAGCAGAAGGTTGCCAGGATAGTGTCTGGGCACCTAAAAGAAAGAATGTTTCTGGGAAAGGAGGTATAGTTGTATGATTACTTGTTTAGATAGAGGGGTCAGTGAAGGTGAGAACTAAGAATTCATCGTCAGACTTGGTGATTAAGAGTGGGGTTTCAGGCGGGTGACCTGTGAGGAAGCCAGATTATGAAGAGTTATTGTAGTGAGTGGGTGGTGAGGAAGTGGAGGCTATAAAGATGGGTTACAGTTTTAAGATATTTGTCTGTGAAAGGAAAGAGATAGAAGGACCATAATTTAAGGGGAGAATTTTTCTTAGACTTGAGTGAGGCAAACAAACTGGTAAATAAAGCTGTAATTAAAAGAGGTCAAATGCAAAACAGCCTGGTACTGGCATAAGAACAGACACATAGATCAATGGAACAGAGTAGAGAGCCCAGAAATAAACCCATGTTTCTATGGTCAATTAATATTTGATAAAGGGGACAGAAGCATAAAATGGAGTAAAAATTGCCTCTTCAACAAATGGTGTTGGGAGATCTGGACAGCTACATGCAAAAAAATGAAACTTGGCCACTAACTTACACCATACACAAAAATAAACTCAAGATGGATAAAAGACTTAAGTCATGACACCATAAAAGTCTCTGAGGAGACATAGGCAGGAAAATCTCAGATATTTCATGGAGCAGTGTTTTCACGGATAGATCCCCTAGAGCAAGAGATAAAAAGGAAAGAGTAAACAAGTAGGACTACATCAAATTTAAAAGCTTCTGCATGGCTAAAGAAAACATTAGCAAAATGAAAAGGGAACTAACTGTATGGGAAAATATATTTGCTGACAATTACCTTGGACAAGGGTTTGATCTCCAAAATATATAAAGAACTCACACAAGTCGACACCAGGGAGACAAATAATCTAATTAAAAAATGGGCAAAGGACCTGAACAGACACTTCTCCAAGGAGGACATACAGAGGAACCAGAGACATATGAAAAGATGCTCAACATCACTAGCCATCAGAGAGATGCAAATTAAAACGACAATGAGATACCACTTCACACCAGTCAGAATGGCCATCATAAACAAACAACAAAAGCTGATGAGGTTGCGGAGAAAAGGGAACCATAGTACACTGTTGGTAGAATGCAGACTGGTGCAGCCACTATGGAAAAGAGTGTGGAATTTCCTCAGAAAAAACTAAAAGTGGAACTGTCTTTTGACCCTGCAATTCTGCTGCTGGGATTATATCCTAAAAATCCTGAAACACCATCGAAAGAACCTATGCACCCCAATGTTCATAGCAACATTATTTACAATAGCTAAGTGCTGGAAACAGCCTAAGTGCCCATCAGTAAATGAGTGGGTCAAAAATCTGGTACATTTGCACAGTGGAATACTATGCAGCAGAAAGAAAGAAGGCGCTCTTGCCCTTTGCGAAAGCATGGACGGAACTGGAGAGCATTATACTAAGTGAAATAAGCCAGATGGTGAAAGACAAACACCATATGATTTCACCTATAAGTGGAACCTAATCAACAAAACAAACATGAGCTAAATAGAACTAGAGACATGAAATTACTGACAGGATAATGGAGGAAAGAAAGGGAAGAGTCAAGTCAGGGAACATGTATAAAGGACCTGTGGACAAACAACAGGGTGGGGGTGGGGATAGGGCAGGGGAGATTAATGGGGAAAAAATGGAGACAACTGTAATTCAACAACAACAAAAAAGAAAAATTGAATGCTTACTGCATATTATGTGTGGGTGGAGTAGTTTTAGAAAAGAGAAGGATCATCTCATCTTGTTGAGAAGAGAATAAGAAAACTCATCAAGTAGGACTTTATGGGAGTAGACTTAAGGTGGACTGTAGTTGAGAAAGTCTCTGCCAATGGTCTTGATATTTTCAGTAAAAATGTGAGAAGGAAGTACAAGGGTGGCATTGGTATATTGAGAAATAAGGGACAGTGAAACTTCACTGAAATAGAATACTTTTTACTCTTTGAGTCACTAACAGGTTACAGATGAGCCAGAGAACCTAATGTTGCTTTATATGAAGTTGATAAGGAAGGGTATGGAGGCGAGGTAGCTTTTGATATTTTTATTCCACTTTATTTTATTTATTTTTTAATTGATTTGCAAGAGAGAGAGAAACATGGATTTGTTTCACTTATCCGTGCATTCATTGGTTACTTCTTGTATGTGTCCTGAATCTGCAGCCTTGGCCTAACCAACTGAGCTACTCATCCAGAGCCTATACCACCTTATTCTCAACCTCCCTGCTACTTCTGTGGCTATTTTTGTATTTAGTTTTTGGGTAAAACATTACCTAGGCTTTTCCCTCTGTTTATAATAAACAAAATTGAACTTGTTAGAGATGATAGTTCTTTTTTTAAGTTCATGTAGGAAAAAGATACTTAAAAATTTTTTTTTACTAGAATATTTTTTTACAGGTAACCAGATCCAGTAGTTACACCAGAAAGTCCCAGTTCCAGGTCGAAGAGGAGGACATTGAAAAGCTAGAAATTAGGTATGTGTCTTGGAGTTTTACAGGATTGCTTTTTTTCTGTGCCAAAAGAAAGTCCTAAATATAATTGGAAAAGGTGATCCAAGCTTAATAGAATTTTCTTTAGCAAATTGTTTGATGAAAGCTAGAGGAACATACATCTAATTTAAATCCAAATCATCTTTTCAAGATCTGATTCTTTCCAGAAATAGTCAAGGTGTATTTATTTTATAAACAGGGATGAACTAATTTTTACCTATTTTATTATATTTTTAATTTTTCCCAAATTTAATTGATCCTTAAATTTGATTCATAGCATAATGGATGCAAAAAATATATATAGAAAAAAGTAATTACATATTAGCTCATTTAGAAATAATTTTTTTATTCTTCTTAACATATCTGCTGTCTAACAGAAATTTCAGTGAGGTAAGAAGTCTTATAAGATAATTCAACAGGTGCATGTGTTTGAAGTTTGTGCTATTTTCTAGATCTTAAATATCTATGCTGTTTGGGAGGGGAAAGTTTTTGTAAATGCATGTATAGGTGTGGTGTTAACAGTGTGTTCATCTAAAGGGTGTGTAATCACATGTTTGGAATGATCAGGTAATGTATTTTTCTAAATTACTTATCTCTACACATTAACTGATTCTAATTGAGAAGGAAAGTATAGTCTTGTGTTGGTTTCTTTTATCAAAGTCAACAAAGTAACTCTGTAGTCCTTATTGTTACAGGTTAAAATGAAACCCAGACCGAAATTAGGTACCTTAAGTGCTTTGTTTTAGACTATTTAAAATGGTTACTTTTTGTGCTTATAAATAAAAGCTACTGCAGTATTTTGCCCTTTTAGTTTAGTGAGGCATATGACAATGCTAACATCTCCTTTAAGCATGTAAAATTAATGCTATAATACAAATCAAAGTAATTTGAAGCTATTTGGTGGTGTGTGTTCTCTTAAACATTGTTTGCAAAAAAAATTAAGCCAGTTTTTAAATTTTCAGGATTGACTTGTGGAACAATGGAAATCTGGTCCAAGATATTTTCCTAGGTGAGATTAAGGTTCCTGTGAACGTGTTAAAAAATGATACCTCTCATCAAGCCTGGTAAGAAGACGAATGTTCTAGTGAACTCTCTTTAATATACTGTACATGCAAATCAATGTTTTCTATAAGCATATTTTAAATTTGTCATGAAATAAACCAGAAGTCATTAGTATTAATTTATGTAGTCATTAATTTACTGTTGCAGAAATATAAGTACATTGATAGTTTTGTGACTTGACCTCTGATAATGAGACAAAAGTACTAAATTGTCTGGGAATATTTTTCTGTTCAAAAAGTAAATCCTACCTCTAAGGGAAAAATGGGAAAAATTTAAAACATTGCATAAGAGTTGCCTATGTAAGAAGATGCTTGGTCACAAATCAACCACCTGCAATGCAGAAGCTTCATTAATGGTCATGAAAACTAGATGTTTATGAGGCCTAACCAGTGATTTTTTTTCACTACATCCACTGAAATGCTCTGCAGATGGCCTGATACTATTTTCTAAATGTCTAGGGTCTAGGTGGTGGTGAGCTCTAACTGAGCTCATTCAGTTAATACACTTTTTAGGAGCTCTGGTGGCTCGAGAATGGTTGCAACATTATTTTACTTCTTATGACTCTAATAGTGACAAACTGATGTTTAATTAAAATTAATGTGCAGATATTAAACTGATGTTAGTTTCCTTAGCAGAATTGGTGTGCAGCTATTGTATCTTTTGTTTACAGCACTTACAAGTCATGCTAGACTTGGGTTTCAACGGAGTGTAAAAGAGCATGCTTTTCTCATTCAGTAAACTTTTAGGGCCTACTTTTTAGAGCTCTGTTTCAGTTGCCTAGAAGAGGAGTTTGAAAGTAACCGTTTAGATGTTTCTCACCATGGGCACCAATCTCGTTTGTCTTTAAAAAAGAACCTGCCTTTCCTGATTGACCATCAGACATTCTTCACTTTGAACTTCGTTGTCCTCAAGTAGTTTTATTCCTTGAAGACTGATTTTTAGACTCTCAAGATTTTTATTTTCTTTTTATCTTTTGCTAATGCAAATCTAAGATTTATTGGTCTTTATGGTTGCATTTTATATGTTACATTTTCTAAAATGCATCCACGGGGCGGGGGGATTAAGTTTAGTCACGATGAAAAATTGATGAACATTTGTCACCTTCTTTCCCCATCCCCACATGTCTTTTTTCACCTCTCATAAAGTGCCATATATTTTAAAATGAAAATTTTCTACCCAGTTTGTTAAGTCTTCAAATTTATATGTCATACTACTCATTACAAATAAAAAGTGAGTTGATGTGCCTCCCATAGCCCCTCAAAACCAACTTGAAATGTGCCTGTACAGCCTATACTTGCTGTAAGAGTGTCTCTAGACAGGCTGTCTAAATTTGTCAGAACTAATTTATCTAGCATGAAATAGGAACATCTGCTAACTTATTTATACTCCCATAGATGTAAGGAAATATAAAGAAATTAAAAATGCCATTTCCTATTAAGTCAAAATTATTAAACTCTTAGTGTCCTTTGTCAGTTGTAGAACTATAGCATCCCCTTGTGGGATTGATGGTAACTACATTGAACACTCAGGAAAAGCTTTATTTACCTTCCAAGATTTCAGGCATTTTTTTTTCTAATCTTGATATTAAGAAAGATGTAGAATAATGATCAGTAATGTTTTAAAACCTTCAATTTGCTATTTCACATAATTTCTACTACTTGTCTATTAGTCCTTTTCTGAAAACTGATTTTTGATGGTTGCAATTTAATTTTATTCTAAAATCAAACATGAGTCAGCCCTGGCTGGTGTGGCTCAGTGGATTGAGCACAGGCCTGTGAAGCAAAAGGTCACTGGTTCGACTCCCAGGCAGGGCACATGCCTTGGTTGCAGGCCAGGTCCCCAGTAGGGGACACATGAGAGGCAACCACACATTGATGTTTCTCTCCCACTATTTCTCCTTCCCTTCTCCTCTCTCTAAAAATAAGTAAATAAAATGTTTTTAAAAAACCATGATTCAGTCATTTTCTTACTTTCTTAGCTCTTCAATTCCTTAGTAATGATATGTATTCTTCGTTCTGAAACTTCTATGAAATCTTAGGATTAGCTTGTTAATTTGATATTAGCTGACTTTAACTTGAACCTATGTAGATAATAGAATTTTATTTGACTTTTTTGAGTAAGTAATATATGGTTCACAGTTTAAAAGGTAAAAATATGTCACCTGCCTTTGTTCCCCAGCTAATCAGGTTTCTTCTTCTGAGGCAGCCAATTGTTCTGAGTTTTGAAAATATTATATACTGGCAAATACATACATATCCTTCTTTCCCCTCCTTTATACAAAGGGGTATATACTATATCCTGCTCTGTACCTTGTTTTTTTCGCTTAGCAGTTTAGTAGAACATCAGTTGTGTCTTTTTAATCATGGTTAAGGGTACGGACTCCAGAACCAAATGTCTTGGTTCAAATCCATGCTCTCACCTCTATGATCTTGGACAAGTTATTCCACCTGTTTGCCTTGCTTTTTTGGCTATAAAATGAGAGCAGTACAAATAGTACCTGCCTCCCAGAGTTGTTGGAGGATGAAACGAGTTTGCATGAAGGAGGCTGCAAATGCCATGACCGTGGGTATAACTCGTGTTCTCATCATTGTGGTTACTGCTGCTGTCGTCACCATTATTCCACATCAGTGCGTACAGAATTTCTACATCCTTTTTTGTTTGTTTTTGCTCCAATATTCCATTCATTGTTCAGAATGTCATAAATAAAAACTCTTAGATAATCTAGTTCAATAGCATTTTACCAGTTACTTCAAAGTCAGAGAACTTAATGTATATAAAACCCTTTTGTAATTATACAGATCGGTACAATAATTTTTCCACAAAGGAATCAAACTGTAAAAATGTACATTAAGAAAATAAATAGAAATAGTTTTTCATATCATAATTTTTAATTTTGAAAGTAAGATTCAAAGAGTAAATAAAACAAATAGTTGGGGCTTTTTTTCAACATGAAGTACTTACACATATTTTGAACTAAATTAATATTTTATTTGAGATGAGTTTGTTTCCTACTTTGCAAGTTTTAGCACCTAAGCTTTAATTTATCTTTAGTAAAAACCCATTGATAATGGTTATCTTTGTGGAACCAGAAATAATATTCAAGTATTAGTACAGTTGCCTTTGAACAATTATTTTCCAGCTTATGTAGAATTATGAATAAATAAATGAAGTTTTTGCCTGCCTACCTCAATTTCAGTTATTATATAGACTTTGTGGTTAAAATTTTTCAACTGCTAACATTTAATTCTCTTTAGGAGCTGTCAAAATGCTGACTCCTAAGAGCATAGGATTACTTTTATGCCTCTTTAGTTGTGAATGAAAGATACGTTTGTAGAGTAACTACACTTCAGTTAGTGATTTATCGTTATTTCCTGTTTCTTTTTCTTTCAAACTGAAACACTTTATTCAAAAACTGAAGAAAATATACTTGAGAATTTTCTTTGTTTGCATCCCTGGACCTTAGGCATGCCAGATACCCTCTACTTAACAAATCTTGAGGGTTTTTTTCCATTTAGCTTTGATTTATACAGGATTCCCTAATTTACAAGGGATCCTTCAGGCGATTCAAATTGAGCCTCTTGTGACAATGTTTTAAAATAATAACTCACATTTATATAGATAATATAAATAACTACAGATAAGTGTAGCATTTATGTTATAATATATTAGTAGTAGTTATATAAATATATTTATCTGCAGTTAGATATAATATAAATAACTACATTTATCTGTAGTTATTTATATATTTAAGTGGTAACAGTTAAATGTATATAAATTTTGTATAATTAACATTTACATGGTGTTTACTGTGTACCAGGCACTAGTCTGAGTGTTTTACTTACATAACCTCTTTAGAGTTGTTGTAAGGATTAAATCAGTTAGACACTATCATTACCTGTTATTTAACAGATTAAGAAAACAAATGCAGAAAGACTGAGCAGTTTGCTTAAGCTCACAACTGGAATTTGAAACAAACTCTGATTCCAAAGTCTGTGCTCTTAACCCAGTGTCCTATAATACATTTGTACTTGGCATATGTATATTTTAATATGCTTAAAACTAAAAAATATTCTGTTTTAAGCTGTCAGGGAAGATTTGAGTGCCCTTTGCTTATAAAATATATAGATTTTAATTTTATTTACTTATTTTTAGAGAGAGGGGAAGGGAAGGAGAAAGAGTGGGAGAGAAACATCAATGTGTGGTTGCCTCTCACATGCCCCCTACTGGGGAACTAGCCGGCAACCCAGGCATGTACCCTGACTGGGAACTGAACCAGCGATCCTTTGCTTCACAGGCCCATGCTCAATCTACTGAGTTACACCATCCAGGGCTTTATAAAATATTATTTAAAAGAAAATTGAAATGGTCTCTACTCATTGAAAAAAAATGATTTTTTCAGGGAATGGATGAGACAGTGACATATTTTGAAAAAAAATTTTGAGTAAACATGAATGAGATATTTTGTCCATAGTGATTTTTTACACTGCCAAAGAAACCCAAGCAGGCAAACTTAAAAAGTGTGGCAGGAATGACCCTCCTGGAGTTCCTAAGCATCCTAAACAGTGTATGCATAAAAGTTAACGACTGGCAAAACACTACCCTAATCCTTCTGCGTAGAACATGCCATGTTAGTACTGTAGGCCTGTTTTGCTGGTATTTTGTTTTATGAGCATAACAGAGGAATAGGACATAATCCGTTCTCCAGTAGTTTGGAGACAAGGGGATTAAAGTTGCCCTCTGAGTAAGATCTCTATAGAACAAAACAAAAAAGAGTCTTACATCTGACCCTAGTATGGAAACACTGTTTAAGATGGGTAGGTTCAGGCTCAGAGAGGCAGAACCAGGTTGTAACTGTAATACAAATAATTGTATTCTACCATATATGCAAAATACTAGTTAGAAGGAAATGTTAGAATAAAAAAGGATCCCAAAGAGGCAGACATGGGTGGGTACTGCCTAGTTGACAGTCGAAAAGGGAGGGGATTCCTGCTCCAGGGGCATCACTGTTTCCTTTGCAGAGCTCTTGCCATAGCTGAGAGATTCCTCCTTAAATCTTTGTATCATATCTCTTTACTCACCAGAGCACCTTCTGATAATTTGGCTTTTCAAATAGCTAAAAATGTATAAATCAGACTTTTAAAATAGCATTAACAAGTCTAAAAAATGTATTAGTTGAAGTGAAAGATAGAGATGAAACCCCATGGGAAATGGTGATAATTGTTGACGCTGGGTGATAAGTGCATGGAGTCATGGTGAGAGCGTTCATTTTTAATATCATTCATCTCCCTACTTTTGTGAATGAATATTTCCATAATACAATGTATTGCTCACAAAAAAGTGAAGGTATTTTTGTCACTTGACTATTGTATTTCTTTTCATAAATTTACTAATTGGCCCTCCACTTTAAATATTAGTCTCTGCTCAGTCATTGCAATTCAGGTTCACTTTTAGATGCTGGTAAAACTAGGTATCTGAATTTGCAAGGCTACAGAACATACACCAGATTGTGGGAATGCCCAAAGTAATGCCCTTTTCCAGAGGCTTGGTGATCAGTCAGCTACAGTTCCCGTAGAGGTACTTCTGAGTTACCTTTGCTAACAGACCTATTTGCAGTTATTTTCCTGGGAAATCTGTAAATCATTATTTCTCAAATCAGAGAGTAGAAGTTCTGAAGGTTGGTCTTTTGAGACAGGAATTCCTCTTTTGTAGGTAGTAATATAATTTCAGTATAATTTCTTCTCCCTATGTTACCATCCCCTCATCTTTTAAATTTTGCTTGGTTGATTCTCTAGTTTTCTTTTGTCTTCAATCCTGTCTTTCTCAAAGCTAAAAATATTCTATTAAATCCTTCTCTTTTCTATTTTTAAACAAGTTAGTCTGTTGAGACCATAAGTGGTAAGTATCAGAAATAAATATTAAAATTACTGAAGTGCTAAGTATCAGAAATAAATATTAAAATTACTGACTTTCCTTTATAAAAAGCATTCCAGCTAATAAATAATGAGGAAAGATAGAATTATGAAATTATCATTTTGCAACCTGCGAAGATTAATGACGCTAGGCAGGGATCATCAATGACACTGTCACGAAAAGAGACAGTGAGGTATTAGTGCCCCTTAGTGGAACTACACAATGCTGTCGATGAAATGTTCTTGGCAGAGTACCAAATCTGAATCTAACCAAGACTCCAGATCTAACTACTAATATACAGAGATACAGAGGGGACAAAATCACATGTTCAATGATATCATGAAAACAAAGATAAGAATTAATACAACCCCAAATGTAGAAAATTCTATAAGAACAACTACCTGATTTCTTAGGGGGTAGAGGGAATGTGTAGGTTAAAACTACCTGGCCATAAGAAAGAAGAAAGTTTTATGCTTTGTGACAGCGTAGATGGACCTGGAGAACATTATGCTAAGTGAAACTAACCAATGAGAGAAGGAAAAATACCATGTGATTTCACTCATCTGTGGAATCTAATGAACAAACTGAACTAACAAGCAAAATAGAGACAGACTCATAGAAAGCAGGATAACAGCAAAGGAGATGTGGAGGGATTGAGCAGAAAAGGAAAAAAGACTCATAGACATGGACAGTAGTGTGGTGATTGCAGGGAGGAGGGGAGAATTAGAACTAAATGATAATGGAAAAAAATACAATAAAAAACAAAAAGTAAAATAAAAAAGAAACAGCTGTCAACCAATTACAGTCCATGGACCTTGGATTTGAATAAACTGTAGAAATCTGTTTGTGATAAATTTGGGAGAATTTGAATACTGACTGGCTAATAAGGATTCTTAAGAGTTTTATATACATTGATGAAGTCATAAAACACCTGGAAATTGCTTTAAAATAATGCATTAGTGGAATGAGAGGAGTGAGTGGAAGTGTAGCTGAAACAACAATAGTTTTGAGATAATTACTGAAGTTAGGTAATGGACACATGAGTGTTTGATATACTATTCTCTTTACTTTGGTATGTATTTTTTTATTTTTAAGTACATTTTATTGATTATGCTATTACAGTTTTCCCTTTTCTCTCCCCTTTATCACCCTCTGCCCTGTACTCCCATCCCTCCAGTATTTCCTAACCCCCCTTAGTTCACATCCATGGGTCCTATAAATAAGTTCTTTGGCTTCTCCATTTCCTATACTATTCTTAACCTCTCCCTGTCTATTTTGTACCTACCTTTTATGCTTCTTATTCCCTGTACCTTTTCCCCCATCCCCCTCCTCCACTGATAACCCTCCATGTGATCTCCATTTTTGTGAATATGTTCCTGTTCTAGTTGTTTGCTTAGTTATTATATTTTCCTTTTAAGATTGTTGTTGATAGTTGTGAGTTTGTTGTCATTTTACTGTTCATAGTTTTTTATCTTCTTTTTCTTAGATAAGTTCCTTTAACATTTCATACAATAAGGGCTGGGTGATGATGAGTTCCTTTAACTTATCTGCCCTTCCATTCTAAATGATAGCTTTGCTGGATAGAGTAATCTTGGATGTAGGTCTTTGGCTTGCATGTCTTCAAATACTTCTTTCCAGCCCCTTGCCTGCAAGGTTTCTTTTGAGAAATCAGCTGATAGTCTTATATGGAAACTCCTTTGTAGGTAACTGTCTCATTTTCTCTTGCTGCTTTTAAGATTCTCTCATCTTTAATCTTGGGTAATGTAATTATGATGTGCCTTGGTGTGTTTCTTCTTGGATCCAACTTCTTTGGAACTCTCTGAGTGCCTGGACTTACATGTATAGTTCTTTTGCCAGATTTCCCTTCCCCATGATTCAGGTGTTGGAATGTTTAAAGTTGTCCTGGAGTTTCCTAAGCCTCTCCTCATTTTTTTGAATTGTTATTTCTTCATTCTGTTCCAGTCAAATGTTTATGTCTTCCTTCTTTTCCAAATCATTGATTTGAGTCCTGGTTTCCTTCCCTTCACTGTTGGTTCCCTGTATATTTTCCTGTATTTCACTTTGGATAGCCTTAATGTCTTCCTTTATTTTGTGACCATACTCAACCATTTTCATTGCTTAGTTCTTTTTCTGGAATTTTGATCTGTTCTTTAATTTTTGGCCATATTTCTTTGTCCCGGTGCAACTGTTATATTGTAAGGGGTGGAGCCTTAGGTATTCATCAGACCAGGGCAACCCACCTCGCTGGGTTGTGGCGCTGTATGTGGGAGAGGGGTCAGAGAGGGAACAATGTCTCTTGCTGGCTTGCTTGGCTCTTACCCCACTTTCCTTCACTTTCCTTACTTCCCACAAGTGGATTGTGCCGTTTCAGGTGCTTATTCCCAAGTGGGTGGTCTTGTGTACATTCTAGGATCCCATGAGTCTCTGCAACGGACTCTCCTGTGAGACTAGGAGTTTCTTTCATTGCTGCAGCCTCCACAGCTTTTATAGCCAGAAGTTTTGAGGTTTTATTTCCCTGTGCAGGAACCCTGGGTTGCACAGTCTGTCTCACTCCCCCATTGTTCCTCCTGGCTTCTCTGCATGCAAATGTGGAAAGAAGATGCTTCTCTGCTCAGTCCACCCCCGACCACCTTGCCACACATTCTCTCCTCCCCGGCTGCCCCTCTCTGCCCCTCTCTGCCCCTCCTACTGGTCCAGATGAATATTTCTTCTTTAACTCCTTGGTTTTCAGGCTTCCGTGCAGTTTGATTTTTCTGGCACTTCTGGTTATTTTTTATTTTTAAATTTGTTGCTGTCCTTCTTTTGGTTGTGCAAGGAAGTGAAGTAACAGTAACTACTCCTTCACCTGGGCCAGAACCTACTTTTGTATGTGTTTTTAAACTTCCATGATTAAAAAGTCTTAAGTAACTTTGATTTTGGGTTTCAGTTTTACAGATGTCTCTTGATTTCTAAACATTTCTCTTTCCTTGGATATTTAAAGATTTTTCAATTTTACCTTTTTTTTGCCTTTTACCTAACTTTGTAAGTAGTTATACTGAATAATATAAAAATCTATTTTTAAACTTCAATCACTAACTTTTTAAAAGAGAAGTTCAAATTTTTACATATAGGATTTACTTTACAACAATATCATTTATTACTTCTTGTGTAGTGTGTCTTAATTATTTCATCTAAATGTATCTTTCTTAAATTTAGTTGGTAAAAAATTATTTTTGGTAATACTGGATTTTAAATATTTTTTAATTTTTTTCTAAACCAGCAAGCTAATCAAACTCTTATTCAACCCCTTTGAGATCTTAATGTTTATATTATCTATACTTTTTGTTTCCTGGATAAAAATCTATTTATAGTTTTCTAGTTCAATATACAACTAGCATTAAACATCTAAAGATTAAAAGTCTGCTACTCTTCAAGTGTCCTAACCTTAAATAGTAAGTTGACTTTTTGGTTTAGTTTTTTATATCTTAGCTGTTTATTTACCTCACTGGTTTGGATGCTCATTACCATCATATGGAATTGACTGTATTTTTACTTTAGGTACTTGCTACAACCAAGAGACAATGGAAACAAATCGTCTAAAACTGATGATCTCGGGTCTCTTCGATTAAATATATGTTATACAGAAGACTATGTGCTTCCTTCAGAGTACTATGGTCCTTTGAAAACTTTGCTGCTAAAATCACCAGATGTTCAGGTACTTTAAAAATCTTAAGTATATGATTTAATATGAAAAGGCCAAAGTAATTCAGTAAGTGATGAGGAAAAGATTTCAAAGTGTCAAGTTTTATTACAACAATAAAAATAATATATATAGGGGTAGGCAAAAGTAGGTTTACAGATGTGAATAGGCTAGTTTATGTATTATTAATTTATTAATTATTGTAAACCTGCTTTAATAATTGCTATAAACGTACTTTTGTCTACCCCTGTATACACTTACGTATATTTAATTCATCTGAACTTTAGTCTGTGATTTCAATATATGCACTTAGTTAATGAACATATTTGAATTACTTTTACAGGATGTGATTGAACATTTAGTTATGTTTCCTTGATTTTGTGCTTGTTTTCTGTCTTTCTATTTTCCAGCCAATATCTGCCTCAGCTGCTTACATTTTGGGTGAAATATGTCGAGACAAAAATGATGCTGTTTTGCCCCTTGTACGAGTTCTGCTACACCATGATAAACTTGTTCCTTTTGCCACTGCAGTGGCTGAATTAGACTTGAAGGATACACAGTAAGAGTTACATTAATGTTAACTATGTGTTGTTTCATTTGGACCTTAGTTTGTCAACTGTTTTTGTAATCTTAGTTCTTTTGTATTGACCAGGTTTACTGTATCATAGTCTAAAAAGAACTGCTTAGCATATAATAAAGGCAGTCCTTTAAATTAGCAAACAGTATTCACCAACAGTAAAATTAACAATTAATGACGGATTTTCTTTTTACTTGGTGTCAAAATTTCCTGTTACTAGTCTGCTTCTTGTTTATAATGATTCACAAGTTACAAAGAAAATACCAAGTCAGAAGTTCCTTTTTTCTTGTCCAATTGTAGCACCCTTATGTGCACAGGTGAGACATTATAAAAAATAATTGGGTGGCTTCTCGTTTCTGGTATAGTCTTAAACTGTGATTTTATAAACTCACACACATACACCCCAGGTTTGTAGTTATAAATATGTTTTTTTTAATGTATTTTCAGTAAGTAGTCTTTATAAGTTTGAAAATCTGAATGGCAGCAAGCTTTTAAATGGATGGTAAAAATTACTAAAATTGTATATATGACCAAGTCAAACATCTCATATTACTGATTTTACAACCTCTGTTTACTGTACTTGTTTTCACCTTATTTCTGCTTGTATTTCAGAGATGCAAACACAATTTTTAGAGGAAATTCCTTGGCTACCCGATGTCTGGATGAGATGATGAAAATAGTGGGAGGGCACTACCTGAAAGTAACATTAAAGCCTATTCTGGATGAGGTATGAATACCTGTCCTCCGACAATAATAGTTTGTGCAGACTCACATAGTATCTCTTTCATTTAGTAATCTGTTGGTGGGAATGATATATCCATTCATATATTATGGAAAGAATAAGACTGAACGCTTTAGAAGTAAAATAAATTATTTACTCTTTCATCGATGGATATTTACTCAAAGGATATGTTGTGGTAGAATCTACATAATTATTATTGGATTTCTGCTTTAGCTAGAGTTTCAAATATAAGAGAATTTTTTAATATAGTTCTTTGCAAACCTCCCTTTTCTACTTGCATACACTTGAATACTGAGATTCTTTTAGTTCCATACCACTGACTAGTTCTGATAGTTTGATAATGATAAGGTGTTGGCTCTGATGGGTTTTTACAGGTCTGGTTTTAGAAACTAAAAACCTCTCTGCTGTAATATGCGTAGAATTCTGAGGTTCATTTGTCACCACCTGGCGTGCTTCCAGTTTGCACAGCAGCAGCGTCGAGGCTTTGTTTAGGAACGTTTCATGCAATTCAGAGTTGCTGTGTCTGTTTGTCAGTACTTGGAATTATTCTCATTATTTGCGTCTCTAATAAGTAAATAAACTTGCTGTAGCTGTCGTTCCAGATCTGTCTGTTTATGTTATCTCTGGATGGAGGTTTTAAACTTTGTTACAGTTTTAATTTTTATAGTTAATTTTTGTTATCAGAAAAAGTGTTTTTATTTTGCCAAATATTTTTAGGAGCATTAAATGAAAAATTAATCTGTTTTCCAGATATGTGAATCCTCAAAATCCTGTGAAATTGATCCTATTAAATTGAAAGAGGGAGATAATGTAGAAAATAATAAGGTATGTCCTTCTTATCTTTATAACTGCATTAAAATTGGTCTTAAACCTCTACCTGTTTCCCACTTACATTGTAGTAATGCTGTGTGGAGGGAAGCAGTGCATTTTATTCTTTACATAATGCGCATACCATTAGGGGCATTACCTGTATCTAGCTTTTAGAATGTTGTTATCTCCTTGTCGACTTTCACTTTATTTTTGTTCTTGATCATCTTTTTTTGGCTCTAGTAACAGTAATGGAGTAAGGCTATATATCTAGTTGCAGCCCCATTCTGGTCAGCCCTTTAGTTTCAAACTGATCAGGCTAAATAGCACGATGACTTGGTCAACCAGTACTTAAAGTTGTCTCGGGGAAAAAACAGTTGTGCTCATCACAAGTTTTCATTGCAGTAGATAACAGTGCCACAATGTCAATGCCTGCTGATCTGAGTTACTTTCCTAATTTACCTTGGGATTTTTTTACTCTCTGTTGCTTCTTGTACACTTTATTTCCTACATTCACCTCTTATGTCTGCTATTCTAAATCTAATATGTTAAATGAGGTCACAGTATAAATTGTTCTTTAGCTGAGTGGACTTAGAGAAGGGAAGCAGAACTTTACAAAGTAATAGTAAATGCCTAATAGAGCTCATTTTCATTGCTTTTGCTTTTTTTCCCCCACGAAGGCTATTCAGGATATGTAAAAGTCAAAATCTTAATGTTTACCTTTTTAAATCCTGCAGGAAAATCTGCGCTACTTTGTAGACAAATTATTCAATACAATTGTAAAATCAAGTATGAGCTGTCCCACTGTTATGTGTGATGTCTTTTATTCTCTGAGGCAAATGGCTATTCAAAGATTTCCTAGTAAGTGCCTTATATTACTAAAACATTCCGTTTCTTTTTTAATATTTGGGGAGGTTGTAGATTTACTGTGTATTTGGTTTATGTGAAATGTTAATTGCTTACAGGTACAGTCTTATTTAGTTTCTCAAAATAGTTGCTTTTTAGTGAAACACCTGATTTAATTTTCTTACAATCTCAAAACATTTCATTTTTATTTTAATATAACGACGGCTTAACACAAAGTGAATTAAGTCACTATTATTTTTTAAAAGGCAAAATTTAGAACTATAACAATATATAAAGAAACATTTATACCAGGTGCTTATAAGATTGTTAAATAAAATAAACAAAAACAACTCTGTTATTTGTACCGCCTCCCTTTTCTACTTGCATGTATTCAAATAAAGAGAATTTTTAGTTCCATACAACTGACTAGATCTGATAGTTTGATAATGATAAGGTGTTGGCGCTGATGGGTTTTTACAGGTCTGGTTTTAGAAACTAAAAACCTCTCTGCTGTAATATGCGTAGAATTCTGAGGTTCATTTGTCACCACCTGGCGTGCTTCCAGTTTGCATAGCAGCAGCGTCGAGGCTTTGTTTAGGAACGTTTCATGCAATTCAGAGTTGCTGTGTCTATTTGTCAGTACTTGGAATTATTCTCATTATTTGCGTCTCTAATAAGTAAATAAACTTGCTGTAGCTGTCGTTCCAGATCTGCCTGTAATAAGGGAAAGGGGGAGGAGGTAAGACAGCTCCTTATCAGTCTTACCCAGCTATGTGAGACCTTGAGTTTATTTCTGTAACATCTGAAGAGATTTTGCTATTTTATCATGTTCTTTTAAATGAGAAAATGTATGTTCTTTTAAATGTATGTGCACACATGTGTGTGTAGTTATCTGACCGTCCATTAAATGTACCCATTGTTAAAATGGTAGGCCTGGGATGTAGATTAATTCAGACCTAGATGTCTTTGCTAATTGTAGTAAAGATATAAACAGTTAATTTCAAGTAAGTATATTAAATCTAGTCTTTGCAACAAAAATAGGGGAAACAGAGACATTAACATATGGAAAGACATATGCTGACTGAAATTACATTTTAGTGAGTTAGATCATGGCAACCACATTGGATGCTTCATGACTGAACAGACGCATGCTAGCCTGCATTATCTACTTCTCTCATCTATACAATACCACATGAGGCACGTCCTGCTACCCTTAGGCAGATAAAGAAACAGGTTTAGAAAAGTTTAAGTAGCTTGCACAAGATCCATGACGTGATGACGTGGCCAGTGGGCAAGCCAGGTCTCAGCCTGGGCCTGGCCTAGTCCAAAGCATGCTACTTTTACTTAGTGATCTTGGCCTTAAATATGCGTAATCTGTTTAATTCTCATTTATGTAAATAACCTAAAACACATTTTGTGATTTTTTTATAAATGCCAAAGTATATCCTTGACTGACTTTTTGTTGGCTTAAATATTAATGTGTCTACATATCCCTAATAGACTACTGTAGTAAGTTTTGTTGTCATAAAATATTTTTATAACATTTTTTCCCATCACTCTGGGAAGAAGATGGCTTGGGAAGAGGGGAGGCAATGAGTGGGAAGCAAGTATTATTAAAGAACTACAAATTAAATAACTTGTCAGTGACTAGCCGTTGAGTGACTTATAAGAGTTAACACTCATACCAAATCTTGACATTCTTGCCCTTACCACCTGATTCTCCACCATCTGATAGTGGGTTAAGTCTTGACTACAGTCTGAAAGGAAAGCTGTAGTTTAATGATCAGAGACTCAGGTTGTCTCCAATTCATTTGAATTTTTATATGGAATATGGATAGCTTTTGAAAAGTAAAGGTTTCAGCCTAGTTGTTTTTATTGCATAGCGTGTGATCTTATCAAGATTTTTGAGAGAAAAATTAAGACAATATTCTAAAATTGAAAACAATCTCTTACCCAAGTGTTAAAGGATTCTGTGTTACCACTAGGTAGTGCTAGACACTACTTCTGTTTTTGTTGTTATAATTTCAGGAGTCTCCTTGCAGACTGAGGAAAGTATTTTTCCAGATTAAAATATTTCTGAAAACTTAGCAGCTTTGTCTTTCATTTTTTAATTCTTTCAAATTCTTTTAGTCAGAATTTTTTCCTTTAACTTAGTCATAATCATCACTATCATATCCATCAACTCAGTCCTTACTAGACAACTTTTATTGGTCTCCTCTTCAGTTCACATGTTTTTTTCAATACTTTTTACTTTGTCATCCTTGTTTTTTAATTCAGTGTTTTTGTGCATGACATTTCACCATTTTTTTTCTGCAGATGACCCTCATGTTCAGTACTCTGCAGTGAGCAGCTTTGTATTTCTTCGTTTCTTTGCTGTAGCCGTAGTATCACCTCATACTTTTCATTTGCGACCTCATCATCCAGTAAGTGTTGTTTTTCTCAAAGCTTTACTCCATTTTTACTTATTTTTATTAAAATAGAAAAAAGGTAAAATAAGCCAGTTTCACTTGGCTGTGTTTCCTTATACTTAAATTCACTGAGCATTTTTCTTGGCCATTCAGTCTTTTAGAGAAGGTTAAAAATTTTATTTTTTGCCATTAGAAGAGATTACAAAGAGTAATAAAATACTGATAATTGTTGAAACTTGGTGATGGGTACAAAGAGGATTTATTTTATTTACCATCTTCTGTTGTGTATGTTTGTAAATCTCTATAATGCAAGGGTTTTTTAAAAAATTATTTATAGGTTTAGTTTAACCTTGAAGATATTTTTAAATCTTACAGAAATTTGAAAAGGCTTGTTTCTGCAGATGTAGAAATTTTTATTGAAACATCATTTGCTATCTCCATATTTTTGCTTTTTGTTCACCTGAGATGATACTGTAACTATATGAAATTTAAAACTTTTTAAAAGTACCTAATCTTTTTGTTTTGAAGTCCTATTTAATTACTTAAACAGGAGTCTGCACCACATAGATTTACATTTCTTAACACTTCAAAACTCCTTGTTTTTGCTATTTATGTTTCCTTCTCATAGTGTATTTCTGCTGATTCTTTAAACTTTTATATCCCAAATAGTTTATGATCTTATCTAATTGCTTTCATTGATAATTTGTATAACAAATAATAGTAGCCAAGATTTATTTAGTGCTTGCTTTGTGCTAGGCTCTGTTCTAAGCACTTTATGTTTTAACTTACTTAGTCTTCCCAGTAACCCTGTGAGCAAATTTTATTATCATCCCCATTTGCAGATAAGAAAATCACAATTGAATAGCTTCTCCAAGATCAAACAACTAAGAAATTATGATTTGCTCTCACTCATTTTGAACTGAATTAAACCAGAATTCTAATTCAGTCTTCCCAGTCTGTAAGCTTACCCCTCTTAGGCAGTCAGTTGTTGGAGCAGCTGTAATGTATCAAACATTGTACCCAGCACTATGAGACAGTGATGAGAAAGACCTCCCCCTGTCCTTAGGAAACTCACTGACTAATACAGTGTATAGAGGACCTATGGGTTTTGCAGTTACACTGGGTTCTGAAGGCCACTCCTTCTCTTGACATTGGCCTCTCATTTAACCTTGAGAACTGAATAGGACCATGCTGCTGCAACAGCAACTTCCCCTTTCTTGTCAGAGGACAAATGGTCTGTAAGTAAGTGCAGCCGAGACTGTAAGTAAGTGCAGCCGAGAGTGGGCCAGTGTCCTTTTATTAGCATTGTGCCCTTTCTGTGACTGTGAAACTGCACTGAACTTGGGACAAGCAGAAGCTTGGTAGCAGAATTCTGGACAGAAATAGAACTCTGATCTCTGAGCTTGTGTCCCTGCCTATATCCAGACTTGGATTTGCATATTTCCGTAATAGATGTTTCAATAAAATCCTTTTTAAGAACTTTTCATTCTAATTGGGGAAATAAGGAAAATACATAAATACATAATCTAAAATTACATATGTAAATCTAAAGGTAGCACCTGATTTGTACCAAGTTAGAAATACAGACAATTCATACTACCCAAATTGAGAGCAAATGATGACCCCAGGAACCTTGGGGTGATGACATTATTAAGACCAATACTGAAATTTACAGAGTGGTTGGGGAGGAAAGCCGATTAAAGTTCATTGGATTTTACATTTAACAGCTCTTTGAATTTTGAGAAGTCAGTTTTAGAGTAAGGGAAAATAAGAAAATCAGATTGCAGAAGATTATAGAATGAATAGGCGACTGCAGTTTTACCCAGGAAATATACCAAAAGGAGCTTGCCCTGCTGCTAGAACACATGGGCAAACGCAGGCGTGTCCACACAAAGGACTAATTTTTAAAAAACATTAATTTGAAACATAGGTTATGTTAACATTGACACAATAGGCCACTTGACAGAAATTTCTTGGTAGGAATTTAAAGAAATTGAGCCGTCCTTCTCACCATTTCTCCCATGCTCTCATTTATGGCTCCTGTAAAATTCAGCCATGGTGTACTTCTCTAACCCTTCCATCTGGGTTAGGTCTCTCTCTCTCTCTCTCTCTTTTAATTTTTGAAATTCTTACCCGAGGTAATATTTTTGTTGATTTTAGAAGGAGAGAGGAGTAGGGCATGGCAGGCAGAGAGGGATAGAGAGAGAGAAAAAACATCAGTGTCGAGAGAGAAACACTGATTGGTTGCCTCTTATACATGCCCTGAATGGGTATCAAACCTGCAACCTAGGTGTGTCACCCGACTGGGAATCAAAACTTTTGGTGTATGGGATGCGCTCCAACCAATTGAGCCACTGGGCCAGGGCAGGTACCTCTCATATAGTACCCTGTGGCTCTCTCTGTCACAACATTGCTCATACTGTTTATAATCATCTGCTTATAGCCTCTGCCTGTGGACTGTTAGGATTGTAAGAGCAAGGGCTAGATCTTTCTCAAGTTTCTCTAACCCGAGCACATGGCACAGTTTCTAGGATAAGTAGGTTCTCAGTAAAGTTTGGGAGTGAAAGATGTAGAGGGAGCCCATCAAATGATGAGTCTTTTCCAAATGGGAAAACCTACATATGGTTTAAATAGAGAAGAAGAGACCAGAAGAAGGAATAATTTAAGAGAGAAGGGGGCTTACTAATATCAGACCAATATCCTAAAGGATTCAGTAAGTATGTCTTTAAAAGAAAAAGTTTTGGGGTGAATCTTAGGAAAAAGAATAATTCCTCCTTTGAAATATATGGTACACTATATGAACTTGGTTTTTCTATATCAGAAATAGTCAAATAATGGTAAATTCATATGGTTCAACCTGATATAAAGAATAAAGGGTAAGATATGTTGTTTTGAGGTGAGAGTCAATATTTTAGTTGATTTTAATAAAATGTTATGTAGCATCTACTATATGCCAGGCTGAATACTAGGTGCTAGATGTTTAAGATACTGGTTATCTGTGAAGAATTACAATGTCAAGTGGTAGCAGAGAAAAAGATTAGAATAACTTATTTGTTCACCAGGTGTCAACAGCAGCTCAGTGAGATGATTGTCAAATAGCAGCGAGGGCCATATTATTAAATATTATACAGTTTCTACACATCAGAGATTTGTTTGCATCAGTGTGGCCCTCACTGCTATTTGACAATGCTGTTTGACTTTGTTCTCTTTTCCTGGTTCAGGAAAATTATGACCTAAAACACTGATTTTAAAACCAAATCTGAACAAGGAAATCTTGGTGAAATTCAGTTCAAATTCAGTTTATTAGCACATTGTTAACTATTGTATATTCTTCCATGGCAGAGAATTGTAGGGACCTTTTATACATATAATGGAATACTGAATGTTTAGCTAAATATTTTTGAATAACATAGTAACTGTTTCATAGGCATATAATGCTAATCATATCCCAGGTAGCACTTCTTTTCCAGATTGCCTCACTTCCTGGTTATCTCTTCTTCACATTTACTGCCTGTTTTCAGTGTCTCGATCCTATAATATTAAGGAATGTAGACCAAAAACTAAACTAAAGCATCTCTTTATCTAAATTTTCTTGAGTATGTCTTTTGATGGAAGATAGTATTTTATTTGAATTCCCAAACCAAAGATGTTCTATATAGTGATAGGGGAATTGGTTATACAAATGTGTGGATTGGTGAAAACTCATCAACCTATATATATTTAAATCTGTTCATTTCACTGTTTGTAAATTACACCTCAATTTTTTTTAAAGGAAAGGAGCAAGGACTCATTAAGGAACACCATTTAGTCAATTTTATTTGTATTTACTTCTTTCTGCTAGACAGGCTTGAAAAACACCTTAAATAATAAACCAAATACTTAACCCTCTACTAAGATTCTACATGAACTGGGTGACTTCTCATTTCCTAAGTTGAGTTTAGGTATTTGCTTCCATGGCGGAAAGTCTTGATCGCAGAAGCTGTGTAAATTATTGAATTTTTTTGAGGTGAGTTGAGTATAGAAAATTTGGAAACTACCATTTTGGGTTAAAGGGTAGAAGAAAGTAGACGCCATTGACATTTCAAAAGTGAATAAAATTTGTTAGGTAATTCAAGCTGCCATAATGTACAGAAAAACACATATAATGTTCATTAAATTATGGCTTTAAGAGTAACACATCATAAATATAATTACTTTGGGAGGAATTGCCAGTTACATCTGGCTTCTTTAGTCTCTTTATTTCTTAGTCCAATGAGTTGTGCCCATCTTAGCTAGATTTTTTAAATTATATTTTATTGATTATGCTATTACAGTTGTCCCAGTTTTTCCCCCTTTGCCCCTCCTCCACTAGCACCCCACATGCCCTCAGGCAGTCCTCACACCATTGTTCATGTCCATGGGTCATGCGTATATGATCTTTGCCTACTCTGTTTCCAATAATGTACTTTATAGCCTCATGGCTATTCTGTAACTACCAATTTGTAGTTTTTAATCCCCTAACCTCTTCACCCATTCCCCCACAGCCCCCTCCCATATGGCAACCATCAAAATGCTCTCCATATCCGTGATTCTTTGTTTTTCTTGTTTGCTTAGTTTGTTTTTTTAGATTCAATTGTTTATATGTATTTATTGCTGTTTTATTATTTTAGTTTTGATCTTTTTAAATAAGTTCCTTTAACATTTCATATAATAATGGTATGGTGATGATGAACTCCTTTAATTTGTTCTTGTCTGGGAAGCTCTTTGTCTGCCCTTCAGTTATAAATGACATCTTTTTTTTTTTTAATGTTATTTATTTATTTATCTTTAGAGGGGAAGGAGAGAGGGAGAGAAACATCAATGTATGGTTGCCTTTTGTGCATCCCCTGCTGGTAGTTAGCCTGCAAGGAACCGGCCTGCAACCCAGGCATGTGCCCTGACTGGGAATCGAACCTTGATCGTCTGGTTCGCAGGCCCGTGCTCAATCCACTGAGCTATGCCAGCCAGGGCTATAAATGACATCTTTGCTGGGTAGAGCAGTCTTGACTGTAGGTCCCTGCTTTTCATGATTTTGAATACTTCTTGCCAGTCCCTTCTAGGCTGCAAAGTTTGTTTTGAGAAATCAGCTGAAGGTCTTAAGGGAATGCCTTTGTAGGTAACTAACTGCTTTTTTCTTGCTACTTTTAAGATTCTCTCTTTATCTTTAACCTTTGGCATTTTAATTATGATGTGTCTTGGAGTGGGCCACTTTGCATCCATCTTGTTTGGGACTCTCTGTGCTTCCTGGACTTGCATGTCTGTTTCCTTCACCAAATTGGGGAACTTTTGTTCATTATTTTTTTTAATTAGATTTCCAATTTCTTGCTCTTTCTCTTCTCCTTTTGTCACACCAATGATGCAAATGTTGGAACACTTGAAATTGTCCCAGAAGCTACTTATACTACCCTTGTTTTGGGGGATTCTTTTTCTTCTTGTTGTTCTGATTGGTTGTTTTTTTCTTTCTTATATTCCATATCATTGATTTGATTCTCAGTTTCATCCACTCAACTGTTGTTTCCCTGTAAATTGTTATTTATTTCAATTAGTATATCCTTCATTTCTGACTGGGTCTTTTTTTATGCTGCCAAGGTCCTCACTAAGTTCCTTGAGCATCCTTATGACTGGTGTTTTAAACTCTATATCTGATAGATTGCTCATCTCCATTTTGTTTAGTTCTTTTTCTGAAGTTTTGATCTGTTTTTTCATTTGGGCTATATTTCTTTGTCTCCTCATTTTGGTAGCCTTCCTGTGCTGGTTTCTATGTATTAAGTAAAGCTGCTTTGACTACCTGTCTTGGTAGTGTGGCCTAATAAAGTAGGTATCCTGTGGGATCCAGTGGCATAGCCTCCTTTATCACCCAGGCTGGTACTTGAGGTGTGCCCTTTGTATGGGCTGACTACACCCTTCTCTTGTAGTTGAGCCTTTATTGCTGTCAACAGACCAATGGGAGGGATTCACCCAGGCCAGTTAGCTGTAAGGATAGGTTGTGACCACTGACAACCAGCGCCTGCCCTCCATGGAGGATCAGTTGTGCAGGGGTAGGGTGGTGGTGCTCCGGTGTGGTCTGAAGTTGTCCACTGGGTGTGCAGGCCCTGGGTTTTCTCAGGTGGTACAGGTCAAGGTCAGCCCCTTCCTGTGTTTGTCCAAGGCCACCCTGCCTGAGCTATAAAGCAATCTGAGAAGGCTGCCACTTGTGCTTGGCTTGGAGATCCCCATGTGAAGCCAAGCTGTGAATCTAGGCCGGTTGCTACTAGCCCTGGGCCTAGGGCCACTTTGCAAGAGTACAGGGGCTGGGGGGCTCAGTGAGGCTGGTTGGTGCTTATTTGAGAGGATGTAGGAAGTTGCACAGCATGAACCAAGACCAGCCATTCTTATGGAAAAGTCACTGTTAACTGCTGTAAGTTGGGTGGGACAGGTCCTCAGGATCCTCGGGGCAGGGCAAACAGTGTTAGCCAGGTTGATGGAATCTCAGATATGGTACCTGCCTGCTGGCTCTGTGGCTGTCTGTGGGGAGAATTCAGAAAAGGGACAATGGCCTCTGCCCGCCTTTCTGTCTAGAAGAAAGCTGTCCCCCAGCTCTTGGTGCCAGACACTTCAGTTTCTCCCTGTAGACCAACTGGTGCCTTTCAAGCTGCTACCCCAGTGCTGGAGCTCAGAGGGTGTGAGCCTGAGTAAGTCCATATGTGAGTTCTTTAAGAGGAACTCCTTGGGACTCCAGAAGTTTCTTCCACTCACTCTTTTCCTGCTGGTTTTTGCCGCCAGAAGTTATGGGGACTTACCTTCCTGATGCTGAAACCTTGGGCTGGAGGGCCTGGGGAGGGTCTGGGACTCCTCACTCCTAAAATATCCCTCCTGAATTTTTATTTACCATACATGGATATGGAACCAGCCCATTCCACATCTTCCAGTCTGGATAGATGTGGCTTCGTTAATGCCATAGTTGTCAGACTTCCATTCAACTTGATTTCTGATGGTTTTAAATGATAGTTGTTTTATAATTTAATTGTAGTTTTGATGTGATTGTGCAAGGATGTGAGCTGTATTTACCTGTACCACTATCTTGACTGGGAGTCTCTCTTTGCTAGATTTTAACTATGTTGCCTTGAATGAACCTTCTGAGAACTGTTTTAAGAGCAATATAGTCCATTCACTCTCTTCTGCTTTTTATACAAATTCTATTTTTTTGAAAACTTAACAGGGGTTTTGTGTCCTTTGTACATTCTTTAGGACCCACAGACAATTAGAACATTAACTCTCATCTCAAAAACCATTCAGACTTTGGGAAGCTGTGGTAGTTTGTCCAAAAGCAAGGTAAGTCTTTACATCTCTTGCTTTGTAGTCACACTTCTAAATATTGTTTTATTCTGTGATCCCTTCTCCCTTACTCCTTTCCAAATTAAAAACAAAGCTAAACCAAAAATACATAGTACATACAGATGCAATAGCTCTTTTAGGTAGCTATTGTATCTTAATCACCTATTAAAGAAGACAGATTAATTTAAACTAATATACCTATGAGGAGGAGAGTCTGGTAAACTGATGCTAGTTCCTCCTGTTTGTCTGTCTGCACCATAATCACCTAAGAGCTGTTGAGGAAATCTTCAGCTCTAAACCCTATACCTTTCTGAAAATATATTGATTAAAACCTTTTAGGTCTTAATCCTAAGATTTATTAAAAATATAGCCCACTGGTATTCTAAGTTCTCTACCTAATATATATAAATCTTCTGTGTTTTTTCCTTAGTCAAGTTTCAAGGAGACATTCATGTGTGAGTTTTTCAAAATGTTTCAAGAAGAAGGATATATTATATCAGTTAAAAAGGTATGATTGTTTGGTCTGTAAATATTAACAGTTCTTTTCATGTAGCACTGGGGAAATAATATTTCATAGTTTCCTAGAAGTTAATCCCCAATTTAAATAAAAAATGTAAAATTATCCATCAACTATAACAAAGCTGTCTTTTTTCCGTTTTCTCCTCCCATTCAAAACTGGGATTTTTAGCTGTGGAAACACCTAAATGAGCTTTAGCAACAGCTGCTCTTGCCAGTGTCCTGATGACATAAGTTACAAGTATCTAGAGTTAGTGTCTGTCCACAGCAGCATTACTGGCAATTTATTTGAGTAATTCTAGATTGTGAGGGGCTGTCTTGTACATTGTAGGATGTTTAGCCTCGTCTCTGGCCTCCACCAACTAGACCAGCAGCATGTCCCTAGTTTGAAAACCAAAAATGTCTCTGAACAGCCAAGTGACCCCTTAAGGACAAAAGTTGCCCCTGATTGAGAACCTCTAGTCTAGAGGTAAAGACTTACTATGTGCCAAATGTGTAGTAAGCACTTAATTGCCAAAGTAGAAAATATATGAATTATTGAACATTTTATAAACAATAGAGACTTACAGTAGTCACTCAAGGAAAGTTCCTAAAATTACAATGTACAAAAGCCTACAGTATATAATACCCTAATGTGAGGCTTACAATATACAAAAATTGCTGTACTTAAAAATTGAAGTTGTTTTGGAAGGATCTATAATTTCTTGAGTTTTTAGTTCTGAATCATTCTAAACAAAATGTAGCATTATTATCATAGCCTAAAAATTTGTTAGAAAAGTTGTTTTAAAGTATATCTAATCGTGGCTTGAAGAAAGTACTGTATCTTATTTACCACTGTTCTAACTTAATTCAAATTAGCAAAGCCAGGTTTTAAAGATTTCATTCATTGTCTACAACTTGATTCACAGTCGATTGCCAAGAGTATATTTTGTGGAAGTGTCTTTGTACTTTTTTTTGTACTTTTAGAGTTCTTACGGGGACTCAGGAAATGAAAATGATGATTTAAAAAATTAAAACCCATTGGAATCTTTTCATCTAGTATAATGCAAGTTCAACCAAACTTTTTTAAAGCAACCATTGAAGGCTTTTGATGAGAAACTCTTTGAAAAGAATAAGGAAAGAGAAAGCTGTGCTTTTATTTATAGGACATTGTTGAAGCATTTGTGGGACAGTGTAGGCAGACTTTTGTTGGCAATAGTATGATGTACTATCTTTTGTTTTAAGGTTGTTTTTCCATTTTTTATGACCTAGGCCATAGTGGCATCTGATTTTTTTCCCTGACATAATCAGAATGTGCAGAGTTGGTAAGGTCAGTTGGTAAGGTCAGTTGGTAAGGTCAGTGGAGAAAATATGTAAGGGGAGCCAGGAGGTTAGTCTGTTCCCGAACCGCCCGGAGTCACCCACTCACATTTTCG
Organism: Sturnira hondurensis; assembly: GCF_014824575.4. Classification (NCBI taxonomy): domain Eukaryota; kingdom Metazoa; phylum Chordata; class Mammalia; order Chiroptera; family Phyllostomidae; genus Sturnira; species Sturnira hondurensis. The sequence goes on along the minus strand of NW_028073498.1, from coordinate 3,724,741 downwards.
TGGGCTGTTACCATGGTGTGTCTCTGTCTCAAGTTTGGTTCTAGACTCCTAAACTAGCACCAGATATTTTGCCCTAATATAAGAGTTTTCTTTGTCATTCACTAGCTAAGTCTGGATATGTGCAGTGCCCTAAAGTGCAAAAGCTTACAAAGCCCAGCTTCTCACTTCGTATTGTTCTCACTGGTGACATTGACCACTGCTGCAGAAGATAATAGGTTGTGACTCTGAATCCTGTACTGTTCCCACAGCGGATAGAGAGGGTCTATAGACCTGACAGGTCTATACACAGAATGACCATGTTATTTAGTGTCCAAACGTGGATACTTTTAAGAATTAAAAGGAGTTCTGTTGATTATGTTGGGACCACAGCTGTAGACAGGGACAGCCCTGAGCACACTGGGACCTATATTCACCCTGCCTATAGTCCATCTTAATTATTGTGTTTTCTTTCACTTTGTCTAAATGTATTTACCCCCTGGTTGCTTATAAATATGGCAGGTAAACGGTAAGTGTAATAATTATCATAAATAAATAATATTCATCAAATAAATAAATCAGTGCCTTCAGGTAAAACTAAGAAATTGAACATTGATATAAATCTGTTACACTCCATTAGCAGGTGGTCCCTAGTGAAAGTTAACAACCTGATGGGAAACTTCTTTATTCCCTTAGATACTTGCTCTTGTATCACCCACATATGTATAATGCAAAAGAAATTCTGCTCGTGTCCTTTCACTTGCCAAGATTTCTTTCCAGGAAACCAGAAGTAAACAGTCCATTGGAAATCCCCCAACTGTGGGTTCTGGTGGGTAATTCACAGCCAGTCTTAGGAGAAAATGGCTGTGCCCACCAATTCCGTTTACATCATGCACTGGCGCCTCAGTGTCATTCTTATTGGAGTGTAATTTGTTGTTGTTTTTCAAGTCTGAAATGGAAAAGTATAAATGAAAAAGAAAGGACTAAACATGTACCAGTAGTTCTTTTATTGTACAAAGTGGAATTCCTCTCAAAGAACAAGAATTGTTCTAATTTCCCTTTCCTGCAAAAGCCACAGGCCAGGAAGCCCTTGACAAGTCAAGGTAGCATATCTGTGAATGCTCTTCTCTGGGTGGCTTTCCCTGGCTGGAGATGGGTACTTTAAATTTTCTTGAGCCACCATATTCCTATGTTTGCCATAGGAAGTTTATGAATTGTGTTTCAAATGCAGGTTATTCCAGAGAACCCAGTTATACTTCAGTCATTCCTGTGAAATACTGTCTCCCAGGGCTAAAGTCCATTTGTAGTAGAAGTCAGCAAACCCTTCTCTGTCAGTGGCTAGTGAGTACTTATTTCAGGCTCATCTGGTCACACAAGGGCTCTGCCACATACTCTTTTTTATTTGTTTGTTTTTACAACCCTTTAAAAATGTAAAATAATTTCTTAACTCATGAGCCTTAGAAAAACAGACTGCAGGTCGAATCTGGCCTGCTGAGCCCTGGTTTGGTGATCCCTTGCCTGTAGTAGAGGTTTACAATCCTCTGCCTAAAATCATTGGGACCAGAAGCATTTCAGCATTCGGTTTTCAGAGTTTTGAAAGGTATGTGTTATATTTTATATATTACCCCCAGTGGGGCCCGATTACCCCTAATCAGACACGTTAACATTTGTGTGGCACAATTCACTCTCAGTTGTTAAGTAGCCTTACACCAGTTCGGGGTAAGTTACACCCCCAAATGAGGTACTGTAAGTCAGAATGAGACAAAAAGTCTCTTTGTATTCAGAACTTTAGAGATTTCAGAACTACCGTTAAGATATTACAGATTGAATTCTTTCTATAAGGAACTATATTCTGGGCTTTAAGTAATTTAAGAATAAGCTTTTTAGAATACTTGTCATTTGTAAATTAGGGACTTCCTCTACAATTAAATATGTGTTTTGCTTTATACATTACAATATGTGTATTCCTTAATAATAAAGACCTTCACAATGTTCTCATTGGCATTTAAAACAAGCTGAATTTATAATGTGTCTTACCACAAAGTATAATGTTTGCCTATTTCTCCATTCAGTTCTTGGATGAAATTTCATCTACTGAAACTAAAGTGTCCAGTGGTACGAGTGAGCCTGTACACCTGAAAGAAGGGTAATTTAATGAAATTAGACCTTAAGGTCACCTTTTAGTATAGATGTTAAGTAAGTACCAAGAGCATGGGTCTGGGAGTGGGGAAGTCTGGGTTTTTGTTCTGTGCTAGAACTGCCTACGTACCATCAATCAGGTAAGTCACTCTCACTGTCCCATAAACTTCATGTCGGGTGGCACGACTCCTTGTCCATACAGTCCGGTAGTTGCTTGGCAGATATAACGGGATTGTGGGTATTAAACTAAGTAGAGTTTCTGTTTTGGAAAATAACAGTACTGTTCAGTCTGCAAGTAGTAGTATCATTGGAAATTAGGGGGGAAATCACTCATTTGGCCCTTTTAGTTCTGGGTGGCACAGTTATAAATTAAATTAATTAAAAGATTTATTCCCTTAATGTGGCCAAAATAAATGTAAAAGTTTTAGATGTCAAAAATATTTTTATGCACTTAATATAATCTTATTACACTTTTTTACACCATTTAAAATGAAGATAATTTTTTTGTTTTGCCTTAACTACTCTAATATTTGTAATTAAATATTTACATTTGTTATTTTGGCAGTGAAATGTATAAAAGAGCTCAGGGAAGAACTCGGATTGGAAAAAAGAACTTCAAGAAACGTTGGTTCTGCTTAACAAGCAGAGAGCTCACCTACCACAAACAGCCAGGTAGTTACGCATGTGCTTTATTTTGGGGTCTTTTCCTGGTTCTCTAAGTGAAGATATCTTTTTGTTACTTAATGTGACCTTAGTGGACCTTTTCACTGATATTACTGTAGTTTATAGTTTCTCACAGTGATACACACACACTCAGAGTGCCATAAATATTTGACAAGTGACACCATGTAAGTTAAATTGTTGTCACACATGTTCTGTTTTTTTAAAGTCCCTGCTGTTATAAATCAGTAAGAAACAACATTAAGACCTCTTAGAACTTCAAAGTTTCTTCACCTCTTAGAGCGAAATTGGTAGGCATCAACCTCTAATAAATGTGAGAGTATTTTGTCATACCTAGATAGCAATTCCTACAAAGTTATCAGGTTCATTGTAGACTGTTGGCCAAGCCAACTCCAAAATGGAATTTTTAATTATTTGCCTTCTGAGAAAGTATAAATAGGCTATCTGTATGAGTAAATAAAGCCATCTTTTTACACTGTGATATGAGGGCTTCTGAGAGGCAGTTTGCCCCTCAGTGGACTGATACAATGCTCAAAATCGTCACCTTTTAAGTTTATTGCCTGGAGTAAAGTATTATCCACAGAAGGCCAGGAGCTTCTTCTGACAGCAAGAACTCAGTATCTAGATCATAGATCACATGCAGTAGAATCCCTTTTATTAAAAGTGATCAGGGTCCAAAGGTGTTCACTTAACCAAAAAAAAATCAGCTAAAGCAATTATCACTGAAAAACAAACAAAAAGATGCATACATATTTTAAATATTTAGATCATTGTTTACCAGTCTTTTGATAGTGAGCCAAGATCTTGTCTTTGAATTTGGATCTATAGGTTGGATTTTCCCTTTGTCTTTCTTGTGCGTATATCCCACAGATGCATCAGTTTTCAGATTGATTTCTCCAAAGTGAAACCAGAACTTGAATACTTGAAAAGTAATCAAAGTACAGAATGTTTTTAGATTTTCAGGATAGTTGCCCTAATCTCTTACAGCCCTCTCACACCCATATAAATCAACCTTATTTGTATAGATACAGGTCTTCTTTTTTTTTTTGAAGCTTTTCAAAGCACCTGCCTTATTTTCATATAAATAGTAAATCTCTTAGTAGAGGGCAGTTATTACTTTATGTATATTTCAGTAGATTATAAGTACAACATGGAAAATAGCATAAATAAGTTCGGGGACAAACTCGGTGGACTTGGTAAGCAAAAAAAGAAAAAGCCGAACCAGTGGAACAGAAGCTTAACAGATAGTAAGTAGCCTAGCAACCACAAGCGTGCTGCATCCCATGAACATCACTCATTATGTTTTACAGAGGAAATGGGTGGTCCCAGTCAGTCTATCAGATATGATAGGTAAAGTAAGAGAGCTTCTCCTGTAAATTCTGAAATGATAAAACAAACACCAGATGTAGGCTACTTTTAAGAGAATATAGAGTGCTAAGTAAGGTGCTTCTTGAAGGGAATGATAAGAAAAATGTTTTGTTTTATAATTTCTTCGAATGGCCTCGTCAGGATAACTATGTATGTCCAAATATGTTAGTAAGACATAAGAAACCAAATGCATTTTTTATTTAGGCTCCAGATAATTTGTTATGTCATACAAACATTTAAATGACTAAAGATCAGTAGGCCATGTATTTGCCCTTCCAGACAGCACTTTTTATGTTAAGTATATTTTGAGGGGTTTAGAAGTTACAGCTTATGTTGAATACTGTATGAATGTCCTCACATATATAGCGGCATTTTAAAAATAGCTGTCATAATGTGCTGTGTTTAAATTGTTTACATTAACAGTACATTGAAATAAAATTTAAGGTGAGCTACTCATTCTTCATGAATAAATAAAGTATTTTCTAATCTAAGCAAATATTCTCAAGTCTTTTCTGGTTTTAGACTTTAAGAATCCATTGATAGCTTTGGACCTTTTCCTCCAGAAAAAAATGCACGTGCAAAGTAGACACAAAATTTTGCATGTGATTTCAGGGAGTTCATAGACCCAGAGCCCATTCATAGTTCTCAGTAACTTCTGTTCCAACCAGTGATCTTATGAGGATAAAATTTTGTGGAATGATTAGGCTGCTCTAGGTATAAAATAGACATGTTAGAAATTAACATTGTTTTCAGGCCTTAAGAAATTTAACATGTTGGAATGACTTGAAGGAGTGAGCTCTACTCTATGAAATTATGAGATTGTTTACCAAAGCCTACAGTTTTAAGCATCCATGCCTGTTGCTTTAACTATTTTGATGGATTTTTCCAAAATGTATTACATGCTTCCCTGTCTTCTAAAAAAGAGTTCATTGAACGTAAGTTAACTTTTCTAGATGACTTGGATCTGTCATTGATAATAATAATTATATAGTGTTCTTATTTAGTGGTGTTTTCAGGGCTGTTTATGGGTGTGTTTATGGGCTGTTTATGGCTGTTTCAGCAGCTGTTTACTCCCCAGCTAAATGCCTTGGACTGCTGTGCTTTCTGTGTTCCTGTGTTTGTTTTTCTCTATTCCCTTTATGTTTAGGCTGACATCTTAATTTCTTGTGCTGTCAGTGAACCATAATGTAACGTCTCGCTTCCACCTCCATCACCCACCTCCATTTTTTACTGCTAATATACTAGGAGTGAGGATATAGGTTCTGTGTTTGTTAAAATTATGCCTAAGATTAAAAGTCTTTGATTAAAGACTTAAGGAATTTTGTCTATGAATAAGATACATGGGCTTTGGATTCTGTGGTTGTTAAGCAACTGTTTTATCTACTTCGTGTTTTCTTGCTGCTTTCTGGACAGCCAAGACTGCTAGTTAATTCTCTTAATACACCTACTGTGTGACTTTGGTGTCTGAAGGAGTGCCTCCCAAAGTTTCTGTAACATAGTCTGAATCACTGAGTTTTTTGCTCCATACTCTTACTGGACACTAGTAGGCTGAATTTTTCTGCCACTTAGAATAAAACCATATGGTCTTTTTCCAAATTAATGGAAAAGGAATTAATATAATATTTTTAATGTTAAGGGTTTTTCCCAAATAAATGTTTTAAATTTTGGTTCCTGCTTAAGTAATTACTTACAAGCAATAGTAAGCAAAAAATCTTAAAGACAACTAAGTTAGCATGCAGCAAATGACTATTACAGGGCACTCAGTTATCAGTCATGATTACATTGACAGTTTTGTAGGGACCTGTGTGCTTGTGGTTATGGTTTTACTGCTACAGTGCAACGTAGTCATCTTCTACAAGTAGAAGTCCTAGTTAATGCTGGAACCAAATGTGCTATTGGCATTCCAGCCTCTTCCTGTCTCATGCAGCCTCATTTTTTGCTTTCTCCATGTTGCTTCACCAGACTACTCCTGCAATTTCTTTAACTTGTATTCTTTTACATTCATGCTTTTGCATATGCTCTACCTAGAAATACCTTTCTTTTCTTCTTCACCTTTAAAACTTAAATCAAGTGTTAGTTCTTCACAGGAGCCATTTATAAGCCTCTAGCCACCTCAGTTGAGGTATGCCTTTACTATGTTTTTTGTCATCTTAGTTATAACTTCTGTCACACTGTACAGTCTTTAACTTTCTCTCTCTGTCCCCCTGGTCTTTAAAATCCTCAATGGTAGGGACTGTGTTTTTACTACCTTCATTAAGGCTTTACATTAATAAATGTTAATAAATGGTATTCTTCAAAGAAGACCATATCTTCTAGATATGTTATCATCTAAATTGTTTTAAGAACTGCAGCTCTGGGCCTCTAACCTGCTCACCAAGCATGCTAATAATACACTGTTAACAAATTCATCTCTAAAATTCTGTCCCTTGTTCTCCAGACTTGATTAGGTATTGGGTACTTTGGGAGACTTGACATACACAGATTTATACACACAGCCAACGCATCTTCCATGTGATACCCAGTGTTCTGCTCACATAGCCTGTGGACTTGGTTTTCACCTGCTCATATTTTCTCACACATGGCTCTATAGTATTTTTCTTTGATAATTAAAGAATATCATCAATTCATTTATGCATTCATTCACTAAATATTTTGTTAAGTGCCTATTTTCTGCCAGACACTGTTACAGATTCTGGAGAAAACAGTAGTGAACAAAACATACTAAAATCCTTGCTCTTGTGGATCTTACAGTTTAGCGGTAGTAGATAATGCACACACACAAAACAAGGAGTATATTGGATGGTTCTTAAAATATATACTTTATTAAATGAGATGGACAAAAATAAAGTACAGGAGGGGAATAGACAATGGTGGGCTCATTGAGAAGAGTTCTGATATTAAAAATTCTAGCCAGGAATGGCTTCATTAAGAAGATGAAGTTGACAAAGGAATGTGCCATGTGGGTATACGGAGTAATAATAACACAAACACAGCTAACGGCAGCCAGTATAAAGGCCTTGAAAAGAAGCATGCCCAGAGTATTCAGGAGACAAGAGAAAGCTCCTGTGGCTAGAAAAAAATGAATAAAGGGAGAATTATAGGAACTGAGGCCAAAAGATCATGGAGAAGTTAGACATTGTAGGGCTTTGTAAAAGACCATTGGAGGTCTTTTACTCTGAGTAAGATGGAAAGGCACGGGAGAATTGTAAGCAGGGGAATGATCTTGCTTTAATAGGATTAATCACTCGTGTCATGTGGAATGTTAAGAGAAAAATAAAATGCAAGGGGCAAGGAGGCAAGTTAAGGCACTTTTGCAGTAACCCAAGGGAGGGTAATGGTTTCAACAAGGTGGCAACCATGAAGGTGGTAGAAACGGATCACATTCTGAACTTATGAGGATAGCACTCACAGGATTTTCTAGAGAAAGGGTCCTCAACCCCAAGGCCACAGACAGGACCAGACCAGACCCATAGTGGGCCGCACAGCAGGAGGTGAGCAGCTAGCTGGCAAAAGCTTCATCTGTATTTATAGCCACTCGCCATCGCTCACATTGGCACCTGAGCTCCGCCTCCTGTCAGATGGGCAGCTGCATTAGATTCTCATAGGAGAACCTATGCACTTGAATCATCCTGAAACCATCCCCTATCCCCTGGTCCGTGGAAAAATTGTCTTCCACAAACTGTTCCCTGGTGCCGAAAAGGCTGGGGACCGCTGTGCCAGAGGATCAGATATTGAGAGAAAGAGGCAGGATCCCCTCCTCCCATCCTACCCAACATTATTTCTTATATAGCACATTTGTCTTTCTTGGATTTATTATTTGTTTTGCAGGAATGTTCCTCAAGGAATTATTTTAGATAGACTTTATGGCTGATAAATTTCCTGAGTCCTTGCATATTTTTAAAGGTCTTTATTTTTACCCTTATTCTTAAATGATAGTTAGACTGTATTTAAAATTATTTTCACTCAGAACTTTGAAGATATTGTCCCATGGTTTGCTAGTTTCCATTGTTGCTGGTGAGAATTTTCATGTCAGTCCTGATTCTCAGTCTTGATTCTTCCTAGAAACTCTTTAGACTCCATTCAGCCTTCAAGTTCTACTATTTTACAACCAAGTGCATAGGTATTGTCTCTTTTTCTTCCCTTTGCTCAGCACTCAGTGGGTCCTTTCAGTCTGAAGACTCCTACCTTAATCTCTGGGGCATTTTCCTTGGTAATTTTCTCCTGAACACTGTTTCTATAATTTCAGTTAGACAGATATTGAAACTTCTAATTCCATCTACCATGGCTCTTAACTTTTTTTACTTAACAATTTGTCTTTTTGTGTGTATTTTTGGAGAGTCCTCAGCAAAATAATTTGTTTTACTAATTTACTTTGCAATTCACTCCAATTAACACTATTCACAATGAAACTAACTCTGACATGACAGCGTATGTTCCTGGGAGCAATGTGCTTTCTGTATGTATGCGACACTGCGGTTTATCCAGAAATGAACAAACACAGCGATTCTAGGGTGTGTATATGCTTTGTATATTCAACAAATCTAAAATAAAAATTTCCTGCAAAACTTTTAAATTCTCTCTAATCTCTGTGGTTCTCCCCCCCACCCACCCGAAGCTTGGTTCGCACAGGCGTGTCTTCTTAGCCCCGTGACTTGTTACACCCGATTCCCTCAGATGTTGCTCTCTTTGTTGTACTGTGTGTGTCCCTCCTTGAGCGTTTGATGGTTTCCTCATCTGTTTGGTAAATTTTTTGGTGACTTGTTCATTTTTGTGTTTTATAGTTTGGTCGCCTGCTTGAGTGTTCAGTAGCAGCTTACTGCCAATGATGACGAGGGAGGGGCAAGGGTGCTGGTGCTTATCCTCTGGTGTGGGTGCTCTCCTTCCCTCCTGAGGGCCAGCAACTACCTTTGACATGGCACTGCTCTGCAGCCCAGGACTGCATCCTTGCTGCTTTAGCCTGGGACACATGCCTCTGTTGACTGATGCTTAGCGCAAGCTGGGGGTTGGCGGGGTGGGGGCAGGGGGTGGGGAAGGATGAGGGCCTAATTGGCCCAGCTGTTTCAGATACAGCTCATTGCCTAATCCTCCTGATGTATGTCTGAGAGTGTCCATTGACTGTGGCTTAAAGGTCTCTTCTAACCAGCCCTACTTTTGCAGCTGCTTTCTATGCTACATGCAGCTCCACCTGTAGCTTTCTTCAGTTTACTCCCTCCACACTCTGCCCCTACCATAAATTTGACCTTGTCTGCTTCCAGGAGACTACTGATAGTCTTTCCTTACTTCCCTTGCATTTACAATTTGTATTTGTTAAAGTTAAATGTTTCCTCATAAAAGCTTTCCCTAACCATCCAATTAAAGTAACTTCCCAATTACTTTCTATCATATCACCTTGGGTTATTTTCATTATAGCATTCATTTATGTCTAATACTTACTTTTGTCACTCTTTCTAGACCTAAATGTAAACTTTACTAGGGGCCTTATATGTTCTGTTTATTGCTTTATCCCAAGTGGGACACAGTGTCTGGTATGTAATAGACATTCAGTATGATGTTGAAATAAGTGACTTCCTGTCTTTTTTGTTTATGTATCACATTTGCTTAAATTATACAAATTTTAGATTTTATTATAGAAACCAGGTATAGCAAACCTATGTTAGTCTATGTTAACCTCTCTGGCCAGAAAGAAAACCTTTATTAAACAAATAATTGTCTTTGACCAAAAAGCTGTATACGTTAATCCATGGACTAACATAAAATGTAAAGATCTTAAACTCCAGCACCTCAATCCCATGTCATTAAAACAAAGTTTGGTGAGAAATAAAGCAAAGCTTTGATTTTCTCAGCACAACATTACCAAATGACCAGAAAAGGTTGTAATTCTATTTGTTTATAGTTTCTATGACTATATGAGATTGAGTCTATTCTCAGGTAACTTTTAGATTGAAGTGCATCTGATCTTTTATGCCATATTATTATGGAGCTCCTTTAGCAAACTCAAATTTCCAAATTCTTAAATTAGGTTAAAGATTCACTCTACCAAATAAAATTTGTACTTTTGTTTCCTATATCTCTTAGAGTAAATTTGGTAGCTCTGGTCAGCCAACATGTGATAGTAATGAACAATTTTTCAATTTAAAATCATTATTTTGCCCCTGCTGGCATGGCTCAGTTAGCTGGACGTTATCCTGCAAAGCAAAAGGTTGCCAGTTCCTGAACGAGCACATGCCTGACTTGCGGATTAGATACCCCAGGTTGGGGCGCATACCAGAGGCATGCGGTCAGTGTTTCTCTCCTCTTTCTCCCTTCTTCCCCTCTCTCAATAGGTAGGTGGGTAGGTAGGTAGATAGATAGATAGATACATTTATTTGTTTGTTTGTTTGTTTTGAGGTTTAGCCCCTTAATTAAATATTAGATTGAAAAAACAGAAAAATCCACTTAGGTATAATCAAATTCACTGCTCATGTAATAACTTCATGCCCGAAAATTCCATGTTTTAGCAAGTTTTGAGTATATCTCTGTCACTAAATACATATATTTTTTCAGTCCCCACACAATGTTACAAAATAATATAATACTTTACAAAATAATATTGATGTTAAGGAAAGATTTATGAGAATTTGTTCTAATAAACTGAAGAATGCTTTTTGAATATGGTCTCACAGCAAAATAAAATATAATGGTAAATGTATTAAAATATTGTTTTTATTTTCTACAGAGATCAAATTTATTTCCATATTTTTCCAGGAAAATGTTTTAGTTTTTGAAAAAAGAGGAAGTCTCTTTATAGAAAACAATCAATTTATCTGTTCCATAAAAAATACTATTTATATATGTGCAATTTGGAAATCTGTAATTACTTATACTCATACCATCAAGAGGATGAATTTAAATCTTACACCATTAGCCTCTTTATAATTCTGAGGAAGTTATTTTATTTTGTTGTACTTCTTTTATTATTAGGCAAAGATGCAATTTACACAATTCCGGTGAAAAACATTCTTGCTGTGGAAAAACTGGAAGATAGCTCTTTCAACAAGAAAAATGTGAGTTACAGAAATAAGTAAAACTTTTAAAATTGCATATAATTACTTATTCAAAAATTTTCAAGAGGTTGGTCATTTCAGTATTTGCCATTAATCATTAATACTTTATCATTGCTGGTTAGGTCTCTGTCTTAAAATTGTCCATTATTGTTGATGCTTTGTATAGTCTACCTAGCCTATTAAGTTGAAGGTACTTTCCTCAATATACCCTATGAAACCTTTCAGTCTGACATTCAAGTCTTGTAGTAATAGAGTCAACCAGTCTATACAGTTTTGTCTTCTGCTGCCACTCAATACACACCGTTATACTCCAGCCAACTAAAATGGTTTCCTCCTTTTTCTGTATTTTCCCACTGCTTTGCCTTTACTTACACTTTTTTCTCCAAGTGAAATCCTCTCCCTTATTTCCTATTTTATGATAGTCTGTTCCTTTGGGCATGTGTGGTTTCTAAAAATTATATAATAATGTACTGTTTAATATCATGTGACTCAGATTGCTTGAAATGTAACAGTTCGAGGTACCTGAGCCAAGCAAACTCTATTTCTCTTACATACTTTTTCCTGTTTTGTACTGTGCGTTAGTTTTGATACCTTTACTAACTTTTTATCTTAATTGCCTTTAAAGATGTTCCAAGTCATACATACGGAGAAACCACTGTATGTCCAGGCAAATAATTGTGTGGAAGCTAATGAATGGATAGACGTACTCTGCAGGGTGAGCAGATGCAATCAGAACAGGCTCAGTTCTTATCATCCCTCTGCATATCTGAATGGCAGCTGGCTCTGCTGTCAGGAGACCAGTGAAAATGCTCGAGGCTGCAAGCCCTGTACTGCGTAAGTGTTTCATACGTGGTCTAGCTATCCAATGGAGGGGAATGGAGTAGTGATGTATGTGACAACACACATGAACCTTGAAAACATGCTAAGGGAAAGATGCCAGACACAAAGACCGTATACTGTATGTTAACATGTATGTAGTGTCCAGAATAGGTAAGTCATGGAGACAGAAAGTAGATTAGCAGTTGTGAAGGGTGGGAGGGAGGCAGGGATGGAGAGTGCTAATGGATACAGACTTTCTTTGGGGGTGATGAAAACGTTCCCAAACAAATAGTGGCTGGCACAAGTCAGGAAAAAGAGGGCAGTGTTTAACTTGAGCAAGGTGATCAAGGAAGAAGGGCATAACGTTCTCTTTTAGTTGTGTGAACAGCTGTTGTCTCCCTGTAGACTGAAAAAGTAACATATCGCTATTGTGATGAAGTACCGGTTATGCAAATTATTTTACTTCTAAATTCCCCTCCTTTTGATTAGAGTTAAATAATAACCAAACCTCTGTTGGCCCTGTTTAATTGTCAAATGAGACTAGATTTCTGAGGTTCCTTTTGCAAAATTCTGTGATTTTTTTAAAGTTTCAAATCTTCAAAAGCCTTCGGTATGTCAACAAAGTGAAATTTTTTCAATGTCTTTAATTTCATTTTTATCATAGAGGTGTCCCTGCAGACATCCAAATAGATATTGATGAAGACAGAGAAACAGAAAGAATTTATTCCCTTTTTACACTCAGTTCACCTAAGCTACAGAAAATGGAAGGTAAATGTGTGATTAAAATGTTTTTATGTAATCATGATCCTTCATGACCAGTTACTGAAGTATTACTTTGGCATTATCTTAAAAGTTGAAAATACTTATAGATTTACCAAAATGTTACTCAATGAAAGTTGACAAACTCTCCAAGGGGGGCATTTTTCATAGATATTCATGAAGTAAAAATACCGTTTTTGCATAAATGTGGTCATAATTAATAAGTTGAATGTACTTTGACCATAAGTGTGTTTTGGTTATCTGTGCATTTCCAGGGGAAATCTCCCCACCTTAAGACACTTGGAAAGCTCTTATCTCTATTACTGATTACATTTGGAAACACAGTTGTCTGATCAGAGATTTTGCTGCTCCTTGTAGAGGCCTGTGGCAGTATAGCAGTGTATCAGGGACCCCAGAAAGAGCCTGATGATTATTCCAACTTTGTAATCGAGGATTCTGTTACAACCTTTAAGACAATTCAGCAAATAAAAAGCGTCGTAGAGAAGCTGGATGAACCTCATGAAAAATACAGGAAGAAAAGATCAAGTAGTGCAAAATATGGGAGCAAGTAAGTATTTTTAAGAAATGTTCAACATATTGTTAAACCTAGTTTGAGATGGACTGTACTGCTGTGTACTCACCTGTGAAATACAGGTGTCCTGCTTACCTATGTCTTTCAAGACCCAGCTCAGAAGCTTCCTCTTGTGTAAGAGTTTCCCTGGCCACTCACACAGTGACCTTCATCTTTTCTGGTCTGGTACCATTTCCTTATGTTGGTGCTGTACCTCATCCCCACTTCTGATGTGACACTCGAATGTCACATTCATTAAGTGGAATACTCAGTAGCCTGTTGGTTTTTTGTTTGTTTTTTTTAATTTTTACTGATCCTCTCCCTTCTTTAGTTTCTCCCATAATGCCTTATACATAGTAAATAATTAAAACAAAAAAACCAACAGAAAATTGCCTAAACATGTTATAGTAGATTTTTGAATCCATCTCAGATGTACATGGATAAGTGGTAACATTTGTCGGGAGCCAACTCCAGCACCGGAAACTGCCTAGAGCTTCACATCATATCACTGAGATTGTTTTGGGCACAAGTAACAGAAAGCCCCAACTAAAGGCCTGACCAATAAGCAATCTTTTAATTAAATCTAATTTTAACTTCTACAGTTAGTTCAACAGCTAACACTCATCAAGGTTCATCCAGTCACTCGGCCATCCTCAACCAGATTTCTGTCTTCCTCAAGGCTTGTCCCTTTATGGTCGTAGTTGGGGTAGAGCAGTTCAAAGTCTCACATTTTTCTATAATAGTGTCCAGAGGGAGAAAGCTGTTTTCTCCTCACTGAGAGAGAAGAGGCTTATCTACAGTTGGCCCCAGATTCCCCTAGACTACAGGGCTGCCGAGGACTAGCACTAGAATCTGGTTTCTGTTGACACAGAACTGAATAGGTAGCAGATGGTTCTTAGACCAGTGGATAAGTGTTTGCCACAATGTACACTCTCCCATTGATCTCACATCAGCCCAGCGTTGTTATTTTCCCATCCACAGCTGGGGGGACTGAGGCTCAGGCTGGGTAAGTGCCTTGCCCAAGGTCACACAGCTGATTAGTGAGGGGATTTCGAATCCTGGCCCCACCATTTTAGGTATTTTTTAATTGTGTGGATTATAATTATATTTGTGATTTACGAACAATAAAAATGAGTTTGACGGGTATAAATATTTGTGTTTTCCCTGAATAGAAGGCTCAGTACATTTGAAGGGTATTGTCAACATCGCACCCCCATCTTTTCTACGCTGGTGTAATCAGTTCTCTTCCACCAGCAGGCATGCAGTTTGGGAGCCCCAGGGGGTCTCCATGTGAGGTCTCAGCCAGAGCTGGACCAGCCTTAAATAGTAGGTCCCCCTCACGTATGCACACTGGACCCCTTCCCAGCTTTATTTTCTCCATTAAAAAATACCAGTCTCTCCCTGGCTGATGTAGCTCAGTGGACTGAGCTCAGGCCTATGAACCACACGATTGCGGTTCGATTCCCAGTCAGGGCACATGCCTGGGTTGCAGGCCAGTTCCCAGCAGTAGACACATGAGAGGCAACCATACGTTGATATTTCTCTCCTTCTCTCCTTCTCTTCCTCCCTAAAGATAAACAAAATCTTTAAAAAAAAATACCAGTCTCTCATGTACTAAGTATTTTACTTGTTTATTCTATTTTCCCTGTACCAAAATGTAAGCTCCATGAGGTCAAAGGGTTTTGTTGATTTTGTTCACTGTTGTATCTGTAGCTTCTGAAATAGTGCCTGATGTTTAATAGATGGTCAATAAATACTTGTTGAGTTAATGAAATAACTCACAAGACTTGGCAGAAGAGAGTGTCAAGGGAAAATTATACATACATAATGGAGAATATGAGATATTTATCACTTTCTAAAATGTTACATTCTTTACCTTTTAAAAAATGATTTTCTTTTTTTTTTTTCTATAGGGAAAACCCAATTGTTGGGAAAACATCTTAAGAGTTTGACCATTTGATTGAGAAGAACTGGAAAATACTGTTTTTGTTGGAGTTTTTCAATTCACCGTATATTTTATTCATAGTATTTAAGAATGAGCACTGGCTTCAGTTTTAGCTGCATTCACATTGTATTTAATATTTAATAATTGGAATTAATTGTTTGGGAATCCTTGTATTGATGCATTACTAGGGAATTTGAAACCCAAGATTCCCTTCATATCTATGTGTTGAAAGCCATGTTTCTGCAACTTCTTTTTAATAGAAAGAATCTTCCCACAGAAGCTTTGTTTTAAAAAAATGGAGAACTCCTCCATAGCTGGAAACCATCTCTTCTCATAGCACCTCATGTTCAGTGGACTCTTCACTACCATTAGTGCCTGCTCCGTACTGCCGACGCTGTGTTGTTCCTCTAGAAAGTCCCAGTCCCTGACACCTCAGAGCTTTCCATTTGGTTCACCTAGACCATCCATCTTCAAAGTAGAAAAAAATAGTAATAAAAGGTTTTCCTGTGGTCCAGTAATCCTTACAGGTTACACTGGGGACAATAGCGGACACTTTAGAAAACTGCCAGAGCATCCCGCTTGCCTAGTTTAAGATGTAAACAGAACTCAGACAGGAGGAGTCAGGGAACCTGTGCTGTCAAGTGCATCTTGTTTACATTTGGGATGAGTGGTGGCAAGTGAAATAAAATGAGACCACGAAATTTTTTTCATTGTTTTGAATATCAGGTACTCATTTTTTTTATTTGAGAGTAGTTCAGTCACATGACCTCTAAGGACATTTCTTCTGAAAAAGAAGAGAAAGTAAACAGTGAAAGAAGGTAGGGGAAAACCACCTCACTTCACCTGCCATCCCGTGTCATTACAAAGGGCCACCACCAACACGCCCTCCCCCTGGCGTGACTGTTCTCGAGCGAGAGCCAGCTCAAGAACAGCCACTTGGCGCACTTTAATAACCGGGGCTCTCGGCCCCAGGTTGTACTGAGACACTCCAAGGTGTCTAATCTCAACGATCAGTTCAATGATCACTGTCCAAGGCTAGAGATAGTGCTTTCCTCACAATGTTTATACTTCATGCCTGTTTCCTCACTGTGTGCTAGCCGAATGGAATTTGGACACGCATCTGTCTGAATCCTGTGTTACCGTAATAATTTACCTTTATCCTAAAAACCATAACCTGTAAGTAAGCAGTCGAAGCAAGTTGCTGTCTTGAAGTTCAGAGAGACGCATTTTGCTTCATCAGTATTAAAAGCCATGGTACTCTCTATTTTGTCTTTTTAAATTCAAACATTTTCTAAACGTGGTACTTTGAACCTGGGGGTATTTACATGTTCCTGTTTAAAACTGTGACTTATTCATGTAAGTCTAGCTAGTAGTGCTTTTTCTGTTGTTATTTCCCTGAGCATAAGCTATATTTTAAGATACACTTTACAAATTATGTTATTGGTGAGTAGTTGCTATTAAATTATGTTGTTACTAGGTATAGGTATTTTAAAGACCATTGGCAAATAATCAAAGTTACTCCATAATGATTCTAATTGAGCAATGTATTTCTCTGAATGACTTGTAAAAATCAATTGGTTTTATTTAGAAACAGTTCTCATGTGCATAATGGTAGGTTATTCCTGGCCTATTTTAGAGAGAAATTTGAAAGAATTCTTTAATTTTTTTGGCCTTGTAGACTCTATAAAATACAGTGCTTTAGAAATATGAAGGAATTTAACCATTCAATAAATTTCTTGTTGTTGAATTTCACTTAGCTTGCAGTTTCCTTTTAAGAGTCTCTGAACTGTCGCCCTGAAAAGGACACGTGAGCGTTGTCCAGCACCACTTGCCACTCTGGTGGTTTTCAGTCCTCTGCTGTTCTTTTTCAAGGCAAAGGAAATAATCTTCTAGAATTTCATAATGTCAGATCCCAAATACGAGTGTTTTTACAGGTCCTGGCATTACCGAGGGGACCAAGGCTGTGTGAGCACAGGACCCCGAATCTGAGGGAGGTTGTCAGTCGTCCAGTTACCTTCTCCAACGTGACACTTTTCAGCAGCCACTTATACTGGAAGTAACCAGGCTGGCACAGCCTAAAAAGACATAATGTGATATTAAATTAGTTTTCTTTGAAAGTCTTCTGAATAAGAAACTCTTATTAAAAGCTCTTAAATAAGAAGCTCTGTCAATAGGACCCTAGATAACCAAGGTACTTTCAATTTTTGCTACCTGATCTGTTTCTCTGCCCTTCCCATCCCCTTGGAAAAATACATAGCAGCTCACTTCACCCCCAAAACCTATAAACCCCAAGAAGGAGAGAGAGGGATGATAGAAACTCTTGCCATAAATGCCAGTTCCGGGTGTTAGTTTAGCCATTTCCATCAGTTGAAATTGTGGCGATTTGTTGCTTGTTCTGTTGTTATTGTTTGTTTTGGTTTTTGTTCACCTTTATTCTTTTAATATTCATTTAATATGACAATGAGCAATAGCAAAGTTTTTTTACTCCCAAGTATGTAATTTATCAAGTGGAATGATTTTAATTGCCAAAGAAATATGTTTATAATGTCATGGATAATAGTTAAGTGTCAAACTAGGCTTTCCTCATGATATTAAAAAAGTGACCAATGCCGTGACTTTTGTTTCTGTTTATGCCTAATTCTAGCCATTTGTCAGAAAGGCTCATTCATGCCAGGTTTTAGAAGGCAGATTTTTTAAACAAGTAAAAGCACCTTTGATCCGTTCCGACGGTACATCCTGTAGCGACAGAAATGCAACGAGGCTTCCTAGGTGTCCTTCCAGTAGGTCAAAAACATACGACTTGTTCTGGAGTTAAATTCCCAGCCTTGACTGATACAGTTTGCTTCCATTTTTATACCTTGGTAATTAATATGTTGCTAGTAAATACTAGTTTTTAGTGTCCAGTTTTAAAATGTAAGTTATCAAAACAATGTAGTGAATTTCTGCAGCCATATCATATTGTTGAGAACGTATTTAAATTTTATTTTCTTATCAACAGTATCATAAAAATTAAAGACTTTTGTAACAATTGCTTAGAAATAACTCAAATAAATTACAAGAAGCCTGCCCATTCTTTGTGAGACCATACTTTCTTACCAACTTAGGAATTCTCATTTAAAGTGATTGTACCTTACCTGTTCGTAAGGGAACAGCAGAAGTGAGAAATGCCCGGTTACAAGGAAGAATGAAGCAGCCTGGAAAGACCTCAGTGTTCTTGCATTTAAGTAGGCTGGTGTTTGATGGACTGTGGTTGTTGCCTGTTCGTGCATTCGGCACATTTGGTTCGAGGACCGCAGTGTGCCTCTCAGAGACCCATCATCCCTCAGAGCCACCCACGTCCGATGTCCAGGAACGTATTCCACTCCCGTCTGGGTAAACAGGTTAGAGCTGAGTTTTCAGCCTGCGTTAGACTTTTTGAAGGATGCCACGTTCTACTCTTCTTGAGAAGGTCGACACCACAGCCTCTAGTTACTCAGGTCCCGCGCAGCCTCTGCCGGGGAGCCTGCCCCACGCGCGGCTTTCAGTGCAGGCTTCCTGGTGTTGGACGTGGGTCGTGTGCCATGTTGCTGAGCTGTCTAGAGAATGTGAAGTGACGGCACCAAAAACCGGTTAGAAACTTGTGTCCCCAATACGAGAAGCAAGAGTCCTTCCCGGTAGGACCTCAATAGCCCTCTTAACATCTCCAAATAAACCTTCATAAAACAGCCCCTGTGACCCCACAAGGGGCTGAGGTTAGTAAAGGGGAAGGGGTACGATTCCGAGTCTCCAAGGGTCTTATTTTTATGGAAATACCAGACCCTCCCCTCACACTAGCCCATGTGCTAGAATAGAAGTTGTCAGAAACGTTAAAGAGCTAGGGGTCTATTCCATGATGTAAACAAGCTAGTCCTTTAAAGAGAAAGGGGGCCACCTTAGGTGGTTTCCAAAATGAGACACCCGAGGCCAAGCAGAGCCCCTTGGCATGTGTCTGAGGATAAGAAGTGAGCCATGGCTTGGCAGCGCTGCGTGCGGGTCTGCTGTCTCTTCCCCTGTAGGCCAGCGTCCGGTGCTGACCCTCCGGGGTCCACGCGATGTGCTTCAAAACAAGCTGACGAGTGTTCTGAGTCGTGATTCCTCGCACACATCTGCTCCAGAGGTGTGGCCTTCACTGGCTAAAAGGTTCATTCTTCGCCTTGTCCTCTTGCACTTGACTTCTTAGTTGGTAACACCATTTGCTACCGTATTTGAAGCTAGAAGGTGTAACCTGTTTAATTACACTGAAGTCCTGTTAAGATTTGTTTCGTTTTCAGCCTTGTTCAGATCCTCTGGGTTTCATACCATTAAAACCTTTGTGTTTTCTTCATATTGCTCTGCTTTTGCCTGGAGCGGACAACACTCTTGTCCAGATTTAACATATTTCTCGGCTCCTCCCAGAACTGAGAGGCCACGTGGCCTGGACTGTTAAAGAAACACGTGTTGCTTTAGACGGCCTTAGTGCAGGGTGGGGAAGTGACCCCTGGGAAGGCATTTTAGAGTCTCTGGAGGAGAGCAGGCTCAGGGGCAGGAGCGTATACACTTTAAAAAGTCATAGTCAATGTGACCATTTTACACGTAATTCAAACCACCACCTAATCTTGTAAATCAACAGAAAAAGCTCAACACAATCCTGACTGATACAAATGCATGGGTGAGACTGATTCTCACCCAGAGGCCTTTTCCAGTGTGGACCCTGAGACACTCGTGTTAGTGTGCGACATTCGTTTTTAAAGTTTGGGGAGTACTGGGGTATGGGCTCAAGAAAACTTGTAAATCCTGACCCCAAGTCTCAGTCCCAACTCCACATGAAAGTGCGTGTCAGTAGTAAGGGTACAGCCAAAAGCCCTGCCTTCTTGGAGCTCACATTCTGAAGAGAAGGAAAACCGAATGAACGAGTACATTATGTCGGATGGCAATAAGAATGTTGGAGCAGAGTTGATCAGGGAAAGCAGACTGGGAGGGGTGGGGATGGGACTTAAAACTAGGCGGTTATATAGGGAAGGCCTCACCGGAAGGAGGTATTTGAATAGAAATCGGAAGCAGTGAGGAAAGGGGGTCATAAGGGCATGTAGGGGGAAATCCTTTCAGGCAGACGAAATAAAATGCCTGCTGTGCTCAAAACGGCGAGATTGATGTGGCCAGAACAAAATGAGTGCATGAGGAAGGGGCAAGGTAGACTAGGGGGAAGGTGTGGAGCAGCGGCGTGAGGTGATCGACTCACCTTCTGGGTGGTTCTGGCCGCTGTGAGGAAAATCTCAGGGCGCGGAAGGAAGTATGGGCCCGGGCAGGCTGGCATCCCAAGCATGGGAAAGAGTGGGCCGGCTTATATTTAGGGTAGAGCCAACAGGACTTGTTGACAGACGGAATGTGGGGAAAGGAAAGAGTCCGGGAGGCTCCAGTGATCTAAGCAACTGGAAGAAAGGAGGGGACATTCACTGAGCTAAGAGAGGCTCTAGCAGACGTGTGTGATTTTCCATGTCCATGGTAGCAACTCCTGGAAGCCAGGTCCACTCAGATCACCTAGAAAGTACCAGCACATATTTTATCCAGTTTTATGCACTGCGTATATCTCCCTTACTAGATTGTAAATGATTCCAAGGTTAGAGAGGGACTTTATCATTACCAGAGCTTCTTGCCCTCAGTTGAGGAAGACAATACTATTCCACGAATTAATGCCATACTATGACTAATGATGGAGTAGCAAGGGCCTTGGTTGAAAGTCACCCTAGAAATTACAGTCTTGGTCAAATAACCCCTTTGGGTTTTGATTTCCCTACACAGGTAGAAATTTAAAGTTGCTCTCTTGAAGAACAAGACTGGGCCCTGGCTGGTATGGCTCAGTGGATTGAGCACTGGACTGCTAAGCAAAGAGTTATTGGTTCGATTCCCAGCCAGGGCATAGGCCTGGGTTGCAGGCCTGGTCCCCAGTAGAGGGTGCACGAGAGGCAACCACACGTTGACATTTCTCTCCCTCTCTTCCTCCCTACCCCTCTGTCTAAAATAAATAAATAAAATCTTTAAAAAAAAAAAAAAAGAACAAGACTTTGGGCCCTTGCTAGTCACTAAGCTCTCTGCTAAACCCAGGAGCCCTAAGATGCTGCCCTAAGTTGCTCACGGTCAGGCTAGTGACTGGAGCAGAGTGACCTGAGGATTCCTCTACAGCCTCAATACCCAGACGACTGCCAGAGTCCTCCCACTCACCCTCCTCCCCACCTATTTGTGTGGACAATTTGTGTGGACAATTCAGTACCTTTGGTGGACCCTTCCTGGCAGAATTTTCCCAGCTCTCCAAAGCTCCACAACCATGGCCCAATTTAGAAGCACTGACCGTCAACCCCTGTAAAATTGTATTCTCCTCCTCCTATAATCCTTAGAGAAAATAACTGAATGGTCTTGGGAAGCATTGTGCTAAGTGAAATAAGCCAGTCAGAGAAAGACAAGTACCATATGATTTCACTCATGTGGAATCTAATAAAAAAACTCACAAGCAGAATAGGACAGACTCTTAGCAGACTGACAGCTGGGCAGGGGTGGGGGGTAGAGTAAAAAAATACTCATGGATACAGACAACTGGTGATTGCAGGTGGGAAGGGGGTGGGGGAGGAGGTGGAGGAGGGTGTAGGGGAGATAAATAGTAGTGAATGAACACTTGCAGCAGTGAACACACAATACAGTGTACAGATGACGTGTTGTAGAATTGCGCACCTGAAACCTATATAATTTTATTAAACAGTGTCTCCCCAATAAATTCAGTAAAGGAAAATAAATGGATTGGAATTTTTTTTAGAAAAATGAATAGAGTCTTTGTCATTAATGAAATAATTGACTGACAAATGAAACACCCCAGTGTAGGCAAAGAGCCCAGCACCTGTTCTGCCAAGGTGGTGGTAAATTAACTGAACGGGGAGACTGCTACACTGGGGTGACTCTGATGCCATGGCGACTGCAGAAGCAAACCAAAATCTGAGACTAGATGCCTCAAGGTAGTGAAATCAAACACGGAGGACCACAGATCACCAACTGCCAAGGAGACTTTAAGATACAACCGACCAATCCCTCTCCCCGCATCCACACCTTCTCTGTGTCTTTCCCCTGGTTGGGCAGAGAGCTCCTGTATTCGCTTCTGGTTTGACGCTGCTCGACTCCAGCTGATTTTTGCTCCAATCATCTCTTAAAGTGTTCAGTATGCCTCAGTTTATCTTTTTAAAGTTCAGAGACAAAAAGCTGCCTTAAAAACAGCAAAGCTGGCACTGACTTTTGAAGGTGGTTTTTACTTGGACCCAAATAAGGAGCTGAAGGGACTGACAGTCACATTCTCAGGTCACGGAGGACATTTTGGGTGATAATTGGCCCTTTCAGGGATCAAAGAGGATGAGGCACAGATGCAGGCGTGTTTGCCTCCCGTGGCTGCCTTTGTTTCCTGTCGAGAGCCCTCTTCCTTATGGGGTGGGGCGGCGGGGGGGGCAATTAAAACCGGGAACCAGTAATAGTGTAATGACCACTCTGGAAATCTGTTGGGATTTTTTTTGTGTGTGGTAGATTAAAAGAAAGCAACTACAAATGCTAAATTTCAAACACATTTGTAGAAGAAAAATAAAGCAAATCATTCACTGCTTCAAACTAACTCACAATTAGCCCTGGCTGGTGTAGCTCAGTGGATTGGACGTGGGCCTGCAAATCAAAGCATCACCAGTTCAATTCCCAGCCAGGGCACATGCCTGGGTTGCGGGCCAGGTCCCCAGTAGGGGGCGTGTAAAAGGCAACCACACATTGATGTTTCACTCTCTCTCCCTCCCTTCCCCTCTCTCTAAAAGTAAATAAATAAAATTTAAAAAAAGAACTAACAATCAAATGCCCTATTGTGTCTTGGAATTTTTTTGACACCTTTGATTTTACTTACATGCTTAAGGAAATAAAGAGACATGTTTAGCCAAGAAATTGAAATCCTTAAACCTAATACCCTGTTTGAGAGTATTTTACTCCCATACTGAGAAAGTGTGTGAAAACCTTTACAAACAGACCACTGAAATGTGGTTGGGCAGTAGGCCATATAACCTGCCTACCCTCAATTCTGTACAGCAGTGTGTGTAAAGGTACTGAAATTCAGTTTACTTCTCCAAGAAGCCTTCCCAGCAAATGGTGGTCAGGGAGTCCAGCGGGACTGAAGTTTCCAATTACGGTTCAAGGAGTGTTTTCCCAAACCCGGACCCAGTTTTGGGGGGTCTCCCGCAATTCCAGTGCAACCAGCCCCACCAGGTGTGGGGCGGGAAGGACAGCTTTTCCTCTGGCAGCCTCTCTACTGGAACCCTCCTTTTGCCATTTTAAGACGACAAAGTGGACTGGGGGGAGGGGCCTCCTCGGCCAAGGGGAGCCACACAGCAGGCCCGGGAAGGGCCGCCTACACCAGCCTCCCCTCTCCTTTAGGGCTCGCCAAGCCCCTCTTAGGGCCACACAAGTAGTCTCACGGGGTCTGGGCTATCGTGCCCTTTGCTGAACTAATATGCCCAGTGTGTTCTAAGCAAATGTTATTGTGGGAGAAAGAAACGTTCCTCTACCCTCAAGGCTCTCCTGGCTGGTCTCAGAAGCAAATAGACGTGAGACAGATTAGCAAGAGAGAAGGACCAAATTTAATCACATACATGTGTGTGTGAACCCTGCCTACGTGAGAATCAGAGACCTCACGCACTGGAGCGCTTCAGAGATGGAAAGGGACACTGAGGTGTGCACGACACTCTGAGCCCCAGGGGTGAGGCGAGGCTCCTTGGGGCTTCAGAGGGCGAGCAGAGAGAGTGCATGTTCAGTAATTGTTAATTTGCTCTGCCGTATAGTAAGTAAAAAATCATTACTGGAGAGTCACGAACTCAGCTCCTAGTTTAAATTCTCCTAGGTAGTTAAGGGGTCAGGAGAGTTCGGAGAGCAAAAGTTTCTCTTCAGCCCCCAGAGTCTCTGGTTGCCTTAAACTCGAAACAATCTGCACACCGCTGAGGCCAGTCTCGGGTGGCTTGCTCCAATGGCTTACTCTGAACTACACTGTCGTTTCAACTGTGAGGCCTCAGGAGAAGCACCCTAAACACTGGTAGCACCTCCTTCGGCCTCTTGACCTGGGGGGGTTCTCTCCAAAGGGGAACACCACTTTGCCTGAGCTACAGAGACCTTGTGGGCCTCAGGGTCACACGTCCTCCCCTTAGCTCTGGCCATGACCTCTCCTCTCCTGTACCTTTGGTCAGTGGTAGGGATAGTCATGCAGGGCCATGAGAGAGAGACCACCGAGGGTGAGAAATATGTGCTGGCAGTCTCCTCTGTGCAGAGCAGAACCACATTGGCATCATCCAAGAGCCACAGAGAAACCCTCCTTTCCTCAGAGCTGCTTCTGTTACTGGAAAGGCCACAGCCTGAAGCGGGTCTGCCTCGGCCCGGCCTTGACTTCATGCAGGAAGGATTTCACAACAGATACCAGGTGATGCTGAGAGGGTGTTTATGGAAGCCGGGGCCAGTGAAACAAGGAAGGGCCTGGGACGGAGGAAGCAACAGGAGAGAGGCAGGGCTGCTTCTGCTCCGTGAGAAGTCAGAGAAGGGGGTTCCTGAGAGACAGGTCAGGGGGTACGTCTGGGACAAGCTGCCACTGCCCATTGCTCCCCTGGTTGCAAGTCTTGTGGGGACCCTTAGAGTTCAGGAGATTCCTACCTGTGGGGGAAGAAGAGGAACACGGGGAATGCATGGGCAAGCCAGGAGAGCAGGAGGGAAGTGAGCCCTGGGACCTTGAGGTTGTTTAATGTCTGGGAGTTCAGGGAGGTTTTGGAGAAGGACCTTGACAGAGTATGCATCATCTTTTCCAGGTGTGTCCTTTTAGGGTCAGGGTCTCTACTGATTGGTCAGCTTGGGGCAGGGGGTCATTAGTCATTGCAGCTGGTCCTGGAGTTGCCTGCCTAGTTTTGCTGCTTTTCTGGGCCCAAAGCTGAAATGCCACTGGAGGCCTAGATGTTATCTCTCGGGGGAGGGAAGTCAGGTGGTCTCATGACCATCCATACCACAGGGGAGGAAAAGCCACCCCGAGGGCAAGGTCGCCAATTTGCCTGTTGCTAGGCACCCGGAACTTTCCACCCAGGTGACCCCCTGTACCTGGCTGTAAATTACTCAGCCAGTCTGTTCCACTGTCTATCTCAGTTTCCCCACCCCACTTGCCAAGGAATTTTCCTAGCTTCTTAGTGTCCTGCCTTGCTTCCTCAGCAGAGCAAAGGTGACTGTCTTGGGACTCTGCTGGTTGGACTTGTGCTAGTCCCCGGGTAGAAGGACTGAGGCCCCGACTGGCTGGCCTCAGGAACATCAGACCCCACACCACACCCAGGAAGAGCCTCGGGCAGCTGCTGGACCTGGGGAACGGAGAGCCGAAGGGCTCCCAGAGGAGAGGGATCTGACCCTGGGTGGGGCCCTGCGGGCAGAACCACGTGGATGAGAAGGCATGCTGTGACAGTGGCTCCAGGCCAGGAGGGAATTTTTTACTGTGCCAAACTGAAAACTGTCTCAAGCCAGCCCTTCCTGCCTCTCAGCAGCTTCTCTGTCCTCCCCAACCCCCTCCCCTGGACCCTGCCTCTTCAAGCCAATCCCACTTGGTTGTGGGGTCAACAGGGGAAAATGGCTCTGTGTTAGGTGCGGTTACTGTTCTCTGGGTCCCTAAGTCTAAGTCCCTGTGAGGGACCACTCTTGCTCTCTGCCCTCCCCCATTTCAAGCTGAACAGGTAAAGGATGGTGCTACGTAAGGTGCCAGGCTCACTGAGGGCAGAGGCTCCAGGGCCCCTTCACATTCCTGTAACAGACAAGGTTACCTGCCTGGGGTGCAACAGAATCAGCTCCAACTGAGAGCAGGACAATGGCACCTCGGTCCCTTCCAGTCCCAGGACGCTTGCTGTTGAATCTTCTCACATTCCAACACTCACCTTTTCAGAGCATCTTCTACCCCTTTTCAAACCCCCATGTCATCTGAACTTCCGTGATTCCAGGGGCAGGGATGGGGGTGGGGGCACAGACCTCCCTTCAGCCTCAGATGGTCCGCCTGGGTGCACACTCGCCCCAGCATTCTGCCCAAGCTACAGATCTCCCACTGGAGGGCAAGTTCTGGTGCTAGACACTGGGGTGGAAGTGGACCACAGTTCTGGGAGAGGGGGAGGGGCGGAGGGGGCACATCGACATGCATTTATGAGCGTTCTCTTAACGTGATTGTCACAACAGCCCTGACACTGAGGGAGAGCCTGCTGCCCACAGAGGCTGAGTGCCCTTCCCAAGGGGGAGAGTGCGGCCCCGGGCCTGCCCCACTTGTCAGACCAGTGGGTGGAAATCGGAGTGTGAAGCTTGAAAGGACTTGGAAGCAGGCTGGTGAGCGCCTCCATGCAGATGAGTTCCAGTCCCAGGACGCAGCCAGGCTCACTGACCAGCCTCCAAGTGGGAGGGGCCCAGAGGGGCAGCAAGGGCCAGGAACGGGGAAGCTGGACAAGAAAGCAGTGCGGGTGAGGCCCCAGGAGGTCTGACACCAAACAGCCCAGGCATGTGCACAAATGGGATCAGGATGGGCCCTGGGGAGGCGGGGGAGTGTGCGGAAGAAACCACAGGATGGAGCATCAGGCATCACAGCCAGGAGCCCAGGCCAGAAGCCAGGGAAACAGGAGGCCAAGGTGGCAGCACCAGGCCCTGGAGCCCTTGGGTCTCCCCCCGAAGTGCCCTGGGCTGCACACTGCCTCATTTGTGGTACCCAGACCCAGGGCACCATGGGAGATGGGCCCAAGTCACCCCTGCTCTCAAGCCCTCTCCACCTTCGTTTTCCCACACTCTACTCAGCCCCTCCGGTGGCCCCTGACAAGCACACTTGTCCTTGTTCCTCCAGGCATAATGACATGTTCCCCAACATGTCACTTGTTCCCAATGCCTGGTTCACTGATGGAGCTTTGGGCCCTGCCTGTGGACACCCTCTTGGCAGCCCATATAGATAGGGGTCCAAGGCTCAGGCCTCAGGCTCCCCCTCTCTCCAGCTCTGTCCCAAGAACTGGGCTCACACACCCTGAAGTTCAGACAGCCTCGGAGAATCCAGGATCTCTCTCTCAGGAGGGGCATGCTCAGAGAGTGAACAAATTTGGTACCTTCCAGAAAGTTGTCAGGTACCAGACAGACTCTGAGCCCTTGAGATTTAAGCCAGGCCTGGGAACCCTCTATGTGGCCTTTCTTACCCCTCTGAGTAACCCCGTATGTCAGTGCCAACTGCTGGTAGGGGGCGTCTCCTCAGGCCTCTGCAACGCAGTCTCCCAGTGGGGAGTTAACATGTTAGGCAGCTTTGGAGAGAAAGAAGCTTTAGGTTAGTGGTTCCCAACATGGGGGTCCCAGGCCCAGCAGCAAGGCATCGCCTGGTAACTTGACAGAGACGCAAATGCTCAGGCCCCAGTCCAGAGGTCATGAGTCCCAGCTCTGGGGGTGGAGGCTGGCCTTCAGGTCCACGTGTCCCCCCACCCCCCAGGGGATTCTGCCAGTTAGTCACTCCAGTTGGAGAGCCCTTGCTTTAGTCCCTAGTAAGCAGGTCGGCAGGGTCTCAGGGTGCTGCAGGCTGGGTGTCCCCAACACTGCGGAAGAGCAGAAACTGGCCACCAGGTCTGGGGGGAAAAGGGGATTCCTGGGAGCACTAGGTCATCCCCCCAAACTCCTCTGACTTACCCTCAATATTAACACTGGGAAAAATAGCCCGAAGCTGGAAACAATGGGCATGGAGCCATCCGAGATAAAAAAAATTAAAGTTCCCAAAATATTATTGTTGGGAGCACTTCGGAAGGCTCTAGTGTGGTGCCTTTTACACAAATATTGTGAGTCACAATAACGGTGTTTGTCTTCCTTTTCCTTCGGCAAATAAGGAAACATCTGTGGGGGTGCTGATATTTATTTATTTTGGGGTGAACATCATGATAGTGGAAATATTTCATACATGATTATAGGACCCTGGGGGGAAGCACCAACCCAGAGGGGCAGGAGGAGGTAATTGGTAAATAACAAAGAAGTTCCCCTCAAGAGGACCCCAATGTATCAGTCCTTCGGGTTTTTTGTTTGTTTGTTTGTTTGTTATACATAACAGCCTCACCTTCATGTATTGTTTTGTGTTAAATTTTTATAAATTTTTTATTTCTTTTTAAAAATATGTTTTATTGATTATGCTATTACCATTGTCCCATTGCCCCCACAGCATTCCCCTCCACCCTGCACACCCCTCCCCCCACATTCCCCTGCTTTAGTTCATGTCCACGTGTCATAAGTTCTTTAGTTTCTACATTTCCCATAATACTCTTGCCCTTCCTCTATTTCCTACCTACCGTCTATGCTACTTATTCTCTGTACCTTCTCCCCTTCTCCTCCTCCCACTCCCGTTGTTAACCCTCCATGTGATCTTTATTTCTATGGTTCTGCTCCTGTTCTAGTTGTTTGCTTAATTTGTTTTTGTTTTAGGTGTGGTTGTTAATAATTGTGAGTTTGCTGTCATTTTACTGTGCATGTGTTTTATCTTCCTTTTCTTAGATAAGTCCCTTTAACATCTCATATAATAAGGGCTTGGTGATGATGAACTCCTTGAACTTGACCTCATCTGAGAAGCACTTTATCTGCTCTTCCATTCTAAATGGAGCAATCTTGGCTGTAGATCCCTGCCTTTCATGTCTTTAAATATTTCTTTCCAGCCCCTTCTTGCCTGCAAGGTCTCTTTTGAGAAATCAGCTGACAGTCTGATGGGTACTATCTCTTGCTATCAGTCCTTGTTTTTAGAGGATATCACTTGGGCATCTTAATAAAACGCAAGGTCAGGCCAGTGGGAATGGGAAGGCAGTCCTGGCAGAGGATGCCTGGCCCAACAATCTCAAGTGATACCGTCTTTTCTGTGCCTCAGTGTTCCCTTGTTTCTCTGCCTTGTCCGGGAGCTGAGGAGCCTGGAGCAGCTGCAGACGCAGGCCTCCGACCTGGAGCCACGCCCAGAGACCAGACTGGGAGGGATCTCTAACTTCAGACCCCTCCTCGGCCGCCATAATCCTCCTGCCGAAAAATTCTACTGACCTAAGTGACTTAGTGAGATAGGATGAGGCACCTTCTGTTCTGCGATGACAGGGTCCGGAGCCCAGCCCTGTTAAAGACCCAGTGGATGAGAATTAGGCCCCTACATTCCGGAGGAAAGGCTGGGCACGCCCGGCATTTGGAGAGAATACTGGTTTTTAAAATTAGACTGGGAGAAACTAGAACATATACCCACACAAAGGCTGGTGTGGAAGGGTTATGGTAGCTTTACTTGTACTAGCCAAAAAATAGAAACAACCCCCAAATCCGCCAACAGGTAAAGGGACCATCAAATGGGGCGAACCCCGAGGATGGAACGCTCCCCGCTGAGCCATCTGAAGAGAGGCGCTGCTAACCAGCCGACAACAGGGGAAGTCTCAAAGTCACCGCTCTGCGTGAAGGACACTGGGCCAACGAGGAGTGAGGCTGTGTGACCCATCTGTGCAAAACTCTAGCAAGTGCAATCGGTAGGGACAGAAAGTGGTGGGCGTCTCTGGGGAGGGGCTGAAGGGCCCAAGGAAGTGTTGGGGTTTCTGGGTGTGCTCACTCTTGACTGTGGTGCTACTTTCATGAGTGATTACATGTGTCAAAGTTATCAAATTACACACTTACAGATGTACAATTGATTAGTGTGACGTCAGTG
The DNA here is from genome assembly GCF_014824575.4 of Sturnira hondurensis. Classification (NCBI taxonomy): domain Eukaryota; kingdom Metazoa; phylum Chordata; class Mammalia; order Chiroptera; family Phyllostomidae; genus Sturnira; species Sturnira hondurensis. Next base: position 3,694,715 of record NW_028073498.1, on the reverse strand, counting down.
ATACACCAGTGATGTTTTTAAAAAACAGGTACTGGCAATTGTGACAGATTCTTGGAGAAGCTGGTCACATTCTGCTAGAGCCCTTGCATCCAAGCTGAGCTGGACGCTTGCAGACTTTTGTGGAGAATGTTGGTGCCCAGAAAGAGATAAAGGATATTCCAGGGCAAACAAGTCATGCATTTGTGATTTTAGGAGCAAGGAATTATGACAGTGATATTAACAATAATCTACAAGTTGAGCATTTGCTATCTACCAGGCTCAGCCTGTTACCAACATTCTCTTACATAATGCACATGCAGCCTCGTGAGTAGGTGCTGTGGGACCCACTTTACAGAATGGGAAACTGAGGCTGCGGGAGCCGAGTAACTCCCTGAGGAGCAGCAGGCCGTCCCGGATTGGAAACGGTCTGTGGCACTGCACTCGGAGCCTTTGAACTGTGGCCACGTCTGGCTGATAGGGTTACAGGTGAAGTTTACTTTGTATTTTTAAATTTTCATATATCTCTCTAGCTTTCTAAATGAACATATACTATTATTAACTAGAAGTACTTTTTTTGTCTTTGAAGTTATTATAACAGCTTTGTAACAGTGCTTTAAATATACTTTTCCCATGACATTCCTACTTCTTTTTTTTAATCCTCACCCAAAGATGTGTTTTTTGACCTCAGAGAGAAGAAGGGAAAGAGAGAGAAACATCTGTAGATTGCCTCCCGTATGCACCCTGACCAGGGATCGAACCTGAAACCTAGGTACATGCCCTGACCAGGGGTCAGACTCACAACCTTGTGGTGTGCTGGCCAACGCTCCAACAACAAAGCCACCAGGCCAGGGCCCTGCAACATGTTCAGTTCTCATTTTATTTTATTATTTTTTATTTTTTTAAAGAGACTGCTAGGTGATTGCAATAGACAGACCTCCTCTTCTTTTTTTAAAGATTTTATTTATTGTTTTAGAGAGGGGAAGGGAGAAAGAGAGGGAGAGAAACATCGATGTGTGGTTGCCTCTTGTCCGCCCCCTCCTGGGGACCTGGCCCACGAACCAGCATGTGTCCTGACTGGGATTGAACCAGTGACCCTTTGGTTTACAGGCTGGCACTCAATCCACTGAGCCACACCAGCCTCTCATTTTAATCTACAAATCGAGAGTGAGAAGTTGAGGCTCAGAGTAGGCGAGTTATGTACCCCAAACTGACAAGATTTGAACTCAGAACACTCTGGGTCGAGAATACTTGTCCTTTTCACAGCACCCATGCTTCCACAGCCCCGAAGGTATCGGCACCATTGTGACTTCCCTGAGGTCCCCTTCCAGCTCAGCCACGTGCGCACACATCCAGCGTCACTGCAGTCACAGTGCTCATCCGGTTCCGGTTTTCCCTCGTCAGACCGTTGGAGCCGTATTTTCCACATCAGTACACAAACATCTCATTTGCTCCCTCAAGGGCTGTGTGGCGTTCCACGCAGATGCGTTGTGACCCCTGCTCAGCCATCCCTCTACCTCTGATCCACAGTGAGCTTCTTCTAGAGAACAATGCTGTGGACAAGGAGCCAGAAAGGCACCTGCTAACTTACCCTTGTCTCCAAAAACAACAGAGAGAACGGGAAGGCAAAGGCGCTCTGACGATCAGAGGCAGGTTACTCACACCCAAATCACAACAGGGAAGGGCTCAGCAAAATGGACTTTGGCATCCTCAAGAAGGCAGAGGGGCTTAAGAAAAAGTTCAAAAGTAGTTCCCCATGTTGATGTCTGTGGAGCCCTAGTCAAAGTTTATTTTTACTTTTCAATAACATAGCACTTTTCTCTCTCACTCACGATGAAACAAAGATTGCCCCCCTACGCTCTTCCCTGGGGGCTGCATTGGCCCCTATGTTGTCATGTGGAATTTGGGGCCATTCCTGAATCAGGGAGGATTGGACGTGCTGATGCAGTCCTGTAGGACAACTGCAGTCCACGGGCCCAGGCGGCATCCCACTTGTGTTTGTACAGTCTGTGAGTCAAGAATGGCTTTTACATTTCCAAAATATTGTGAGAGCCCTGGCTGAGGTGGCTCAGTGGATTGAGCGCAGGCTGCAAACCAAAGGGTCACCAGTTCAATTTCCAATCAGGGCACATGCCTGGGTTGTGGGCCAGGTCCCCAGTGGGGGGCCCCCGAGAAGCAACCACATATTGATATTTCTCTCCCTCTCTTTCTCCCTCCCTTCCCCTCTCTCTAGAACTAAATAAACAAAATCTGTTTAAAGAAATTGTGGTAAAGTACAAGAAACATATGCATGGCCACAACCATTTCTGAGTGTACAGTTCGATGACGTTAGGTCACACCGTTGGACACCCATTGCCACCAACCATCTCCAGAACACTTTCTGTCTGGAAAAACTGCGGCTCTGTGCTCACCAGACCACCCCTCACTTTCGCTGCCCCCACGCCTGGCAACTGCCCTCCGACTTCCTGTCTCTACAAATCCAACTCCTCAATGTAAGTGGAGTCACACTGTGTTTGTCCTTTGTGACTGGCTTATTCCACTCACGAAGTCCTCAAGGTTCACCCATGTGGTAGCTTGTGTCAGAATTTTACTCCTTTTTAAAGCCAAACAATACCCCATCGCATAGACCGTGTTTTCTTTATCCGTTCCTCTGTTGTGGACACTTGGGTTGTTTCCATCTTTTGGCCTTTGTGAATAATGCTGATACGCTTACAGGTGTACAAATAATCTCTCTGAGGTCCTGTTCCCAATTCTTCTGAATATATACCCAAAAGTTCAATTGCTGGATCATATATGGTAGCTCTATTTATGTGTGTGTGTATACGTATGTATTTCCTCACCCGAGGACATACTTGTTGATTTTAGAGAGGGGGGAAGTGAGGGAGAGAGACAGGGAGAGAAACATTGATGTGAGAAAGGAACACTGATTGATTGTCTCTCTCACGCTCCCTGACAGGAACCAAACCTGCAACCAGACTGTGCCCTGACCAGGAACGGAACCCACGGCCTTTCAGTTTACAGGACGATGCTCCAACCAACTGAGCCACACCAGCCAGGGCTATTTTTTTTTTTTTTTGAGGAACTACCATACTGTTTCCCAAAGAGGCTGTACTACTTTACTTATTTCTTTTCATTGCAGTATAATTGACATACAACATCACACTGGTTTCAGGTGTGCAACATAATGAGTCAGTATTTGTATACACTCGGAAACGATCATCAGAGCAAGTCCAGTTACATCGATAACCGTGCAGTTACACGGTTTTTTCTTGTGCTGAGAACTTTCAAGACTTTCTCTCTTAGCATCTTTCAAATATGAAATGTGATGTTATCACCTATAGTCACCACACATCACATGACATCCCCAAGACCGACTGACTGATTTTATAACTGGACCTGTGACACCCTTCACTCGTCACGCCCACCTCTCAGCACCCTGTCACCTCTGTTCCTGGCAACCACCAATCTGTTCTCTGCGTGTGTAAGCTCAGGGTTTGTAAAATTTGTTTGCTTTTGTTTTTTAAATTCCACATTTAAGTGAGATCATATGGTATCTGTCTTTCTCTGACTCATTTCATTTGGCATGATGCTCCAAGGTCCGCCCACGTTGTCATGAATGGCAAGATTTCATTCTTTTTTACGGCTGAAAAATATTCCACTCCATGGAGTTGGTTTTTAGTCCATTCATTCACCAATGGACACTGATTTTGGCTACTGACTAATGCTGCAGTGAACCTGGAGGTGACATATTTTTTCAAATAGTGTTTTTGTTTTTTTCACAGAAATACCCAGAAGTGAAATTGCTAGATCACAAGGCAATTCCACTTTTAATCTTTGCAACGCGCCCACGCTGCTTTCCACAGAGGCTGCGCTGACCTGCGGTCCCACCGCGGGGCTCCGAGGGCTCCTGCCTGCACAGCCTCGCCAGTGCTTATTTTCTGTTTTTCCTGTAGTGACTGTCCTACACAATTTAAGTGATTTTTAGAAATCAAAAGAACAATAACACTTCAGGACACATGACAATGCCACGACACTGGAATCTCCGTGTCCACGAACTAAGTTTTCTTGGAGCACATCCACGTTCGTTCATTTACACACTATCCGCTGCTTTCGCACTCTAACAGCAGAGTCGAGCAGGGTCAACAGGGACATAACGCCAGCAAGCCAACAATGTTTACTCTCTGGCTCTCCACGGAAAACACTTGCCAGTTCCCACCACGGGGCCTGGACCTCCCTGTTCCCAGAGACGAGGGCGCATCTGCGTGGATGGAAGCTAAAAAGCCGACTCCCTGGAGACCCCCAGTCGCGGCTCTGTCACCTCTCCCCGCCCTGCCCAGGCCCGCCGGCTGGGCTCCAGCCTGACCTAGCTCACCTGCGCGTCCACCAGGACCTGCGGAGACTCTTCGTCTGAGAGTCCGAACCCGCTTCCGTGGTGGCGACCCTGTGGTCAGGTAGCACTTTCTCCCGAAGTGCCGGAGAGTTCAAATCACCCAGGACAGACAGGAGGGGCCTGGCTCTGAATTCTCCTCGCTTCCTCCCTGACGGTTCTCAGTTCAGGGGTTCCGCACAAACATCAAGATGCCTGCGGCGGTTCAGAAAGGCACCAATTCACATGGGCTTTTCATCCCTCCCTGCCTTTTCGTCACTCCCGGCTGCCCTGGCTTCACTTTCTAGGGAACCCTGTCTATGACACCCATAAAAGTCCTTTGACACAGGAATTTCCCCAACGAGTCACAAACCTTCACACTGACAGTGCCTCGAAGGCGTGACTCCGGGCCTGTGAAATATGCATCCTAGTCTGCTGGTTGTGGCTCCGAGTTTCTCCCGGGGCTGCCGGGACTCGGAGGCTCGGCTGGGTCTGAAGGATCCACTTCCAGGGCGGCCTAGGCACACAGCTGGGGGCCTCCGTTCCTCACGCAGGGGCCTCTCCCAGGGCTCCTTGGTGGCGGGCTCCCCGCAGAGTGAAAGAGAGAGAGTGTGTGTTGTGATGCCTTTTCACACACGCCATACCTTCCACCATATTGTATCGTTAGAAATGAGTTGCTAAGTCCAGCCCCACTCAGGGAAGGAAGACTTGGGCTCTGCCTTTTGACAGGAGAAGTGAGTTTGTCTGTGGAGAGATCATGGGGGTCGCAGGGGGTTCACCGCCCCTGAGCACCGCGGCGCAGGTCCCCGTCCGACCTTGCATCTTCCTTTGGGTCTCTTCCCTCTTGTTTGCACGTTCCCTCTTTCTTTCCCCTCTTCCTTCTTCTTCCTCCTCCCTCAAGTAGTCTCCTGGTTTCCTCCCCTCTGGAGTATGATTTCCTGTGCATCTAGTAGCAGAAGAGCGCCCCTCCCCCCAAAGCCAAGTTCACCTCAAAGCCCTTCTAGGAGTCCTGGTGGCTGGAGTCAGCAGGAAGCAAAGGCAGGCGGTGGGGTGTCCTGATGGGGCTCTGAGAACCGGAAAGGTCACGACACGCCCCTCCTCCCCCTGTGCATTCACCAAAACCTAAAACAACACTGCTGCAAACTACAGATGCTGAAGTCCAACAGAATTCTGATTTCTTCCCCAAAGCTACTCTGCTAGAGACTTCTCTGAAATGTGAAATATCAAATCCACTCTCTACATGTGTCGTTATTTTTGTCTCCCAGCTTTGCCGGAGATCAAAACACACAGTTCATCCCTGGTGAGTCGCACTAAAATGGGAACAGCTGTGAAATGGGTTCCGGCCATCTCCGACTTACGGATGCGCATGCTCGGTGTCTGCAGAACGCACACAGCCCAGCGCCTGCCCGCCCACTGCGCCTGGCAGCTCCCTGGGGGCTGCTGCGGCTCCAGTTGCTACTTATCTCCCAGTATCTGTCTTTCCCTTTTTCTGTAAATAATGGAAGTGCCCATTTTTTTTAGCTGGGCTCAAGTAGGCCTGGAACAAAGATTATCTTCCAGCCTCTTTTGCAACTAGGTATGACTATGTCCATCAGTCAGGCCCACGGAATGTAAGCAAAAGTGTCCCATGTGATTTCTGGGAAATGTCCTTAAAAGGAGAAAATGTACCTTTCATTGTTCAGTTGTCCTTCCTTCTGTCTGAAACGGGAACAAAATGCCTGGGGCTCAGCAATCATTCTGGGCCAGGAGGAAGGCAGAGTAATAAAGTAAAAGGATTTCTCATGAGCTTGGACCTTCCAGCAGCTCTGGACGGCTTAACCCTGAACTTCATTTACACCAAAGGGGATGAACTCCTCTATTGCTCTAACCAGTGTTAATGGGTTTCTGTCACCCCACGCTGAACCTAAGCCTGGTGTTACATGTGCTTTATGAACCTGCCCACTGGGCCTCCTGGTTTTGGACCCCCACTCTGTGCCTGTCCTGGGCTCTGGCCTTCCCGATCATCCCCAGCCCTGGGCGCATCTGCCTGGGGTCCTGGGCAGCGCCCTGTATGCGCCCTCTCTCAGCCACTGCAGACCTCCCTCCCTCACTGCCCTCTGCTTTGCCTCAGGAGGGCAGCACCAGGGCCCAGCAGGGAAGAGAGCAGCCGCCCGGAGTGTAGGTAACCCAGGGAGCCGGCTCACAGGGGCACACTCACCGGGAAGGCCTGTCCATCTGTTACAGAACACACGCCCCCACACACAGGGCCAAAAGAGGGGGTCATGATACACTATTCCCGAAAGGACCCACACCAGGGTCAATTGTCCGTCGCCACAGGAAAGACATCTCTCAATGCCAGAGATTTGTGAAAAGGAAAGGAAATGTTTATTTAATGCTATACAGATTTAAAGTAGTGACCTAACATCTTCATTAAAATATCAAAGTCCATTAGGATAACCACAGCCGCCCACAGTGCTTCCTTCTCCCCCTGCCCTAATTTGGGTACTGCATCTCAGGAAAAGAAGAAAATGTTCATGTTCCAGGTTCCTGGCACAGTCAGCTGTGTCGCCCTCCAGGCAGGATCTCTAATTACTCCAAAGCCTTGTGTCACCTTCTCATGGTCCACTGGCAAGAGTTCTTTCACCTTCTTCCAAGCAAAGTCTCTCCTGCTTCCCAGGCCACATGGCCAAAGGGAGCACCCCAAAGCCACATGGTCCTCTCCTCCAAAGCTGCGGGGAGGGGAGGTCGCCACTCTGCCAAAGCCGAGTGGTGGTTCTCTGCCAAAACTGCATGGTGGTTCTCTCTACCCCAGCTGTGGGGGTCCCCACTCTGGCCAAAAGTGCGTGGCTCTCTCTCAATGGCTGCCGAGTCTGGGTTTAAATCCCCGAGCCAGTCTTCCTCTGTACCCCCATTTCCGACTCCTCCCACAATCAGTTACACCTGCCAGCATTCCTGTATGATTCCAAGTTTACTGGGCTGCCGTTGTGAGTCTGGGCAGGTATGGCCCCATGTCATGAAGCCAATCTTGTCCAAGCTCTCACACAGGCGCTGTTACCTGGGGGACCTGCCCCCCAGTTACATCTTGGGGGGAAGTCCCTTCCATCCCCTGGCTCAAAGCATGGCCACAGCTATTTAACATATCTATGCAGCCAGTTAAAGGTTACAGATATGTTAAATGACCACGCCATGGATTAGCTGCAAAGCTGTTGCTATATAAAACAGCCCTGTGCGTTTCTGCGCCATGTGTCCTTTCCCTCAACTCACACCCGAGCGGGGAAGGCGTAAGGACATCATATACTTCTTTCTAATATTTCCTAGACACCTTGAGTTCTGGACCCCATCTCAAATCCCTTTTTGGGGACCCCCTCTCGGCTGCACACTGTTGCACGTCCAAACGTAGGATCCTCCATTGCCCTCCTCAGCCTTCCTCACCTCCTCCCTTCACTCTGTGCCCCAAATGCCTTCCATCAGAGCCCTCCGGGTTTATACTACACACTTAGAAAACTACAGCCAGCCCTGGAGGAGCTATTTTCTATTTGCTGTTGACTGTAAATTAGTTTAATCCAATTTCTTTTTTCATTCATTCTTTCATTAAACATTCATTAAGAGCCTATTCTCTATGTAATTTATTATCTGACAGTTCCAGAAGTCGGAAACCCCACGCAGGACTCTGTGTACTAAAATTAAGGCGTTGGCAGGGCTGGGTTCCTTTAAGGAGAGCTGGGCAGAGTTCATCCAGCTTCTGGGGGCTGCCCGAAGTCCTTGGCTCCTGCCCCCGCCCACCCCTCCAAGGCCAGCCACGTGCCGTTGAGTTCTGCTAGGTCGCATCTTTCTGACCCTCAGCAGGAAAGTTTCCCGGCTTCATGTTTTCAGACTCAGGTGCTGAGGTTGGTCCCATGTCAAGGTCTGTAATTTTAATCATATCTGCAAAGTCGTTTTTGCTACGTAAGGTAACAGGTTCCCCAGCTCCCGGGATTAGAGCATGGATATTTGGGGGGGCAGGGGGAGAAGGAGGTCTTTATTCTGCTCCCACATCTTTAAATTTTTTAAATTTGCAAGTCCTGGAGCCACTGCCTACGGCAAGATTCTTTAAAAATTGCCACCCCACCTCCACTTCTTCCTGAAGCTGCATCTGACTTTGCACCTCTCTCCTCTCTATTCCCCACACAAACTGCTCCACAGACCTGGGAGGCGCCCCTCCTGCCGGGCCTGGGGCCGAGAGGCGCAAAGCGGACCTCTCTAGTGAGCAGGCCAGTCCCCTCGCACTGGCGTCTGCCTGTTGCTGTTGACGGGACTGCCACTCTCAGGTCATTTTCCCTCGGAAACAGAGTGAGGTAGGGGCTCTGGCAGGTGACGGCTAGGGCACCCGTCTTTTGGAGACCTCTGTCACCCCCTTGCCTCACCCATGACCAGGGATACGGGTCCCCAAATTCTCTTCCCTCCCAGATGACCTTTTCAATTGTTTTCCATTACAGTTGACAGTCGGTATTACTTTACACTAGTTTCGGGTGTGCAGTGGTACAGAGTGATCGTCCTGGTATGCAAAGTGCCCACCCGAGACCACACTTAGTTATTGCAGTATTAGAGTCTACACTCCCTGCTCTGCTCTTGGTGACTACCGATCCGCACTCATCCCTGCACGTCGGGCACCAGGTCCTTCAACTCCCCTCCCCTCTGGCAACCATCGGTTGGTTTTCTGTATCTGTGAGACAGTTTCTGCTTTGCTTATTCGTTTATTTTATTCTTTAGATTCGGCATACAAGTGGAATCGTGTGGTGTTTGTCTTTCTCTGTCTGACCCACTTCGAGGACAGAGCCAGGGTCGGGGGGGGGGGGGGGGCTGGGGCGACATTTCCCGCCGCTGCTCCCGCTCCTCCTCAAGCCCCCGGCTCTGCCCGCTCCAGCCCACCCGTCCCTGCCCCCGCCCCTCGCTGTGCCCGCCCTTGGCTGTGGTCTCCGCGGCTCTGCACTCGCGCTGGAAGGCAGCTGGGCCAGGGACGCAGAGACTGTGCCCCCGGGTACGTGAGGGGCGCAGGCCGAGGCCGGGGAGCGCGCCCTGAAACTGTGTAGCCCCTGATTCGATGCTCGAGACAGGCTGAGCCTGACTCCGGGAGACAGTGTGCCCCCGCGCCTCCCCGTTCCCCACCCCAGGCACCTCCGTCGCCCTCCGGCTCCCAGCAGGACTTGCCAGCCCACCGCAGCTGGGGGTGTGCCTCCTCAGGTGCGTAGTCGGGATTCTCCCCGCAACGTACTGAAATTGTGGGGAGCCCCGGAGGGGCATGCAGCTCCTTCTCGTTCACCTCTCCTTGTCCGCTAGGACTCCCCGAGGTGAGCCGGGTGTCTGAGCTGGACAAGCCGGGGACTCAGAAGTGGCTCTTCTCCCCCTCCCCCGCCCCCTCTTCCTCCCCCTCTGGACTGCAGGCCGGGGCCTTCTGCCTCTAGGCTTCACCTCGCCCTGCCCTAAGCCCCCAACGCCTTCTCATCTCTGGGAGAGTCACAGAAGGGAGAAGAAAACCTAGCAGGGGCCACCTAGTCCTTGAGCTGCCCTAACTATGCATTCGTGAATCAGCCAGTCAGCGGCGTGCAAACTTTTGGTGTCTCCAGACCACACTGGAAGAGGAAGAGTTGTCTTGGGCCACACATTAAGTACCTTATGACTCGTAATCACACACACACACACACACAATCTCAGAATGTTGTAAGTAAATTTACGATTTGGTATTGGGCTGCATTCATAGCCAACCTGGGCCTCGTGTGGCCCATGGGCTGGATGCCCTTGTTTGCTAACCTGGGCCACAGGTTACAGTACGGGAAACGACATAAAGAAATGCTCCTGGGAAAATATTAAGTGAAAAAGAATGAAGATTTAAGAGGGTCATGCCCTGACTGGTATGGCTCAGTGGATTGAGTGCCAGCCTGCAAACCAAAGGGTCACCAGTTTGATTCCCAGTCGGGGCACACGCCTGGGTGGCAGGCCAGGTCCCCAATAGGGGGTGTGCGAGAGGCAACCACACATTGATATTTCTCTCCTTCTTTCTCCCTCCCTTTCCTTGTCTAAAAATAAATAAAATCTTTAAATAAAAAAATAAGGTCTTTCAAACTATGGAATATATGTGTGTATACCTTAAGTAATATTGTATTCAGCACCTGTCTTAGTCACCTCTGACCCCCAGAACAAAATATCACAGACTGGATGGCCTGAACAACAAAAACCTATTTCTCACAGTTCTGGAGACTAGAAACCCAGAATCAAGGTGCCAGCAGGGTGGGGTTCATTTTGAAGCCTTTTCTCTTGGTTTTTGGTGGTGGACATCTCAATAGCTTGGGCAAAGGAACAGGGAGGTGGAGGGGAGGGGAGGCAGGAAGGAGAGGGGTAAAGAAAAGGGAACGAATAGGCTTTCTGGTATCTTCTCTTACAAGGGTATTAATCCTCACTTGAGGGCCCTACCCTCATGGCCTCATTCAATCCCAATTACCTCCCACCGGCCCCCTCTCCAAAGAACATCACGGCGGGGTCAGGGCTGCAACACAGGACTTAGGGTGGATGCGAACATTCAGTCCACAGCTGTACCTTACGGGTGGTACCTCAGAGTGGTTAAGAATTTGCCTGCTGGCGCCGACGACCTGGATTCGAGTCCCAGCTGCACCACTTACCAGCATCTGCCCTAAGGCAAATCCCTTAACCTCGCTCTGCTTCTGGTTGCCCGCCCAAGTATTTACTCTTTACTGTGTGCCAGGCTCTGTGCTGGGCATCCGTCATGTGGTACCTGATTATTCCTCATGACAACCCTGTATCATCGTCATCCCCATGTTACTGATGAAAAAGCTTCACATATGTTATCTCCTTTAATCCTCACAAATGCTAAAGAGCTAATATTCCCTCCTTGTTTACGGATGAAGAAAATGGTTTGGGGAAGTGAATTTGGTTACCTGTAATACCCTACTAGTAATTGCAGACACAGAATTCAAACAGGTTCCTCTTGACCCAAAAAGCCTGGCCACACGCCCCCCCACCCCACCTGCACAGACTCCCAGGACGCCTCGCCAGTGTTTGCCAATAGCCTGATGACAACCATCACCTGGGGGGCTCACCGAAAACAGGCATGGGAGTCAGCAGGCCCATTTCAGTTCTCAGCCAGAGTGAGTCCCTTCTTTTCTTTCCTGGGGCTCATTTTTGTCATGTGTAAAACAAGAAGTTAGGCAAGGTCTGAGATGGCAAATAGGTTTTGGGTAGCTGCCCAGGCTGGTTGCTCTGCCACAGTTTCCTGGAGCACAGCCAAGAGCAGAACACTGAGGCTGCCGCCGGGTGGTGGCCATGGGTCGGGCAGTGGCTGGGTGAATAGACACCCCGGTGCGCCCACTGCTCTTACGGTTTTAGCACTCAGGGTCCCCAGGACACTTGGCTATCCGAGTGATGGCTTCCCTGGATTAGACAATCTGTAAAGTCCCAAACAGAGCTATAACGTCATGATTTCCCCCTTGCCCAGTACCTGAGCATCTACATTCTGCTGGGTTCATTCTCTCTTCCCAAGATGTGTTCCATGTATGACAGGGTAATTAGCTATGCAGCAACAGGATACTGACACCAGTGTGCCCCACTCTGAAACTTTGACCTACCCCCATGGAGCTCACATGGCACCTAACAGACGTTGCTCGCTTTCCCCTGAAAATCTCAAATGTCCCAAAGTGCCCTGTATGTTTGCAGCACAGCCGAGCCTCAGTGCACAGTTTGGAAACTGCAACTCTAAGACACAAAGCATTTCTAGAGGTAAAGAGGAATATTAAAGAATGACAGAAGGGTAGAACTCCCCAGGAAGATTTATCAGTTTTTGTAGGTGTCAATTTGTAGGCCCCTAATAACACAGCTTCAAAATAGATAAAACAAATTTACAGAATGAGTACCTGAAATAGAAAATTCACATTTATTACCTCTCTCAATAACTGATAAAGTGTATATAAAATTCCGTAAAGATAAATGTAATAGGAGACCACTGTAGAGATTTAAGCAGAAGAGTCACATGACCTGATTTAAATGTGAAAAACATCACTTCAGCACCTGGAGAACAGACCTAAGGTGCAGGTGGAAAAGTGATGGTAGTGGTAGCAAAGAAATGATGCTCTTTTTTAAGATTTTATTTATTCGATTTAGAGAGAGGTGAAGAACAGGAGAAAGAGAGGGAGAGAAACATCGATCTGAGAGAGAAACATCGGTTGGGTGCCTTTCCCACGCACCATGACTGGGACTGAACCCATGACTTAGGCACATGCCCTGACCCGGAATCGATCGGGGGACCTTTTGTTTTGCAGAAGGACGCCCGACCCACTGAGCCACATCAGTCGGGGCAGAATTGCTATTCTTTTTGGCGTTCGCTTTTCTTAACAGTCCCTGTCTCTTTCCAGTTTCTTTGAGATGGTTTGCCAGGCCCAGATTCACCAAGGAGAGCCCCTGCTTTTTCCAATATTTATTTTTTATCCTCACCCAAGAACTTTTTCTAAGTTCTTTTAGCGAGAGATGAATGGGGACATAGATAAAGAGAAACATCAATGTGAGAGAGAAACACTGATTGGACTGACACGTACTGACAATTGAACCTACAAGCTAGGTGTGTGCTTCCCTGACTGGGAATCGAACTTGCAACTTTTCAGTGTGTGGGAGAACACTCCAATCAATTGAGTCACACCTGCTAGGGCCAAAGAGAGCCCCTTTTGAGCTCCTACCCTTTGCAACATCATGGATGGAACTGGAAAGCATTATGCTGAGCGAAATAAGCTGGGCGGTGAAAGACAAATACCATATGATCTCACCATTAACAGGAATCTAAACAACAAAACAAACAAGCAAACAAAATGTAACCAAAGACACTGAAATACAGAACGTGCTAACAGGGTCCTGAGGGGAGAGGGGAGAGAATCACAGGGGAAAAGGGGAAGGACTCACATGAACAAGTATAAAGGACACATGGACAATAACTAAGGTGGGGGGCAGAAATGGGAAGGAGGTGGGCAGCACTGGGGGGGCAGGGCTGGGAATACAAGACAGAAAACTACTTGAACAAGAATTAAATTTAAAAAAAGACCTACCTTTACATCAAAAAAAAAAACCAAAGAGAGCCCCTTTTGATATAAGATAATAAATACAGTTTTGAACAATCTCTAGCTGGAAACTTTCTATGTGGCAAAAGTCTAATAATTTCTATAAACATTTGTCTCTATGAACCAGTTCAGAGACCCAATCATCACCTTAAGTTATTACATGTAGGGACGCTTTGGGGCTGGGTAATGTAAAGGACAAAATCAGTACTGATTGGGTAACTTCCTGTGTCCAGCAGAGCCATAATAATAACAAAAAAGTTTGTTGAGCATTTCTAGTCTGTGCCAGCATTGTGCTAATGCTTTATAAACTTATCTCACTTAATCCTTATTACAGCCAAAATCCATTTTACAGATGGTGAAATAGAGGCTTGAAGAGGCTTCATAACTTACATAAGGCCATCCAGTGAGTGGTGAAGGGAAGACTAAACTTCAGGTCTGCTCTCCTCCAAGGCCTATGTTCTTTTTTCCCAAAGTTTTTATTTATTTATTTTTAGAGAGAGGGAAGGGAGTGAGAGAGGAAGAGAACCATCAATGTGTGGTTGTCTCTCACATGCCTCCTACTGGGAACCTGACCCACAACCCAGGCATGTGCTCTGAGTGGGAATCGAACCAGCAACCCTTTGATTCACAGGCCCGCACTCAATTGACTGAGCTACACCAGCCAGGGCTAGAATTATGCCATTTCTAAATAACTGTGTCCTTGGTATTATTTAGTTCCCACCACTAATATTAATTACATTCCTTTGTAATTGAGTTGTATGGATACTGCCCTCATTTGAAAGAATCTAAAAGAAAGAACATGGATCTATGAATATAGAAATTAGAAATTAAAAAAATTCTACTTGACTGTCTCTATTGTAATTCCCTATTCCCATTTTAAGATAAATGAAGCACTTTAAAATTTTCAGAGAGAGGTATGCAGCAATATTTGCCAATTTGGAGTGGGGGCATGCAGTCTGCTACTTAAAAAGACATCTGTGTGTTGAGTTTCAGGGCAAGTTACTATCTTCAGGATCTGAGTGAAATCTAACATGATGAAACAATGCCAAGAGAAAAGGAAGGAGAACGAAAAAGTAAAGGAGCACCCTTGCCTGTTGTTCCAATTCTGGTATCTTATTTTTTTTCTGAGATAACATCTATGAGTTGGATGTGAGGGGGAAGAAGAAGGCCCAACTCTGAGACCAAATGGGCAACTCTTGGGAAAGGGCCTGACAGGCCGGAAGGGGGAGTCAGGCCAACTGCACAACTTTTCCATCACCGGTGCAGAGACAGTCTGTTTTAGTAATCAGATACCCACACACTGATTCCCTAAAATGTAGAGGGCTGAACAGGACAATTAAAACAAAATTAGATAGAGGAGGGTACTTAAGGAAACATAAAAAGCTCACTATTTAGGTAACTTTGACCCAACTCCATCCCACCCATATTTTTCCTGAATGTGTTTTGGCGGATGAGGATGATGACATTGTGCCCCACTGAAGAAGAACCACCTGAAGTTCCTCTAACCATCTTTCTTTTTCAGTTAAACGTACAATTCCCAGGGCAGCTGTTCCTCCAGCGTCTCCCTTTCCACCTCTGCTACTCTCCTAGTCCCCGGCCACCCTCCTCGCTCTTTCTGTTCCTTCTTTCTCACCTGTACCTCTGGGCTTCCACACACATCTCCTTGCTCATCCCATGGGTGGAGCTTCACAGATCCTTCTCGTGGTAAAATAATTACCAGTTTTTTTTTTTCTGGTGTAGTCCTTATAATAATTACCATCCACTGCTAAATTATAAGAGTTCATTGTAAACCTTGTTAAAATTTACAGTCCCTTCAGCAATGTTTTCCAAGCACTTTAAATTACAGTCGCCGTCAGAAATTCAGTTAACTTCATGACCCAGTGTATAAGGGCTGGTGGATTGCTTTGGTTGGTTCCATTTTTATTCCAATATCATTAAAATAAAAGTTTAATAAGACAATCATTTCTTACAGCTTAGAATACTCTCAGATAATTTCTCTTCTTTCCTATTTTATTAAAGAAGAAAGTCTGGTTGCAATGAAATTGCTTCCCTGACCCAGTGATAGGCAGGAACCTACTGGAACCATCTGCCCTGGAGGACTCTCTGTGGAACTTCACAGATGGCAGGAGCTTCATAAGTTTGTGTTGAGTGCACACCAATGCACACCTATTCCAAAATTAATAACTTTAAAAATGTTCTTCTAACGCTGTCTAATGACAATAGTCTTTCCCCACATATTCAGATGCATGGGTGTTTCTTTATGATGTCCCTCTGCAGTTTTTCTCTCACACTCCAGTTCATACTTGTAAGACCCACTGACTCCCTGCCAAGCATCCTACCGATTTCCTTGGAGCCTCTGCTCATGACAATTCGAGACGGTGTTATAGGCTGGGGAACCAGTTCTGCGTCCAGGGCCCTCACCTGAGCAGCTCGGAGATCGCCAGACTCGTGAGTCATGCCCTTGAGAAATGTTCCTTCGGTTAATCTTCAAATTGAATATGAGCATATTGCATCCTGTGTGCTAGCTAGAATTCATTTTGTTGTTGACTGGTATGCTTCAAAGTTTTCTACAAACAAAACAAAAACAAAACAAACAAACAAAAAACAATGGCCCTTGCTGGTGTAGCTCAGTTGGTTGGAGTATTGTCCTGTGTTCTGAAAGGTTACAGGTTTGATTCCCAGTGAGGGCACATGCCTAGGTTGTGGGTTTGATCCCCAGTGGGACTCGTACAGGAGGCAACCTATCAATGTTTCTCTCTCACATTTCTCTTTCTCTCTCTCGCACACACAACTCTCCTCTTTCTCAATAAATCTATCATTGGATGATGATTTTTAAAAGTAATTTTTAAATGTATTTTAAAGAAACATTTCAAATAAATAAAAATGCAACAAATAACAGACATCCATGTATATTTCATAAAATATACTTTTTTGAGGAATAAAAATCGCAGAGTTTACAGATATAGTAGTTAAAGCTTTATCTCACTTCTTTTCCCCCAACTACTTCCCAGAAGTACTACTATCCTAAAGTTGTTGTGTATCAACCTACTGCTTCAACGATGCTCTCAAAGGGAAAGCTGGTTTCAGTGCCCTGCGTACTCCTCCAGGCGCCCACCCTGTCTCATTCACTGGCCTTTGGGTGTTCCTCACTAACCTGCCACTCAATCAACCCATTTGAAATATATATATATTTCAAATACAATATTTCAATATATATAATATTTGTATACTAAGTATATAAATGTATATTAAATATATATATATACTTTAACACTCTTAGAAGAAAGCATAGAGGAAAAGCTTTATGATGTTAGATTTGGCAATGATTTCTTGGCTATGATGCTAAAAACACAGGCAACACAAGAAAAACCAGATGAATTGACTACATCCAAACAACACAATCAACAGCGTGAAAAGGCAGCCCACAGATGGTAATATCTGGTAAGGGGTTAATACCCAGGATATACAAAGGACTCCTACAACTCAACAACAACAAAACAAGCAACCTGTTTTTAAAAAATGGGCAAACGACTTGAATAGACATTCTCCAGAGAAGATATACAAACGTCCAAATGCAAATCAAAACCACAATGAGATACCACTTCATGTAAACTAAAATGGTTACTATAAAAAACACAGAAAATAACATGTTGATGAGGATGTGGAGAAATTGGAATCCTTGTGCACTGTCAGTGAAAACATAAAATGGTGCAGCCACTGTGGAAAACAGTGTGGAAGTTCCTGAAAAAATTAAAGATAGAATTACCGTACAATCCAGCAATTCCGCTTCTGGGTACTTGCCCAAAGAGCTGAAAGCAGGGCCTCAAAGGGATCCGTGTTCATGCCTGTTCACAGCAGCAACATTTGCACGCCCAAGTGTGGAAACAATCCAACCGACAGGCAAACGGATAAACAAGGTGTGGTGTATACACGCAATAGAATAACATTCAGCTTTAAAAAATATACTGACATGTGCTACCTCCTGCATAGACCTTGAAGAACTTCTTCTGAGTTAAACAAGTCAGACACAAAAGGACCAGCACCGTATGATTCCACTTATTTGAGTTCCCCAGAGGAGTCGGATTCGTGGAGATGAAAGGACGGTCGGTGGCCGCTGGTCCCCAGGGGCTGGGGTGGGGAGAATGAGTGGTGTTTAGGGGGCGCAGAGTATCCGTTTTGCAAGATGCAAATATTCTGTGGACGGACAGCGGGGATGGTTGCGCCTCAGCGTGAACGTGCTGAATGCCAGCGAACTGCACACTGAATAATGATTAGGATGGTGCATTTTATGTCGTGTCCATTTGATCACAACGTAAAAATAATTTTTAAAAAGTACTTTAAACATAAAACCAGAAGTTTTCGTTGTTTTTATTCAGAGAGTCAGGCAGGGTACCCGGTCCATTCAAGCTGGAACTAGAGCGGCATCCCCGTGTGTTAAAACTCATCCTTAACTGTTCCTTAAGAGGTAGCCCCCTGGTGGTACGGAGGCGGCTGAGACAGCCAGCACTCGTGGCGGGGGTCTTGCCCCCAGCAGTGCCTGTGCCCCAGCGAGCGACACTAAGGACCACGGGTTCAGACTTGTAGGGTTCAGACTGGCGGAGCCCGTTTGGCACAGACCAGCCTTAACACAGGCAGTGACATGCCACATGGGCTCCCCTGTCAGAAGCCTGGCTTGAGGAACCCAGCCCAGCACTCAAACTCATGTCCTCGCCCCAGAGAGGCCCCAGGCACCAGCTCTACAGTTAAGGCGGCAAGTGCTTTTCTATTCTCAGCCAAGGTATAATTTGCAGTCCTCTCTCTGACCAATGTGTCGTTACCTCAGAAGACCCTAAGTCCTCCAAGCCTCACCAAAGCCTTTTTTAGGCTTGAATTCAGAACTGGAGGAATCCTCCAGTTGTGGTGATTCTAATTGTTAAAAGGCGGCCTTCGTGATTTGTAGTCTCAAACACCCTTTCCTGTCCATAATGTAGAGATTTAACGGTGACTGGGATCATTCGTCACCACAAGCAATAAACTTGGCATTGACTCCTCCGTTCAAGAACCGAGAGAACTTGAGTTGGCTCCAAAGGCTCACGTGCCGCCCCTGTTTCCAGCTGCTTCCATGTGGCAGGCTCCTAGCTGCTGAATTTGCACAGACTAGTTCTGAGCAGTCCTCTGAATTCTGATAGTATCTGTAACTATGAACTGAGTCATTGGTGAGATCATTTAACTATTGACAAGATTGGCACAGCGACACTCCCCTACTAAAAAGAACACAGCCACAGGAGGACAAAAATTTGCTAGGGCTGCCGTGACAAAGGACCGCAGACTGCACAGCTCAAACAACAGAAACGTACTTTCTCACCGGTCCAGGGGCTGGAAGTCGGAGCTCAAGGTGTCAGCAGGGTTGGTTGCTCCCAGGGACTCTCTCCTTGGCTTGTAAATGGTCGTCTTCTTCCCGTGTCTTCGCCTGGTCTTCCCTCTGCACGTATCTGTGTCCAAATTTCCTTTTCTTATAAGGACACCAGTCAGATTCCATTAGCGCTCACCCTAGTGACCTCATCTTTAAATTAATTACCTTTTTAAAGGCCCTGTTTACAAATACAGCTACACTCAGAGATATGAAGTGTTAGAACATCAACATATGAAATGGAGGGGGTGGACACAGTTCAGCTCATAGTAACCTCTAAAAAGATACGCTACAGTCTATCTTATCTCATCATAAAGCATGGTGTTTCCAATATAATCCTTCAATGAGCCTTCATTTTTAAGAGACACAATTTAATTTCATGACATTTTCTTCTTGGGTCTTGAGAAAATTATCTTAGAGGCAAAAGCGTTGAGGCAAGCCCTGGCTGGGTAGCTCAGTTGGTTAGAGCGTCATCCCAATATGCCAAGGTTATAGGTTCAATCCCCAGTCAGGGCACATACAAGAAGCAACCAATGAATGCACAAATAAGTGGAACGACAGATTGATGTTTCTCTCTGTCTGTTTCTCTCTCTCTCTTCATCTCTCTAAATTAAAATTTTTTAAATGAAACTCATTAACAAATGCTGAGTTATTTAACACACGTGACTTTGAAGTAACACTGAAACACAGAGCATCGGTCCTCACTGCGTAAGCCCCTTTCACTCTGCGCTTGTAGGCTCTGACCACCCTACCACTCACCGACTGTAAGACGGACCCATGGTCTCTGCGGAGCCTGGGGCGGCCTCTGCAGTTCAGCAGTTTGCATCCTCTGGTCCTCGATTTCTGCAAGTAAGGCTGGACGTGGCCTCCCTTCAAGGCTCTTCCCGCATCAGGCGGGGGAGGCAAAGGCAGGGGTGGGCGGTGTCCCATCTCCTTGTGTTTCATCAAGTCATCAGCGAAGGGGATACTGGAAAGACCTCCTTAGAGTTGACGTTCCTGAGTAAACACTAGGGTTCTCAAAAAGAGCCTGTACATTCATTTATTCTTTCAACAAGTGTGTGTCCAAGGCCAGTCTGTGCAAGACGCTGTGCTCATTGCTAAGGAAGATGCAAGTACATGTAAGGGGACGCTGCCATCTGGGGCGCCCTCAGGAGAGCAGAGGAGAGCAGACTCGCTCCCCTTGATTATGCAGCATGCAAGGCTGAGATCTGAATCCCGCAAAAGATGTACGTGTAAATTTTGGCAGCAGTTTGGATACGGGAAACCGCAGTTCTGGAGGGGAAGGGAGTCACCAGGAGAGGAGGTGGGAGGCCCGGTGCTGCGGGAGGGCAGCGCAGGTCCTTCAGAGGGTGGGGCACAGAGCATGCGGGGGAGGGTCAGGAGCTAATAATAATAATGATGATGCCAGCTAACGGTGCTTGCTTACTGTGTGCCAAGCACAGTGCATGAGTCATCTCATTTATTCTCCCAGTGATAGATAAATGTGTATTACTACATGTAGATGTATGGCCTTAATGACAGGTACGTACCACTTCCATCCCTTGATTATAGATGAGGAAACACCCAAGGGGTTAACTGGCTTATTCAAGGCCATTCAGCTCTTAGGGGTGGGGCCTAGATGAATCCAGCTGTCTGAATCAGAGCCCCCCTCTCCTCCACGACCCCAGTTTGCTGCGGGTCTATAATTTACCATCCATAAACAGTTTCAAACTGCTTCTGTGATCTGGAGTAGGCCACGCTGCTCCTGTGATCCATAACGAGATGATCCCTTCTGCTTCGAGAGTGTGTGATTTTGTGACTCGTCCATGAAGACAGGCGGTGCCTTGCACTCCACAGGCCAACGGGCTGTGAAGCGGAACGCCTTCAAGGCGGTGCCAGAGCAACACCAAGGCCCCACTAAAGAACTAGGGTCCTGGTGGCAACAGTGGGCAAGTCTGTCAGCAAAAGGTGGGGGGAGGGAGCATTCTGTGGAGGCTCCCCAGGTTTCTGAAGTGCTGGAGGCGCCATAGTCAGGGTCTCCTGACAGAGCAGTAAAAGGCAGGGTCCCTGGGAGGCCACACAGCAGCTGCAGGCTCGGTTTGGGAGTGTCTCGGCTCCCCACACTGCCCCAGGTACAACCAGCCCCACCACAAAGAGACCCCCTGGCCCTGCCAAGACCCCAGTTCCTGCACTGGACCCAGATACCTGCACCAGTCGGAAGACAGAAGGAAGGAAGAAAGAAGGAATCCCCATTTTCAGCAAACAGCTTGTTCTGTCAGTTGCAGTCCCGCTGCTGCTGAGACGCCTAGAGCCTTCAGGTGGGGTAGTCAGGACTCTCCACTGAGACCTTGGCTCTGGCGGCCCGGCAGGCGGCTGGCCTCTGGGGATGGGAGCTCTGTCCTCGCTGACTTCCCTGATGGGCTGGGAAGGCCACCAGCAGGGGGCCCTTCTTTGTCTGGCACGGCCACATCCTCTACCCACCATGGGAGCTGGCACCATTACTTGTTGAAAAAAATATGTAAATAAATGTTTAAAAGCATCCCTATTACTGCTACTCACCTTATGTTGAAGTTCAAGTCTTGGCATTCCAAATCCCCTGAAGCTGTCCCTTCAGCTCACTGACCCTCGGTTGCCTGACCTAGCCGTCACCCTCAGAGCCTGCTGCTGGCATGAATGAGACAATGCATGACCTCCCACCATGCAGCCTAGCAGGACTGTGCAGTCCAAGGTGAGCGGCGCACAGAGCCACGAGAGGTGGCCTGAGGGGGTGAGCTCCCCCGAACCTGCTCTGACATACTTTAGAAGGTCGCTCCTTGCAGAGTCCTGGTACCTTTGAGTCTTTCTTCCCAGACTCCTCAGTCCCTGTAGGGGATTCACGGCTTGCTCTCCATCTCCTCGAATGGGTTCTCCAGCCACCCCTGCCCTCTGCTCAGGCCCTCTCCAGGTCTGCCTCCCTCTACACGCAGGCTGCCTCCTCTGCCTGCCCAGCCCAGCCCAGCCCAGTCCAGAGTCACCCTGGCCCTGGAACACTGCGAAAGGGCTTCCAACTGCCCTAGAGGTGCCTGAAAATTAGTAATTCAGTGGACAACATAGGTTTTAAAAGTCACTAATTTGTTCCTGTCTTTTCCTTTTAGATTTGAATATGAAGAAATTGACAGTATTTTCTCAGGCCTGGAGAGCAACCAAAGGCTTCAGGGCCTCAGCCCACACTACTGTGGCCTGGGGCCCCAGACCAGGGCAAGCCTGGGTGCCGGCACACGCCAGAGTGCCATCAGGTGAGACCTGTCCCCTGCCACCCTGCCTGCATCTTGGCACCATTCTGTGCAACCAGCTTATCTACAGAGCCTACTAGCCCCTGTGTTCTCCTGATTCATTACGTTTCCGATCATCTTTTGCTCTCCTCGAGTTATTTTTGTGGTTTTTTTTTTATTATAAGAGCAAGATCCTTTAATTACATGTGCGAATCAAGGGTCTCATGCTAAACGTATGTCTTTGGCCAGCTCACATGGTCACTAGCTCTATTTTTTAATGATGTGGTCTAGTATTTCTTATGATTATTTATTATTTTATAACTAGGCCTAATATTATCACTTTGTTTACAAGGCGAAGACCTCAAATCCAAATGTGAGGAAATGGAAATAACAGCACATGAACGGGGTATGTGGCCCCATCCCCAGTGAGCGTCACCTCCATGCCAATGGCTCACATGCTCCGGGGCTCTGGCTCTCCTTGGCGGACCCCAGGACCCCACGGCAGAGCGCGCAGAGACGGAGGGGAGCGGCCTGCCAGCCCCCGGCCCCCGGACTCCACGGCCCGCCCCCGCCTCTCCAGGCTAAGTGCTGGAGAACCTGACCGTAAGCTCTGCTGGGGCCACCAAAAAGAAGGAAACTGCTTTGTGACTAAAAATGACACTCCCAGTGATCAACCCAGATCCTTCTTCTCCGGTGCGTGTGAGACCAGAATAATGGACCCGCAAAGCTACCTGTGCCCTAACCTGCGGGACCTTTGACT
This sequence comes from Sturnira hondurensis, assembly GCF_014824575.4. NCBI lineage: Eukaryota > Metazoa > Chordata > Mammalia > Chiroptera > Phyllostomidae > Sturnira > Sturnira hondurensis. The sequence continues at coordinate 3,671,923 of NW_028073498.1, read as the reverse complement.
ATGTTACCTGCGTGGCACACGGGACTTTGCAGACATGACTGAATTAAGGACCTTGCCATTTGGGCGTTTTCCCGGGTTGCCTAGGTGGGTGCAGTGTAATCAATCGCAAGGTCTTCCTGCGAAGCAGGCAGAGGGTCAGAGCCAGAGAGAAGGAGAGGCACAGTCGCGGCAGAGACTGGAGGGATGTAAGGGCGGGGCCATGAGCCAAGAATGTGGGTGTCCTCTCTCTACCTGCTGGAAAGCGGGAGGCAACAAATCCTTCCCCAGAGGCCCCTGGAGGAACGCAGCTCTGCCGACGCCTGGATTCCTCCTGCCCTTTTCAGACTTTGGACCTGCAAAACTGTAAGATAATGCACTTGTATTGTTTTAACCCACTACATTTGTGGTCAATTGTTACAGCAGCGTGTTAAGCGGAAATCTTTCAGTTAAAAGTGAAGGCACCCCAAACAAATTAGTTATTGGCTCTCGTAGCGGGGGAGTCGACAGGTGGCGCTGTCTTCAGAGGCGGCTGAAGTCGGCGCTCCAACCGCGTCCTCGGGAGAAGCTGAGTTCCTGCCCCGGACTCTGCTTCCCTCCTGCGGACTGGGCGTCTCTCCCGGTGAAGACCGGTGTCCTCCGAGCGGGAAACGGCCGTCGACGCCCCCGCCGGCCGTCCCCGGGCTGGATCCTCATGATCTGTAGTCAGCCAGAACGTGGGAGCCTGTCTTCCAGGGACGGTGGGTCGAACCCCCCACCTGGAAGCTCTCACCGACCCTCCGTGGACCACTCACCTACGTCCTGTCCTGGACCGATCGCGGCAACGGCGGCAAGTCGGGATGCCCGCCCGCCCCGGGGGAGGGGTGGGGCACTGGGCCGGGCAGTCCTCCCTAAATCACCAGATCCGCGGCGAGAAAGCGGCAGTCCCCCAAAGAAGTGGAGGAGGAGGACAGATGCAAGACAGACGAGAACAAACAGCTGCTTCCTCCTCCATAGAAGGCTTATCATTTATTTTACTAGATCCCAACACACATATTGTGACCCAGTGTAAAGCTGACTACCGCGTTTTGCCATGTATAATACGCACCCCCGTTTTAGTACTAATTCCCACGTATAATTTTAAAGGTCCTTTAATTTTCCCTCAAAAATTTGGGCCCAAAAATTGCACATTATACATGGCAAAATGCATTGGCAGCAAAATATCGCAGGTGGTTAATAGTAGCACAGACTTCGAGTCAGACCTGGGTTCAAATGCGATTCCAGCTCTGCATGACGTTGGGCGAATCATCAAATAGGTCTAATTTTAGCTTCTTCCTCTGCAAAACAAACATAATCCTAACTACCCCGTAGTGTTTAGCGAGGAGCGAGTGATATAAGGTGAAGCGGTTAGCATGCTGCCTTGCACAGAGTAGGTACTTTAGGGCGTTCATCATCACCCTCGCCGTCACGGCGACGACACCTGTTTCCAAGGAGAGTGAAATCTCGCCGCGTGGGGAGGAACGCCACCGCCCTACTTGCTGGAAGAAACGGTAAAGAGCAACCTACCACGCAGCGCGATGACTGTGTTCACCACACCTTACTGCTCATTTGAAAGTTACTGAGAAGGGTCCCATCACAGGAAAAAAAGCTGTGACTATACGCGGTTATGGATGTTAACTAGACTTATTGTGGTGAACATTTCAAAATATATACATATATTGAATCGTTATATTGTACACCTGAAACTAATATAATGTTATATACCAATTATATCTCAATTTCAAAAACCATTGTTTGCTGACTTGCCCCATAAAAAAAGGGCAGAAGTCAAGGCTACTTTGAGGAAATGAGCTCAAAGAGCTTGTAATTAACACAGATTTGTAAATACAACAATTACCCTCATTTGGGAACTTTCATGGTATCAGAATTAGACACGCCATTTGCTGAATTTGATAATTCAGTCAACCCAATAAACATGCAAGAGGAAGCCCGAAAACAGTGTCTGCTATTGAACATACTTGCCCTCTGCCGTTTTTTCACCAACATTCCTGTAAAAAGCCATGGTCCTATTATGAAGACCTCTACTGTAACGTTACGATCTAAAGCACTAAGTGAATCTGTGATTTTTAAAAGAAATCATTGGAAATACGAAGGCACCACCTTCAGGGATCATTGTGTGGCAGGCAGGGACAGGTGTGACGGGGTGGGACTGGCAAGTGAAGAAGTGACTAGGATGTGGGGAAGCAATGTGAAGTTCTATTCTGATTTTTCCAACCCATTCCTGCTGGAAGGGGCATTATAAGGCTTAATCTTAAGGGTTCTGGGTTTGTTTTCCCTGAGAGCCAAGAAGGCAGGGTCAGCGCTGCCCCCAGAGAGCCTGCCCTGTCATTCTTCACAGCAGCCCTGGGCGGGGTGCAAACTGCTCCCGCTGAGCCGTGTCCCGCAGTCAGCGGTCAGCACACAGAAACTCTTTTAAAAAGTTCCTCTCGTTACTCGGGATGTTAGCAATAACAACAACAAAACTCACAACAAGTGCATTTCTAGGTTCTTTTCTCCCTCTAAGGCTAACCGTGGTAGGCTCTAACATTTACAGTCACTTGAACCTTAATTTTTGTTTAGTTCACAGGTGCTTTTTAGCTATTCTGCATTCTTTTGTGTAACTGTATTCGCCTTCTTGGGCTGCCATAACAAAACACCAGTCTGGGTGGTTGAAACCACAAGTTTAGTTTTTCACAGTTCTGGAGGCTGGAAGTCCCAGATCAAAGTGCCAGGTGGTTCAGTTCCTATCGAGAGTTCTCTTCCTGCCTTACAAATGGCCACCTCTTGTGCCCTCACTCGGCCTTTGCTAGGTGTGAACACACACACACAGAGTGCTCTCTGGTGTCTCTTTAACAAGGACACTGATTCTATCTCATGAGAGACCCACTATTATGACCTCATTTAAACCTTAATTACTTCCTAAGAGGACCGTAGGGGTTCAGAACCAGTCATCCTAAGATGTGTCTCTGGTACGTGAATTGTTTTGAGCTAAAGGCAGTCAAAACCTTGTGGGCTCAAGAGAAACTTCTACCCCACCTTAAGTAGCTAGAAGAACTTGAATTAGGGGCCTTGCTCAGAATAGGAGATTCTTAGAGATAACCTTTGCTTGACCTGTCTATGGGGCGGGGCAAATGCTAATTACTGAACATCTGCTCTTCTGATTGTCCCGAGATGACCTCCTTCACCTTCTCAAGGTGACCCTTACCTTGGCATGTCATATAGATCTCACTTTCCCCTGCTGCCTTTGAACCTGTCATGTATGTGATGTTCCTATACAGATGTATGTGATTTTTTGTGATTTTCTCTTGCTAATCTGTCTCTTGTCTATTTGATTATAAGACCAGCCAGGAGGACCTCGAGAGTAGAAGAAACTTGCTGCGTCCCCCATAGGATCCATCTCCAAATGCAGGCACTTGGGGGTTCAACATGTGAATTTTGAGGACACACAAACTTTCGGTCCTAGCAGTGATGAACACACCCACAGTAAAAGTGCCTTCTACTTCAGGCTGGATTACTAGACCTCTGCTCAGGCACATAAGTTTGTCCTTCTTGGTTTTACTTCTTTGCCAACTGGATTAGCCATAACTTTAAAAGAGGGGGGCATATGAGGCAAGAAAAATGGCTATGGTACGTTATCAGCCCTCTCTCCTGACCACAGTGAGTATGGGACCTGAGCCCCACCCACTGGGCTTTGCCATCCTGAAATGTGATTCTTGAGCCAAGGAACCAGGCTTCCCACCCCCAACACCCTACGCCAGATGCTGGGGCTGCCCTGGCTCTTGTCCCTCACAACCCTTGTCATGAAACAAAGGTTATAGACTGTGGTGTCTCCTTGGAATTCACATGTTGGAATCCTAATTCCCAGGATGATGGGATGAGGAGGTGGGGCTTCGGGGACGTGACTAGGTCACAAAAACAGAGCCCTCCCAAACAGATTGGTGCCCTTAGCAAGAGGCCCCGACAGCCGCCTCGCCCCTTCTGCAGGTGATCTTACTACGAGGAGCCAGCGGTCTATGAGCTCGGGGCAGGCTCTCACTGGATACTGAATCTGTGGGTGCTTGGATCTTGGACTTCAGAACTGTGAGGGAGAAATATTTGTTGTTTCTAAGGCTCCAGTCTATGGGATTTTGTTATAACACCCAAATTCCCTAAGACACGGAGTACATGGAAACTTTCAGTTGGGTGCCTTTGAGAGGGTGTGAATGATTTTAAAGAAATGTCGAGATTCTCAACTTCCACAAGGACCTGATTGATACTTGGTTCCTTGGTTACAATCATTCACAGTCATTCACAATCAATCATTCATTGATTCCTTGGTTACAATCATCATTTTACTTTGTGAGAGAAAGGCACATTTCTCTCCCATCCAGTACCTGAGCAGAGTGTCTTCCCTAGAAAGAAAAAAACGAAGAGACAATTAAAAATATTAATGAGTTAGAAAGTGAGTGACTTTAATAAATCAATGATGAACCATTTTTTACCCATCAGGTGGCTTCCAATTTTCACTTAAAAATATTTTATTTATTTTTAGAAGCCCTGGCTGGCGTAGCTCAGTGGATTGAGCGCGGGCCTGCGAACCAGACGATCGCGGTTTGATTCCCAGCCAGGGCAGATGCCTGGGTTGCAGGCCGGTTCCTTGCAGGCTAACTACCAGCAGGGGACGCACAAAAGGCAACCATACATTGATGTTTCTCTCCCTCTCTCCTCCCCCTCTAAGATATATAAATAAATAAAATCTTAAAAAAATATATTTTATTTATTTTTAGAGAAAGGAGAAAGGAGAGAGAAAGAGAGGGAGAGAAATATCAATATGTGGTTGCCTCTCACGTGCCCCCTTCTGGCGACCTGGCCCACAACTGAGGCATATGCCTTGACTGGGAATCGAACCAGCTACCTTTTTGTTTGCAGGCTGGCATTCAATCCACTAAGCCACACCAGCCAGGGCCAGTTTTCACTTTTAATGTAATTTGAGGAGAGCATAATCAAGTTATCAATTGACAGGTTATTAAAAATCTTTTTTAATTGACCACATGTAATTTTTAGTCTACAACACAATAGTTCACAGAATTAAATAATATTGCTATGATAAAAGTCCTAGAATTGCTCAGTTAAATTTTAACTGTAAATAAAAAACAAATAGTCTATTATAAGTATGTCCCATGCAATGTTTGGGATATAATAGCTAAAATAATTATTCTTTGTTTATCAGACATTTAAATTGAATGAGTTGGCCTGTGTTTGTGGGGTAAGGGAAATTACATCTGCCAACCCTACTTCGTTCCCATCTGTATGAACAACACTTCCCAGCATTTACAACTATTATAATAAAAATAGAAATAGCATTGATGTGGGCATCTGCATCATTTTAACAGTAATGTTCTTTAATGAATAGATGAATTAATTATAAAAACAAAAGAAAACAGCACCATCTATCTCACTGACAGAGGCATTCAATACAGTTTATTTAAAAAATGAATAATAACTGCAGAACACATTTTTAATACTTTAGAGCCTTATGATCCCAGAACTTTTTAAGATGTAAATGTTTGTAAATGTAGCCTTTTTATTATGGAGAAGTATTACAGAATGAGCTATAAAGACTTACAAATATAAAAGTCTACAAAGTAAGTAGAATGAAAATACAAATAAAAGCAAAATAATAAAAGGGACTAATGTAGAACTTTCAATCACCAAAGAAGAATTTGTTCATGTCTTGGTTTGTTTGGGATTTTTTTAAAAATATTTTATTTATTTATTTATCTTTTAGAAGGGAAGGAGAGAGGGAGAGAAACATCAATGTATGGTTGCTTTTCGTGCATCCTCTGCTGGGAGTTGGCCTGCAGGGAACCGGCCTGCAACCCAGGCATGTGCCCTGACTGGGAATCGAACCGCGATCCTCTGTGTTTGGGATTTTTTAATGGAGGATGGTAGTTATCAAGTTGCTTGGAATTTAGATTTTATTTGATACACTTAAGAGAAGGATATGACAGATTGTCATTCACTAACACATCTGATAAGGTGTTAGTATCCAAATATATAAAGAACTTCAAAACTCAACACCAAAAAACCAAACAACCCAATTAAAACATGGGCAAAGGACCTGAACAGACACTTCTCCAAAGAGGACACAGGAATGGCCAATAGACTTGTGAAAAGATGCTCGGTGTCACTTATCATCAGATAAAAGCAGATTAAAACCACAATGAGGTGTCATTTCACATATACCAGAATGGCCATCATCAATAAATCAACAAACAACAAGTGCTGGCGAGGATGTGGAGAAATTGCAATATCTTTGCACTGTTGGTAGGAATGCAGATTGGTGCAGCCACTATGGAAAGCAGCATGGAGATACCTCAAAAAATTAAAAATGAATCTGACTTTTAACCCAGTGACCCTACTTCTGGGAATGTATCTGGAGGAACCCAAAACACTAATTTGAAAAAACATAAGTACCCCTATATTCATTGCAGCATTATTTACAATCGCCAAGATGTGGAAGCAGCCCAGGTGTCCATAAATAGATGAGTGGATAAAACAACTATGGGACATTTACACAATGGAATATTACATAGCCATAAAAAAGAAAATTTTTACCCTTTGCAACAATATGGATGGACCTGGAGAGCATTATGCTAAGTGAAATAAGCCAGTCAGAGAAAGACAAATATCACATTATATGGAATCTAATGAACAAACTGAACTAACAAGCAAAATAGAGACAAATTCATAGACAGAGAGCAGAGACAACTATGGGGGGAGGTGAGAGGGTGTAGGGACTAAGGAAAAAGGACTCATGGACATGGATCACAGTGTGGGGATTGCAGGGGATGGGGGAGTAGGTATAAGGGGACTAAATGGTATTGGAAAAAACAATAAAAAATAATAAATTATTATGTGGAAAAAAAGAAATTTTAAAACTTATGATAACTAAGTTTAAATACTAACCTCAAATGTGCAAGATGGTACACGGCTTTTCAGTGTTCCTCTAGGGTGTTAGGGGAGCGAAAATGTTTTGAGGCCACTGCTTTGTAAGGCCCAGAGGTTGCTTTTCTCTCCTGTTCTGTGAGCTACTCCCAGACCTCCCAGGAACTTCTTCCTGCCTGAGTCAGGCACGATTTCTGTTGACGACAAAGAGGCACGAATGCCTCATGACCCAATGACCAGTTTTTCTTAGTTACGTGTTATAATGCGTAAAATGTAATCTTAGAATGATGCTCCTTTCTTCCTTCATCAAATGTGTGTGTGCACTTGTGTCTCTCCTAGTGTGTGCCAGGTATGGTTCCTGGTGCCTGGGAGACATTCACGCATGAAACAGATGCCTGCCCTGAGGAGGGGATGAGAGCACAGTGTAAGCATGCATGTGGGTGCATGGGGGTTGGGCTCAGACAATTTTTAAAAGGCATAACAAATACATACATGCTATGGTTTGTTAGAAGGTGATAACTGCTATGGGAAAATAAAATATCAAGCCAGAGAGGCAGGTTTGGGAGTCCAGGGAAGGAAGATGGATGGGGTGTGACTTCAAACAGAATGCTGAGTGTCGGCCTCCTAGAAAAGGTAGCATTTGTGCACAGACACCAGAGGTGAGTGAGGAAGCCTGAGGATAAATGGGGAGAGTGTTCCAGATGGCCGGGACAGCCAGCACCGAGGTCCCAAGGAGCAGCAAGGAGCAAGTGGGGTGACAACAGGGGCCAGGAGAGCAAGGGTCTTGTTAGCTAGGAGGGAGCAGAGAAGTTAGGACTTAGGTTTGAGAAGGGGCCCTTGATCTGTGTGGCCCACTGCCTGGGTGGGGGCAGGGAGGCCTCTTGGGAGGCTGTTGTCATCCAGGTGACAAGTGTCCACCCAGGTGAGACTAGGGGAATAGCAGCGGTCACGTTCCACATCTCTACCACCTCCTGACGGATGGGATGTGGAGGGCAAGAGGGAAAAGAAGGGTCCAGAATGACTCCAGAACGATCATATACTAATATATGTATTTTTAAACGTGCCAAAAATATGTTCCTCTCTGCTACATTCTTACAAATCCCAGAGATTTGGAGCTATTTCACAGAGGGCAGCTATGAAATGTAAGGAAGAATTTACAGACCTTGCAGGGTGATTCATGGGGCCCTGTTGGTTGCTTGTTCCCCTCAAGTCTCTGAGGAAAGAAACATGAAACAGACAGGACTGACCCGAAGTGAATGCAGTTTGGACACTGGGTCAGATCATTCTTCTGAGAAATGGCCCTGCCCAACTGTACATAAAATGAAGGCAGGAGCCAACATCAAAGTGTATCAAAAACCCATTCATGCAGCTTTGAACAGTTTTTTTTTTACATTATTTTCCCATGCAGCCAGACAGAGAGGAAGTTCAACTCTGAACCAGATGACTTTGTCATCTGGAACTGGAATTGTGAAAACTTCTTCAAGGAAAAAGAAGAGAAAAAAACGGTATTTTAGTTGTTGTTTCAATATTCCTCTCACTTCCTTCATCATGTAAATCACTTCCTCCCTTGCAGGGCTGTGTGTGTCCCCTGCTGAAGTGATTACCCCAAACAGGAGAAAAAGACTCAGTGTCTTATGACTTCATAGACATCGGAACACAGTCCTTGGAACATTCAGCAAGGCTGGTTTAGGAATGAATCTGCAATCCAGAGCGAGCAAGACATGATAAATTCAGCTTGGAGACTTCTCTCCTATGCTCACTACTTAGAATCAGAAACTGAGTCACTCAGAGGGAAGTTTTAAGAAATCACCAGCTCCGTGACCTCTGAGCAGGGTTAAACTGAATGAGCAGCCATCCAAGTACTGGAGGTTTCCAGCGAAGTGTTGGGGAGTGAGGGCTCTGTTCACGCCGAGTCCTGGTGCCTGCGTCTCAGCATCCTACTCTGCAAATCAAGGAATCTGTGCTCACAGCTTCCGAACTTCCACTCCAGCCTTAACGCTGGGAAGTTAGAAAGATCACTGGGCATGTCCAGAGCAGGGTTTTTGGAAACTCTTTGTGGAGACGAAGCTAAATTTGCATTACTTTGTTTTCATCCATTTCACCTTTTCCCCCTCACAGTTAGTATGTGGGGGGCAACAGACCCTTGTAATGGAGCTCTTCGCCCCTGGCCTTTCTCTTCCTCAATTTTAACCTGCTCTCACGTCTTTTTCCTGCCCTTGGATTATTCTTCTATTTCCTCTGGGCCATCTCACTAACCTAGAAAAATACAAATTCTTATGAACTAAAAAGCCAAATGAAAATGTAAGGTAAGAAAATTGATTGACAGAGACTCTGTTGTCTGAGGTAAGTGTAGTCTTTCCACTGGATAGTGCTTATAGAGCCTGACAAATCTGCTAAAAGGAAAAATAAAAAGAACCATGCTCTGTTTGTATTTGTTTTAGACAGTTTCCATTTGGGACTATTTTCAATTAAAATTCTTTTAAGAGAGTTGGTTGGGGCTCCTAGGAGGGGGGTGAGGAAGATCAGTGTCTCCAGGATAGGGGCCCTACAGAGAACTTGAACTCTGCATCTACACTTAACAGAAAATGGTACCAAGGACTGAGACTCCGGCCTGCACCATGCTGTGTGGTCAGCTTGGCCTTGCAGAGAGAGCAAAAGACCAACATCTACACAGGACTTGCAAGGCTTCTCAAGGCTGGAAGGAGGCTCTGACTACTTCTATTTATTGAGACTTTCTGATTTAAACATTTTTAAATTATTAATAGCAAAGAAGATTTTAAAAATTACATTATATTTAAAATCTCTAATGTTTAACAAGTGAAACCTTCTAACACACACAAATGCAGAGAACGCATGCCTCCCCTCATTAGGCGATGACGCAGAGCATGGATGTTGAGGCCCTTCATGAATATGACTCCTACTGTGTGCCACTCCCCACCCAAATCCCCCACTCTCCCCCTACCCCACCACCCACTGCCCTATTCCTATGTAGGCCCTGGGGACATTAACCCCCCATGGAAGGTAGATAGTTTGAGGGACAAAACAAAAAGAGCAATACAATTATTCAACATTCAGCTTTAAAATAATAGTTCTGCTGAGGCCCAAGTCACAATAACACCTAACTACTAAAACCTGGCACAGAAGTACCAGACTTGCTTCTTTGGACCTTTGTGAGCCATATATACCCTCCTGCCAGGTCCTGGGGTGGGGCAGGGGGTGGGGTCCAGCATCTTACAGTTTCCCAGGGAAGAAGTCCAAGGCCTTGAAGAACTGCAGACTGCCTACAGTTATTCTTTCAGTCTCACTGATGAAACTACATTGTCCCCAGAGCCATTCTGAGTTGGCGTGTGAGAGATGTCCCTGGTCCGGTCCCAAGGAGCTAACTTTCTGGTCGTTGCGGCTGTCTCAGCAGATTGTGGTTATGAAGTGCCATCTCTGCGTGGGGTGCAAGGTGTAGTCCTGCCTCTTAGGGCTTTATTAGTTTTCCAGGGCTGCCATAACAAAGTACCATAGACCAGGTGGCTTAAACAGCAGAAGTATATTGTCCCCCAGTTCTGGAGCCTAGCTGTCAAGGTCAAGATGTTGGCAGGGTTGGTTCCTTCAGGAGGTTCTAAGGGATAATGGGTTCCACGCCTCTCATAACTTCTGGTGGTTTGCTGGCCACCTTCGGTGCTCCTCGGCTGGAGGTGCCTCACCGCAGCCTCTGCCTCGGCGTGCCGTTCCTGTGCGTGTCAGTGTCCAAATTTCCCCTTTTCCTAAGGACATCAGTCACGTTGGATCTGGGGCCCACTCAACTCCAGGGTGACCTCATCCTAACCAATCACATCTGCCATGACCCTATTTCTGACTAAGGTCCCTCGCTGTGAACTAGACGTTAGGACTTCAACCAGGGAGGAGACACAATTCAGCTCATAACAAGGGACTCAGAATGTAATTTAGAAGAAGGATACACACCAGGGAAACAACAACTACAAAAAGGCAGCCTTCGCCAAGGGCCGAACGTGGACACGGGGCTCAGAGAAGGGCACTCTCCCCCAGGTACAGAGTTGGGGAGGAGTTTGTGTGAATGATCTAGGAACTGACCTGAGGTGGACAGAAAGAAAGGGCTGGCATGAGGAAGGATTTAAGGGAGGAAGCAAGGCCTTAGTGAGGCAAGCCGCAAGCCTGCAAGTTTAGCTGGAGCAAGAGGGTATAGGAGGGTGGACCTGGCAAGAAGTGTGGGTTACATTAAGGAGGCCTTCCCACATCAGGCAAAGCGTTGGACTTAATCTGATAGGCCGTGGGCGTCATTAAAGTCTTTCATCGCCCAACGGATCCTGTGCCTCAAATCAAAAGAGACGACTTGTATGAAGGATATATTTATTTCAAAGCTTCTCATCAGAGCAGGCCATTTGCATGCTTTCCAGAGTCCAGAAGACAAATTTAAAAACAGCTCCCCACACTGGATAATCACTTTCCCATCATAAAGTATTTGGTTGGGGATGAGTTTGGTCTTCGGTAGAAGAACTCTACTCGTTTCAGAATAAAGGGTCAGATTGAGCTGATGCACATCAGCCTCCTGGGCAAGGAGTCCAGATGGTTTCCATTTGGTCCCGATTGGAAACAGACGAACTATTTTTATGCTTGCCCCTTTGTGCACTGGAGGCTTTTGGCCCACTGCTTGGAAAGTTAAACTCACAGTACTGTGCGAGTCAAAACCCCATTCAGAAGCCTGACACCCTTTATTATTCCTCTCCAAACACACAATTACAAGAACTTGACAACGTTACATTTAGCAATCATTTATAGGTTATTAGATCAGACAGAGTATTCCATTTCTATGCCTATAGAAGTTAGACATCTGTTTGTCCAAGCCAGTCCTGCATCAAAGCCCCACTGACCCTGAAGAATCATTAGTGTTCCCAAACTTGAGCAGCATCAGAAGCACGTGTGGGGCTTGCGAAAACACAGACAGCTGCCCTCCTTCACCCCACCTGAGGTTCAGAATCAGTGGGTCAGAGGTGAGGCTGGAGAATTTGTGTTTCTATCAAGTTTCCAGATGATGCTGATGCTATCAGTCCAGGGTCTCACTTTGAGAACCACCACTGCGTTAGCTTTGAAAATCAGATGGCCTACTTTTGAATTATTTTGCTCAGTGAAGGAAATCAGAGGGTAGGGTGAGGCTCCTAGATGCCTCTTCTCAGCCGTGGAAACCATGGAACAAACAGGGCCCAGACCCATTTCTGCTCTGGCTTTTCTGTCTCTTCCAGGCCCCAGCTGGCCCACCGCTGTGCCCCATGGCTCTGCACCAGGGCTCTATGACAACCAGGGACTCCAGGCCTGGAGGGTGTCAGTACTCAGGTAAGTGCTGTCTGGCTTGGCCAATGCCTAGTTGCAAGACCAGCGGCCCATAGAGAGCCAGAAGACAGCTGAAGACTGGAAGTCACTGAAAGGTTGTCAGGAACAGTCCTTTGCAGATAAGTTATCTTCCCTGAGCCCTGGTCAGCCTGTCCTGCCAGGTCACCCCAAGGCCCCCAAAGTTCCTGAAGGATCCAGCAAAGACTCAGGAGTGCCCCATCACCCCAGCCTGCTCAGCTTCCCAGCCCAAGCCTACAGCATAGCTTTCAGGGGTGTCTTAATTCTTAAAGATGGACTGGGGAGCAAACCCCAGCTATTAAATGGTCAGTCCACAAGCTTGGGTTTGATCAGACATTTTACCAATGCCGCCCAAGTGGCAAATTCACCTCCCCCAAATAGGGCATTGCCATTTACATCACAGGCACAGTCCACAGGAATGCCTGCAACACTAAGGAATTCAAAGGTCAAGTTCGAAAGTCAAGATATAATCTTCAAAACAGTTTTATTAGTTCCAAATCAGGAAGTTACTGGTTATAATCCTGAAATTACTTTACTTGGGATGTTACCCTGGGGTGATCCTGCACAATGGAGACTTTGTGGACAGGGTCCAAGGTCTGGGGTGTGAATCATCCAACACTAATTATACTTTGTGCCCTCAACACCTGCAATCAAGCAGGTTTATAAACTTCTGGTAATTATGCAGGAAATCATGTATGCTTCTTGTTGATGGGGAAAAAAAGCTATTTTTAACAAGTTAAAAAAATCGACCTCAGGAAGAAGGTCCTACTGGGAACTGGCGCCCACAGATGCACACTGGAGCCATCGTTAAGCAAAACAATCTGATGCCCACCATTGTTGGTGGTCCGGGAAGAGGCCAGCAAGTGAGGGGCAAGCTGAGGAATCTTCTCCAGGGAACTTCTGGTTCCATAAATATTTATCCTTAACCTTTGGGTGCTGGCCCACATGGGAAAAAGAACTCTCTCAGGCAGGAATGAGATCAACTAGAAAAGAGACAGCATTCTAGGCAAAGGAAGCCACCAGACAAAAGGCTGGAGGTGGGAGTGCGCCTGGAGTGTAGAGTGTGGGGCCTGCGGGAAGCGCAACAACCACTACAGAGTGTCCTTAGGAGAATGACTGCTGACGTTGCTGAGAGGGCTGGTGAACCCGCAGGTCCCAACACCATGAATGCCGTTGAGGGCTTAGACTTCCTCCTATACACAAAGGGAGAGCTACAGGGCTTTTGAAGCAAGGCAGAGACATAATGAGAATTACACTCTTGAGAAGACTCTCCGGCAGCTTTGCAGAATACGTAATATTCTAGAGAGAGGGACAACTGGGCAATGGGCGATGAGCTTGAAGGCTTTGACGACTGTTCAGGGCATAGATGCAAAAGTACAGAGCTGAGGCTGCAGAGGTGGAAAGATAGAGTCTAAACATATTTAGGAGGAGAATGGACGGCACCTAGTATTGGGTCCAGTGAGGGTGGTAAGAAAGATTCTGCAGTCAGGGACAATTAAGAGATCTTGGCAATTAACCAAAGGCAAGTGGGAGGAAGCACAGAGTTGGGTGAGTTCCTATTGGATCTATGGGGTGGCTTCTGGAGGAAATGCACAGTTGTCAGAAATATGTATCTGATCCACAGGCAGCTAGTGGCAGAATGGGGGACACCTTACACAGAGGTTCTCCATCAGGTTGCCCCATTTCAGTGTTTCAGTGACTTACAAAATTCAGAAATGAAGCTTCGAAGGCAGGCAGTATTATTTACTGCATACTAAGGATTTCTACAATTATTATTTCACCATGCTTCCCAGTCCATCTTCATGCTGCATCTAAGAGATGAGTATTATGATCTGTTTTAGCAATGACAACATTTAGGTTCAGAGGAGTTAGGTGACTTTCTGGAGGGAGACACAGCATTTTTCAGAGAGAGATTTTTAAACCTGGAGATTCTGCCCATTTTTTCATACCTCTTAGCCCAACTGGCATTGCTATGCCACTGCTGAGTTCTCTCAGACAAAGGGGGGTAAATTAAAGTGGTCACTATTGGTGAGCTTGTTTTTGTTTTAAAATAAAGAAATATAAAATTAGGCCCTGGCTGGTGTGGCTCAGTGGATTGAGTTCCAGCCTGCGAACCAATGGGTCTCTGGTTCGATTCCCAGTCAGGGCACATGCCTGGGTTGCGGGCCAGGTCCCCAGTGAGGGGCATGCAAGAGGCAACCACACATTGATCTTTCTCTCCCTCTTGCCTTCCCTTCCCTTCTCTCTAGAAATAAATAAATAAAATCTAGGGGGGAAAAGAAATGTAAGATCAGGTAGAAACAAGGTGGAATGAATACAGCTGGGGTGGATCACCCATTACCAAGGGCTATGCGTGGACTCTCGCTCACTCCCAGGACTTCATCTTCTAACCAGAGAAAAGAAATTAGTTCTGCTTGAACTTTGGTTAAAGGCCCGGAGAAGGAAATCCCTGTACTAGGCAGCATCAGCTTTCCTTCCCTTCCTCCCATAGGGCATTGGAACCCACTGGGGGTCAAAATTCTGGAGAGTGGTTTGAACAAGAATTTTCCAATGTGGTTATTTTTCATGGGTAAAGAGGGCATTGTTATCTCCCTCACCACCAGTTGGAGGGAGTTTGGATTGTTTTTCCCATGGGGATGTAAGTTGTACCAGGCCAAGGACAGGCCTGGAAGGTCCCTTTCTCTGCAATGGCACACGTGTTTGTGCCAGGCTAACTAATAGCCTGGCTCAGGCAGCTCGTTTCCTTGCAAAGCTGAGCAGCTGCCCGGGAATGTGGCCCTTGGCGTTGGGCTGGGCCCCAGTGGCCTCAGGTTTCATCACCCGGCTTGCTGGCATGCCGGGGGGCGGGGGGTGGAAAGAAATGAATGCCACATGCATCAGCATCCTCATCCTTAATTATTCTGGGCAGTAAACTTACCTTCTCAGAAGCATTTACATTTGTGAAGAGAGTTGATAAATAGAAAAAGCATATTCTCTGCATGTTCATGGATCTCAAGGCATTCTTAGCTACACTGGACTGGAAAAAAAATGAACAGTGAGATAAAAGTCTCCACAATATGACTGCACTCTACATTCCATTATTCATAAATCCATTTATTTATTCAACAAGCAGTTATTAAACACCTACAATGTACCAGATATTGTTCTGGTGTATTAGCACCATTGTGTTAGTCATCTTCTATCATCCCCATGTCCTGGATGTAAGGACAAATGAAATTTGGAAGACTTAGGCCTACCTCCAGTAAAACCAAAGGACAGGCTAATTTTCATCTCTCCAACTGTTTTGGAGAAAAAGAAATCCTGTCCCTCTCATTCAACAATCCAGCAGATAGATTCATATCCAAAGAAACCAACTGAATCTTTTTTAAAAGCATATTTAAAAAAAAACTGGATGGCCCCCTGTCCAAATGTATCACCTTTTCCTGACATGAAAGTTCTCTTTCCTGATTTGACAATATGTACTTAATTATCAACTTTTCTCTCTTCCTTGTTCTTCCCACGCACTAGTTAGCATTCACTTCACGTCAGCTTCAGGAGGGCAGGGAGTTCTGTTTCTGGTTTCCTGTTGGATTCCCATCACCTAGAACAGCACCTGGCACCTAATAGGAACTTTAAAATGTTTGCTGAATGCTGAATGAACTCAAGTACCAGAGTCCTGTCTAGCCCTGGGATTAGGTTCTCAAGTCAGCATGTCAGGCAGAATTAACATATGAGCCTTAAAAATCCTATAAATGTCCATACAGTACAACATGTAGATATGTACAAGATCTGTCTGGACAAAGTCTAGCCATTGTTAACATAACAAGAATGGTTTGCAGGACATCAATGTAACCTGGCAGCCAAGGAGAGTGGACTAGAATGCGCATGTGTGAACAATGACAACTTCACTGTACTAGTTAGTGGGGGTAGTGGACACCCTGTTGAGTGAGCATGTGGACTGTGTGGCCTTCACATTCAAAATGACTGAGGGAGTAAAGCAACGGATCTGCATCAGATTTTGTGCTAAGCTAAAAATCTATTCCTCTGTGAAAACTATTCAAGTGATTCAGAAGGCTGCAACTATGGGCAACTGGTGATTGGCAGCTTCATCATGACAAGACACCTGCTCACACACCACCTCTTGTGTAGAGAGTTTTTTGGCAAAACATCAAATCACCCAGGTGACTCAGCCCCACTATAGCCCAGATTTGGCACTGTGTGACTTCTGGCTTTTCCCCAAACTAAAAGCACCTTTGAAAAAGAAAGAGATTTAAAACTGTTGATAAAATTCAGGAAAATAAGATGGGGTAACTGATGGCCATTGGGAGAACTGTGTGAGGTCCCCAGGTGCCTGCTTTGAAGGGGACTGAGGCATCATGCTCCTATGTGCAGTGTTTCTCGTATCCCGTATCTCCTTCAGTAAATGTCTCTGTTTTTCATGTTACGTGACTGGATACCTTCTGGACAGACCTTGGGTCTTATCTCCAGTTTCTTCCCCGGCTTTGGAACAGATCGTTGTTTTTCAGTTGGTCCCCAGGATAAAGCAGTTGGCTAGTGTTGAGGGGTCGTGTTGCACACCAGGCATAGAGCTTCAAACACCTGGAGGCCCCTCCAGGAAGCAACTGTCTTTGGAACTGGAGGTTCTGACCTCCCATCTCACATTCACTGAGTTGGGTGAGCTGGCATTATAGCCACGGCTCTTCTTCTTTCTCCATCCCCTTCCTGTATTTTTTTCTCTGCTAAGCTCCTGAAGTTGAACTGGTGTTAATGAAGTACGTACGGCATGCCATACCACAGCGCCGATGCCAAACTTTACGCATCCGGTTAGACTGACAAACTTTATGCAAACTTTATGCAGCCGGTTAGACTGGCAAGGGTGAACCACTGACCTCAGTCATAAAGTCTGCCAAGAAAGGATGGTTCTTTCTCCTTTGAATTTGTCCTTCTGGAGCTCAAAAATATGACAATTGTATAGACTCTTTTAAGGTACTGAACCCTGCGTAAGGGTTATCGCTTCCCAGGGATCAGTGGACAACTCACTCTTCTGCCAAGAAATGTCCAGAGACGTTGATTTTCCTCTTTAGCAAAAGCAAAAGCAACCATCTAAGTCTTCAATATTTCCTTTCATTCAGAGCAATCTTGGACTTGCTATTGTAAAGAATAAAGGAGGTACTGAGTATTTTTAAATAGAGTTCTTAAATTACATGTATTTCCTTAACCATACTACAAAATGCACCTACCCACACAAATGGCATATGTAAGTATGATTTTTAAAAACCAATTTGGATGGTGGTGAACAGGGGGAACTGTTGTGTAAAAATAATGCAACACTCTAATTGTCTTGTAGGAATCAAGAAAAAAATAAAGGCTTGACTGGAGCTGGTCCTTGGTGAGTGAAATTGTATTTGGCAGACAATGCCATAGATGGAAAAGGAAAAGAAGGAGAAAGCGTTTTTGGGGGGGATTCACTCAAATCTTAACATGGTGAGTAGAAAATTAAGGGGTTTTATCTGTTTATCTTCCAAAACTAGGTGTGTGCTTAGGATAAATCATGGGGACAGTTATTTAATTGCAACTTGTTAACAGTGTTGAGCGAGGGTTTTCCTCTCTGAGAGATAAGCAGTGACCCATCTTGGTCTTGGTATGAGATCTGACGGGAAGGCCTAACATCATAGAAATGGTGTGGCTGGCAGTTGTGCGTGAGCCCACCGAGGGCTCTCGAAGGCTTCGCTGGAAGCCCCATTGAAGACGTTAGCAACTGAGGAAAGACAGGAGGTATGGCATCCATATTTTGCTTCCCTGAGCCAGGATAGAATATAAAATGTAAGAAATGTGACCCGAGGAAGAAAGACAGACTACATTCTTTTTGTGTGTTTGATTACATTTGTCCCAACCTCCTTAGGCAGAAAGAGAGAGCTATTCTCAAAAACTTTTAGAAAACAAAATTATTTCCTTGCTGTGTTTATCTTGACAAACTTGGACATCTCTGTCCAGCAGATCCGGAACCCACAGATGCAGCAGGCCATTGGCTGGCATTTGCAGCACCACACGAAAAAGCTTGCGGGGTAGGGGGGCTTGTAGCCACAATATCTAGGGCATCAGTGCTTATGGTCTCTTGGAGCGATCAAGGGCAACAGAACAGACAAAATTGAAGGTTTGAGGGCTTGATGGATGGCCATTGATCATTTTAGAATAAAAATATTTCTTCTAAATACACTTCCTTATTCATGAAGGTTGGGAAGCTGTCCAACTTGGATAGCTTTGCTGCTATTTTTATAATTATATTAATCTTTATTTTATTACCCTTTTAATATGTTGCTAGATTTGATATATTGTTGATGTATCAACCTTTAACATATTGAAAATATTTTGTTAATAATTTTTGCATCTATGTTCATGAAGCATATTGTTTCATCCTTATTTTTTTTCCTTGTAAGGCCTTCATCTTGTACTGGGATCAGAGAGGGTCTGTCCTTACAGGATGAATTAAGAAGCGTTCCCTCCTCTTCTATTTTATGAAAGAACTTGTGTAGAATTGGCATTATTTTATCTTAATTTTTCATCTAATTTGTGAGCAAATTGAACCAGTTCTATGAGCATCCTGATCACCAGTGCTTTGAACTGTGCATCTGATGGGTTGGCTACCTCTTCATTGCTTAGTTGTATTATTTCTGGAGCTTTGACCTGTTCTTTCCTTTGGGCCATTTTTTTTTTGTCTACACCTGTTATGTAGTAAGGGGCAGAGCCTTAAGTGTTCACTGGGCAGGGTAACCCACGTCGCTTCATTGTGATGCTGTATGTGGGGCAGGGTCCGAGAGGGAACAATGGCACCTGCTGCTCTCTCTGCCGGCTTTCAATCACTTCCCCTGCTTCCCACAAACGAATTGGGCCCCTCTGGTGCTGATTCCTGGGTGGGTCGGTGTGTGCACATTCCAAGACCCTGTGGGTCTCTCCAGTGAACTGTCCTGTGAGTCTGGGAGTTTCTCCCGCTGCCTCCTCAACCCCTGCAGGTGTTTCCAGTTAGCGATTTGAGGCTTTATTTCCCACACTGAGGCCCTGGGTTGTGAAGTCTGTGAGGTCTGTCTCGCTCCCCAGTTCCTCCCAGTTTATCTGTATGAGAATATGGGACTGCCTGCTCCACCAGTCACCCCTGCAATCTTGCTGGGCAGCTGCAGCCTTGTGCACCCCGCTCCACAATCTGGCGCTGAGTCTGCCAGCCGGCGCCTTGCCTGCCCCAGTCCTCCAGTGCCGCTTTGTCTTGAGTCCTCTCCGAGTGCCCATCTCCGCCCCTCCTACTGGTCTGGATGAGTGTGTCCTTTAACTCCCTGGTTGTCAGACTTCCATACGGTTCGATTTTCTGTCAGTTCTGGTTGTTTTTTGTTTTTAAATCATTATTGTCCTTCTTTTGGTTGTGCAAGGAGGCACAGTGTGTCTACCTATGCCTCCATCTTGGCTGGAAGTCCCCATTTGCTCTCTATCTGTCTCACTTGTTCTTTGTTCCCTTTTAACTAATATTCTGCCTGTTTTTTTAAATTAATTGAGCAATATTTATAATTCCACTTTATCTCTTTTATTAGTTCATTAGCTATACTTTTGTCTTTTTCAGCGGTTGCTATATTATTTAGACTTCTCATTTTAACTTATCACAATCTACCTTCAAATAATATACTACCTGACTTACAGTATAAGAATCTTACAACAGGACACTTCCTTTCCTTCCCACCCTTTGTTCTATTATTGCCATTTATTTGACTTTTACAAATGTAATAGATTTCAAAATACATTATTATGATGATGACGTTTGTTTTAAGCAGTTAATTATTTTTAAAATAAGAAGGAAATCTCTTGTACTTATTCACATATTTACCATATTTAATGGTCTTTATTTCACTCAATACAACCAAATTTTGATCTAATGTCACTTTCCTTCTGTCTGAAAGACTTACTTTATACACTTCTTATACTCCTAATCTGCTGGTGATGAATTCTGTAAGCTCTTAAATGTTTAAAAAGTCTTTTTTTTTACTTTGTAAAAAAGTATTTTTTTCATTTTCATTTTATTTTTTATAATTTTTTTAAAATTTATTTGTTTGTTTGTTTGTTTTTAGACAAAGCAGAAGGGAGGGAGAAAGAGGAGAGAAACATCAATGTGTGGTTGCTTCTCGCACACCCCCTACTGGGGACGTGGCCTGCAACCCAGCCATGTGCCCTGACTGGGAATAGAACTAGCAACTCTTTGGTTCATAGGCTGGAGCTCAGTCCACTAAGCCACACGAGCCAGGGCTTTAACCTTCATTTCTAAAGATTATTTTTTCTGGATATATTACAGAATTTTCGATTCACAGCTAATATATTCTCTGTCTTCTGTTTGCATTGTTTCTGAAGAGAAGCCTGCTGTCACTTTTATCTTTGGTCTTTTGGATATAATTTGTCTTTTTTCTCTGGCCACCTTCAAGACTTTCTCTTTACTACTATAGTGACCTAATCAACCTGAACTCATAAAGACAGCTTAGCGTAAGTTTAACATCCAGGGTCTTTGTATAATTCATCTATCCTGGGCATTTTCAGCCTTAACCCACCTGTTGGTGGTTGATGACTTCCTGCCGTGGCTTGTGTAGGAAGCTGCATGCTCACCTCGAGGACAGCCTCCCTCCCCATTTCCAGCTCTGCACTTCTCTGCAGGGCTGACACGCGGGTGCCCTGGAAGTAGAAGCACCATCTTCAAAATCCCACCCCTCCCTGGCAAGCCCGGTGCTGGGCCAGTGGTAGACCAAGTTGAAGGATTCTAAAACAGGCTCCAGGAACACTTTGGGGAACAGATTTATGGCTTCTCACCTTTTATCATTGAGGGTCCTGAATATTCACAAAGGCAGAGCTCAGTCGATGAATGTGGAGGCAAGGGACTTGTTTGGGGGCTTGCTAGCAAATATCTCCAAGGGTCTGCTTAATTGAATATGGACTGAAGTGGCATACACATACATGTTTATAATGGGGTAAGATTCGGCGATAGCGATTATGGGGCACTAACCACCTGTGTACCCATTGGCCCTGTCCAGCCATGGTACCACACAGGTCTATCCTCACCTTCAGATTACCTAGGCCAGGGACAATGCATCTCACTGTGCCTTTGGTTTGGATGAGGCCTTCTCTATTTCTGCTGCTTAAGTCTACCCCTAAAGACAGTATCAGTGGCTTCTAAGAGAGTAAGACAGGAGCACTGCTGGCTACCCTTCTTGTGAGCTAGGCCTCCCTCTAGTCAGGATTTATCTAGCAACGGTCTCTTTGACTGACAGAACAGTACAGTCAAACTGTACTAACGGTTTAGTACAGTTACTTAAGGCTGACCCTAGTCAGATTTGGCTTTCTGCTCTGCCACAGTAAATATGACAGCAGAACTGGCTACAGAATTTGTGGGGACCCAGTTCGAATGGGAATCATGGGACCCTGTTCAATTTTGAGAATTTCTAGATGATAATAGCAGAGTACTAAACCAAGCGAGGAGCCCTTCTGGGGACGGGGGCCCTGTGCAACTCACTGCTGGCTCCGTGAGACGGGGCATGTAAATGGCACTGGTAATGTGCACCAGTGCTGGGAATTCCTTTCCCATGTGTTTTTCAGCTCTGGCACTAAACATTGGAATCTTTTTGTTCTCTTTTTGAAAGTGTGAGAATTGAGAACTACTGGAGATTAAAATACAGGATGCAGCACAAATAACACCCCTTTTTTATTATAAAATCATAAGCATGTAATTCTGTAACATAACCATATCACACTCAAGCACACCATATGACATTTAAGGTAAAATGTTCATATTAAAACTATAAATTATTACACCCATATTGTTATACTACCAACCAGACTTAAGCAGGACTTATTTCCACCAGCCCTTGTATTTCCTTGGTGCATTTGAATCACCTTTATGGATATTTTCAAGCAGACCGCCTGAGTTCACATTTCTGTTCCGAGACTTACTGGCAGTATCTTAGGCAAGTTAAATAATTTCTCTGCATTTGTTTCTTCATGTGTAAAAATGGGAATAAGAACAGTATCTAACTGGAGAGATTGTTTTAGGGTTAAATGAGATTGTGTATGTAAGGTGCTAAATGCAGCCCCTAGGGTACCAGCTAGCACCTTTACACAAATTGGAAAAAGAACCCCTCTGGGCTGATGAATTAAAAGAGGCACTACTTCTGGCCAATGAGTCAGAGTACATTATCCCATTCAGGTCTATGTTTCAGGGCCCAGGTCTTGGCAAACAGAGCTTGGCTTGCTTTTAGCCCCCCTCACACCCTTGGAAGGCCCCCTCTGTACCAGGCACAAGGGTATAACCATGTGGGTGGCCATCGTCACACCTGATGCATAGTGAATGCTCCATAAAACTGTAGCTTTTGTGAGGCTGTGTAGAGTAGTGGTGAAAGCCACAGCCTCTGAAATCAGACCTAAATGCAGAATTGTACAGTTGTAGTTTGTCTTCAACACTCTCCACCCTCCTTCTGTGCACCTCTGCTTCCTCCTTAAAGCAAGCCTTTTCTCACCCATCTCGTAGGAAGGAATTGGACACAATCAGACTATTCAGAAAGCCAAAATTGGTCAGGTCCTGATTAGACAGACTGTTTCCTTGGGAGTGAGACCTTCAAGAGGGAGGGTTTGGCAGGATCATTTAGCCCTGGTCTTGAATTTTGGCTGCTGAATCAGTAGAAAGTGTGTACGGCAAGAACATGGCTTTGTATTCACTACTGACCCTGACTGAAATTTCATATCCCCAGCACATGGTAAGAACTCAAAAAAGAGCGGAGGCCATGTGTTAAGTTCCTCGGAATCCTGGTAACGTTAGGCACATAACATGCATTTAGTAAGTATCCACTCAATATAATAGCATTGTTGGTATTGCATTGTGCAAGGTGCTCTCTGAGGAACGGCTGCATCTTTTTTTACCAAAACCTTATGAAATAGGCAGAATAGCCCTTTTCAGTACAGTTTTACAGACAAGGAAGGTGAGACCCTAAAGGGCACATGGCCTGCTCATGATCCCATGGTTGACGAGAGGTAGAAGCTGACGAGGAAGCCAGGCTTCCCCCCGAATTCCATGTCCACTGGGGACACCAGAGATTCTCAGAGACAAGTGGGCTCAACAATCCTCAATGAAATTAGAAAAATAAAGATAGGTAGAGTGTTCATTTTTCATAAAGCTAAACTTACTTGATTTGAAGTTATCCTTTTTTCAAGACAGTGGCCTTCCTAATTTTATGTAAAAATATTTGTTCTTTTGCACTGTTGCTAGGTGAGAGTTATTTATTTGACATACTAAACTTGCCAAACTGATCTTTGTCAATCCCCCAAGTGGTTTTTTTAAAAATATTTTATTGCTGTGTAAAATCTGAAAAACTGGGAAGCCCTGACAATATACTATAGCATATCCTTTTAATAAATAAATAAATGGATAAATGGAAGATTTAAGGCAACTGAAGTTCCTTACCCTACCAACTTATTTAAAACAGACATCCAAACTAGAGATTAAATTGAAAAAAAACTGGATTCATGTCTCCAGTTTCAAAGTGGGTCAGTGCATCACAGTTGAAAGGGGATGTGGAGGGTGGGATGTGAAGGGGATGTGAAGAACTAAAAAGAAAGATCATACCCCAAAATAACTGGAGTGAGTTTCTCTGAGTAAACACACTTAGAACGACGCCATTTTGTTTTGTCATTCTCTTTGGTGAGCCTGATCAAATGCTCTGCCCACTTAAGGGAAATTGACCTTGGAAACAATTCCCTGGGAGAAATGGCTGCTGCTGACATCCTTGACACACTGAGAGCCAGGTAGAGTGTTTTCAGCTTGTGTCCCCCACCTGTCCACATCCACTCACTCCTGGATGCTGTACTATTCACACCAGATGGGTGACCTACAATTCAGTTCAGTTCTGACATTATCTGCCTGGAGAGATCATCAGATCCCAGAGGTTAAGGGCTCAGTCCCACAAGACTGTCCTCCACTTCAGATGCCAATTCAAGTCCAGGTTGTCACCTGTGCTTTTGACTGACTGGCTATAAATCAGAGGTTCCCATGACCCCCTCCTTGGGTTTGATGACTTTGGTAGAGCCCCTCACAGGACTCAGGAAACCAGTTTACTCACTAGATTACCACTGTATCACACAAGATATCAGAGGACACAAATCTAGAGCCAGATAAAGAGAGACCTAGGGTGACAAAGGAGTTCCAAACAAAGGGTTCCAAACAAAGGAGATGCTTTCCTCATGGAGTCTGGGCCCACATAGTGGCTGGTGGAATCATTCAGGTTCCCCAGCCTGGAAGCCCTCTGAACCCTTTTCTTTGGGGTCCTTATGGAGGCTTTATTGCATAGACAGGACTGATTAAATCATTGGCCATTGGTGACTGATTTGGCCTCTACTGGGGGATGGCACTGAAAGTCCCAACCCTCTATTCATGGTTGGTTCCTTGGGCAATTCCATCCTTGAGGGAATTTCCAAAAGTCACTTCATTAATATAAACTTGTTATGGATGACAAGACACCATTTCACCTCCATGACTCTGAAGCAGTTTTTAGGCGCTGGGGACAAGGGACCAAATATTGTAACAAAACATGCTCCCATTTTTCGTATTACTTAGGAAATTCCAAGGGTTAGGGGAGCCATGAACTTCTAAGACCAAATAAATATGAGAAATATATTTTGGCCATCTTAATGACCAAATATATATTTATTATAAATCATGATACCACAGGTCTTTACAGGAAATCAGTGAGAACTCTTGGTTTCAAGTGATACAAAATCAGCTCAAACTTATTGAAGTATAAAAAGAAATTTGTTGACTCATGTTACTAAAAGTCCAGGGCTGTTCTAGCTAGAGGTCCAGCTGGATTCAAGACTTCAAATAATGCCACCTCCCTCCACCTCCTGGAAGATCTGCATCTGCACTGACTTTATTGTCCAGCAAGTTCTTCCCACATGGTGACAAGTTGGGCAGCATTAGTCAGAAAGTTGACATTCTGCTAGTTTAATCTCAAGAAAGAGCATTTCTCCTGATTTCACCGGGCCATCATGAGTCACATGCACACCTACCAACCAATCACTGTGCCAGGGAGAAGAAATACACTAAGTGGCCAGTTCTGAATTGTGTTCTCCCCTCTGAAGGGCAGGAGACTGGAACCCCAAGGGAAACTCAAGGTTCTGTTCTAGAAAGAAGCTAAAACGGAAGCTGGGCAAACAAAAGCAAGAGAGATCCACTAAAGATAAAGAGCTGATGAGTGCCAGGATCAGAATTTTGCTTTCAGTTGGTTAATCTATAAGTAGAGTCCAGGATGGATTTGGTTGGTGAAATCTGAGGTTAGGAAGACCACTTAGAAGGCTACCACAACCATCCAGGTAAACTATGTAACAGTGGAAAAAGAAAAGAGAGGACTAGTGTAAGAAGTTATTACAGAGAAAAATTAATTGTCATGGATTACTTACATCAAGAATATTTAGGGAAAGGGCATTAAGTGTGAGGCAAGTTTCCCAGTTAATATAAGGATATTTCTGAAACTTAAGACTCAGTCCATCAAATGGAGTTGTGGGATATCCTGCCCACTTACTATTATGTTCTTCCCCCTCCCGGGTAAACTCCCAGTCTTAAAAATTACAGTCACTCCTCAGATCTCTTCAGACATCTTTAGATCTATTGGGAAAATGGCGAGAAATCTAATACTACCATAAAAAAAAAGAAAAAAGTACATTCTTGGATGCTTGCGCCCGTTAGTCACAACCACCAGGGGGCGCTGTATAGAGCCTGCGCACTCAGTTGGGGTAGATTGTGCCATCACCGCAGATTTTGCACTTGATAATATCATGATAATTTTGGTCCTAGGTAACAGTTCCCTAAACCATCATTCCGTTCTGATGGATGATGACTGCACCAAGGGACAAGTAGTGAGAGAATAACAGTCCCCTCAGGTGTTAGTGCACACCCTGCCTCGCCCACGGACACCATCTCCTGGTTCCTGTTAGCTCATAGCAGATCTGAAATGACGAGTTTACCTAAACTCTCTAGGAAGTACGTGTTACCTCTTAGGTTGTAATGATTTACATATGCTTACTGTCTGTTGTATAGAGTTGAAATTCTTTTTTGTTTTTAAATTTATGATTTCCTGTTCATTATTTTACAGGTTAAAAAGTGAATATGGATGCCACATTTTCTTACAGATGCTGTTTCCATGGCCAATCAGACATGCCTATAAAGACACTGCTTGTTCTGTGATAACATTCTTCAGTGTAACCAAGCCCCTTTCAAGTTCTAAAATTTGGTAAGACTATTTTATGAAAGTTCAAAGTAGTTTTAATCCTATCATGATTGTCATTTCCTAAAATGTGGGTTTCACAAGTAAGCCTCAGTAAAAATAGATGGGATTCTTCTCTGGAACTTCCTCTCTTGTGCATGTGAAATTTATGATTTGAAGAAAGTCATTATTTTTATCTAAGAAAGAATCATCTATCCTAAATATATCTGTAGTTAGGAACAACAGGAATGTTTGGAAATAACAACCACATTCTAAAAGATAATGCCCCCCTCCAAATGGGGGTCTTACACAAATAAGGAAACTTCTAATGACTTTACCCCCAGTTAAGACCTCAGCTCCACGGGAAAGGGGAGGGGTGTGGTTGATCAGTTTATGGAAGGTCAATTCGATTAACTGGATTTTACCTGCCATGGTAACATGGTGCAGGTAGCAGGGACCTGGGAATTAGGTGAATCAGAATTCTGCATAGACACCTGCTGCTTTCAACATGTGACCTTGAGCAGGTCAGTTAGCTTCTCTGTGCCTCAGTTTCCCCTTATGTAAGACACAGATAAGAGTAACCTTTCTCATTTGATGAGCATTGAATGAAATGGTACATGTCAAACATTTTAAGACAATACCTGTTTCATAATATATGCTTAAAAATAAATATTACTGGATGTTATTATTGTTGATGCTAAAATTGAGTGACTACTGTTCTTTAACTTTACACAGTTACACAAGAAGAAGAAAAAGAAAAAAGACTTAAGATCTCTTTATTTTGAAGTTTTAAAAAAATGTCATTTTTCTATGTACAAATATAACAAGTGCTGGCAAGTTCATGGAACCAAACTAACTGTGGAAGTGGGGAAGGGTGTAATACATTATGTCCACCCTTGAGAATCTCAACATTTAGATAGGAAGACAAGATCCTCATACATTAAAAGTAAATAACAATACCAGCATAAGAGCTGAAATATGACAAATCTTCTGAACTTATATATACAATGTGTGAGGATGCCTGAGAAACCGTTTCTACTTTAAAAAAAAAAAGAGCTTTTTGAAATTTGCCACTAACATCCACAGTTAAGTGTGTAAAGTCTGCATTTCTTTTTAAAGGTCTTTTGGCAATGTCTATCAAAATGAAAAATATACATCTTTTGCCCCAGGAATTCTACTTCTGAAATTTATTTTACAGATATACTCTTATACATGTGCAAAGAAATATGTATAGAGATGTTTGCCATAGCACCGTACTCAGGGAAATAAATTAACAGAAAAAGTATGTGGTGGAATACTATGCAGCCATTAAAAAGAATGATGAGGATATGGAAAGATGTCCTGGTAGTACTATTAAACAAAAGAGCAGGCTAGAGAATAGTATATGTGAAAAATTCATAGGAAATACTGAACAATGTAGTATGAGCCAGCAATTCCAATTCTTGGTATATATCCAAAAGAATCGAAAGCAGGATCATGAGATATTTGTACACCTGTGTTCATAACAGCATTATTTGCAATATGCAAGTGGTGGAAAAAAACCAAATGGCCATCTACAGATGAACCAATAAGCAAGTTGTCAAATATTCATACAATAGAATATATTGAGTCTTAAAAGGAAGGAAATTGACACATGCTACAAAATGGATAAACCTTGAGAATATTAAGTGAAATAAGCAGTCACAAAAAGAAAAATACTCTAAGATTCCACTTACATGTGATAACGAGTAGTCACACTCAGAAACAATGTAGAATGGTGGTTGCCAAGAGGAGGAGGGAGAAACAGAGAGTTGTTTAATGGTGCTGAGCTTCAGTTTTGGAAAAAAGTTCTGGAGATTGATTGCATAATAATGTCAATGTACTACTGAACTCTGTACTTAAAAATAGTTAGGAAGGTAAACTTTATGTTATGTGTATTTTACCACAATTAAAATTTTTTTAAATAAGCCCTGGCTGGTGTGGCTCCGTGGATTGAGTGCGGGCCTGCGAACCACACGATCGTGGTTCGATTTTCAGTCAGGGCACATGCCTGGGTTGCAGGCCAGTTCCCAGCAGGGGACTCACGAGAGGGGCAACCATACATTGATATTTTCTCCCTCTCTTCTTTCCTTCCCCTCTGAAGATAAATAAATAAAATCTTTTTAAAAATTTTAAAAATAAGCTGTTGCATTATACCTCGGCTTGTATGTATGTAGGAATTTCTGGACAGTCTATACTTTTTTTTCATTGCATGCTCGTTTTATTTTAAAGTTTTTTTAATCACTTTTGAGTTGTCAATGAAAAAACTTAAAATTGTTTGATAAACATGAGTAACAGCACTTGGTGGTTGCTATGTGACCTGGTGCCAAAAGAATGGAAGAAACACAATTTTGTTATGATTTCCTGGGAGGATATAAATAAATGGTAGCAAAGAGTGGTCAATGAGGACACAAAGATAACTGAGTTTTCCTAAATGCAGAGGGCAATCCAGCCAGACCAGGTAGGAGAAGTTCTGTCCAATTTTAGAAATGTTAAAATGCAAAGAAAAAAAAGTTTAGGTTGTGGTTTGATGACTGAGCAAACCAATCTGACAAGGGTCTCAGAAGTGCTTGGGGATGACACTTAAAAAGTACATTGGGGCCATGTTGTGTCAGGGACCAACTGAGACCTTCAGATTTTGTTCCAATGATAATTCACAGCTGTGGGACATTTTGAGTTGGACAGTGCCAGGTGGAAAAGAGGATATAGGAAAATTAAACAGCACTTTGGACTGAATACCAATTGGACTGGTGAGGGGAGACAGAGAGGAAGTCAGAAACCAATAGTGCAGAGACAGGGTGATGAGGTTCAGGCTTGGCATGGAATGTACCATTTCTTGTCCCTAACCATCTCTCTTATCCTTTATTCTTTCATCTGAGTTTTGCTCCTTTTCTTTTTCAAACTGCCCAACTCCTACCAGCTGAGTGCATTCTATCCTCATCTGGTTCCAGATGAGGAACATTCCTTCTTTTTTTGTAATTGGCTATCTAGTATTTATAGTCATCTCTAGTTGGATGTGTGGTTACTTAATATGAACGAATCGTGTGCTGTGTAGGGTTCATCTGAGTTTGTCTATAGGGATATTTGTCTGACTCATAAAAGTTAGTGTGGTCAGACTCATGCCTGCCGCCACTTCCACTGCTCTGCTCCAGCTGACAGTTCAGAGAGGTTCGCTTTCTCCACTCATTTCCTGGCCTCCAGAGCCTTGCACTCCCCGCTGAACCCCCACTTCAAACCCCACTTCTTCCGTGAGGCTTTCCCTCACTGCATCAGTCAACAGGAACATTTCTGTCCCTCAAAGCACTTAACAGGCCACTTAACACACAGCACTCATTAGCATCTAGTCAAATGTGACCCTATATACATATTTATATTTGCATGTATTTATGCACCCGGGTCTCCTCTGCCAGACTCCTTGAGCTTGGTTAGCCCCCACCCAGCCACAATGGTGGGGTGGGAAGCTCTGAAGCCCGACACTACACAGCAAGTGATCACCCCCAGATGGTGGTGGTCATCACACAACTCCTTGAGCTCTCTGGACCTCTGCCTTCTTATCTTTTAAATGGAGATGCTGTCTGCTTTGCTTGGGAAAATATAATTGTATGACCCTGAGCGAGTGATACACAAACCCTGGCTTCATAACTCACCATCTCATAGTAGTAGTGTGCTCTCTTGGTTGTTTCTCTGGAACTCCTTTCCCCTACACATAAAAGGAGGAGGAAAACTAGATTAGAGCTCTCAAGGAGTGGTCCCCAGGGTTCCTGGGGTCCTTTCAGAGGGCAAGACTTTTTAAGTAACAGTGTAGTTATTTCTCCCTTTTCACTCTGTACAGTGTACAGTCCTTTCCTGAAGCTACATGTGATGTCATTGCTATAATGATCATTTGCAAAGGGTTTATTACTGTAGTTTTTAAATGAATTAATACATGTAAAAAATTTTCCCTCAGTTTTAATTTTTTTTTAATTAATTAATTTATTTATTTTTAGAGAGGAAGGGAAGGAGAGAGGGAGAGAAATATCAGTGTATGGTTGCCTCTGCTGGGGACACACAATGTATCATGTGTCCCCTGCCAGGAACTGGCCTGCAACCCAGGCATGTGCCCTGACTGGGAATCGAACTGCATCCTCTGGTTCGCAGGCCCGCGCTCATTCCACTGAGCTACACCAGCCAGGGCCAGTTTTAATTTCTTAAAAAGTAAATATAGACCCTCCACAAACCAAAGTTCTTTGAGGTACTAATAATTTTTTTGAGAGAGAAAGACATTGATTTTTTTATTATTCCACTTACTGATGCATTCATTGGCTGACTCTTGTAAGTGCCTTGACGAGGGACTGAACCCACAACTTTAGTGTATGCAGCCCATGCTCTAACCAACTGAGATACCTGGCAGAGGCTGAAGTCCTGCTAATTTTCTTATTTTTATCTTTTTATCCTCACCTGAGGACATGCTTATTGGTTCTAAAACCTCTAAAGGTGGAGGGAGAAAGGCGAGAGAAACACGGGAGTTACCTCCTGTATGGCCCAGCCCCAATGGGGACTGAGCCCCGCGCAACCTTTCCATTTACTGAAGACGCCCAACTGAGCCACAGCAGCCAGGGCCTCATAATTTTTAAGTGTAAAGGTATTCTGAGAATATTTGAGAACCAAAATATTTGAGAATGGCTGAATCACAAGGGCCCTGCTCTTACGGAATTTCCATTTGGGAAGCACGAAAAACGGATATATTAACAAGGTAATTCTGAGAGGAGAAAGCTTCATGAAGGCATAAAGCAGGACATGTGGGCCCTGCATAAAAAATGCCAGCAATCACGACTGTAACACTCAACAGAGTGTCGGCCTACTTCAGCCGGTCGGCACCCCCTCAGGCCCTCAACCTTCTCGGTGGCCCCAGCACCAGAAGGGGCGGGGTGGGGAGGACGGCACCGGGCGCTAACTAGCGTAAGGTGACGTCATGATCCTGCGCCAGCCAATCGCGGGCGGCCCCTGTGGAAGACACTCCCTTGGCTGGCGGCCTGCAGGCGGCGCTGTAGCCTGTCAGGAGGCCCCGCGAAGCCGCCATAGCCACTTACCTTCCCCGTAGCCGACGTCTCCGCCATGGCCGATGTGGAAGACGGCGAGGAACCTTGCGCCCTGTCCTCTCACTCTGGGAGCGCAGGCTCCAAGTCAGGAGGCGACAAAATGTTCTCTCTCAAGAAGTGGAACGCGGTAGCTATGTGGAGCTGGGACGTGGAGTGCGATACCTGCGCCATCTGCAGGGTCCAGGTGATGGGTAAGCGCTGCACACGAGGCCCCAGCTGCTCTAGGGCCTCCGCTGGGCGGGTCCGGGCGGAGGGATGCGTGGAGGACGTCGTAGAGACCCCTACCCAGAGGTTTGGCGGTGGGATTGCTCTGCCTCAGAGCGAGGGAGGGATGGCCGCTGCCTGGGGCCGTGGGGTCCCAATACGTGGGGCTGGATTCTAACCAGAGAAACAGGCAGTACACTAGAGGAATTAAGATAATTTCAGGTGGCAGTGGATGCAACCAAGAATATGCAACTGTGGTTTGATGGGAACTGGGAGGAACCAGTTAGGTTCGTGTGGCCAGCTCCCGGCCCCGTCGCTAAACGCAGACTGCAAAGAGGTCAGGGTAAAGGCCGTGGTTCAGAAGAGCGTTTTATTGGTTCTGGTCGCACACCCAAGTGATGCCCTGGTCATCTCCCACAAAAACGGGACCCTCAGTCTGCTCCTAAAAGCTGCAGGGAAGGAAAGTATGCCCGGCCATTGCATTTGCCAATTAGCTCCCGCTATTGTGCTGCTGGGCCTTTAAATCTCTGTGATTCAAAACAAGTCAGATGGCACTAGGCTGGGAGGGGGTACAGTGTGGTTCAAGAATTTTGAAGTTTTGCGAGAATTCAGTAAGGTGAGCCCTTTACCTAGAAACTTAGTAAAAACGTAGTCCTCTTCCTTGGCCCCTGCCTGTCATAGGATGTCATTGCCTAGAAAAGAGACAGCCCGGCTCTGAGTCAAGCCTTAGGGGAGAGCCCGCTCTTACAAATAAGTCTTACTCCCTTTTACGATATTTTGAATAAAAATAGGGGCCAGTGAAACCTTTCAGAACATTTTCATCCCGTTTTGTTTTATATGGTTTCTGTTTTAAGACCTCAGGCCACCTTGGAAAACCTGTTTAAATGTGAGTTATATTTTTAAATAGGGCGTTTAAAACTACTGTGAGAACTTTTTACATGTTTTTGGGGGTAGATGAATAAAACTGAGTTTCTATAATTTGAAAATGTACTGTAGGCCCTGGCTGGTGTAGCTCAGTGGATTGAGCACGGGCCTGCGAACCAGAGTATCATGGTTCGATTCCCAGTCAGGGTACATGCCTGGGTTGCAGGTCAGTTCCCAGCAGGGGATGCACAAGAGGCAACCATACATTGATAATTCTCTTCCTCTCTCCTTCCCTTCCCCTCTAAAGATAAATAAATAAAATCTTTTTAAACATGTAATGCCTTGTCCTGAAAAATGAGCAAATTGAAGAAAACTTTTCAGAGACTCGCTCTGTCTTCTCAAGGGATGAACCTTAAAGTCTGCCAGAATCAATCTACACGCTCTTTAGTAAGCTCTCCTATTTTTTATTCTTTTTTTAAAAATATTTTATTTATTTATCTTTAGAGAGGAAGGGAAGGAGAGAAGGAGAGAAACATCAATGTATGGTTGCCTCTCGTGAGTCCCATGCTGGGAACTGGCCTGCAACCCAGGCATGTGCCCTGACTGGGAATCGAACCACGATTGTGTGGTTTGCAGGCCCGTGCTCAATCCACTGAGCTACACCAGCTAGGGCCTGTTTTTTATTCTTAAGGACTTGTTTCAGAGAGGACTTAAAATAATGGGGTTCAAATATTTTTTTTATTTTTTACTTTGTGAGCAGCTGGATTTCAGACATGATCCATTTATTTTCCATATTAGATTTTTAAAGTACCTAGTTTATTGGCCTGCAGTACAGCCCCCTCATCACATACTCTGCCCCTTACTTAGATTCTAGAATCATATTTTCCAGTTTGGGTGGTATCTTTAACATACACAGGTGACTTTATTTTTTGTTCTTAAGCAAAACAGGCTTTGCTAAAAAATTTGTTCCCCAAATTTACATTAGTTTAAAAAGAAGAATGTTCATGAAAAGGGATTTTACTTTTCTCCCCAAAAAGAAAATTTAAACTAGTAGGGAAAAATGTAGAATTTAAAGCAGTGGTTGAAATCTTGCAACAAATAAACTTTACTTGGGCTATTTAAAGTAAGCCAAAGTATGGGCTATAAATGGCTTCCATTCACATTGACTTTCTAATTATAGTAAAAGTATCCTGCTACTGTTAATGTTGCAGGTTTACAACAGCTATACTTTCAGTTCTGGAAAGTGTTCTGGACTAGACCCTTGTATTTTGTTTATGAGGTGTTAAAATCCACTTAGTGGTCAGGTGACAGCAGAAGGAAGTTTGTTTTTCAGACTTTCCAGTCCTTAACCCTAGCGTCATTCTAAAAGGTGTTAAGTGTTATTGTTCTCCTTAGAAATGTGCTGTCTCAGATATTAGGAATACCATCAAAAAACTTTTTTTCTTGTATCTGAAACTTCAGGGATTTTTATCTACGTAGGTCAGTTTTTGATCATCAAAATCAAAGTTATAAGCGTAATTCAGAGATTTCTAGATTCTACAAAAAGAGCCCACTTAATACCATTCCCCTAATATTTGGAATTCATCTTGTACCAACTGATTTACTATGACTTACTTCTTGGTCCAAGATTTGCTTGTCAGCCCATTCTGATGTGGTTAATGCCCTTGGTTTCCACTCTCCTCCCTTCTTTCTGAAAGGAACAAGTGCTGGTGAGGCAAAGAGGATAGTTTGGTTTGTACTGCCACATTCTAAAGAGCCAGAGTAACCCTTCATGGCTCTCTGTTGACTTGGACATTTGCCACCACTTTTGGGGGCCTTCTTTTCCTAGTTAGTAAAAGAGGTACTCAGGACCACAAACATGTAATTCTGTCATTGTGCAGAACCAGAGGCTTATTATCTTCACTGTTACATCATGACCCTTATGATACTTAGTTGTTTCCCTGTCTCCCCACTCGCTGGGGAGACCAGGGACCCAGACTCCGTGTCCCCAGTGCAGAGCTCCTTTCACAGAGGAGATGCTCAGTAATTGTGCAATTGCAGAAAGTCGTAGGAGGCAGTGGTTGTTTTTAGTCCACACTGAAGAGGCCAGGGTGGTGTGTTGTTTTAGGTAAAAACATACAGAGAGAAGCAAATGCCTGCCCATAATCCAGTGTAAGAGAGAAGCAGGCTTCAGCTCCACCATGTGTCTCTTTTTACAGAATTATTTTTCTCCAGTGTATGTTAAAAACTTTGTTTCTGTTGGTTTGCACTTCCTCTTACCAACTTTGACCCCTCTTCCAGCTAGTGAATGAATCCATTTCATTAGTCCCCGAGATAATCCATATTACCTCCTTCATCAAGCAACGTAGTATACTTGAGGTTCCCGTTTCTAGTATTTACTCCCAAGTAATTTATTAAAATACTTTGCCATTGTTAGGTAAATGCTTTGGGCTCAGATTTACTTTGTAAAGGGAGCATTTTCTTGGAAGGAAAAAAAGCCTAGCTTTTATAAAGTATTTCTAATTAATATTAATTTTATATAGATTATACAGTCACATAATTCAAAAGTTTAAGACACCTGGCTGGTGTAGCTCAGTGCATTGAGCGCGGGCCTGCGACTCAGAAGATCGCGGTTCGATTCTCAGTCAGGGCACATGACTGGGTTGTAGGCCAGTTCCCTGCAGTCCAACTCCCAGCAGGGGACGCACAAACGGCAACCATACACGATGTTTCTCTCCCTCTCTCCTTCCCTTCCCCTCTAAAGATAAATAAATAAAATAAAATAAAATAAAAAGTTTAAGACAATATACAATGAAAATTCCTTCCCATTCAATCACTTCCCAGGTAAACCTTATTATTAGTATCTTGGATATCCTTCTATAGTTTATGTATGTATGTATAAGCAAATACCAATATATATGCATAGCTTATTTAATTTTTAAATTGTATTTATTCAGTACAGTTTACATTTCAACACTTTTTTGTACTAGTTTCAGGTGTACAGCTGCATAGTGGTTAGATAATCATATACTTTACAAAGTGTTCCCTCCTATATTTCCACTACCCACCTGGCATCATATATAGTTATTATAATATTGACTGTTCCCTATGTTGTACTTTATATTCCTGTGTGCATAGCTTATTTAAAAGGATGTCTTGAAAATAAACTAGCCCTCATCTTGAGCTATGTCAGCATGCCCAGTGAGCTTATAACAACTTCTGATACAGCTGAGTGAGTGTGGCATATGTTTCTCCAGTGCTTGCATCCACTGTCAGGACATCTTTTCATCAGAACTTAATAGAGGGTCAGGAACCCTTGTAAAATTGCTCCTGATTGTAAGTAAATAGAGTGTCTTAGACTTTATTCCTCTTTCAACAGTTATGTTCAGATGAGAAATTAATACTACGAGTCTTGTCTCCATCTCTAACGCTTTGAGCTTTTATTTGACTTTGAAGTGTCTGGGTTTTTAAAGTTGCATTCTGAGCATCAGACTGAGAGTTGCTGTTTGTTTACTTTCAGATGCCTGTCTTAGATGTCAAGCTGAAAACAAACAAGAGGACTGTGTTGGTATGTTATGATCCAGTTCTCTTGCTTTCTCAACTGAAGGCTTTCTCTCAGTGGGGATGTTTGAATTTGCTATTAAGATTGATTTTATCAATATACAAAAATAAACTGTAAAGCATTGATCTGTTATTGATCTAAAATGTGTTGGTTCTCAAAAGGCCTTAATGGAATTAATCTGCAAAGCTTTTTTATTGCCTATAATGAAGAAGAATTGGCTATATTAGTATATCAGACATGGGCATAGTAAACATTTTGATACTCAAAAAAAATGAGTAGTTCTCTTTTATTAAGAAAATTATATAAGAGGAATTTGCCAAAATATTATGTAAATTTTGAATATGTTATAGGTCAGTTTTGGTAGGGTTTCATTCTAATAAAGCATTTCAGTTTTCAGTACTCTTATGATATAATGTTTAACTTGTCAACTAAGAAAAATTGTCTCTTGGGAATGTAGTGTGTGTATAGAAACCTATTACATTTTCCTCATAGCCTAGGACTAAGAATTCTTAGGCGAAATGTTTTAAGCAGTTCAGAGGTTTGTATGTCCTAGTTCTCAAAGCCATCACTTCCAGATTGCTATACAAAAATGTTTAAACCTTTTCCTGCAGTGAAAGGCTAACTTTGTAGAGGGGCTGGGTGAGCAAAGGGAGAAAAAGCAGGACAACTATAAGAGTATGAACAATGAAAGACGACAAAAAGAAAAGAAAGGCTAACTTTGTGCCGGTGTGGTTACTTGTAACTTCCTTCTTCTTAATGATGTGTGCTGGTTTGATCAAATTCTCTTTCTTCCTCCTGAAACATTAGAATGATTTCCCCTTGCTTTCTAGCCCCTACCGCCTGTTTTCATAAGAAGTTTTTTTTCCTTTCTCTTCTATTCCTACGTCTTCTGTTGTTCTGTTATCATATAGCTCAGTTGGTCAAGCAAGGGACAAATGAAGTTCACATTTGAGTTTGGAGTCCAGATTGTGGGTGATTTCCCTCAAAGTTTTCTTTAAAATTTTTCTTTCATGTTGTTTATTTAAAAAATATTAACTTGGGAATTGTGAGGTGCAGGCCAGCTTTCTTTGGTTACAAAGAAACCTTTCTTTCCAGACAGCCACTTTGAAAATTTCATTCTGTTTGTCACATGAGGAATTGCACAGCTTATTGATGATTTAACATAGCTTATCACCACTTCTAGGAAACAACTCAGTAGATTTACAGCGGATAATATTTAGAAGTATGTCATCTATTTAAAATAGTCTACCACGAATTGCAAACATTTAAAATTCGTCTTGGTGGATAGAAACCGAGAGGACATTTTTTAGTAAAACACAGCCCACGATGTCTCTGAGGTCAGTGCCTGTGTGACTGAGAAGGTCTGGCACCGCAGGAAGGCTCACGTCCTTTAATCTCCTGATTTCGGGGAGGCAGCGTATGGAGTTGCATAGAAACTGAGGGCCACCACTGCATCCAGATCCTAGGACAGTAATGGAAAGTCCCCTAAGCACAGACTTTATATATGTAAGCTTTTATTTCTTTATAGGTAGAAAAAAAATTTTTTGACCAATTTACCATCTTTATTTGAGATTATGAGCCATGATTATTATTCATAATGTAAAGTAAGCTGTGTGTTTGAGCTCAGTAATTTAAATTGCAATGAGTAACGTCAGATCATTTTTTTCCTGTTAGTGGTCTGGGGAGAATGCAATCATTCCTTCCACAACTGCTGCATGTCCCTGTGGGTGAAACAGAACAATCGCTGCCCTCTCTGCCAGCAAGACTGGGTAGTCCAGCGGATCGGCAAGTGAGAGTGGCAGAAGGCCTTCCTAAGCAGCTGCCCAGAGCCCTGGGGGGTCCCCTTATCAAGTGCCCTACAAGGGCAAGGACACTGCGGGGACTAGTTCTTCCAACAGAAGGCGATGGATCTTTGGTCTCTGAGGGCTCATCAGATGCATGGGTTAGCATTTTGTCCGTTTTATTTTCAGAAATTCTCTACAATTAAGAAGATAATTTATTAAAGATGGTCTTTCCTGTCTCTGTTGTATGTGTCACATTGCTTAGAAGTGCTATAAAGGAGGAGAGAACTACAAATTGAATGATCTTTATAATTTACTTATTCATATTCAGGGGGTGTGGAAGCAGTTCCATTCAGAAGAGAACTTTTTGTGTGCTTGTGGTCAATCAGTTAAAAAAAGACAATGTTACAGTAACAAATAAAGTGCAGTTTAAAACCCAACTTTTATCCCTAATTTGTTCCCAATATTTATTTTAGACAGGGAAGGGAATGGTTCATGAAATATTTATTTGATATGACAATTCTAAGTTTGGGCCAGTGGGCAGAGTAAATACAGTTTAATCTTTGGCCATAAGGAATTTTAATTGTCTTTTAGGTTACTGTCCTATATCCTTGACTCATCAAAAGCCCTAGATCTGCACAGTCCCCTGTCACTTACTCAGTGGCAAAGGGCAGAGAGGCAGTCTCAAGTTTTAGATTATGGTGTAATTTAACAGTACCTTAGGGGCACTGTTAATGAGCAGAAAGTGTTTACCACTATAGCATTGGATCAAAAAAAGTTTATTTTATTACACAGTGTTTTAATAAATGGTTTATTCTGTTTACTTCATTTGGATTGTCATTGCAGTTTTATGTACAGCCTTAAACTTGGTGTTAATAAACTAATTGTCAAATGAATGCTCTTGTTTCATTTGAAAAAATATTTAAATGCTCTTTCATTTGGTAATAAGAAAATTTTAAGTTAATTACCAAGAAACATGTTAAGTGTGAAAAAAATACTTAAATCTTAATCCAACTCATTCACCTTTAGTGGAGGTTTATCTTGTAACAGTTCATGGACCATAAGATCATTTGAGTTTTTCCATAAAAGAGCTGTTGCTAAGAATTAAAAAAACTAAAAATCTTTACATCTTAACCATTCACTTCTGCAGTTTCAGAGTTGGCCAATCTGAATCTTTTTAAAGGCCAGAAACTACATCCACTGGTTTTGCAGTATTTTTTGGGGATTTTTTAAATTTATTTATCTTTAGATGGGAAGGGAAGGAGAGAGGGAGAGAAATATCAATGTGTGGTTGCCTCTCCTGTGTCCCCTGCTGGGAACTGGCCTGCAACTCAGGCATGTGCCCTGACTGGGAATCGAACCATGATCCTCTGGTTCACAGGCCTGTGCTCAATCCACTGAGTTACACCAGCCAGGGCCAATCTGAATCTTGAAGGAATGTAGACACCTAAGAGAATGTTAAAAAAAAATAGAATTCTGTATGCATTCATATTGACTACTATTAATCAAATCTCTAAAGTTTTCCTATTTTAATATATTTTTCACAACTTTCAACTGAAAAATAAATATACAAATATGAATATAAATATATGTGACTATTTGAAGGTGCTTATCATGGGCAATGACCTATATTAGCAGCTTTTTGACCTTTTTAAAAGGTTATACCTATAAAAAGTGAATCAGATATTTGGCGTTCAAGTGAAGAGAGAAAATACTTAAAATGTTGAGTTAGCTTAGTCATTGTGACAGTATGTAAATGAAATGTGGAGGGTGGTGGTAATACACTGCTTTTCCTCAGCAAAACTGTGGTCCACCACCTCACAAAGCTCCATTTCCGTTGCACATCAGCATCTGAGGGTAGAAGAGGAGGGATGGGCAAAGCAGCCCCGATCTCCCCCCTGGAATGAGGACTCATCTGCGCAGCCATCTGAAAGTTTCAGCCCGAAGACCAGCTGTGACATTAGGAGTACCGACGCAAGAGTTAAGCGTTGAACAGGTTTTTCTTAACATTTGGTTAAACAGTGTTAATTTTATTTTGCTAGTGTTTTGGGAGCACATTTGTCTTCTTGAGCTATTTAGCTTTACATTTGTGCAGGTTGCTGTGTATTATGGCTGGCACCTGAGTAAATTTACCCTATGAAACCAATTACTTCTTTTTCCTAAAAAATGTCCCCTTTACTATTCTGAAGTGAAATTACTGTCTCCATACATAATTGAAATGTATATAATAATTGAATTATAATATAGAATAGAAATGAGAGGAAAGTGATTTGTAATCATTTGCATTTCAGTGTGTGAGTGCTTGGGTGTAATTACATCAGAAGACTACGGATGTGGATGTGTGATCACTACCTGTAGACTTGTAACTTACAAACGTGACATTTCCATTGATGTTAAAACTTTTTTTCCACTTCCAGCCAAGATGAGGTGTAGATAGACACGCTGTGCCTCCTTGCACAACCAAAATAAGGACAACAAAAATTTAGAAACAAAAAACAACCAGTACTGACAGAAAATTGCACTGTATGGAAGTCCAACAACTGAGGGGTTAAAGTAGACACATTCATCCAGACTGGTAAGAGGGGTGGAGTCGGGCAGCTGGGCAGAGAGGTATCATGGCAAAAAAAAAGTGGCTCGCGGACCCTGGGTGCACAGGTGGTGGCGCAAGACAGCAATGGGTGGGCCCAGCAAGGCAGACGATTGTGGAAAGGCATGGAGCATGAGGCGGCTGGCAGACAGGGTGGTCCCACAATCATGCACAGATAAACCAAGCCAAATTGGGGAGCGAGACAGACTGTGCAACTCAGGGTCCCAGTGCAGGGAAATACAGCCTCAAAACACCTATTGAAAACATCTGTGGGGGTTGACGTGCCAGGAGAGACTCCCAGCGTCACAGGAAAGTTCATTGGAGAGATCCACAGGGTCCCAGGATGTAACAAACTCACCCACATGGGAATCAGCACCAGAAGGGCCCAGTTTGCTTGCAGGAAACAGCAAAAGTGATTGAAATCTGGCAGAGAGTGGAACAAGTGCCATTGATACCTCTCAGACCCCTGCCCCACATACAGCATCACAATCCAGCAACTAGGTTGACCCGCCCTGGTGAACACCTAAGACTCTTCCCCTTATACATAACACAGGCATGTCAAGACAAAAAAAAAATGGCCCAAATGAAAGAACAGATTGAAGCTCCAGAAATAATACAACTAAGTGACCAAGAGATAGCCAACCTATCAGATGCACAGTTCAAAATACTGGTGATCAGGATGCTCACAGAATTGATTCAGTTTGGTCACAAATTAAATGAAAAAATGAAGGCTACACTAAGTGAAATAAAGGAAAGTGTACAGGGAATCAATAGTGATGGGGAGGAAACTGGGACCCAGATCAATGGAGTGGACCAGAAGGAAGGAAGAAACAACCAAACAGAAAAGAATGAAGAAACAAGAATTCAAAAAAATGAGGAGAGGCTTAGGAACCTCCAGGACATCTTTAAACTTTACAACATCCAAATCATAGGGGTACCAAAAGGGGAAGAGGAAGAACAACAAGTGGAAAACTTATTTGAACAAATAATAAAGGAGAATTTACCTAATCTGGCAAAGGAAATAGACTTCCAGGAAGGCCAGGAAGCTCAGAGGGTCCCAAAGAAGTTGGACCCAAGGAGGAACACACCAAGGCACATTATAATTACATTAGCCAAGATTAAACCTAGAAGTAGCAAGCGAAAAGGAGACAGTTACCTACAAAGGAGTTTCTATCAGACTCAGCTGATTTCTCAAAAGAGACCTTACAGGCCAGAGGGGCTAGAAAGAAGTATTCCAAGTCATGAAATCCTAAGACCTACATCCAAGATTGCTCTATTCTGCAAAACTTTTATTTAGAATGGAAAGGCAGATTAAGTGCTTCTCAGATAAGGTCAAATTCAAGGAGTTCATCATCACCAAGCCCTTATTATATGAAATGTTAAAAAGACTTATCTAAGAAAAAGGAGATAAAAAACATGTACAGTAAAATGACACAATTATTAACAACCACACCTAAAACAAAAACAAAAGCAAATTAAGGAAACAACTAAAACAGGAACAGAACCACAGAAATGGAGATCACATGGAGGGTTATCAGCAGGGGAGTGGGAGGAGGAGAGAGGGGGAAAAGGTACAGAGAATAAGTAGCGTAAGTGGTAGGTAGAAAATAGTGGGAAGACAAGAATAGTATGGGAAAGGTAGAAGCTAAAGAACTTATAAGTATGACACATGGACATGAACTAAAGGGAGGGATGTGTGTAGGAGAGGGTGTGCAGGGGGGAGGGGAGTGCAGGGGGGAAAATGGGACAACTGTAACAGCATAATCAATACGATATATTTTAAGAAAACCTTTTTTCCCAGAAATGGTGGATCATGCATAGTAACGTTTTGAACAAAACAATGTATAATCTTGATTTATATGTTAGTGGCACATTTGGAAACTAATGAATTTTAAAAGTATGCAGAAAAGTACTTTGTGCTCTGGCCATTGTGGTTCATTTGGAGCACATCCTATAAATTGAAATGTCATGGGTTCAATTTCCAGTCAGGGCACATGTCTAGGTTGCAGGTTTGGTGCCTGGTCAGGGTGCATATGAGACACAACAAATTGATGTTTCTTTCCCTCCCTCTCTCCCTCCCACTCTCTAAAATCAAAAGCGTGTCCTTGGGTGGGGATTAAAAAAATACTTCATGTTCATACTGTATAAAAAGAAATTAGGTCCTAGGTTGAGATAATCATAAACTGATTTTTCTGCTACCTGAAAGGACATTCAAAAGTCACACGGGGCCCTGACTGGTGTGGCTCAGTGGGTCGGGCATCATCCTGCAAACCAAAAGGTAGCCGGTTGGATTCCTGGTCAGGGCACACAGCTGGGTTGCACGTGGCAATGATGTTTCTCTTGCACATTGCTGTTTTCCTCCCTCTCTCCCTTCCTTCCCCTCTCTCTAAAAATAAATAAAATCTTTTTTAAAAAGTCACACAGGATGCTGAACTGTTTCATCATGTGAGATTGTCCCATATGTTGTAAGACATTGATCTTCCCTGGCCCCCATCCATCAACTTGCCAGTGGTGCCATCAGTCTTTGTGCCACTCCAAAGAAGGCACATTTTGAAAACATCCCCTTTAAAACACTGGCTTCTTTGGCAGCACTGATGTAAGCGCTTGTATGGGCAATTAACATGCATACTTTGTGCCACAGTCTCTGAGAAGTATCCTAAAATGACACACACAAAATAAATCCTATAAAAGGTATAAAGGGTACAGATTTTTGAGTAGCTGTTACCCTCAAAAGAATAGCTCAGGCCCTGGCTGGTGTAGCTCAGTGGATTAAGCGCTGGTCTGCAAACCAGCGGGTCACTGGTTTGATTCCCAGTCAGGGACATGCCTGGGTTGCAGGCCAGGTCCCCAGTAGGACGCACATAAGAGGCAACCACACATTGGTATTTCTCTCCCTTTTATCCTCCCTTCCACTCTCTCTAAAAATAAATAAGTAAAATCTTTTTTAAAAAGAGAATAGTTCAGAGAACCAAATCCTGCTGATCTATGTACTCCTCCACAGGTGAGCAGCACTTTAAGTTAGTATTTAATACCTAGGACATGTGAGCTCGGTGAATGTTCGCTTGGCAGTCTCCTGGCCTGAACGGTAAGCTCAAAATTGTTTCATTTAACTGAAGCTAATGTAGAAGCCATTAGAATCAGAAAAAAATTGTTTTAAGTGTTGCTTTTAAAGTTTAATAGACATCTAATAAGAAAAGGAACTATTTTAAAAATGCTTTATGGCTTTTTTAAGTTATTGCCAAGGGCTGACTTCAGGAAACACTCTGACAAGAAAGTTAGAAAAACTTCATGTTTACTTTAGTAAGCCTTTGTTTAAGAAAATACTTAGAGGAAAAATATGACTAATTTGGTTGTAAGCAAAATTGGAATTAAAGTACAAATAATTTCAAATTTTACGCTGTTTTATATTGAACATTTGAATGATACGATCAAATGCATAAGAAATAATTGCAGGGAAGTTCCTTTCTTG
Source organism: Sturnira hondurensis (assembly GCF_014824575.4). Lineage (NCBI taxonomy): Eukaryota > Metazoa > Chordata > Mammalia > Chiroptera > Phyllostomidae > Sturnira > Sturnira hondurensis. The sequence goes on along the minus strand of NW_028073498.1, from coordinate 3,627,856 downwards.
CCATCTTTACATCATTCCATTCCTATTATGGTTTGCTCAGTGAAATATGTTGTATGGGAACAGTATCTTCTCTGCCTTTTGATACTCAGTGTCTGGTACTCTAGAGCCAGGACACCTGGACTTGAATCCTAGCGCCACTATTTATCTGCGTGACCTTGAGCAGGTATTTCATCTCTCCATACCTGAGTTTCCTCGTGTCCAATACAAATAATAATGTCTACCTTGGGAGGTCATTTTGAGGATTGAAGACCAAATGTATTATTAATAGACATGTAAAACTGCAAACAGTTTCCAGTACATAGTTAAGTGCCACTGTTGTTATTTTATTCATTTTTGGAAGCTCCTTCAATAGAAGTGACACTTCAAAAATAATGTGTTTTTAATTATGGGCTAAAGCACTCTTGACTGTTCTGAAGAATTTTGTAAGACAGTTCATTGTACACATGTTAGATTGATGTAGCGCTGTGAGCTTCTGTGAAGGATGATAATGAGACTTTAATGACTCGCCTGTTACATTTTTTTCTAATCATTTGCTCAACATAATTTTCAGAGTTTCGATCAAGAAAAAAATTTGTAGACACTGAGCTCTCATTTTAACTTTAGGTATTCCATCTTAGTCAAAACATTTCATTGAATCTTACACATATGAATATAGAGGTGCATTTCTGGGCACTTAATTTTGGTGATACCTATATGGTTTAGAAAATATTAAAGTTTTTTTACAGCCCCCCGTTTTTATCTTCATAGCCTTTCAGAGCAGGAGTAAGCTTTGCAAGCAATCTGCGGCTTTCTCTTGTCCGTGTGCTTGGCGAAACCAGGTCAGTGATTGGAACGGAACCTGCTTTTCTTACATTGGCTGCAAGCCAGCTCTCCCTCGGGGTGGGTGGTGTTGCACAGCACATGAGGCTACGCTTTGGGAGTCACTCGGCCTGGCTTGCAATCTTGACTCCACAGTTCCTACCTGTGTGATCTCGCACCAAATCCTTAACTTCTCAGTGCCCATTTCCTCAACTAAAATGGAAATAACACTAGTGTCTCCCTCAGAGTTGCTATGAAGATTTCATCAATTAATAAATGTTAACTGCCTAGAGTAGTGCCTGAAACATAGTAAGCACTCAATAAATGTCAGCCATTATTTACAGATCACTACCAGCACAGCTAATCTCTGCCTTTATTAGGGAATGACCTTCAAAAAAAGTATACCATTTGCAGTGGTGCTTCTTGTGAGAATCACGATGTTTTGGGGCACCCACAACCAGTGGAGAACTGTCAACATGGGTTTTTAGGAGAGTGGTTTTAACCAATGCCCCCTTTTTAACGACCCCAACATGTTTCACAGGTGAAAAACACATTCCCGGCAGCGACAATGGGCCCTCTCACAGGGGTTCCCCAAAAGTGTGTGTGTATAAACCGGGCAGGCAGGAGAGTCAGCAGCCTAGATGAAAATCCCAGTTAAAAACTGTCGGAACTACTTCAGCGCAGATGACGTGTTCTGTGGCCATTGTGTTCTATCCTAGCCTCTGAAGAGCTGCCTACTTTGTAAAGTTATTAACGTTTAAGTTATTGGAGCTTATTTTTAAAAATGCAACTAAATTATTTGTACCAAAATTTTAGTGTAATAGGATAATTACAGTTCTTACCAGACCACCCAGGGTGGGTCTTTACAAATCCAAACAAATATGCAGCATCAGACCAGTTTTTTGTGGCTGGTGTGATATAATCATCATCAAACTCTTTCGAAGTGACTTTTAGGCTTTCACTGCTAATTGACCTTTGCTGCACTAACCTCTGCTCTGCTTTTTCTAGTTCTATACAAATTATAACATTTATAACAAAATGTATTATTTATTGCTTGCCTGCTCTATATGAGGCATTGCCATAATACTAGAAAAATTTGAATACTAACACATTTTTTACCTTCAGAGAGTGCAGGCTCTGCTAGGGAATGCTGGATTTACAACAGACTTGCAAAATATAGTGCAGTGAATTTTCTAAAAGACACAGCGCTCTGGGCAGTAGAAGGACAGACCGCACTCTCAAAGCATATGTAACAAATGACAACAAGGACCATTTCTGGTGCACATTGTGAAAGCCCACTTCCATTTCACTTAACAACATGCGGTGTGGATGTGCTCCATAGCCCTTCCAGGGTGACGAGGTGTGTCTCCTTGACACAGGCTGTCCGTGCTCCTTCCACTCCGTGCCTGCCTACCTGGTGGTCAGTTCTGTCTCTATTCCGTGCACCCTTGTACCTGCCTGGTTGTAGCCTTCTACGTAAGACGAGGGGAGAGGGAGGACTGCCCACTGGCAAAAAGCCCCTCCTAAGGGAAAAAATAACATTTAAAATCATGTCTTTCTTGAAGGGTACAGATCTATCCTATCCTATAGCACTATGTGGCTAGTGAATTAAAATTTACATTTTAATGTAATGAATTAAAATGGAATTTAAATTTCAGTCCCTTAGACATAGCAGCCACCTTTCAAAGCTCAGTAGTCACAGGTGGAGAGTGGCTTCCACATGGGCTATCATAGACTAGGACGTTCCCATCAGAAAAGGGAGTTCTGTGGGGCGGTGTTGTTATTATAGATTGTCCCTTTCTAAGGCTTATTCGGTCAGAATTTGGGCCTCATGGGAGCCACAGTTATATCAAACAACAATGAACAATTGTTAATAGTTGAGAAGTTGCCACTACATGTGCTTTCTTTTCATAAATGCTTAAAATCAGAAAGGATCATCTTACCCCTGAAATGACATCTCTGTGTTTGTATTTCTTAATATGCTGGCTTGTAACAGAAAACATTTAAATGGACCTCTAGCATAGGTCCTTTATGACACAAATTTGGTTGGTCCTTGTCTCAAAATATAACATAAAAAATATGTTATACAGTCTGTCAGTCTACTTTTCTATGTTTTTCCCAATGCTAATTTTATACAGACGTAACAGAAGACTTGTTCTTTGTGTTTTGAAACTAAACTGACGTAGTGCACGGAGCCTCTTAGTAATGAAACAATTGCATCTGTAATTGTCCTGAGGAATTTCCACTGTTTGGAAAGATCTAAACCTGAAACTCTCACCTATCTTCCTCTGGGCATTGTTACCTCAACATCTGCACAACATCCAGCTTCTGTACTCAAGAACACAGCTCGCCAACAGGGTGCTGCCTGCTGTGGCTATATTCTCACCAGAAGCTAAATTGAAGGGCTGGAGATTGGGCAGCAGAATTGAAAAGATACTTCACAAAAGGAGACATACAAACAAACTATATGAAAGGGTGCCTAATAGTCCTGGCCAGAAATGAGAGTTCAAGCCACAGTGAAATACATCTACATGTGCCCTAGACTAGCTCAGGTTAAAGAGACTGGTACCACAAGTCTTGGTGAAGATGTGGAGGACCTGGAATTCTCACAGGTTGCTGGTGGGAAGGAGACCTGGAACAGCCACTCTGGCAAACAGTAGGCAGTATTGTAAAACATTAGATATATATCTACCCCATGGCCCAGCAATTCTTGCCTCAGGGAAACGAAAACACACATCCACAAAAAGACAGAGGCGAATATTCAAAGCTGCTTTTTTCATATTTATAATAGATCGAAACTGGAAACACCCCTAAAGTCCATCAACAGAAGAATAGTGGTATATTCATAGAATGTAATGCTACTCAGCAGTAAAAATAAAAAAGGGAATAAACTACTGATAACTGCTATAACATGGATGAATCTCAAAACATTATGTTGAACAAAAGAGTCTGGGAATAAAAGAGGACTTAACAATACGATTTTGTTCATGTGAAACTCAAGAACAGGTAAGAACAAAGGGATAAAAATCGGAAGAACACTCGCCTCTCGGTGGGAGTGTAGAGAGGTTTCTGTGTCCTGGGCACAGAGCTTCCAGCGGTGAGTGGACGTTCGACACGTCGATGTTGCAATAGCGACAGGAGCACACATGTTTGTCAGAGCTTGTCCAACTGTGCACTTCATATCCGTACAGTTTACTTTATGTAAGAGTCTGAATTTTTTTTTAAAAAAGAGATGGCTATTATTATTTAAGACCACAGCCAACACCATTTATACTCACTAGCAAGTGGAAAACACAATAAAACGCATTAATGGTTTATTAATGGTTGTTCCATTTGTCTTACAGTTCAACTCCTCAAGAAAGCACTCAAATCAAAATAATTGTGTTTCTGGTCTTGTTCTGGTCCCCTGTGGAGGTAATCTGAGAAAGCGCCTTTGGAGTTCATTACAAGCGCTACATTTTCAAGAAGTTTATCAAAATGTAGAAGAAATAAGTAATGGAAGAGGTGACTTTCTTAAAGGGAAAACGTTATTCATTCCAACTCTCTTATAGAACATTTTTCAGGATTTTAAATGTACAAAGTCTTGGAGCTGCCCTCCAATTTTGGGCAAAATTTTAGTGTAGCCTGAAATTCCTCCCTGAACTCTGAACTCCGACAACACTAATTCATAACTTTTCCAACAGCCAGTCTAAATCTTAAGGATCAAAGACATGAACTTGGGTCCATATGCTTTTAAAAGCCCTTCACAGCACTAAGCCTACAGAGCTGGGTTTCTGTCGGGCAGATGGCCCAGAACTGAGGTCTTGTGCGTACATACAGACGCCCTAAGAAACTTAGGAGTGCTGAAGTCCCCCAACTCCGCAGCCCTGCTGTTAGAGCCTCACACGTTGTAAAGTAAAAGGAGTCCCTACCCACAGCCCTCAAACCCATCACCAAACCATGAAAATGCCCCAGGTCCTCCCAGCTCAGCTCAGACCAAGCCTCTGCCACCTCTACCCACATGGACAGGGTGGGAGGGGCCCACGTGCTTGGCATAAGGGCATAAGACCTCCCACAACTCAGTGGTCCAGCAGGTCCAGTGGGAGCTCCAGCACCCTGCGTGCCCGCTGCAGGCCAGCACCCCTCCCTGACCCAGTCTGCTCCCCCTATACTGGAGACCATCAGCCTAACCCTGCCTCCGTCTCCAGGTAGGTCAGGCCACACAAGAATGGCAGGCTTCCCTGGTCACCTTGCTTTCTCTTCAGTCTAATCCCAGCTCGTTCGTTACATCTTCTTTCACTCCCCCGTTTCCCCCTCCTTCCCACCTTCAGAAACTCTTCCTCTGACGTTGACACCAACAGTATCTCCTCCATCCTCCCTTTCTTTGCAAGTTCCCATATGTCTCTTCTCCTGACTAACATCTAGCTCTCCCCTAGAACACTGCTTTTCCTCCAACCCCTCTTCGCCCCCAGACCACTGTGCCTGGCAACGGGCAAGATGTCTTCATTTCTCTTCACTCCTGTCCCCCTCTGGAAACACCCAGCTCCGACTCTCACGTCATCAGACCGCCACTCACTGCTGCCTTGTTGTGGCCCCACAGTTGCAAACATTCGCCTTGCAAAGATGCTGGCTCTGCACTGTCACCGATATTTGGGTAATTCTCCGTGATTTCAAAATTCACGTGGGTCCTGGCCGGGTAGCTCAGTCGGTTGGAACGTCATCATGATTCGCCAAGGTTGTGGGTTCGATCTCCAGTCAGGACACTTACCAGAGTCAACCAACAGAAATAAATGAAAAAATAAATTAATCTCTCTCTTTCTCTCTCTCTCTCTCTCTCTCTCTCTCACACACACACACACACACACACACAAATCAATCAATAAATAAGTTTTTAAAAAATTTAAGTATTCATATGGCTGATGCTTCTAATATTTTGACCTCTCAATCTCCTGGCCTCCTCTCCGCCAGTGACCATGTGCTCTCCACCCCCTGCCTTGGCCTCTCGCTCCAATGGTCATAATGGTGAGCAAAACTCCTCAAAAGAGAAGCGTAGACTGGCTGACTTCAGTTATCTCCTTTCATTCTCTATGGAACTGACTCTAATGAGATTTCATTACACCACTCCACTGAAACTGCTCTTATCAAATTCCCTAGTGCCCTCCAAATTGCTAAAAAAAAATTTGAGTTCCAATATTTTATTAAAATAGTATGTCTCTCCACTGTTGACCAAGGACACATTACCTTTGTCCCTCCCCTCCTGCCCCCTAGAACACAGCACAACACAGCAGCGATCTCCAGTATCCATGATCATGAAAACCAACAGAAATATTTCAAGATTGACTTTGCAACTAAAAGCTAGGCCTTGGGAAAATTCAGAATTAAAAAAAAAAACATAAAACGCTCAAACAGCATTCTGTCGTCCCCCCCGAAGAATAAATGCCAGGGCGCCACTCACCTGACAATACTAGATCTTAGGTGTTTTTTGTCCTTTGTGCATAGTATAACCACCTCATTTATAAGTACCCACGTTTATAAATAAAATCAGCGTTGTTCACCCTATTTAATGTCCCTTTTCAGCTATACACACACACAAACCAATGAATGAAACTATCAACACCAGTCAGTGCTCTTGACCTGCTGGCAGCCCTGAGCGCTCTCTTCCCGGACCCCCTGTCCTCACTTGGCTGCCAGGAGACCGTCCTCTGCCAGCTTCCCCTCTCCCCCTCTGCCCTTCTCACCTCTCCAACCCGAGGGCTCCGTGCTGAGAGGGCTTCTCTGCTCTTACCCCCAGAGTGTCACATCCTGTCCCCAGGCTTTAAATGCCATTTATATACTGAGTGACTCCCAGGGGGTGTCTCCAGCCCAGGTCCCTCTCCTGGGCCCCAGCCCCACAGACCCAGCAGGCCACCTAAGAGCTGCATTCGGACGTCTCACCGGCAGTTCAAGTTGAACAGGCACAAGACTGAATTTTTGCTGATTCCCACAACCTGCTCTTCCAGAACACTTCTGACTGAGATGCGGAAATTCATCCTTCCAGTGATTCGGGCCCCAAAACCTGGAGTAAGTCTTGCCTTTTTCTTCCTGCCATACCCAACATTCAACTCATGGGCAAACCCTCTCACTCCCTCCACTGACCTAGGCTCCAGACTGAGTTTTCTAGTTTCACCCTAGCCCCTTCCGTCTACGGTCCTGTTAATGTGCCTGTGCAATCGTACGGGTCCTCAGCGAGGAACTTCCTGTGGCACCCCAGCTCTCCCTGCTGAGCTCCGCCCTCTTCCGGCCAGCGGGAACGCAGCCCAGGAGTCAGACCAGCAAAGGGCTGCACAATCAAGCATAGCATCATGGGAAATAATACATCATTCTTTTAGGTTGTGTAGTTTGGGGGTGGCTTATAATACTCCCGTTGAATATATATTTTACTTGTTTTGTTTATTGACAGTCTCATCCACGAAAAGGCTAAACGATCATCTCTTTAAAGACAAGGATTTTTGTGTTTTGTTTGCTATTACACACCCAGTACCTAGAACAATGCCTGACATAATAGGCTCGCCCTCTCTGTCTCTCTCTGGCTCTTACTTGCTCTTTTTTTCTTTGTGGGATGAATGAATAAACTGAAAATGCAATCGAAAGTCATGCCAAAAGAATTGTGTGGATTTTAGCACTTAATTCTAGGTTTACTAATTCCCTTTTATATGTCAAGTTCATTACTTGCAGTGTAATATCAGGTGTGGGGTGTTTAAGTCTCACCAACTGAATCGGGTTTTCTGTAGTGTAACACAAGTCAGAGTCCAGCCTTCTGTCCCCTTCCCCGCTCTGTGTAGAAATAAGGCTTTCATCGCACCTGCTGTTACAAAATGGCCCTAACGTTACTACTGCTTATTAAACTTGATGGTGTTTATATACCTTAAAATATTTTTTGACATAACCCCCTTCACCCCACCAGTGCACATGTACTGATCTAATGCTGAACTTGTTCACATTTCCTTATAATTCCCTTATTCTTCCAACTCTCAATTATTTTTATTCTTCACTGAATATGAAAAAGAAAAATTTTTAGAAGCAGGCTTACCAAATTGATAGCAAGCATTTAATCTTTCTCCATTCAAGAATAGTCTTTTGTGTTCTACTAAAAAATAACTGATTTTTATCCCCTTATTTCTTTTCTTTCTTTTTATTTATTTTTTTATCCTCACTCAAGGACATTTTTTTCCATTGCTTTTTAGAGAGAGGGGGAGAGAGAGAGGAACACCAATGTAAGAGAGAAACATCAATTGGTTGCCTCCCCCATGTGCCTGGACCGGGGATTACGTGTGCCCTGACCGATAACTGAACCTGTAACCTTTTGGCTATGGGACGATGCACCAACCAGCTGAGCCACACCAGTCAGGGAATCCCCGACTGGTGATTCTTTCATTCTTCATTATAACCACAAGAACTTTCACAACTAATTCCCCAATTTTTCCCACACATCAGAATATATGCTTTGTGGGCTTTATTTTGCTTTGTTGTTGCTGTTGTTAGCATTGTATTGCTTGGTCTTCTCTAATAATGTTTTAGTCTTCTTCAGTAAATCTCTTACATTCCAGAAAGCTGTTTAATAGATTTTTAAAATTCTCATTGTGTGAACACACGCAAATTGTTTTCTTTTGTATGTCTGCCATAATTCCTTTCTAAACTGAGCCTCTAGTCAGGAAGTATTTTGTATTTTCCTCCAATATGCCAATTACTTAATTTTCTCTTTCAGCTACTGTGGCTCCTTGTTGCAGAAGCGTATTCTCCATTTACGGGTGTGTAGTCGCCATTAAAACAATTAGAGTCTTGCTTAGAGAGGAGGGTGTTTGTGTTATGCCAGATTATGGATCTTATGTTTCAATATTTGTAAATTTAATTTATGGTAAAAACAGAAACTTTTAATAGGTCTGCAGATTCTTTTTTCCCTGTTGAAACAGTTCCAACTTCTATGTTATGTGGCCTCCATGTAAAATTTTCACTGTCTATTCTTGGTGTGGCTTTTAAGGGAGGTCAGGATTTCTGTCGGCAAAGGATTTTTCCTTTAGATCCACGGTAATTGTTTCATCATCAATCAAAACAGAGCTGAACTAGATGTGTCGCGTTATAACTATGACACCACGCCAGCCTTATAGTTAGAAAATTTGTCATTTTGATAGGAAATAAAGCACAAGAATAATTTTGAAACAAGATCCCAGCTTCTTCGGATCCAGACTGGACTCTTCTGACCCACAGCTTCTCTGGGCCAAGGGACGGGTCCCGTGGAAAAGCCCTCAGCTGGAGAGTGGGACCCCAAGTCCTAGTCCAGCCCTGGCACTTTTTTTCTGGTGTTTATTTTCTTCTCATACAGTAAGAGCTAAGACAGATCCACCCTAAAGTCACTTACATTATAATTATATTGAACTCTAAGTCCATGACTGCTGGATGACGTTCGAGGTTAAGAAAAAAGTCCTTTGCAGTCTAATATGACTGTGTTTGTTTTTAAAAAGATCATCCCATCTCTGCGGAAGTTGAGTCTGAGCTAAGGAAAGACTGGAGAGAGAGACCACAAACGCATGCTTGTAATAATTAAAAATATGCTGGCTATCATTTCCGCAGCACGTCTCCCTCATTTTCAACCAGAAACAGGAAATCCATAAGTTTCTGGAAAATAGTGTCCTTCCCAATAATCAGGAAAGTTCCTTTCATTAAAGGGATTTTAAAGACAAGAAAGAAATGCTAGAAAAAGTCACTGCTCCCTTTTCAGCGCTCCCATTGGAGTTTGGTGCCTACCTCTACAGTGGCCCTTAGCCACGTGGTGTTGCAATTATGATGCTACATGGAGTGACCGAACAGAAACCCTGGCACCCTGGCCCCGCCTCTCGTTATGACTGGAGAGCTGCCCCTTCACCCTAAAACCCTCCACCTGTGCTTTGGACGCCTGCCCACTTCTCAGGAATCTTACGCGTGAATTCTCACATTGTAACCTTGCCCTCTAACACTAGATCCTTCCATCAGCTTTTCACATGCCACCACTAATTTCTTTCCCCCCTCCCCCAGCTCCCCATGGCTAATCTCTCCTTCTCTTCACAGCCAGACTTCTGCTGCTGCAGCCGTACTTTTTCATCTTCCCCCCTCAACCCACTGCAGCCAAGCCCACACCCCAGGACGCTGCCAAAACTATTGTCCTCCAGGACTCCGTGATTTCCGTCTTGCCCTATCAGTCATAATTTCTTTGTCCTTATCTTCTCCACCTCAGCAGGACTCAGTGCAGCTGGCCGCGCTCTCCCTGGCCTTTGCGGGGGCCCAGCTCCTGGCTTTGCCTGACTTCCCTGGCTTTTCCTTCTCAGGCCCCAGTGCAGGATCCTCTTCCTCCCTCTGTCTGCCAAATGCTACAGGTCCTCATGGTCTTTGTGTTTCAAATGCTGAATGACACCCGAGCGTTTTAATCTTTAAGGACAGACATGGCATAAGTAATGCTTTAAACCACATGATACAAAATGTCATGGAAGACAAGGGTAAAGAGCACTTTTTCCTCTAGGTTACAAAATTAGTCAGAAAAGATGTGAAAATGTTTTTGTTTTCTCCTATCATAAAAGTTGATTGTTTTGTTTTAAAATAAAATATCTGCTCTTTTCATGTAACAGAGTTTAATCTTTTGGGGGTCAGAATATGGTAAATCATTTGGTTGTAATAGTTTGTTGTCAGAACTCTTAAATGTCAAGTGATCTGCTGTGCCTGTCGCCCAGCTCCACCAGACCCCACAGCTTCCCAAGTTCACGTGAATGAACCTCTGAGTTGGCTGCTCTGTGCTAGGTGGACACTGGACAGAGAAACCCAACTTCTTCCACACTGCTTAAGCTTCTCTTGCCTCCAATCTGCGTATCAGAAAAGCATACTTTTGAATCAGGTTTTGGGGATCGATATTCATCATTTAAAAGCTAACACTTTTATAATCACTTCTTTGTGCCAGGCACTACTTGGCATTGACTTCCCTTGAGAACATACTCAAAAATCAACAGTTGTTATTTCTGTTTTCAGTTCATGAAATAGGGCCTCAGAGAAGGTGAGTAGCTTGCTGAAGAGCACACAGCTAGGACTTGCTAAAGACAGGATTCAGCTTTTCCAAGCAGTGTTGGAGTTAGTTCTTGTAGCCATTGGCTACAAGAACATCTTGTAATGCAACATTACACATCTCCAATGCAAGATTTCTGGTACTTATTCCCATTGGTGCAGGGAATCCTGAATGTGCCCAGTGCTTGGCTCTGCTTCTAAGATAGGAATTCTGTATTGTTTTTTGATTAGAGATCTACAATTACTGTTTCTTTAAGTTGTGACCTGAACCCTAATTGTTACCAATCACATAAAGTGTTCCATTTTAAATAGATGTCATTTTTATTCAGATCTCATTTTAAATATATATTGTGGGTAAATTTTTTAAAATGATGATACTCTGCTTACAATATATAGAAAGCAATGAATAATCATTTTAAAACATCTAAATTTTGTGTTTAAATATTACCTAAATCATGTTTTGATCAGTCAAGTAATTTTTAATCACTATGAGAATTTTTTAAGATTGCATTTATTTGTTTTTAGAGAGGGGAACGGAGAGAGGAAGAGAGGGAGACATCAATGTGTGGTTGCCCCTTTACTGGGGACCTGGCCTGCAACCCAGGCATGTGCCCTGACTGGGAATCAAACTGGCGACCCTCTGACTTGCTGTCCAGCACTCAATCCACTGAGCCACACCAGCCAGGGTGAGAGTATTTTTTCCCCAGATGGTCTGTGCTATTACTAATTAGAAAACAAACAAAAATAAGAAAAGCGTCCTCATTTTTGTGACTAATAAAGCTACAAAAAGAAGGGTTAAGTGTGTGCTGTTTAATAAGGTGCACTGGCCACAGGTGACTACTTGAGCACCTGAAATGTGGCTGGTCTGAACTGGGGTTAGTGGTCAGGGTAAAGTACAAAGAGGGTTCTGAAAACTCCGGACATTAAAAAAGGTGTAAAATATCCCATTAGCAACTTTTACATCAATTACATGTGGAAATAATAATATTTTGCATGTATTGGGTGAAATAAGATATATTGTTAAAGGTAATTTCACTTACTTCTGTTCACCTTTTTCATGTGGCTACTAGAAAGTCTTGAATTCCATATGGGGTTTTCCACGTGTCCGTTGAGCAGGACTGGGGTAAAAGAAAATACTCGTGTGAGTGGGATCAAGCAGTTCGTAGCCTAAATATCCATCAGTGGAAAGGATACTGTTTTCAGTGGCAAGGTTAAATACCTATGTGATGACAGTTCTCCCATTTTCTCCGAGTTCTGCTCTGTTGGACGACCGTTGAATTCATCAGAACCCTGAGGCCCTGGCTGGGGAGCTGGGTTGCTTGGACTGTCATCTCAAAATGTGGCAAGTTTGATCCCCAGTCAAGTCGCATATGGGAGGCAACCGATTGATGTTTCTCACGTCAATGTTTCTCTCTCTCTCCTTCTCCCTTCCTCTCTAAAATCAGTAAACACATCCTCGTGTGATGAATAAAAAACAGAAAGCTGGGAGAAGGCATTTCCTCCTCAGGAGAATTCTAAGACTGATTTTTTTCAACTACTTGGAAATACGGACTTGGGATGACACGTGAAGAACAAAAAAAGGAGCAGTGTTCCCCGCGTGGGTCTCAGAGCACCTGGCATGGTTCCGAGCAGTGGTCGCCGCGCAGAGCACTCGGCCCCACCGTTGGGGCGACGGTCTCTAGCACAGCGGTGCAAAGCCAAAGGGCACCCACCACGAGTTCATTACATAATTCTTGGTAGCTGAGGCCAAGTGTGTATCTGCTCTGGGGGACGGTCCGCAGGCTGTGCCGCACAGACCGAGGCGGCCACCTCGATGTTTTGACAGAGCGTGTGCTAGAGGTTGTTTGTTTGCAAAAAGACTGACCAGCTTCCCCCCACCCCCACTCTCTCTGTGTCCCTCTCTCCTCCTTCAAACACTCTGGCATAACACTGAATGACTTTGTTTTCAAGCTGCCTTAGCCTTTCTTTGTGAAGAAAAGGCCTGAGTATACTTTCCCTGTAGGGCACAAGTGTTATTTTTGGAGCAGAGGTTCTTAGCCTGATCTCTGTCTAAACCAGTTTCTGTCCTTTGTGAGGTCGTGGTCTGGGGTGGCTCTGAGTGATCTCGGTGGAGGGAAGCTTCCCAGCTTTGGGAGGGAGTGTAGGCAGAGCTGTCAGGGGGCCACCCTGAAACTTTGCTGCTCTGGGTCTCAACACAAGGTTTCTTCACGTTTAGATTGTGCCCTGGGAACAGTCTCGACCACGCGTGTGGAGTGGTGTGCTTTTTCTGCTTTTTCAGAAGTGTATTCTCCATTTACCAGTATGTAGTCACCGTTAAAACAATTAGAGTCTTGCTTAGAGAGGAGGGTGTTTGTGTTATGCCAGATTATGGATCTTACGTTTCAATATTTGTAAACTTAATTTATGATAAAACAAGAAACTTTTAATAGGTCCCTATTAAAACAGTTCACGTGGCCTCCAAGTAAAATTTTCCTCTGTCTATTCTTGGTGTGGCTTTTAAGGGAGGTCAGGATTTCTGTCGGCAAAGGATTTTTCCTTTAGATCCACAGTAAGGAAATGCTGGGTCCCTTCATGGGACATCTGGGGTTAAGGGGAGGCTCCCTTTTTAACCTGGTACTTTAGGTCACAGACCCTTAAGAGCTAAGAAAGCCATGGCTGGACAATCTCGGCAGACCACTCAGAGTGTGGGGCGGGGCTGCGGGAGAGCCACAGCCCACTATGACGGCCACAACTTGGGTCCCCAAGCACCTCCTGGGACAGGTCTCGGGACCCTGAGTTCAGAGCATCCTCTTTGGTGAGCTGCTCTGCCTCAGGCTGCTAGGAACCAGGAAGAAGACCTCTCCACCTTCTCCCAGCTCCTCTTCCTGGCCTGCCATGGCTGGGGGCGTGCAGAGCCTGAGTCTGCTAGGAAATGTGTACGATGAGGACAGTTTAAAACTGCCTTCAGCACCACGAAGCACACCACCTCATGCCCACGCCCTTCCTTTGGAAACTGGTAGCTGTGTGCTCAGGGAGCAGGTAGCTGTGTGTGTGGAGCTGTCCTGCTGCCCCCTTGGGGGACAGGAGGTGACCTGTGGTGTGCCCTTCCCTGATCAGCTATACACAGCCAGCAAAGCTTCTTCTGAAAGAAACCTCTTTCTGCTTACCCTCCTCCCCCACCAGTCCCAGCTGCAGGCCAGACGCCCTTCTGCAAATCCCCTGGGAATTACTGAACCTTGGAGCAGAAACCAGCCAGCTGGCACCCCAGCCACGGTGGACATGGGGGCCCTGGACACCCGATCGCCCACACGGCCTACCGGCAGGCCCGGAAGCCCTCAGAGTGCCACAGCATGGAGCGGCAGTGACGCTGCAGGAGCCTGATGCTGCCCGGGCGGCAGAGCGGTGCCCCCCAACTTCGACAGCCTGTGCGAGCAGCAACCCATTGGCCACCACTTCTTCCAGGACTTCCTAGCCACTGGGTCCCCGTCCCAAGAGGCTACGGCCTTTCTTGAGCAGGTGCAGAGCTGGTAGCTGGCGAGGAAGGGAAGCTTCCCTTGAGCTGGCTGGTAGCTGGTAGCTGGTAGTGTCCCCCTAGGGCAGCATGCTGCAGGTGCTGGTGGGCACTGGTGGGGCTAAGGGACACCCACACCCCCTCCTCAGCCCAAGTCTGGCCACCAGGTACCAAGCAGCCACCACTGAGGAAGAGTGAGCAGCCCTGGTGACACTGGCCAAGGCTGAGGCCGTGGCCTTCTTGCAGGACCAGCCCTCCTGGGATTTCCTGAGCAGCCTGTTCTACAGCAAGTTTCTGCCATGGAAAGGCTTTGAGACACAGCCGGCGGCAAACAAGTTCTTCACCGTGCTAGGGAAAGGTGATTTTGGGGGCGTAAGTGTCTCGGAACAGCCAGGTGGGGAATTGAAGGATAAAGAGTTTTGTTTCATTTTTTTGCCTTTTCTCTTTTGATTCTAGGGAACTTCCTCAAAACTAATTTCAGTGCCACCTATAGAGAATTCCCAACTTGCTCTCACCTCTTCTTTCTCCCCACCCTGTGAAGTAAAATGAGAACGGCATACAAAAGACAAATAAAATGTGGAACTGGCCAAAGAATCTTTATCTTGGGGTCCAACCAGGAACCACTGAAATGCCTGGACATGTGGAGGATGTTAGCGAAGTGTGACGGGGGAGCTCTCTTCCCGCTCGAAGGTGGTAACAGGTGATTTGAGAAAAGCTACAGGTACCCGAGAACACCCTCGTCTACGGCTGGGAATTCACTTTGCACCACTGCTGCGCTCAGCTTTCTTTTTTTAAGTAGAAAAAGTCTTGAGGTAAAATTCACATAACATTACCATGAACCATTTTTGAGGTAAAGTCCCATAACGTAAAATTAAAGATTAACCTTTTAAAGTGTGCAATTCAAAAGCATTTAGTTCATTACAATGTTGTATAATCTTCACCTCTATCTAGTTACGAGATAATTCCATCACCCTGTACCCATTAACAAGTACTCGCCATCCCCCTCCTCCCTGGCCCTGGCAACTGCCGGCCAGCTTTCTGCCTCTGTGGACTTGCCTAGTCTGACGTTTCCTGAAAGTGGAGCCACACGACACATGACCTTTTGTGTCTGGCTTCTTTCACTGGGCACAATTTTCAGAGTTTGTTCATGTTGCCGACTGCACCATTCCTTTTTCAGGGCTGAACGATATGCTATTGAATGGGTGTACCACACTCAAGTACCCATTCCCCTGTGATGGACACTTGAGTTGTTTCTACCTCCTGGCTACTGTGAACAGCACCACTGTGAGCCTCCACACACAAGTGTGTATTTGGATACCGATTTTCACTTCTCTCTCGTGTATGTCTAGGAGCGGAATTGCTGGGTCATGTGCTTAACTTTTTGAAGAAACACCGAACTCTTTCACATTGTGCATTCCCACCAGCAATGCACAAGGGTTCCAATGTCTTCCTATCCTCGCCAACACTTATTATTTTCCATTTTTTCAGTATAGCGCACCTGGTGGGAAAGAAGTAGTACCTAACTGTGGTCCCAACTCTTTCTTGCCAAATTTTTCAGAAGCCCACTGTCTTCACTTTGGCTGATGTGCACCCCTCCCCCTGCCAGCTCACCCTCCCCACCTCCCGGCCCCAGTACTTTCCCTTCTACCTCTTCCTCTCCCTTTCTCTCTCTCCTTTAAGGTGGCCTCTCCTTAAAGCTGGCCAGCTGAAAACCACTAGTAAGATGTATGCCTGTAAGAAACTGGACAAGCAGAGGCTGAAGGAGAAAAATGGTGAGGAAATGGCTCTCTCAGAAGAGAAAATCTTGGAGAGGACCAGCAGGCCTTTCACTGCCTCTCTGGGCTGTACCTTCGGGAGCAAGTCTCATCCCTGCCTGGTCAGGAGCCTGGCGAAGGGGGGAGACCTCAAGTTCCACATCTACAGTGTGGTCACACGAGGCATGGCCATGAGCAGGGTGGCCCTCTCCTGGGCCCAGATGACCTGTGGGCTGCTGCACCGCACTCTCTCAGCATTGTCTGCTGAGACCTGAAGCCTGAGAATGTGCTTCTAGATGACCTTGGCAATCCAGGCTGTCCAGTCTGGAGCTGGCCTGTCACCCAGAGGGTAAGTAGCTCTCCACCTGCCCCTAGGGTGGGACACAGGGTTGGAGAGGAGAGGGTTGTTCTAGTCCCAGGGCAAACAGCCTTGAACTCAATTCTTCCTATTTCCATTTTTCTAAAGCACTTATGGTGTCATCTTGCCTTAAGTGGAGGGGTATAAGAGGATTAGCCTAACTGCTTATTCGGGGGGCTACTTAGCTCTCCTCTCAACTGGAAGCCAAGGGGAGGTTCCATAGTGTAGTGGTCAGCACTCTGGACTCTGGAAGCCCAGAGGAGCCTTTTTAGTGACTTGGAGGTGGTCTGTACCAAACCCACAGTCGGAGCCTGGGTTTGTTCCACCGATGACCACTTCCTGGTGCCGTGTCCCTAAGTCAATAGACTACAAAATGAAGGGGCTGGACCTTAAAATCCTAGGATCCTTGCAGGTCAACTTTAACAGCATAAGACAAAGAAAAAGAAGAAACCCCAAACTCTTAGCAATGTTAAATTAAATACGTCCTCGCCTGTTGAGTGTGGAATGGGGAATGTTTCCCATTGGATACAGGTGAAATTTGAAATGAAGAAATATAGAAGAGAACAAAGGTCCCTGATGTTTATTTTAATCAATTTCATTCAAAGTGGCTTGTAGAGAATTCTTTGGTTGCAAAGGGAGTTATATGTAATTAAGCAATTTTGTTAAGTCAGCAATACAAAATTTCCAGAATTCTGATAGGCCTTTTACCACTGAGTTTCTGTGCCTGCAGGTGCGAGCTTCCCCAGGAAGACAGGGCCCAGGGCACATTCTTAAATACTCACTTAACACTTTGTTTTTGCACAGCTTCCAGTTTACAAGAAAGAGAGAACAGCCAGGCAAGGAGGTAAGGAGAACCATGGCCAGTCAGGGAACTGCAGGTGATTGCACCGGGCTGTGAGGTGAGGGGCTGTGAGGAGACGTGTCGGGCTCAGATCGTGCAAGGGTGCTAGAATGCTTTCCTGTGGGGAGCAAAGAGCTGTTGAAAGGGTTTAAGAAGGGAAATGACATAAGTCTACTTGCATGTTTAAAAGACCAATGTGAGCCCTTGCAGGTGTGTAAGGGCTGGAGCATAGTCCCATGCACCAAGAGGCTGGGTGTTCGATTCTGGGTCAGGGCACATACTAGGCTGTCAGTTTAATTCCTAATCAGGGTACTTATGGGAGACAACCAATCAATGTTTCTGTCACCCTCTCTTGCCACCCCACCTTCCATTCTCTCTAAAATCAATAAACATATTAAAAAATAATTAAGTAACCAATTTGAAAGGTAGATAAGAGGCAGAGAAGTTAGGATCCTAATGTCATGGACCAGGAAGGGTTGATGGGGGCCTGCTTTAGCCAGTGGGACTGAAGGGGTGGGAGTGAATCGGAGCTGTTGGAAAGAGACTGGGCGGGACCCCGAGGAGAGTGGCGGTGAGGGTCTCTAGTTCCAGTGGCCAGAAGAAGTGAACGGTGCGGAAGCTGCCAGGTTTGATTGTGGTGGTATTGCACACGAGGCTCCTCTGTGACGGGCGGGTGGAGGTGTCCTGGACATTGAGGCCTGCAGGTCTGGTGCTGTGTTGCTCCACACCGGGACCTGGCATCATTGTGGCTCAGGAAGCAGCAGGCACCAGAGGCAGCCTCTGCCACGGGAGCCAGAGGAGGAGAGGACTTCTGAAAAGAGCCTGGTCAACACTGTTGAACGGTGTGGAGATCACACAGTCTGTGGGATTTGGCACTTAAGAAACCACAGAGCATTTCTCAAGGTCTAGACTCAGACTGTGCAGGTTGGAATGACCTGGAAGAAGAGAGCAACACTGAGGAAGGAGGGAGGCTGGTTGCTGGAGGGGGACACGGAGGAGGATGGGCTTTACAGCGGGGAGAGTGGAGCAGTTACAGAGGCTGAGGCAAGAATCAGGAGAGACCGTGCTGGTTCTGTGAGGAGGGAAGGGAGTGCATGCTAGGGGAGAAACCAAGGAAGAAGTGGAATGGAATGGAGACTTCGGTAATGCTATCTCCCATGTGGGCGGGGAGGGGGCAGGGTGTTTTCCTTGAGACCTTGTTAGGGAAATGGGAATGTCATGAACCCGTGTCTGTCTGTGCAAGAAAAAACCCACGTGCATTACTCCAGGGGTTTGAATTTGTATTGTCAGTTAGGCACAGTAGAAATGTTACTTCTGAGTGTCCCAAATCTGAGTGATCATGCTAAGGTGACGTATCTTCACCTTGCTGGAGATTTAGGAGATACATAGCTTCATCTCTCTCTCTCTCTCTCTCTCTCTCTGTTAGAAATTTTTTCTCCATCTTCCTCCAGTTCTGTTCTGGGGCCAAGAGAATATTGAAGGCCAGTTCCTTTAGTGGGGCCTGTGTCCAGCTCCAGCTCCTTTGGAACCGGCAGGAAACTTTCTGTGCCTCCTTGATATCACCTACTGTAATGGATGCACTTGGTAGAGAAGTTCACTGCCTCGAGACTGCTGGCCCTTTGCCTTTCCTGAGTCGTTCTCTGCCCGTGAGACCAAACTTCAGGGTTTAGACTACTCGCCCCATCTAAGAAGTTTTATGTCCCAGGCCTCAGGCCTGCCTCCAAAGCCTAGGGGACCATCAAGAGGGGTGGGGTAAAAGAGAGAGCAAGATTGGAAGCCGTCAAAAGACAGAAGAAAGGAAAGCCCCCCTCCGCATAGCGAAGGAAAGGCACTCTGTTTCCTATGCACTGCGTCTCTCCCACCTGTAACTGGGCCCCAAGTGAACCTGAAGGCCATGATGTTACACTTCACAGAAGAAATGAAAGATGACACACCTGCAGGGCTTCTGTGACCACTCGCATTCTTTTAATGACACAATACTATATGGAGAACTACAGTGAGCGTTATGACAAAGGTTGGCATCTGCTCTGGCTCTGAGCAGTTCTTCCAGAAATGTTCAGTCGTGGTGGCGTCGGAGTCTTCACTAGATTCTCTTCTTTCAGCTCCTCGCTTAGTCTTGTGTGAGTTAGGGTTGCTTTCTGCTACATGTAACAGAACACCAGATTCTCAACGGTCCAGGGCCAAGGTCTCTGTAAAAATCTCCTGGCCCTTTCCTCCTTGTTACAAGATGGCTTTTGCAACTCCAAACATCTAGTCCACATTCCAGGATGGAAGAAAGAGGAAGAAAGAAGCGATGTCCACAGACTTTTGCTTACATCCCATTGGCCAGCCCCATGCCACACGTTCACCTCCAGCTGCAAGGGAGCCTGGGAAATGGAGTTCTTCATTTTCCAACCTCTGCTGCAGAGGATGCAGAGGGAGAAGAGGAGTGAGGTTAGGGGTGGACGAGCTGATGGCATCTGTTGCACCAACGCCTAGGGGAAAAAATACTGACAGGGTTGGGAAATCACACTCAGCTATTTGCTCACACAGGGATTAAAACTAAAGAATAACTAGTATGCCCTGGCTGGCGTGGCTCCATTGGTCAGAGTGTTGTCCTATAACTGAAAAGTCAGTGGTTCGATTCCTGGTCAGGGCACATGCCCAGGTTTCAGGCTCAGTCCCCACATACAGGGGACAGCGAATTGGTGTTTCTCTCTCATATCAATGACTCTCTCCCTCTCTTCCTTCTCTTCCCTCTTAAATGAGAATAAAATAAACCTTTAAAAAGAAAAGACTAACTGTTACAATGCTGTAGTAACAGTGCAATTACCTCTGTGACCCTTGCCCTTGTATAATATCCTCCTCTCGAGTGTGGGCAGGACCTGTGAATTCATATAAAACATCACTCCCGTGTTTTTATTACATTATAAGGCAAAAGGGGTTTTGAAGATGTGATTACGGTTACTAATCAGTTGACTCTGAGTGATTCAAAAGAGAAACTATTCAGGTGGCCTGACCTATTCAGGATCCTGAGCTCCAGATGCAAATGCAGCCCACCTGACCTCCTGACTTTGGCCTTGTGAGATCCTGACCAAAGAACCCCACCGTGCCGTGCCCAAACTTCATAGAACTGTGAGCTAGTCAATGGGTGTTGTTTTACATGACTAAGTCTGTGGTCATTCGTGACACAGGAATCTAGAAAACTCATAAAACCATTAATAAAGGAAGGTAGCCCAGGGAAAAAAAGTTTTATGGCCACATCAGAATTATTGGAGAAGATAGCAAAGCACTGAACATTGTTAAAGGGACAGTGTTTTCCCTCCCGACAGGGCTCCAAAGACCCTGCCATCAGAACTTACAACACAGAATTTGAAACTCTGGATGTTATTCTTCCAAGTGGGTAAGTCTTCCCCAGGTAGAAGTGGGGTCTCCCTGCAAGGGCACAGGTCTTTTCAGGTGACTGTGGGGACACTAACCGAAGCACTTTGGACATTGTTATGTAGGCAGTAGGAAGCCATTAAGAGTTTTCAACAGGAGCCCTGGCTGGTGTAGCTCAGTGGATTGAGCATGGGCCTGTGAACCAGACAATCGCGATTCAATTCCTAGTCAGGGCACATGCCTGGGTTGCAGGCCAGTTCCAAGCAGGGGACACATGAGAGGCAACTATACATTGATATTTCTCTCCTTCCCTTCCCCTCTAAAGATAAATAAATAAAATCTTTTTAAAAAAAGAGTTTTCAACAGGAAAGTGGCATGAGCAGAGTGATTCTTTAGGAAGATGACTCTGATGCTTCATAAGATAAATTGAAAGAGAAAGAGTCTGGGCTCGAGAGGAAGGGGGCCCATGAAGAGTCGCTGTAATGATCCAGCACGAGGTCAGGCGGGCTGAGGGCGCTCCCTGGGCCGTTACTAACCTTAGGTCGGCATTCTCTGCCTCCTGGCCTCTCACTAGCTCCCATCAACATCCACGTCTGTACTTACTTCTCCTAAAACATGGCTGCTGTCGGTGGAGGGGACAAGAAAGTACCAGACCTACCCCTGGAATGTGGTGACTAAAGGAGGCATTTCAGGGGAGGAAAGGCACAGGGTGACTCTGCACGAGTTTGGAAAGACCGACACGAGAGGAGAGGCAGGGATGCTGAAGAGCACTGGCCTAGGTCCCAGCAGTGTCATTGATTCCCTGTGTCCGCCAACTCAGGCAGGTCCTGGGACATCTTAAATCTCTATGAGTCCATGAGAGAGTCTTTGGATTATTTGGAGGACACGACTTGTAAACACAAAAGATCAATATATGGAAGTTACTATGATTTCCTGGACTCAGTCATTATGGGACAAAAAAAGTTACTTAAGAAAATGAAACCAGTGGTTTGCATAACTAAGAAGCCCAGAGGCCTGGCCTGCTCCCCAGGCGTCTGAGCAGCGTCTCTGGAAATCACGCCCTCCGTTCCCCAGCTCTGATCTCCTCGGTGTCGCCCTCACTCACTCTCAGGCAGGTCCCCTCCCATGCAGGCCCCCAGCGGCACCACACACGTCCTGCCGTCCTGCCGGCTGAGCAACGCTGTGGGAAGAAAACACCTCTTCACAAACAGTTCCTTCACAGTTCCCAGGGAAGACTCTCAGTGGATAGCTCATGTCACGTGCTCATCCACACCCAAGTCCACTGACCAGGGTGAGAGCACTGCTGTTCCCAGGAGCCAGGGAGGTCTGTCCTCTCTAAATCTTGTGAACTCAGCACAGGAATGCATTCTGCAGCGGAAAATCAGGATGGAAGAGAATGGGAAACGAACATCAGTGAGGCAAGAACAGTGAATGCCTCTAATAATTGCTGTTACCTCAGTGTTTAAAAAGTTCATGCCCTGGCTGGTGTAGCTCAGTGGATTGAGCACAGGTGTGCGAACCAGAGTATCGCGGTTCGATTCCCAGTCAGGGCACATGCCTGGGTTGCAGGCCAGTTCCCCAGCAGGGAATGCATGAGAGGCAACCATACATTGATATTTCTCTCCCTCTCTCCTTCTCTCCCCCCCTAAACATAAGTAAATAAAAATCTTTAATAAAAAAAGTTCAAAAGCTTTCTGACCTCTTAATCAAGGAGTAATGGGATCTAGATCCTTCATAAAAGCTTTTATAAGGTAGGAACTAGTTTCAGCTCCATTGCACAGATGGAGAAATTGAGACTCAGAGAGGTTAAGCTACCTATCCAAAGTCACATCACTAGGACATGATAGGAACCAGTTATGTCGGATTCAAGAGCACTTACTGTTTTGACTCCACCTTGTTCAGTTTCTGCACAGGGCAGACGTGGCCTATGGTTTTTAACTCCGCAAAAGACTCTTCCCTGAGGAAAACTCAGAGTAAGCGCGTATCTTCCCTAGTCTGGTCTGATACGGACACCAACCACAAGCCTAGCTGAACCACTGACAGAGTCCAGACTTCGGAAGACGAGCACCCCACCTGCACACGGAGCCATGTGACTAAGTCTCAGCACTGCACTCCCAGACATAGGCACAATATCATCAAACACGGCCCCAGGCACTGCCTAAATTCACTCGTAATACAAATACACGTGATAAGCGCCCCTGCCTGTTCTCAGTTGACATCCATGTGCACACGATAAAACAAATTCATATTGCTTCTTAGAGATGCCAGGAAAATACAACAGGAAAATTGGGCAGCGGGACTCCTGCTGGGCCTTTTCAGACTCACTCAGCTTCCATGCGGAGAACAGTGACCTTCAGATTCTAGGGAATGTGAGTCCTGAGGACTAAGAACAGGAACAGGAACGAAGTAGAATAATGGCCCAAAAGCTTGCTCCTGTGGGTCGCCTTGTCCTGCCTTGAAGCCTCTGGCCAGCTCCCCACATGCAGAAGGATAGTGGGTGACAGAGGCCAGGCATCATTATATTTATTTTGAAGCCTCTATTATACTGAACACAATCCCAGAAACATGCTGAATAAGTGGTCTTTAAAAGATTGCTGGATGGGTTTCATCGGAGGTCAACACCTACGCACATCATGACAATCCTGCCGCTGCTCTAAAATGCTCTTTTTTTTTTGAAATTTACTTCTGAGTAACAGTTTGAGAGACACACAGGAGAGGCATGCTGGTACCTCCTTGTCACACATGGGTCTTTACCCAAATCATAACCACTGTCATCATTTAGTTGCTAGTAGCTTTTGACCACTACAAAAACTTCAAGTCCTTTCTCAAAGTATTTACCACTATTAAGGGCATTCAAAAATCTTCACAGCAGTCTTAAAATTATTTTTTAACATTCCTCCATGGAAAAGGCATTCATTTATTCATTCATTCACTCAATCAATCATTCAACATATATTTATCAAGCATTTCCCAAGACTGTATTAAACATGAGGACTAAAATGATAAGCTAAAAATGAACAGGATTTTCTGCCTACATGGAGCTTAGAATTCAGTAAGGGAGGTAGAATGCAAAATCATTCGAATGAAGTAGAATTAGATTAGGATGAATGCTGGGAACACGCGGTACCTGGGGCTCTCTGAGGAGGACTTGATTTAACGTGTGAGGATCAGAGTTACCCACAGGGAAATACAACTTACTTGATATTGGGAAGTAGATAAGAATTCACTCTCCAAAGCAGGTGTATGGTGGCTTAGGCTAGGTTTCCTGGAAATGAACTTTGAGACAGATTGACATGTGGGAGATGTATGAGGGTGCACTTCCATGAGATACGTGCATGAGGAAGGCATGACTGGGCAAAGGGGGAAGCTGACCCACAGTGAGGCCGCCCTTCAGCAGGCTCTGGAATCGCAATGGCTCTCAGACTTGTCCCAAATCAAGGTGGGGTTCAGGCTTTTGTATCCCTCCGTGAGCCAGTCAGGGACCTTGGCCAGCAGCCACAATGAGGGAAACTTGCGCAAGGCAGTTCCCTGCTGCAGAGGGCAATTCCCAGGGTGTGGCGCAGCTGTGAGCCATCAGCAGTCAGTGGACCCGGGGATGGTTACATAAATTTTGGGGCTCGTGGCAAAATGAAAATGTGGGGCCCCTTGTTCAGACACCAGGAAAAAGCTTTCTGTTCTCTTGCGTGTTCAATCTTTCAAACAGTCATGGTTTTTTTTTTAAATTGCTATTCAATGTCACACTCTTTTAGGCTCAGAGATACATGAGGCATGAGTGGTGACCCTCATGGACACCCAGAGCCCCACCCCACAGCTGGACCCGAGGGAGCAGTCAGCTGACCCCAGCCCTCCCTGCAGCCAGCTTCAGGCCCCTGCTGGAGACAGAGGGTAGCACCAGTTACTGAGCAGAGACTGGAGCACAAACAGACAAGAACCCATCTCTGGGAGGCGGGAAGGTGACAGGCGACAGGATTGTACATGTGTAAGCCGAGGCTCCAAGACCTGGGCACATACTCCATTGTCTCACTGGATTTAACTTACAAAATACAAATTCAAAAATTTGTCAAGACAGCCTTCAAAACCTCTGCTGTCTCCCATGCAGGGGAACGGCACCATCCTGCTGGTAGACCTCACCTTGCTCTGCACCTGCAGACTGGCCACAGGGGAAGACCACCGTGAGTTTTTCACGGACTTCCTACAAATGCTGCTGGTGGGGTCCCCAGAGGAGCTGCACGAGGGGCCCCTGAGCAAGCACGATGTCAACGCAGATATCAAGGTGGCTCTGACTGAGCTCAAGCCCTGCAGAGATGTCCTACAGCCCGTGCACAAGGCAGAGCTGGTCAAACCGCTGGTCTAAGTGCTGGGCACCCCAGACATGGCTCCAAGAGGCCACAGGACCAGCTACGAAAATAGCCACAGCCACCCCACCCCACTACCACTTGCCCATGTGTGAATTTATCCAGACATTGTTTAATCAATAAAGCTTCCTGTGGTTGAACATCATTAAACCATAGCACAGGGCTTCCTTGGAGCACAAGGCCCTGTTCTACTGCACTAGCTGGTCCTGGTCCCAGCAGCTGCAGAGTGGCAGGCAGGAGCCTAAAGAGGGAATCTGGACAGAGCGTGTCAGGCAGTGGGAATAGCCTGCACAAAGCACCCTTTGCTCTGGGGGAAATGAGAGGAAGACAGAACAGGAAAGGCACAAAGCAAGAAGAAATGTGGTTCAAATGAAGCTGGAGAGGTGTTGTGGGGGCCACACCAAATCTGGCATTATGGGCCACGTAAAGTGCGGGGTTTTGCGTAAGAGCACTAGCCTTTGGAAGATTTAGCCAAAGGGGCAACATGCTCAGAATTCTGTTCTTTTTTTTTTTTTAATTTTATTTTTATTTTAGAGAGAGAAAGGAGAAGGGAAAGAAAAAGAGAGGGAGAGAAACATCAATCTGTGGTTGCCTCTCACATGGCCCCCACTGGGGATCTGGCCCACAACCCAGGCATGTGCCCTGACTGGGAATCGAACCAGTGACCCTTTGGTTCACAGCCTGCACTCAATCCACTGAGCTACACCAGCCAGGGCTCAGAATTCTGTTTTGAAAAAATTACTTCATCAGAAATGAGAGCAGATCAGGGGGGATTCAGGTGGGCTGTGGTCACTTGTCATCCAGGTGACACATGATGACAGCTCAGCCCACAGAGGTGGTGGCGGAGCCAGAGATCATGGGTAACTTGGGAGGGGACTTCAGCACGAACAGGCCTCGGTGATGCCTTGGATATGGGGTAAGCGAAAGAGGGGTGTCCAGGATGATTTATTGGGTGAGACTTTGTTGCAGGTACAGACTTCGCTGGACCCTGAGTACAACAGGGAACCAAGCAAACAAAGGCTGGCCTTCACAAAGCCCCAGGACGGGGAAGAGACCCACAAGGAAAAGGGCAGTGACAATGCAGTGTGGTCAGGGCTGTCCCAGTTGGGTGTGTAGGAGGGCACCAAGCCTGGCGTGGGGACATGAGGTCAGGAAGGGCTTCCAGGAGGAAATGACAACCACTTACAAGGCAAACAGAAACTAGGCAGGCAAAGGGATCAGCACAGGCAGTGGTCCTCAGCTGAGGGCGATATAGGCACCCAGGGGATGTGTGCAATGTCTGGAGACAGTTTTGATCGTCATAACTGGAGAGTTGCTACTGGCAACTAGTGGGTGGGGGCCAGGGGAGCTGCCAGTGTCTCACAAAGCCTGGCACAGCGCTGTTGCCCAAAGGGTGATCCCGTGTGCACGGTGCCACAGCTAGAACCCTGGCCAAGGTAAAGTCATGAAGCAAGAGTGTGAGTTCATTCACAGAACGGAGTGGCTCTGGGTCTGTGTAGAGTATGGAATTGAAGGATGTGAGGGGTGACAGGGCACAGCTAGAGATGCCGGACCCTAGGAGGCGGGAGGAGTCAGACAAGGCCATTTGAACCCCATGGCAAGGGTGTTGGGAGCCACTAAGGGTTTCAGGTTTGGAAGTGATAAATCAGCTTTGGAAGGACAGAGGGAGGCGAAGCAGAGGCTCTGGGAAGTGGGTGGGTCAGCACATTGCCTAGTGATCTGTGGAGGTGAGGAGACAGCCAGGAGGCCTGCAGGTGCCCCTGGAGGGCGCTGTCATGCAACATGATGCAATCCAGGGACCAAAAGGTTGCTGCATCATCTAACTTGATGTAGACACGCATTGGAACCTCAGAGCATCCATTCAGGTCAAGTGCAGCTGATGAAATATAGTCTGCAGGATCATGAGATGGGAGGAGCATGAGTGTGCCAATGAGTCTGCCACTTACTATGGCTGCTGTGTACAGATGCACAGGCTGACCCCTCATGGGGGTCACCTGACCACAGGGACAGTGTGGGCTGACGGCCAGCCAATGGTCCACATGTCATGACAAAGTGCTTTCTTCTAAATGCCACATCAGCTGACCATAGCCATGCACATGACCACAGAAAGACATGCCTCTTCTCTGAGCCTGGTTAAGACAGCCTGCTTCTCAGGCTGGATGAGAAGGCCGAGAAACAAGGTAGGTAAATGCCTAGCAGAGGGCCAGCCTCTTGGAAGACAATCAGGAAATGACTGTTCTGATTATTCAACAAGAAGCCAAGTGGCCCCTTCTGTCACAATCCCAATGTTGCATTGTTTCCTCCTCACCTGATGGCACCACAGCTGCTCAGGTGACCTTTGTGGTGGCCATGGTTTGTTCTCTGGGAGGCACTGGGAGCCAGCAGGAGACCAGGCTGCACCCGGTGGGCAGTGGGCGAGGGTGCAGCTCACCTCCAGGTGGAACTGAGCAGGCACACGCAGTTGTCTTGCTCGCTCACAGCCACGTGGAACTTCACTTGTGGTTTTATTTTGAGCATCCTGAAGGCACCATGGAAAACACGCCTCGGTTTGCTGCTGGATAGGTTCACAGAACATGAAACCACCAAAGAACACACTCTAGTGGAAGAATCACAACTACTGTATTGATCTCTGAATATGTGCCAGGCCCATCTTTCAATCCAATGGTGTCTTAGAGGCTTCTGGATTTTTCTTCTTGCACAGCTGCCCTGCCCCAGTCAACCAAATCCCTGTCTTGATGACCATCGCGCTAACCTACCGAGGGCCTGTTGCATCAGGCTTTTGGAAAGCACCCCCATGTGTGTGCCTTATCTCTTTCATCTTCATCACAGTCCTATGAGGTAAAAGACTGGGAGACTCAAACTGAGTAACCAGCCCCAGGTGACCAGCTAATACCTGGTAAAGCTGGGATCTGAACTACAGCAGACTGACACCAGGTTTTATAGCTCACAAACCATTATTGCAGGGACCCCACTTTGGGGTCCCCCGCGGGGGCTCTCTGAAACTGTGTCCTCCCAGGAGTGTCAGAAAGAGCAGGAAGCCACCTCTGGTGAGGCTCCTGTTCCCCCGTCAGAAAGTGGCAGGCAGTCAGAGACCCGTGGGCAGGCGAGGAGCAAAACGGGCCCCCGGTGAGCAGGCCAACACTCTGGAGGTTGTAGCCTGGGGCCCAGCACGGGGGCGGGGCCTCGGAACTAAGTCCCCTGGGGTCTCGGGCCGCATTCCTCCGAGGTCTGCAAAGGCCACCGCTTAAAGGCGCAGAGGAGCAGCTGGGAACGAGAACAAAGCGGCCAGGCCCCCCTCGGAGGAAGGAAGGAGCGAGCCCCAGGAAACAGCTGATAGCGCTAAGCTCAGCTTGTTTTTTTCCTCTGCTCAACAGTTCTCCTGCCACGGCAAACAAAAGATGTACATTCTGATTCCCTCTTCTGTTTGGATTGTGCTGTCGAGTGGATCTGGTTTGTGATGAGCGAGGGGGGAGAGACATCCGCGGGTGGTTTCTTGCTCCACTGGCCAGTTTGTTGGGCCTGCGCCGGGGGCCACAGCCGCCTGGAAACGCAGAGAGCTGCCTTCTCTGTGTTTCTCCCCACCTAGTCATCAAACACAGCCTGGTCTGGCCACACCAGGGGCACAACACTGGTATTTCTTCTAATGATGGACTTTAAGGTTGCCAACTTTTCAGATTCAGTGGAAGCTGGAGATTTACTCCTGACTTTGACCTTGAAGAACCTTCATGTGCATGCAGGTGCACACGCACTCTCTTTTATGGATGTGTAAAACTATTAAGATGTGAAGTGTGCTCTCTCAGACCCACTGAAAGGCCCCTCCCTGTTCTCATCATCTCTGAGGTCACAGTCACTGCTGGGACTGCCCTGAATGCAGAATCCACCCAGCCTGGGCCCTGCCACTCCTCCCCTGTTGCGCAGGGATGGGTGTAACAACAGCTATAGATCAGTGGAAACCAGCACCCAACAGCAAGAGCAATGTAGACGGTGTCTGCACAGGTCCCAGCAGACTGCTCTGGCCCTGAATGCCCCATTAGGGTGTCCACCTTCCTCGAAGCCTGGGCATCTGTAGGTAACAGGTGGCCCTGATGGAACTAAACAATCCACGTGCAATGACTGTAGTAGATGGACATTTTGCTGTGCCCAGCATGGGAGGGGGCAGTAGGGAAGAGGACAGCTGCAGGGATCCACACCCTGTGAGGTCTGATGCTTGAGGCCCTGCGATGCTGGGCATGCTTTGTTTTGCCTGACCAGGTGCTGACTGTACGAGTGTGCCAAAGGGCACTATAAAAACAAAAGCAAAACGAAATGAAGCAAAAGAAAAAATACAAACCACACACAAAAAACTCCACTGAGAGTTCTGTTGCTGCTGACACGTGGGTGATCTCTCCAGCCCTGGCAATGGCCATCTGGTCACAAGAACTGAAAGCAACTGTTCTGATGGCGCAGAGATCGACGTGCGGGGGCCCTTTGTAACTGCAGGAGTTAAACTAAGCCAGAGAGGTCAGCCCGGTCGGCCCCTGCCCCATGCTGCTCGGCCCATTCTCTCCTCCCACCCCGTTCTGAGGGGGGAGTTCGCATGCAGATGATAAATGGCATAAAGGCCAGGCAATTAATTTTTTCAGCTGGAGGCTGCGATGGAATTTGGGTGCTGAGACTCTGGCGTGCGCCTCTAATTCCATTCTTCTCCTCTGTGAAATGCCTCCACTCTTCAGGGAGGTGGTGCCCTTCAAAATTTCACCATGACACTTTCTGTCTTTGGGGCCAAGAGGTAAATTTAGCCCTGAAAATTATTTGGAATGTATCTCAGGCTACTCGGCTGTCTCGTGCTTTTTCCACTACCCCAGCAGGCTATTGTGCTGTAAAGATGGAGGCCAATTCTTCATTCACTTCCTCGGGGAGGGAGTGAGCGCTGTGTTCCCAGAGCACCACCCACCCTTGCCTCCCAGCAGCCTTCAGTGTGAGCAGCCCAGCCAGCCTCTGATGGGCAGAGACACAAGCAAAGAATAGAGAATTTGTTGGGAAAAGGGGAAGGGAAGCGGCTTAAACAAGAATGGACCAAGGTGTGCGCTTAGTACATGGCAAATGGGGAGAGAGAAGGAGGGGTCTCTAAAGGGAAAAGAATGAATCCTGAAGGGGACGTGGAGGGGTGAGAAAAAGCCCCTTCCCCTGCTTCTGTGGAGGCAGTGCAATGCAGTGGGTCAGAGTGCAGGCCTGGGTGTGAGTCTGGGGTGGGTGACCTTGAACAAGATTTAACCTCTTCATGGTTCAGTTTTCTACCCTGAAAAATGGGGGATAAAATGGTCTCCACCTCATAAGATTATTATGAAGCTTAAACAAGAAATTCATGTAAATCACTTGAGAAAATACTTAGCACATAATAAGCACTCAGTAAGGATTATCCGTTGTTATTTCCAACTGTTCTCCCAGCGTGACTCACAGTTCTTTTTTTGAGACAAGGCAAGTTCTCTGCTTTCACCTTACAGCTTCTGCTGAGCAGATGTTTATCCAGTGTTCTGATCAGTGATTTTAGTCCTTGGAGTCACCTCTGGAATCTCTTCACGGGAAGCGGGACACACGCGGAGTAAGGTCACAGTGGATGTTGTGGAGCAGAACGCACTGATCGCCAGAGCCTGAAGTACCTGAACTGCAGGTGGATGTTGTTTCCGGTCTTTCTCTGAGCCCTTCCCAGCCCAGCAGAGTAGACTGAACCAGAGAGAGGCTGGGTAGCAGCATATATTCAACTGAGCGCTGAGGTCCGTGAAATACTACATATGGGGAAACCTTTAGCCCCTTCCCCACCTCGGCCCCCAGCACCGGGGTAAGCAGGCTGACCCATCTCCGGAGCGGTACCTGAGGGTCTGCATAAGGAAGCTGGACATTCTAACAAAAAAGGTTGATGGAGACTCCCAGGTGAGGTCCCCATTGAAATGGCCCGGCAGGGTCACCCTATGGTGAAGCCCACCCACCAACCAGCTGTATCTCAACTTTTTAGTTGTTCACTCATACATGCGAACAAATAGATAGTCAAAGTTCACTTGTCATTTCAAAAACTCTCTAAAATGAAAGACAATGCAAAAAAACAGAAGAAAAAAACTTGTAGAAAATAGAAACAACACAGAAGGTAGGAGAGACCATTTGAGATTTAAGAGAAGATATCACATCCATGAAACAATATGTGTTCTAAAATAAGGAACGTTCAGAAAAAACAACAAAGATATATAGAAATTTAAAAAAACTGATGTTTGCAGAACAACACACATAAATCTCAAAAACATTATCTAAAAAAAAAGGAGGCAGCCCTGGCTGGTGTAGCTCAGTGGATTGAGCATGGGCCTGTGAACCAGACAATCGCGATTCAATTCCTAGTCAGGGCACATGCCTGGGTTGTAGGCTGGTTCCCGGCAGGGGATCCATGAGAGGCAACCATACATTGATATTTCTCTCCCTCTCTCCTTCCCTTCCCCTCTAAAGATAAATAAATTTTAAAAATATTTAAAAAATTAAAATAAATTAAAATAAAAACAAAGGAGGCAGACACAAAAATGTACGAAACATTCAATTCCATTCCTACAAAATCCAAGAACGAACAAGCCTCATCTTTGGGGACAGGAACCCGAAGGGGGCTAAGCGGGCAGTGGGAGGAGAATAGACTGGAGAGGGGACGGGGTGGGGGGTGGGGGTGGCCATTCCAGATGAAAATGGGCCAGTTC
Source organism: Sturnira hondurensis (assembly GCF_014824575.4). Classification (NCBI taxonomy): domain Eukaryota; kingdom Metazoa; phylum Chordata; class Mammalia; order Chiroptera; family Phyllostomidae; genus Sturnira; species Sturnira hondurensis. The sequence continues at coordinate 3,596,149 of NW_028073498.1, read as the reverse complement.
TTGTTTTGGTGGCATGTGTATGGGCGTGCTCAATTGTCAAAGTTTATTTCACTGAATGAGATCTGTGCACATTAATTTATATTAATTATATGTTAATAAACACATCACACCTGCAGAAATCAAGAAGTCAGTAGAAAAATTCAGCCTCTAGGTCTATTAATGTCCAAGAAACAGAGAAAAAAAGAAGCAAGTTAAATGTACCACAGAGATGCAGTCAGCAAAACCCAACTGGGGCAAACTCTACAGTTTGGACAGTTTTTTCCATTAAAAAGTTTTAGGGGGTCGTCACAGACGAAGGAAGGGCATGTATTCATAGATATTTAAGAGACATAGCAATCAATCACATTGTATAAATCATCTTTTCATCTAAATTTAAACAAACTTCAGAGAGCAAATTTATAGGACAATTAGGGAAAGTGTTAACATGTCCAGATATCTGATAATATTAAAGAATTATTGTTATTTTTAAGTGAGATAATGGCATTTGGTTTTTGTGCTTGGTTTTTGGAGTTTTTAAAGAGACTTTATCTCTTAGAGATTCATAGTGAAATAGAAACGAGACAAGGGCTAGGGCATCCTGGGGCCGTGGGAGCGGGCAGGGGCGCAGGAGCAGCGTGTGGCGTGTGTGATTTGGGCGACGGGGTACTCCAGTTCGCCTGGCACAGTCCCAGTTCACATCTGCTCTCCAGCCCCCAGCCGGTCCATTAGCTCATCACATCTCATACATAATTCCACAGGAGCTCCCCGCCCCCTTCGCCCCAACTCTCAGCACCTTCACCTTGCTCACATCACGTGACCACCTTAGGTGCAAAGAACACTGGGAGGCGGCCCACTTAGCCTTCTGGCCTCCGTGATAGCAGGATGCAAGGAAAAAGGGAAACCGGGAATGGCCTTTTGCTACCTTGGCTTATAAACGTTTCCCAGACACGCCCACATCTCCCCTCCAGTCCCTCCTCCTACCAGTGCATCCCACAGATCTTACATTCCAGAAATGCCAAATTTCTTAAAGTTCCCCGAGCACCTCATTCTTCCTGGCTTCATCTCTTGTATATGCCCCTCAGTGACACATTGTTCCCTCATGATTTGGCTCAGGTGTCGCTCTTCAGTGAAGTACCTACACACACACACACACATCCTCCGTCCTTCTTTACATTTGTTCCCATTATGGCATCTACCCAACGGGATTGAATTTGCCTTTCACCCTGTCTGTCTCTCCCAGCCTGTTTGTGCTCCAGGGCGGGATCCAAGCCTTACAGGTCTTGGTATCCCTAGAACCCTGCAGGGCACAGCTCCATAGTGAACGCAAGACATCTAGTTAGCACCTTCACTGCTGTGTACCTGACAAACGCCTTGCTGGGCATGCACCCAGTGAGGCGGTAAGTAGCCGGTTCGGGATACAAAGATGAGTGAAGTATAGCCTGGGCCTCGGAGTAGCCTGCAATAACACCCTTTAGTCTGGGCAAATGCAAAACTAGACAAGACGCCATGACAAGAGATGTAAACTGGGACTGTCTCGGGCAAACTGGAGTACACGGTCGCCCAAGTCACACATGACACACGCTGCTCCTGTGGAAACAGCCGCACCGTGCCCATGAGTAGCCTGTCAAGCCCCGGTCGCTTCCAGCAGTTTCTTGCACAAGCCAATTGCTCCTCATTAGTGCTGGGGCCATTTAACTATTTTTTCTTGCTATCCATGTAAAAATTACTAGAAATTAAATGTTTCTAAAGCACATAAAATATACTTAAGCAATTAGAAAAATCCCATAAGGAATAGCTAAAACACTTTCCAACCTTTTTCGCGTACTGAAATGTACATTCATAGTCAGCATGTGAAGCCCATTATGTACATACATTTCTTCGTATCAGCACTAGACTTTGGCCGGTTGTCCTTACTGACGGGCACTGCGGGTACTTCTAGCTCGTGCCCATTGTGAATGATGGGGCTCAGAACACCCTGAAACAAATCCCTCTTCTCTTCTGAGTCATTTCTTTCAGGTCCATACTCCACAGCTAAGGAACCTGGTTAAAGGACAGGAATTGCTGACGCGTCTGATTTTCTATTGCTCTAAAGCTTACTGCTCTCCTGGAAGTGTGGTCACTTTACAGATTACATTTTTTCTTCTCGCAATTCTGTCAATAAGTTATATCATCATTTTCATGTACTAATGTAAACTTGTCATTTTAAGCTGTTCTTGGTTTGCGTTTTTAATTTTTATTTACTGATTTGAGAGAGACAGAGAAACATCACTTTGTTATTGCACTTACGTGCCCTGACCAGGGATCAAACCAGCAACCATGACGTATTAGAACAACACTCGAACCAACTCAGCTACCGGGCCAGGGCTCCTCATTTGCATGTTTAATTGCTGTAGAAGTTATACATTATACTTTAACCAAACGCAGCTTAGTTTTGAGTATTATAATGTAAACATACACTCAATCATTACAAATATGTTGTAGGTATTCATTAAAAATTTGTTGAATAATTGAATGGATTAAAATCACACACAGTTACAAAAGAAGACAAATACTGCTTGATTCCAGTTATATAAGGTCCCCAGAGTAGTCCAATTCATAGAGACAGAAAGTAGTGTGGTGGTTACCAGAGGCTAGGGAATTATCGTTCAGTGGGTACTAGAGTTTCAGTTTTGCAAGATGAAAAAAGTTCTGGAGATTCATTGCACAGTGGTGTGAGTATACTTAATTCTCTTGAACTTACATTTAAAAATGATTAAGAATGGGTCTTCAACCCTGGCTTGTGTAGCTCAGTGGATTGAGTGTTGGCCTGTGGACCAAAGGGTTGCCAGTTTGATTCCCAGTCAGGGCACATACCTGGATTGTGAGCCAGGTCCCCAGTCAGTAGAGCACAAGAGGCAACCACACATTGCTATTTCTCTCCCTCTCTTTCTTCCTCCCTTCCCCTCTCTAAAAATAAATAAATAAAATGTTTTTTCAAATGGGTTTTGGATAGACAATCAGCAACATCTGTTATACCCACTTTAGTGCTTTTTTGTTTTGCTTTGTTTTTTGTTTGGGTGTTACAGGCTGGAACCAAGGGTTAAATGGCTCCTGAAATCCTAATGAGAAAAGTGAGTTACTCCTCTCCTGTGGACTAGTTTGCAATGGGATGCAGTATTTATGAAATAGTTGCTGGAAGAACACCATTCAAAAATTATGAGGAAAGCCCTGGCTGGTGTAGCTCAGTGGACTGAGCGCGGGCCTGCGAACCACATGATCGTGGTTCAATTCCCAGTCAGGGCACATGCCTGGGTTGCAGGCCAGTTCCCAGCAGGGGACTCATGAGAGGCAACCATACATTGATATTTCTCTCCTTCTTTCCTTCCCTTCCTCTCTAAAGTTAAATAAATAAAATCTTTTAAAAAATTATGAGGAAAAAGTCAACAAAGAGGTTTTAAAGCAAAGAACTCTGAAAGAAGAGATCAAATTCCAACACGGTAACTTCACAGAGGAATCAAAAGATATTTGCAGAGTCTTTGTGACTAAGAAACCAGAGCAACACCTGAGAAGCAGGTAAAATACCATAAAATAGATATGATTACTGATGTCGACATTGTCCACAGGGATTCAAAGAATATTTTGCATTACTGACAAAGGCTTGGGGTCAGGTAGTTGTATTATGGTCCTATTATTATTTGCATATTGTATGGTTAAGTATTTCTGATGCTTTCAGACACTATGAGCACTTGATATGGAACAACCTCCAAGACGTATTTGAAAGTGACAAAGTGAGGTGCAAAACAGCAAACATAAAAAAGAAGAAAAAGAGTATGTAATTTAAACATTTGCATAGGCTATTTTGAGCAGCATATACAAGAAATGCATAGGAGTGAAGCTTCTAATAGAGGGAAATTGGAGGTCCATGACAGAAATGCAAATGAAAATTTCCACTGTAGAATCCTGTCGTCTTTTGAATTCTCAACCACGTGGATTAAACTATCTATTCAAAAATGAAAGCTGGGTCGGGATGCATATGGGAGGCAACTGATTGACGTTTCTCTCTAACATCAGTGTTTCTCTCCCTCTGTCTCCCTCCTTCCCCCTTCTCTAAAACTAAATAAATAAAATACTAAAAAATTTAAAACTCAAGATAAAATTAAAAACACCAGTATTGATAGGCAAAGCTCTGGAAAATTCTTCCCTCTTAAACATCTCCCTAAAATTTCATCAACTAGTCAACAAACATGTAGTGAATATGATGTTTCCAGCTACATTGATAGAGTCAAAATTATTTTTGAGGAACATCAAGTTTTATTGCTTACAATGGAATGATAAGACCAAGATATTTCAGAAGAAAAAACAGGTAAATAAAACCCACCCTATGAGAAGACCCTGGGCGGAAGGTGACTGTGTTATGTCAGGAGGTGAAAACCAAGGGCTCAGAGCCACAGACGAGAATCACATCCCAGCTCAGCTACAGTGCTGCTGGCCCTTCTACCTCAAGCAATTGAATTACTTTCTCCGAGTGTCAATATCCTCATATATAAAATGGGAGTCGGGATGGTAATAATGGTTAATCTCAGTATTGATCTGACTAGGTCACGGTACTCTGATATCTGATCAAGCATTATTCCAGATGTTTCTGTGCAGGTATTTTTTAAAGATGAGATTGACATATAAATCAGTAGGCTTTCAATAAAGAAGACTATTCTTCACAATGTGGATGGGCCTCATCCAGTCAGTTGAAGGCCTTAATTTAAAGAAGAAAAAGAAGAAAGAAAGAAAAAACTGACATCCTTTGGAGAAGAGAATTCTCCCAGAAAACCACCTTTGAACTTGAATGTAACTCTTCCCTGGGTTTCCAGTCTGAGAGCCTCACCTTAAAGAATTTGGACCTGATGAGCCTCCACAATTGCAAGAGCCAATTTCTTAAAATAAACGTATTCCTCTCTCCCTCTCACATAGATACACACTACTGTCAAGGAGGAGGAAAATGGATCTTCTCTGCCCTCTTAGTTCAAAATGGAGGCCTGAAAATTAAACTGGCAAAGACAGATTTTAATCCACGTACATTTACAGGAGTTCACAGAAAAATGTGACCAGGAGGTGGTGAGAATCTGAGATTTCATAGGTGAAGAGGAGGGGGAAGGGCACTTACAGGCAAACAAATGACTTCTTAGTGCAGGGGAGAGTGGGAAGGGCACTATAGAGGAACAATGCCTTTTGGGAACAATACATGGGCCCTCAGGCAAATAGATGGGAGACACCCATCTATTGTGACAGTGCCTGTTTAGGTATGGTGCTGATTTCTGTCACTGGTGATAAGAGTTGCTCTTTCGGGGTTCCAGACCTCCTGAGGTTCTGGGGAGAGGATGTGTGAGCTGCGTTCTTTTGGGAGGCTCTGCTTTTATGCAGATACGCACCTGCTGACTCTCAAATGCCCTCAGCTCAAAATAACTTCTATGCCACGGTGGTGTACTCTGGACCCCTTCAATATCCGTGGGCTGCTTCTCTGGAGAACCCTGGCTAACACAGTGGGATATTTTGAGGTTTAGATATACTGTATGTAAAGTTAGATATAAGGTATGTTAGGAATCGTTCGATGAATGATAGCAATTATAGGTTTCCCCCCCACTCCATCTCCGAAAGCAAGCTAAATGGAGTAAAGCAAGGAAGGAAATACTATTAGTTTATATGGAAGAATTTTTAGCATTCCAGAACCCCCCAAATAACCAATCAAATTGTACCAAATACACTTGTGTCCAGTTTTGTGCTAACATAACACCCTTACGAGCTCTCTTAGCTCTCTTAGGCTTTTCTGATGGGACACATCTCGCTAACAGATGCACAAAATAAATGGAGACAAAGCAGAGATGCTCACAGACACAGTTCAAAGCTCTGACAGCTTAATACTGAGGTGCCGAGTGAGGGTCCTGGGGAAGGAACCTGGAGAGCCACTCGCTGCTTGGGGTGCACCCGCCTCTATAACGGCTGCTGCAAAACAAACACTGAACCCTCTTTTGTCCTTTTGAATTTTTCATAGAAGCGAAAATCCTCTTTGGATTTCTTTTGGTCAGTGAAAACATACTAGTATAGTATAGGTCTTTCACAAAAATGAAGTGGTATAATGCAACTGTCGAAAAGCAGGGGTGCCTGTATTATTGATTTGTCCTAAAAGAGATATCAGGTAAATGTTTTGACCAAACTGTGAGCTTGAACGTCTTAAATTGTTTGGTTTGAATCTTCAAAGTCTAAAAATGTATGCAAATACGAAAGTTACAACCATACAGTGATGTGCGTCAATTCCACCAGCACCGAGGCAGCCGAGTTACTCTCCGTCTCCCAAGTGGTTGCCAATGGAGACTCTAGAAACAATGCGACCTTCACTCAAAATGTTTAATGTGGAGCCAAGCTTTTAATTTTTGACCTATTTTTGAACAGCGAAACAAATTCATTTGCAATGACTTTTGGAACATGGCAGATAACCAAACTAATAAGTGTGTGTTTTGCAATTAGATGGGACTTTACACTTAGGGGACGTAAAATGTGAAGCTGACTTTCCAGGATAGATTCCACCATGGCTGTACTGGTACAGTCCGAATACACCACGTTGTAACAAGCGAATCCCAAAGTCTCCATTGCTGAAACCGAAGGGATGACTTCTCATCCACACTGTGGGTCCAGCTGCTCCCCAGGTGTCTCCCTTCTGAGCAGTGATGCAGAGATCCCAGCTGCCTCTGTCCTATAGCATCATGGGAACTGGTGGCCTCCTGTTGCTGTGGCAACAGTAGAGCACTCAGGGAGCTTCCTCCTGCCTCAGCTGGGATCACACATCACTTCTGATGGCCAGAACATTCCTGGGGCCCTACTAAGGGCTAGGGGCTGGCTAGTGTGGTCTCCCAAGTGCCCCGGAAGGAAAGAACTGGATGTAATGACCCCTGACCCTCTCTGCCATCCTGGCTCTTGAGTATGGGAAGCCACAGAAGCCACCAACATTGGCCAAGGCGGGGGGCGGGGGGGGGGGACAGTCTTTTCTACTTTATTTTCATTGTTTTACAATTTATTTTCAATTATAGGTGACGCACAGTATTATATTAGTTTCAGGTATACAACATGATGATCAGACATTTATACAACTTACAAAGTGACCCTCCTGATAAAGGCAGGTAGCCACCTGACACACTCAACGGGCAAGCCCTCCAGGTGACTCCCAGAGGGAGCACTGCCCACTGGGTGGGTGTGATTGAAAATCTATCTCAGTGCTTTATAAGCACACTTGGGGCCTATAAGGTGAGACGTTGACAAACTTGTTCAGGAAAACGCTCCCTAGAGCAATGGATCACCGCCTGAAGCTGCTCCGTGAAGAAAAGCCTTTTTATAAAGCACTTGTGTTGTGACTGTTTGGAGTGTAACTGTTTACAACATCCGAGCAGAGGCATATAGAATCCAGCTGTTCAGGGAAAGGGAAGGCCTTCCAATGTTTGCATTTTAAATCTTCACCATTTTCAAAAATTCATTCAAATAAGATAGCATCAGCCTAAGTTTGTGGGTGTCCTTCAGAGCAGAGCCAGGACCCAGACAGTACGTGACGTGGTGGGCAGGCCGAGGGCCCCTCCCCGGTGAGCCGATGAGCATTCAAAGCAGGTTGAAGTGGAAGCTAGTGAACAAAATAAACTAACAAGCAAAATAGAAACAGACTCATAGACACAGAGGACAGACTGACAATTGTCAGAGGGGAGGGGGTTACAGGGCTGGGTGAGAAAAGTGAAGGTATTAAGCAAGAAAAAAACCCCGATGCGGACAACAGTGTGGTGATGGCCAGAGGGAAGGGGGCTGAGGCGGGTAGAAGGGGTGAAACGGGGATAAATGGTGGTGGAGGGAGACTTGGCTTGGGGTGGTGAACACACAATGCAGTATACAGATGACGTGTTATAGAATTATGCACCTGAAACCTATATAATTTTGTTAACCAATGTCACACCAATAACTTCAATTGAAAAGTAAAAATAAAATAAAACAAATTGAAAATCCCTCTCCATCTTTTGATATCATTGAGTAAGATCTCCTCCTTTGCCTTTATGGGTCTGTGAGTTAATTTTTGCAGAGAAGCCTAAAGCTTTTCTGAGCATCTCCTAGGGGCTCCAAATAGGGTCAGCTCTGGTGTTCTCCTATAAAATAAAAGAACCACTTCAGTATTCTGCAGGTTTTATTCTGACCAGCCAATGCAGCCGAACAAGAGCAAATACCGATGCATGCGTCTGACTGAGCTGCTTCTCCAACATGGTTTCAGGCTCATACCCACCACTCTTGGCAGACCAGACCGCAGAGTGGTCCTCCTGCATGGGCAGCTGGCACGGCATCTTCACTGAGCTGCGTTGTAGTCTCTGTGTGGGGTTCAGTAACACAGGAGCCTCTGTTAATGCTCAGAAATATATTCTACTCCCACCAACAGAAGTCTTCCTGCAGCTGCCAGTGTGGTGATTACAAAAGATGCTGCCTCCATCAATAGCCTCTCCTATTTGTGCAAGAGAGGATGGGCCAGCAGAGCCCTGCACGCAGTGGTCAGGGCAGGACTCAGGAGTAAAATCACCTTCATGCTATTTCTAACTGCAGACCTGAGGTGAGAGTCACTAGCACAAAAGAGCGAGGTGATCGGCTTTGTGGGGGCCTGGACAGATAAAAGGCACAGAGCCGAGAAAGCCTCTTCTTCTGTTAGCATCAGTGACCATAGACACTGATTGGAAAAGGGAATTACTAATGTAAACTTCCCAGGCCTAGAGAGACCAAGAAAGAGGCCGACAATTCCATCATTACATCGAGTTTATTAAGGAAACTTTCATATGAGGCACACCTTGGGCAGTGGCAAGATGCCACAGACATCCTCTGCACCAGGTGGCAGGTGACAAGGGGTTCTCTAGTACAGGGCAGGATGGATGGAGGACTGGGGTGATCCATCCAAATTAGGGAAAAATGTCTTACAAGTTTTCCTGAGGCTGGGCAAAGGTCTGTTCAGACAACCAGCATGCCTGGGGGCTGGGGTGGGGGATCCGTCAGACTATTTCTGAGAGGATTTTGGGACGCAGTCTTGGTTCCATCCAGGATCCAGTGGGCAAGTCCAGTGGCGGCCAGGCAGCGGTCAAGTCGTGGAACAGTCTCTCCTCCATAGACATAGGGCATGGGCCCTGCCTGCCGGCCACTTCTAGTAGGAATGTTGAAGAAAGCCCTGAAAACGTCCAGCAATCCTGTCTTGTGTGACTAGTTCAAAAGGGCTGCATTCAGCCATCCTGACCAATAAACCCAGGCCATCCGGGTTTATTCCAGTTAAAGCTGCTCAGAGCGAGTTTAGGACACCCGCATGACGCCTGGGCCAGTGTGACCATCAGGGAGGTACCAGCTCCTCCCTCGGGGCACTGGGAACTCACTCCGCCCATTCCAACGTTTCTGTTCTCTCTGAGACACACAGGCCTCGAGTTCATTCCTGATCCACTTGGATGGAATTCTAGTTGTGCCCTTGTTCTGCCGGGTTTGAAGTCTGTCTGAAACCCACTCCCCAACCTACCTGGTACCTTCAAATGGTGAATATTGCAGTGTAAATTATAGCTCGATAAACCTTCTTAAAAATATATCCTTGAAGGTATATTTTTTTATCCTTCAAGGTAAATATACCTTGAAAGTATATTTACTGTTTATCTCAGTAACCCTCCCTCCAGGCTCTGACTCCCCACACAGACCTTGGGTGATAGGCTCTGAGAGAGGGGGAGCCTGCATTTTCCTTTCTCTTAGTTGATGAAGGCTTGGTGACCTTCAGAAGAAAAGAGAAACCCTGTAGTGTCTCGGGATGCAGCTCCCCATCCCTGCCTTTTCCCAGTAGGGAGACAACGGGAAAAGTCCCAGGACAACCCGGGAGGCGTCAATGACATTGAAGATTTCTGTGAGGTTCTGGGAGTCAGGTTCGATGATGAAGATGAGAAGCTCTTCCGAAGCTCTGCAGCAGGTGCTGTCCGCGTAGCGAGGCAGGAAGAGGTTATAGAAATGGGACTGTTTGAAGAATCAGATGGCCCCAACAGGCCTGCAGGCTGTGGGGAGGAGGGTCACTCATCCAAGTCTGGTGCGTGTTTGTTATTATAAGCCGTTCTCTCTACCAGGCAGGCAGCAGGAGTCTCGGCTGACCTAGCCCTACAGTGTCCCTGTTAACCTAAAATTTTTAAGAAAGGCCTTTCAAAGTGAGAGGCAACGAGCATTTATTCAGATCCATAAGAGAATAGCTACTTGGGAGGCACTGATTCCGGAAGAAAACGGAGTAGTGTCCCAGTCAGGAGACAAAGGCAGGGGGCGTTCAGGAGAGAGGGAAGGGGAGTGATTACACCGTAGAAGGAAGGCATTTGCACTGGTGCAGATGACACAACATGGTGATGTTAATTCTAAGTCACGTTTTTAATTTCCAGTCCAGGAGTCATTATAAGGGCTTTCTTGTTATCTTCACAAGCTGGTTTTTGGGACATAATGTTGCCCTAGGCCCAGTCCAAAGGTTATTTTGCCCAGATTTAACCTTCCAAGATTTGAGACACCAGGTGTGCGAGGCCGTTGCTCTGCGACGGCAGCCCAGCTCCAGTGTAAAGTGGCTCCCTTTACATTGTTGCTGACGCCAGAACACACAAAACCTGTTGTAGAGAGGACCCTTCCAGTGGGAGGGGCGTCTGGGTCATAAAGCCATGCAAAGGGCTTGCAAAGGGCAGGCAGGCAGGCTCACCACTTTCCTGCTCTCTCTTTTCTCCTTCCTCCCTCCCTCCCTCCTTCCTCCCTCCCTCCCTCTCTTTCTTTTTTCATAAAAATGAGTGAAGTCTCAGTTTTCACTGAAGGCCGGGGGAAGGAACACTCAGGTTTGTTTTGATAAACTAAAAGCATGAGCCTTCTACTCTCATGTCCCTGAAAATTACACAAAGTCCTAGGAACAGAGAAGGGAACTTTGTGGTGTGCACAGAAAATGAGCATTTGCAATTCTTAGTAAATAATCACTTTAGTTTTCCTTTGTTTATATCCTTCCTTCCCTTTATCTTTCAGTATTTCTTCTGCTTCTGTACTTATAAAAAGGCATTTGGTACTGGAAATAAATGTGCCTGATCTTCTCCTCATGAATAAAGGAGTGGATGATAATAGTTAGGCAATATTTCAGATTACAAAATAATTTTTAATTTATGAAAAGTCTTTTTTATATTTTTAAACTATTTTACCTTTGTTATGTTGAAGTATTTTAAATGAAAATATATATGATGCCTGTGAATTATTCTGTAAATTGAGTCCTTTAAGTAACACCTACAAATTATTTAGACTTATAATTCCATATGCTATTGGTTCCTAAACTCTGCTGAACCTTGGAATCACCCAGGGAGCTTTTAAAAATACTAAAGTTTAAAAAAATACCTAGGTTGTGGGTTAGATCCCCTGTCAGGCATGTACAGGAGGCAATCGATCAATGTTCTCTCATCTGTTGTCACCTCTCTCTCACACACACGACACACACACAAATCAATGAAAAGAAATCCTCGGGTGAGGATTAAAAAGTTAAAATGAGTTTGTGAAGGGAGACTCCCCCCAAAATAGAATTTGCTTATCAAAAATAGTGTATTCATTCTTACACGTTTAAACTTCAGTCACCTTCAAAGTGCTCTCCATTTGATGCAACACACCAATCAAGATGTTTTTTCCACTGCTCAGAACAGTTTTTAAACTCGTGTATTTTGAAGCCTTTTAGTGCTTCTGCCATTTTTGGTTTCACCTCTTCGGCATGGGGGTGTCCTAAACTCGCCCTGAGCAGAGGTGAAAAAGTCCTTTTTGAGGACTTTCCTCAAAAAAGTCCTTTTTGAGGACTTTTTTTCATCTGGGGAAACAGAAATAAGTTGCTCGGGGCAAAATCAGGTAAACAGGGAGGGCGGGGCTTGGGGATTGTGTCATTTTTGGTCAAAAACTGGTTTACACTCAGAGAAGTGTGGGCAGATATGCTTGTAAATCACCCATCATGAAAAGGGCAAATGTGTTGAGTCTTCAAAAAAAAAATTCACTGAAGCCAAATGCAGCCTCTCACACCACCACCAGCTGGTACACTGATAAAGATGGGTTTCTAGAACACTCACCTAGCGGGGGATTCTGTACTACAAGAGTTCTGCCCTTCAGAAAATAATTCCATTTTGGGGGGTCCCCTCTCATATGTTTTTATTTAAAAGTTTCATAAACATCAGAGAAAACAAAGATGTCTATGAGTGAAATGTTTAGACAAAGAAAAACCAGGGACAAGTCACTTTTTAAAAAAGATTTTATTATTTATTTATTTATTTATTTGCGAGAAGGGAAGGGAAAGAGAAACAGAGGGAGGGAAGCATCGATGTGCTAGAAATACATGGATTGGTTGCCTCTCACAGGTCCCCAACTGGGGACCTGGCTGGCAGCCCAGGCACGTGACCTTTGGTTCAGAGGCCAGCATTCAATCCACTGACCCATACCAGCTGGGGTGGGACGAGTCATTTTTACTCTTCCAGTTTATCAGGGATGATTTGGAACGTTTGTTTCTTAAAGGAGGAGATGGACTTAATAAATTGCTGAAAAGGACTTAGAAGTGCCCTGCAAAGCAGAAAGTAGGGAAGCTGTTTTCAGCAGAACTAGCGATGAATCATTCATTTTAAGGTGGCGAGTCACAAAGAGTTAAAAATATTCTCAATTGTTTCTCTTGAATATCAGATGTAGATGTCTCTCATTTAGGCATGAATGTGAAATAATTCAAGGATTTAAACTTTGCTTCTTAGTAATTACATGTTTTGAAATCATAAGAGCCTACCAGATCAGTTACTAAAGATTATATTATAGGTATCATTAGAGCAATTTAATAATAAGACCTATTTTTATAAAGTGTTTGGACAGTAAAACATGATTAAAGCTACTTAAAATGTGTAACCTTTGCTTCTTAAATGGTTGGTCTTGGCAGGAATAAGCCATAGGGAGAAAAACAACACATCAAGGGAAAAAACCACAGAAAAAAACTTTTTGGCCTGGGAGACTTATCAGATAGGCCTTTTGATGATCGAAAAATGTTCAAACTTACTTAATTTTCTTGGGTCATCTAGGATAAATAATAGCAATTATTTAGGTTTAGTTATTCTTTTAATAAATGTTGCTGCCTGTCGTGTGCCAGGCTCCACTTTGGTTTGGGGAACTATGCTGGGCTTTGCCTCTATAGGACTTTCAGATTGGAAGGTGCTTTTGCTCCTTCTCTGTCTCAGTGAAACTTTATATCTCTCTGAGTAGGGATGAATTTTGTTCTTTTCATTTTCCTCCAAATTTTCTGCACCAAACACGCACTTCTTTTAACAGTCAGGGGGGAAAGCATACTAACTAAAGCAAGGCAGGACTCACTGCGATTGGATCTGGGTGCATGGGGCATGCCCGGGGCCGGTTGTAGCAATAACTGGGCTCTGAGGGCACCCCTCCCGGCCCAAGCTCGACAGCCCAGGTCCTGGAGTAAGGCCAGGACCCCTGCTGTGAGCCAGCAGCATTTCTGGGACAGGGCTGGCAGTGGGTGCCTACGGCTGGGCTAGATCAGTGGTTCCACAATCCAGACCATGAACTGGGGCTGGTCAGTGATCAAGTTTTTACCAAACCTCAGAGAAATGAAAGAAAGAACAATGCAGCAAGTGTTTCATGTGCTATTCACTTCAAAATATTTTTTCTGAATTAGTTAAAATGTCATCTTTTATGAAGTCATTGAATCTGGAAATCTCTGACTTGGATGACCTTGAATGGCATTCCGACTGTAAGGAAAACGATGCATTGTCTAGAGGAGGATCTGCAAACTTTTTCTAGAAAAGACCAGATAGTAAACATTTTAGGCTCTGCAGATGGCAACTGTTTCTCTGCCTTTGTAGTGGAAAAGTTGCCACAGATGATGTGTAAGGACTGAACAGGGCTGTGTGCCAAGAAAGCTTTATTTACGAGAAGTAGTTTATTGTTCCCAGTCATAAATAAAGTTTTATTATGAAACCCTGCCCCTCTCATCTGCACTGCCATCTGTCACATACATTCCTTTCACACCCACTATTTCTGCATGTGGCAGGAAGGAGAGGCAGGGAGGAGAAAGGCAGGAGCCAGAAGAACTGAGGACAGCCTCCCAAGTTCACCTGCCAGGACTGCAAGGTGCACCGAGCCTTCGAGGCCATCAGCGCGAACCCACATTCCAGGGGCAAACGGAGGCGGGTGCCATTTTAGAGCCCTGGTCAAACAACTCTCCTCCACAATCGCCACGGTGCAAGTGCAGCATGTCCACTTAAACTGGTGGGGTTGTTTCACAGCTGATTTGAGAGGTAGAGAAACTTCGATTCCTTGTTTCACTTATTTATGCATTCATTTGTTGATTCTGGTATGTGCCCTGACCAGGAATTCAACTCACATCCTTAGCATATCGGGTTGATGATCTAACCAATTGAGCTAGCTACCCAGCCAGGGCCCACTTAAGTTTAAATTGCAGAAAACAACAAACTATATTTTCTAGTATAAGGATGTTCTAAAAGTTGCATAGGACATATTTATCCTTAAAAACATCGTCTGTTGTCTCTGAGTACAGATAATCAACTTAAGAATAGTCTGTAGTCAGGATTAAAGAAAACTCAGGAACACTCCTAGCACAGAGCCTACAGAATGTGCAGACGGAGCAGCAGCTGGGTTGCCTGAACCTGCCAGACCTGCACTCCGTCTGGTGCAGTGTCTGGGAATCTCTTCCGGCAAGTCTGCACACGGGCTCTCTCTCACCCAGGGAGCTGGCCCAGCAGCGTTGCCAGCACCACCACCCCTACAACCAATAATAACCACACAATAAATGCTTCCAGTTTTGGAGCGCCTACTGCGCTCAATATGTGTGCTGGGCGCTAAGCACGGGACTCTTCGTGTATTACTCCCAATGCTCACAATCACCCTGTGAAGTGGGCAGTATAACCTGCACTGTACAGATGAAGAAAAGAGAGCTCCAGAGATGAATTGACTTATCCAAGTGCACAGCACGTGCTGAGTAACCCCAGGCCTACCTGACAACTCTTTTTTTTTACCCTCACCCAAGGACTTTTTAAAATTGCTTTTACAGAGAGAGAGGAAGGGAGAGAAACTTTGATGGGAGAAAGAAGCATCAACTGGTTGCCTCTGGTACATGCCCAGACTGGGGACCGTATATGTCCAGACTGGGGGTCACACGTGCCAGCATCCAGACCAGGGATCAAACCCACAACCTAGGCATGTGCCCCGACTGGAAATTGAACCACAGCCATTTGGTTACGGGATGACGCTCTGAACAACTGAGCCACACCTGCAAGGCATATCTGACAATTCTTGTCTCCGAAGTTACTGGTTTCCCAGGGTAGGAACTGCCTCTGTCCCTCCCCACTCCCTGAAATGTCTCTACAAGCCTCAGAACAGTTAGTGGACCAAGCCCAAGGGAAACACAATTAATTTACATGCATATTTTGTAGGCCCTTAATGGACTAGCAGGCCCGGACTAGAGAGAGGTGAGTGAAGCACCTAGGGCAGAATTTTGATGACGAACTCACTCTCAGAGTCAGGTAACAGTAAAGTCAAAACTCGCACAAAACAAAGCGAGTGCCTCCTTCCATGTTGCGCCCAAAGGCTTCCACCCCTCTCACGCGAGTTCTGCTCTACGGACTAGACAGCTCAGGGGTAGCTGCTCTGGAAAGTCCTTTTGAAACTACACTTCTTTATTTCTCTGTGTCTTCGAAAACAACCATCTACATTCATTCATTCAACAAATAGTCATTCAGGGCTACCACGTGCTGGGCCTTTTAGGAGACGGGAATATAGCCCAAGACAGACCGCGCCCACCCTGAGGGTTTGCGGAGCCCTTTGGCTAGCTAGCTCTAGTAGCCAATATGGATCAAACAATTTTCCTTCTCTTGTCACCTTTCAGTTGGTGCCAAGGACCAATAGACCAATGCCCGGGGTTATTTGAGAGCCGAAATTCAGTTTTACCTCTTCCTTTTCTCTTTGAAAGAATTTCTCCCAGGTTTATGCTTTAAAATCCTTGTTCTGGAAAAGCCATGAAATAGACCTTGTACACTCCTCATCACATCTCCTTTAAAGTGGAAAGTTACAGGCAGGCTCAATGTCACATCCAGACTGGACTGTGGTGTTGTTTTAACAAATGCCAGTGGAATGAAGGCGCGAAGGCCACGCCAGCACATGTCAGAACTGGTAGCGAGGCGGACAATGGTGAAATAGCGGCTCAACAAACAAGCATTTGGATGCCCTCATCTGCCCTGGCTTCCCAGGAGCGGGTGCCCTCCAGCACTCGCCTCCGCTGGCAATGACGCAGTGCAGAGGTTTGCCCGGACACGCGGAGTTCTGGAGACTGTTGTTACTCTGCAGGTCTCTCTCAGAAACCTCTCCTGTCATAGTTCAGTGTTTGGTCAATCCCAACCTAAAGCCACTTAGTTTGTGGACTCTCTGGTCACCTTGCCTCTCCCTCCCATGGTCCATTTTTGGTTATGCTGTTACGCATTGTGTGGGGGGATGCAGAAAGGAAGAGAAACAAATCCATCCACTGGGCTTGGGAACAGGAATTGCAGAGGGAAGCCAAACCCCTTCACTGAAATCTGGATTCTCCGAGAATTTCAGTGGCACTCTCTCTGCACTCACCTTCTCTCATCCCCCTTTCTTTTCACAGCCACAGGTCACTCAGCTAACGAGCCCCAGATGCTGCATTAAGTTGAGCATTTTAAAATATTTTTTATTTTTCAATTACGGTTTGCATTCAATATCATTCTGTATCAGCTTCAAATGTACAGCATAGGGTTTAGAAAATCATATTCTTTGCAGAATAGACCCCTGATGTTTCAAGTACCCACCTGGCCCCATACCTAGTCGTTCCGATATTATTGACTGGTCGTTCCGATATCATAGTATTCCCTAGGCTGTACGTTACATCTCTGTGATGTTTTGCAACTATCAATTTGTCCTTGTTAATCCTGTCACCTTTTTACCCTGCCCTCCAACCCCTCCCCCTGACAACTGTCAGTGTGTGTTGAGAATATTCCTATCACACTTGAGACACCAAAGCAGTGGGTGCCTATATTTAACCCTTTCCCCTCCCCAGCACAGTGACCACCCGGCCCATACAAGCCACCATAAGCCAGCACCACCACACCCGGGGAGAAGAGGGACAGTGAGGAGGACTAAGAGAAAATGCAGTTCCAGGTCACACTGTACTTCCAATCGGACCCTGTGCCAAAGACCGACTCGGAGGGCGTGTGTGTGTGAAAGGTTCCCTGTGGAAAACAGTCCAGAGGGAATGTGTGTGACTGGCTCTTCCCTCGACAAACACCAGGGAGAGGAATCCCGTCAAAATAATCGTGCCACAGGGACGTGCCTGCATTTGGCCCCGCCGTGTGCTGGAGCCAACTCGCTCCCCTCTTCTGCACTCCGTGTTCAGGGGGTGACCTCACCCTGGCAGCTGGAATTAGGCCACAGTGGGTGTACCTGCATCACGAAACTCAGCGAATCCTACACATCAGGGCTATTTTTCTGGAGAGCAGGGGGTTAAGCATTTCTCAGCGCTTCGGTCACTTATCCCTGAAATATACACTATGGCTGGTGAGTTGGAACTCTGCCCAGGACCCTACAGGGTCTGCCCCCTGCTTTGGTTCCTTTGGCAGGGGGTGGGCAAGGCTGCAGGGGAGAAACCAGACCAAGAGTCACAGCCACTGCCACTGGCAGACATTCACCAGGCAGAAAGGCTGAAAGAGCCAGGGAGAGCTGGAGGGGAGGCTACCAATATCTGAAAGATGAGAATAGGAGAACTCCAAAGCCAGGGGCAAGCTCCAGAACCGGAACAAAAGGAAGGGAGCACAGACAGAGGCACCGGGCTGAGTGATCTGTAAGGGCACTACAGAAATTTCCCAACTAAAATTTACATAATGTTCCGGAGCTTGAATCACCACTCCACAGCAGGGGTTCGTTAAAAGTGTGATTTGAGGGGCATGAGGGAGGGAGGAGGGGTGAAGGAGTGATAAATGGTGATGAAGGAGAGGACTTGGGTGGTAAACACAACGCAACACACAGATGATGTGCTATAGAATTGTACCCCTGAAACCTATATAATTTTATTAACCAGTGTCACCCCAATAAAATAAATTTTTTAAAAGTGTAATTTGACAAAGGCCATTTCATGTTGATGGATCTGCCAGCTCTTTCCTTGGCACTAACTTAAAGCAAACGTCAGTCATTCATTTGCAAAACACAGAGAAAGTTGAAAGTCTCCCCCACAGGCTCCCGACAAAGATTTCCTTCTGATGAGAGTGTTGCCCTTCAGACACCGACACCACCCCACCTGCCAGAAACCAAGGCTGCAGGTCCCCAAAGCCGCAAAAATGAGTGGCTGTACTGCTGGACATCAGTGGCAAGACATTGGAACTCCCTCCTGCCCCATCATTGCCCCATTATAAACATTTTGAGATTGGGAAATCAGGTATTGGAGTATGTAGTAGGCTGAATAATGGCCCCCAAATAGCCATGCCCTAATTCCTATAAATGTTACCTTCTATGGAGAAAGGACTTTGCAGATACAATTAACTTGAGGATCTTGAGATAGAGAGGTTATCCTGCGCTAATAATCACAACCCTCCTTCAAAGAGGAATTCAGGAGGAGTCGGTCAAAGGAGAAGGCTGTGGGATGCAGGAGAGTAGATGTCAGTGGGGGGGTTACCCCATGAAGACAGAGGAAGAGGCCACAATCTGAGGAAAGGAAGGAGTCACTAGAAACTGAAAACAGCAAGGACAAGGATTCTCCTGGGTCCTAGAGAAGAAAACAGCTCAACCGGCATGTTATTCTCAGCACAGTGTAACTGACTGTGGATTTTTGGCCTCCGGAGCTGTGTTAAAAAGAAACAACAAGCCCTGACTGGTATAGCTCAGTGGATTGAGCGTGGGCCTGCAAACCAAAGGATCACAGTTCGATTCCCAGTCAGGGCACATGCCTGGGTTGCAGGCCAGTTCCCAGCAGTAGACACATGAGAGGCAACCATACGTTGATATTTCTCTCCCTCTCTTCTTCCCTTTCCCTCTAAAGATAAATAAATAACTTAAAAAAAAAAAGAAACAACAGACCCAAAATGGAGTCCCTTTTCCTAAGCCCCACCAAGACTTAATGCCTAACCTAAGTGCAGTTTCAATGTCTCCCAAGAATGGAATTTTAAACCAGTCCGAAATTTCTTGGTCAACACTAGGGAGGTGAGTGATCTGCCTGACGAGACCCCTTGCCCTCCCCTAAAGAAAGCTATTTTTGCCTGAAACCATCTCACCCTCCTACTTTCCACCTTCCATTTCTTACAACTCCTCAGCATTCTTCTAGTTGCTAGAAAAGTTTCTCAATTCATGAGTCATTTAATAAAGCCAATTAGAACTTCAAAGTTACTGGGTTGAGTTTTGTTCTTCAGTAGCTGTAGGAGAATGAGTTTGTGTGAGGTAGGTCATTAAATAATTTGTTTAAGCAGCCATAGGAAACTAATACAAGATACCACTTTTTTTTTTTCTGGCCTTAGGAGAGTTAAGGAAACACAGAGGTGAAATTATTCTGAGAAGGAATAACTATGAATTTCACTAATGAGAAAACTATGTCTCCTGTTCCTTGACCCTGACCTTGACCCCAGGCTTTCTACTCTTCAGGCTTTTTGGGAAGGAAGGACATGAGAAGGAGAAAAGGGTTATATGGTAGCCTACTCAGCAGCCATCGCCCTTTCTTCCTTGTACACAGATGCCAAGAATTGCTCAAGAAAGCTGCATGTCCCTGCCTAGGGGATAAGTCATGACTGATCTAAGTCCAGAATCCCCTTTGCCAATGATTGGTCTAGGCATGGTCATGTGACATCACCCTGGCCAATGAGAAGTAAATAGATGCCTGCTGGGATGCTTTTTGGATGATTTTTTTGGCCTAAATAAGAGAGAACCACATGAAGTAAAGTCTTTTTGCCCCCCTTCTGGTTTTAATGTTTAAGTCACGTTTTAAGAAGACAACGGTGCCTTCCTTGCCCTTGAGACCCCAGGGGTGAGCTTGAAGACAAGAGCACACACTTGATGAGGAGAGTGGCAAGATAGAAGGGTCTGGGTTGCTGATGACATCACTAAGCTGTCAGATTTACTCAGTGGCCCTCCTCCCCTCAGACTTCCTAAGAAGATAAGAGATCATTTTAAGGCTTAAATTTTCACTGATGGTTGCGTTTCTGGTTATGTGCTCCCAAACACATTTAAAGAATAAAAGGGGGAAGGAAAGGGGGGAAACAGAAAGCCAGAGGGATGCAGAGGGCCCTTTACAGAAGTGGACTGTCGGGTCTACAGCTGCCCGAGAGCCCCTAAAGTTAGTCCCCAAAGTAGAATGGACGACTGCCTGCTGGGGCGAGGGGCACCCACCCACGAATTAGATCCCTGCCCAAGCCCATGGTGCTGGTACCATTATATCCCCATTTTACATTAAGTGCAGGAGGCACCAAGAAGTGAAGTCCCCAGACAAAGGACACACAGATTAAGTCAGGAAAACAACGTCTAAAACCCAAATGTAACCATAGGTTGTCAGCACATTTCTTATTCTTTTTCTTTAAAGATTTTATTTATTTATTTATTTATTTATATTTTAAAGATTTTTAATTTATTTATTTATCTTTTAGAGGGGAAGGAGAGAGGGAGAGAAACATCAATGTATGGTTGCCTTTCGTGCATCCCCTGCCGGGAGTTGGCCTGCAGGGAACCGGCCTGCAACCCAGGCATGTGCCCTGACTGGGAGTCGAACCTCGATCCTCTGGTTTGCAGGCCTGTGCTCAATCCACTGACTACACCAGCCAGGGCTACATTTCTTATTCCTAATGGTGGACAGGAAACTTAATCTGTAGTTCCTTCCAGGCCAGGCTGGTCCACACCCAATTTTTCAGTGGCACATGTGTGACTGGGGTCCCGCCCCTGCTGTTCTACATTTCTCTTTAATCTACTTACAGTTGGTTGTCCAACCTTGGCTCTTCAGCAGCCCTGGAAATGACAGAAACCCACCAATTGTACATTGTGAATGCTGACTAATCGACAGCTCTTCCTGGGGTCTTCCTGTCAGAAGAAAAAAGTCCTGGCTGCACCTAGACTATTATTTGCTTAACACAATGAAAACACTCACAATAGCAGCGAGGAAGGATTTAATGGGCCTGGAAATCGTGTAACCTGCCAATCATGTCCAGGTCTTTTTGGAACAACCCAAGGCAGAATTTTTTTTTAAATCATAGATTCTTTTTTTTAAGATTTTATTTATTTATCTTTAGAGAGGAAGGGAAGGAGAGAAGGAGAGAAATGTCAATGTATGGTTGCTTCTCGTGAGTCCCCTGCTGGGAACTGGCCTACAACCCAAGGCCGAATTTTAAAAGCTCTTTCCTCCTTGCGGCTTCCAAGGTCACAAAACATAGCAAATCACACTGCCTGGGCAGGGGCAACCATGACTCAGTGGTAGGGCCGGCAACAGCTCTCTGTCCTCAGCAAGGGAACCCGCTTGTAGTAAAACAGGCAGTGGACTCGCTTATAATAAGAGTCCTTCATTTCCACTACCCCCTTGCCAGCCCTAACCTACACTTAAAATCCGGAAGGAGAACATGGTCATTAAAGGACAAGACAACCGCCAGCTGATTACAATCTTATGATAATACAATTTTTTGCCAGAAAGGAGCACCCCACCACATGAATCATCCAACCACTACTCTCTGCTTTTGCTCAGCTCATGTTCTTAGTTCTTTCCACCCACTGCCAACCTTTTTCCCCCGCTGGAAAACAAACCTCACTCTGAGTTAATCCCCTGTCTCTGGTGCCAAATCCTGCCAGTAGCACAACCCACGTGAGGTGAGGTACAGTGTGTCTCACTGTCCTTAGCAGAAAGGAGCCATGGTGGACAGGGTCTGTGGTGTCTGGAGTTGGGAGCTGGGAGCAGGCAGCCTGGGCACCCTTGACTTTCTCCAGGACAACAGCTTACTTGCCACAGGGTAGCTGCCGATTCACCCACTTGGGTCTGAAGCTCAGAAGACAATTTAAGAAGGGAAGTTGCTTTGACTGGTGTGGCTCAGTGGGTTGGGCATCATCCTGCGAAGTGAAAGGTCACTGGTTTGATTCCTGGTCAGGGCTCATGCGGGTTTAGGGCGCCGATGAGAGGCAACCAATTGATGTTTCTCCTCCTCGCTTTCTCCCTCCCTTGCCCTCTCTCTAAAGGTAAACAAATAAGATCTTATTTGTAAAAGGGGGATCTTGTGAAAGAAGAATAGAGAGTGATCCTGGACAAAGCAGCTAAATTGTGTGTCCTGGTGCGCTGTCCTGGCAGATCTTAATGGCTGTGAATAAAACATTATTTTTGTGTCGGTATGTATAATGCCAGGTGTCAGCATCCCACCCTCAAGAGAGCGGTGCTCTCGGGATTCTTCTGCCAGGCGGGGCCCTTGGGCCGAGTCACCCCCAGGCTCTCCTCTTCCTTCTTTCCTCTCCCTCCACCGCCTTCACCGTGTCCGTTGCAGCCCTGCCCATTTCCTCTCTCGGAGTTTTTCAGCCTGGGTCAGCCATTGTTGTACTTTTCGAAATTTTAAAAACTTTAAACAACTAGATAACATTCAGAAACACCCCTCAGGTGCCATTTGAACCTCATCTATATTCTATACGTTGTAGTGAATTCAAAATAGGTGTTGAAAGTTTGACTTTAAGAAGCGCAGAGATTCTAGGCTGAAGTTCAAAAAATATATAAATAAGTAATCAGAGTCTCTACTTGTAAATGGTTGTTGATGAATTAACCAGCTTGAAGGATAGTAGAATCTGATCTGCCTGGGTTCAAATTCCACCTCTAGTAGCTGTGTGACCTTGGCCAGATTACCTAAGGTCCCCCCATCTGTGAAATGGAAGTGAGTGAGGCAGCATAGCCCACACGATTGTTGCGATGATCAACCATATTTTTATGATGCTTATTAATTTAATAGGAATTTCTGCAAGTGTCTGATGCACAGTAAGCACAGAGAAAGTATTGGCTATTGACAGTCTGAGAGGAGCACAAGAGGCCAGGAGGATGGGAATGATTTCACTAATGAAGGTCAGTCCTCTGTTCGTGAAGTTTTCCCAGAAGGTGGGCTCGTCCTCGCCCCTATAAATTTGTAATTGCCACCAGCAGACCCTGGACATCCTAGAGTTTGTGTTAATAATTCCATGCTTATTAATAATAAACTCTAATTACCGAAGTTTAGCCTAACATTCTAGTACACACACACACACACACACACACACACACACACGGTTTAATTGGATATACTAAGCATCTTCCAGGTTAGCATTTGTAGAAATTTCCCTTTATTCTCCTGTGCCCCAAGCTTGGGTGTGGTCTCATCACAACAAAAAGTAAGGTCATGATTTCCTCTTTTACACACAGATGCAAGCCAAGTTTTCTGTTTTCCTTGGGGTACACACACACATGCACACACACAATGTTACATTATGCTGAACAATATATAAAGAACCTACAGCCCTGGCTGCTGTGATTCAGTGGATTGAGTGCTGGCCTATGAACCAAAGGGTCGCTGGTTCAATTCCCAGTCTAGGGCACATGCCTGGGTTGTGGGCCAGGCCCCCAGTAGGGGGCACAGAAGGGGCAACCACCCATTGATGTTTCTCTCCCTCTCTTTTCCTTCCCTACTACTCTCTAAAAAAAAAATAAATAAAATCTTTTTTTAATAAAAGAATTTTCAAATACACTCTCCCTTCATCCTTGGAATACCACCTTGAAGTAAGTGGAGCAGCTATCTTTGCCTTCATTCCGTGCACATGGACCCTGGCACTTAGGGAAATTCAGTGGCTTAATTGTTCACCCATCATACTCCTGTGATTCTGTGAATTTTCATACCTCCCAGGCTGCTCTGTGCTCACTCTTCTGCTTGGCATGCCTCTCCTCCTCCTGGAGGGTCATCTCAAACCCCACCCAGGCCCTATAACCCCTCCCTCCCCTGAGCTTCCACAATCCTTCTGTTACAACAGGAGGCGGGCCTGGGGTGCCACCAGCTCGAGAAACGCCCAGTTTGACTCTCTAGTCCTGCTAGCTGGGTGGCCTTGGGCAAGTCCCAACCTGAACCAGGCTCCGTGTTTTCTTGAGTAAAATGAAGAAAATATTTCTACCATTTGTTATGTATAGGTGTCAGGCACTTTACAAGTCAGCTCATTTATTCCTCCTCAGCCCTGGAGGAGGGTTTGTTCTGCTCAGTGATACAGGTCTCCCAGGCTCAGACAGGTTTTGGACCCAGGCCATCTGCCACTAACCAATTTATTTCTAACAGATTATCCTCCACCCTTAAACTGGAATGATTCTTTGTTGATTCCCGCTGTCCTAAGTGTTTGAAAGAGCTATATACATAAGTAGGTGAGCAGCTTTATGACTCAGTATGGCTTGCTCTCCTCTCTCTGCCCTGTCAATTGGTCTTACATGCCCTCTGCCAGAGTGGCCTGACAGGTGCAGGCCCAGACGGCCCTCCCTCACAGGTGCACAGCACAGGTACGGAACGTTTGTGTTGACCGCCCAGCGATACTTTCCTCCAGAAAATACTAACCCTTAGTCTTTCTGAAAACACACAGAAATAATTTTAAATTGTGAAAAACAACACACATGCCAAAAAAAATGCATACAACGTAAAAATGCAAGCTCGCCCTGACCACTGTAGCTCAGTTGGTTGGGTGTTGTAGCTCAAAGCAAAAGGTCACTGGTTTAATTCCCAGTCAGGGAACGTGCCTGGGTTGCAGGTCAGGTCTCCAGACTGGGCGCATGGGAGAGAAACAGTTGATGTTTCTCTCTCACGTTGATGTTTCTTTCTCACATTGATGTTTCTCTCCCTCCCTTTCTCCCTCCTGTCCCTTTTCTCTAAAAATAAATAAATAAATAAATTTTTTTAGTTGCCAGCTTAAGGAATTGTTATGAAGTAAAAAGCCATGTAACTACCTCCCAGGTCAAGAAATAGTTCATCACCAGCGCCCAGAAGCTCCCTCATGCTTCTTCCCAGTCATGACCCCCACCTTGTCTTCTATCAGAGGTGATCACTACCTGAAGTTTTATGGAAATCAGTGTCCTACTTCTCTTTATAGTGTGCCTCCCAATAGGCATCCCTAAATACTATAGCTGTATCTTGCCTATTATTGACTTTTGTATCAATGGATTCATACAATACATATTCTTCTGTATCAGGCTTCTTGTACCCGACATCACGTTTATGAGAGCCATCCCTGTCCTCCATGAGTGCAGTGTGTTCTTTTTCACTGTTGTATAGTATTCCACAGTATGACAAAACCACGATTCATGTATCCATTCTTCTGTGGATTGATATATGGATTCTTCCAGTTTGGAAATATGAGAAAAATGGTGCTTTGAAGACCCTGACTCCAGTGGTCTTCTGCACTAATCCACAGGTATATTCTGTCTCTCTACTGCCCAGAAACAACATTTTCTCCCCGTACACACCACCCCGCCCCTACCACTTAGTCTACTGTTTAGCTCGGAAATGTCAAAACATCACAGTACAAAGCTGGGAACCAAAAGCTAATTAAGAAACAGGAGGTCAAAGACTTTCTGAAGACCTCCCTTCCTTTTTGCTTCAGATCTGACTGCTGATAGGAATAGCAGCAGCAGCAATAACAACAAAAAGACTTAAAAGCATGAAAAGAATTCTTATTCATTTCCTGCATGTCTTGGAAAGAAATAAGGGAGAAAGTGCTAACTTGGTATGACTGGCGAGCCTGGGCCCAGGTTGTTAAAAACCTCAAGGAGAGTGGGTTTCTGTCACCAGAAAGGGACTGGGACCAGAGCAGATCTGCCTGGGGCTGTAGGGTATGGGCGCTTGACATTGTGTGGGAAAGATTTCACAACAGAGTCCGGGGGATTTTGAGAGGGGAAGGGCTTAGGGGAGGAGAAGCAGCAGGACAGAGCCTAGGTGGGGCTGCCTTGGCTCACCGAGAAGTCAGAGAAAATGGGGCCTTGGGGACGGGTTCGGGGAGCAGGTCCAGGACAAGCTGCCACTGCCTGTTTCTCCCCTGGTTGCAAGTCTCATGAGGACCCTCAGAGTTCGGGGAGAAGTTCACAGAGGAAGAAAGGGTGTGGGCGTGCTCCGGAAAGAGCCCACGGGGTGTTTCCTGAGGCCGTTCTCTCTCTTTCGTGGGTGGAAACTTAGGGGACATCTCAGGGGAAGGTTTTAGCAGAATATTCGTCAGCTTTCCAGGTGTGTTATTAAAGAATGTGTTGATGTACCAAAACAAGCACATAGAAGGACCAGGGTCATCTTCTGGTCAGCTTTGCCTCTACCCCGGATTTGTTTGGTTCTAATCCTTTGGGGTTTTGTTTTTGGTTTTGTTTTTATTCCCTTCATCTGTCCTTGGGTTTGGCTGGTGCAGAGGGCACTAACTGGGTCTCTGACACCTACCTTCCTGACCAGGGTGATTTAAACCATTTATTCTCTGGTTATGGAAGAGAGGTATAAACCATTTGTTCTCAAGTGCCCTTGGTTAAGGAAGATAATATTTCGTGACTTACTAGCTGTCTGTATATTGGTCAAATTGTATGGCTCTATTTGTCTAACCATCTGTCTCGGTTTCCTTTTTCCCACTTGTCAAAAAGATTCCTAACATCTAACTATCCTGCCTCGGATCTGCTTCTGCACAAGGAGAAGGGGGAGCTCAGGGCTTCAGCTCCGAGCAGCGCCCAGTCCACGGCCAGGTTTCAGACCATTTGGAGGAGGGACCAGGAGGCCAGCAGCAGAGGAGTCATTCCAGCTGCAGGCCACACGAGCAGCTGGCCCGGCCTGCTGGACCGTGGGTGCGCTCCATCCACCTGTCTGAGAAACAGCGGGCCTGGGTGAGCCGGAGGAGAGCCTGCTGTCCCGCTCACGCCGAGAGGCGCCTCAGTGCGGAGGGTATGTACGACCTAATGGGCTTCTCACTGAGGAGATGAAATGTGGAGGGCTCGAAGCAGAGTACAGAAGGCGAGGCTAAAGTAGAGTAAGACCACAGGGCTCGAACCACGAATTCCCCTGCTCAACTCAGTTTCTTGGGTCTCTAACAAACAAAGAAGCCATCCAGCTGCTGTGGTTTATTTTAAATTTCCATTGTTTCCATATGTTGGATTTAAATAGTTTCAACACTACACTGCTGGCAAGCACATAATTGGTACCATTTTTCTGGAGGGCTATTTTGTAATAAGGATCAGAAACCTGGAAAATATGCTTTTCCTTTGGCCCAGTAACTCTACTGCTAGGATGCCCTCCTAAGGGGATAACCAGGCAACAGATGCAAGAATACCCATCACAGTGTTGTTTAGAATACGGAAAAGCTGGAGTCAAGCCGTGATGAAGAACCAGTTAAATAAATTTTCGTACATTCTTACAGGAATGTTATCAAAGAATGCTTCGTAGCATGGAATGATGTTAACCCATATTATAGAATAATAATTGACAGTATCATGCCAAAAGGGGGAAAAACTGAAAGGATGTATATCTTCGTAGGAAAGTATAAATGGCTTCATATTAATCACTAAATTCTATATACTATGTGTAACATTTTCAAGTGTTCATTTTTATTGAAAAGTGAAACACGCTCATTGAAAAAATTCAGAAGTTGTTTATTCAAGGCTGGTCCTGGGTGGTGACCCCTGTCGACAGTCGGATCTCTTTCCTTCAAAATCTATTTCTGTTTTCAAGGGCTTTTACAATTTACCATCTATTTTTATTTACTCCATTTCACAGCTGAAGAAACAGGCCCAAAGTGGTTAAATCCGGAGCACCATTACTATTTTCTGGAATACAAAATGGACATCAACATAAAGACTAACATCATGGATGAAACTGGAAAGCATTATGCTGAGTGAAATAAGCCAGGCAGTGAAAGACAAATACCATATGATATCACCGTTAACATGAAAAACAAACAAGAAAAAGAACAAAACAAACAAGCAAGCAAAATATGACCAAAGACACTGAAATACAGAACAGGCTGACAGGGACCAGAGGCTGAGTGGAGAGAATCACAGGGGAAAAGGGGAAGGACTCACATGAACAAGTATAAAGGACACATGGACAATAACTAAGGTGGGGGGTGGAAATGGGAGGGAGGTGGGGAGCACTGGGGGGGGCAGGGCTTGGAATATAAGACAGAAAACTGTACTTGAACAACAATTAAATTTTAAAAAAACCATAAAGAGTAATCTCCTTGGCTGGTCCAGGTCACTTTGAAGTGTGAGTTCTCGGGCTCTTGGGAGATTAGATTTGAAAGAGGTTTTTTTTTTTTTTGAGATGATGGCCTCCAACTGTTATGGGACTAAAGAGGTTTCTTTGCCTTCATTTAACAAAGCACAATAAGACGCGAACAGGAGTTTGCAGCAAAGAAAGGAAGGTTTACTTTTAGGCAGTGGTCCACTCCGGGAGACAGGCTAGCTGATGCTCAAAGACCTGGCTCCCCAGTGGCTTCCAGGGAATGGGTTGTGCAGGGGAAAGATCCTTAGTCATGGTGTCTGAGGGAGTCAGGGTCCCAGCCAGGGTCCCGGTCTCTACTGATGGGCGGTGCTGGGGCAGGAGGCAGGAGACTGGTGCCTCTGGCCCTGACGTCGGCCAGTGTGGCGTCTTCATCTGTTTTTCCAGCGTTTCTGGATCTGAAACACAACTGAGGCCAAATGTTATCTCTATTTGGACCAAAACTCTGAAAGTCTGTGTCTGGGATCAACAGACCCAAGGCTTTGTTCCTATTATTTGATGCTGATCAGAACCTCATTATCCTGAGGGTTTAATGATTAAGGGAGGGTCCTGCAAGGGAGAAGGGGGCAGGCGAGTCAGGGGGCTGGATGAGGTCAGTTCGAATTCTGATTCAAGGAAAGAAAGGGGAGAAGGTCGTATTAAAGAAATGAAGTTTCTGCAGGGTAACAACCCCTTAAGGTACGGAAGTTTCCCTGGACCATTCGGAGGNGAGTTCTCGGGCTCTTGGGAGATTAGATTTGAAAGAGGTTTTTTTTTTTTGAGATGATGGCCTCCAACTGTTATGGGACTAAAGAGGTTTCTTTGCCTTCATTTAACAAAGCACAATAAGACGTGAACAGGAGTTTGCAGCAAAGAAAGGAAGGTTTACTTTTAGGCAGTGGTCCACTCCGGGAGACAGGCTAGCTGATGCTCAAAGACCTGGCTCCTCAGTGGCTTCCAGGGAATGGGTTGTGCAGGGGAAAGATCGTTAGTCATGGTGTCTGAGGGAGTCAGGGTCCCAGCCAGGGTCCCGGTCTCTACTGATGGGCGGTGCTGGGGCAGGGGGCAGGAGACTGGTGCCTCTGGCCCTGACGTCGGCCAGTGTGGCGTCTTCATCTGTTTTTCCAGTGTTTCTGGATCTGAAACACAACTGAGGCCAAATGTTATCTCTATTTGGACCAAAACTCTGAAAGTCTGTGTCTGGGATCAACAGACCCAAGGCTTTGTTCCTATTATTTGATGCTGATCAGAACCTCATTATCCTGAGGGTTTAATGATTAAGGGAGGGTCCTGCAAGGGAGAAGGGGGCAGGCGAGTCAGGGGGCTGGATGAGGTCAGTTCGAATTCTGATTCAAGGAAAGAAAGGGGAGAAGGTCGTATTAAAGAAATGAAGTTTCTGCAGGGTAACAACCCCTTAAGGTACGGAAGTTTCCCTGGACCATTCGGAGGGGTGACCCCTCCAGCTACTTCTTGCGCATGCCCAACGACAGGTCTCTGCTTGCCAGAGGAACCTCACCTCACTTTGTAGAGCTGAAACCTGTCCACCTACAACCTGAATTCCTAGGCCCTAGTTTTTTTTCTGAGTTCACATCCTATTGGTGAGTCAGCCTGGCAAACCTGGCAGAGCTGGGGGCAGCCTTTTAAGGAGGGGACACAATCTCAATGAAGGAAGATGTTGCTAGGCCGGAGGCTGGGCCAAGATTTGAGAGCCAGTTTCCAGGCCCCAAGGGAGGGGAGGGAGTTAGGTGGGGGACAGTTCAGAAATCACCTGTGTGGAGGGGACATGTGAAGGTTAAATAACATGAAAACCTCCTGTATACCTGGGAGAGACTCAGGAAAACTGGGTAAGGAGCTGAAGCTACCACTTTAAACATGGTCTGTGGCTGAAGACAGGAAGAGGTGTTGGGGTGGGGATGCCGGTGATGGGAGGCCACTGAGAAAAGCACAGCACACAAGGGCAAGGTTGCTAAGCAGGTTTGCATGTCTGTCTTCTGCACTGATAAGAGTTTCTAGAGAGAAGGTCCATCCCTTTACAGAAGGACATTTCCCTTAAACATGTAAGGATTTATTCCAAGGGTAACTTCTAGTTGGTGTTCAGAGCTTCTCCCACATCTGCTCCTTTTTAAAATTAACCAGCCTGACATAATACTCACGCCAAGTAGACATATTTGGGGCTGACAAACTCTGATCCCCTCCAGCTCCTAGGCTACAAACCTGTACAGCACGTTATAGCAGTGAACACCGTAGCCAACTGTAACACAATGGTGTTTGTGCAGCCAGCTGTGCTGTGACGGCTACCATGTCACTAGGTGTTAGGAGCTTTTCAGCTCCATCATAATCGTATGGTGCCACCATCCTTCACGCAGCCCTTCAGTGACCAAACTGCTGTTATGCAGCACATGACCACGTAGTGAGTCCAGGCTCCAACAGTAAGGGAGCAGAAACTGCCCAGCCTTTTAAAAACTAGGCCTGGAATTAGCGCAGGCTTACTTCCACCACCCTCCGTTGGTCCAAGCAGTGACAAGTGAGCCCAGTTAAAGGGGACTCAGACTCCACTCTCAGTGGAGTCTGAATATGTGGCCATCTTAAACCTGCCACTCACAGGGAAATAGGTTAACGGTTGTGGAGTCACACAACGGGACACAACCCAGCAATAAGAACAGTGAGCTACCGCCACTCGCAGTGAGTGACTCCCCCAGACCTAAGGCAAAAGTGGAATGTCAGGCACAAATAATATATTCTGCAATATTCCATTTATACAAAATTTTATTTGCATAACCAGTCTAGGGTAAGAGGTCAGAATGGTGGGTACCCTTAAGGGAGTACTTACTTGGATGGGGGATGGGGAGCCTTCGAGAGTGCTGGAAATGCTCTCTATTCCGCTCTGGGCAGCAACAACACAGATATACACATGTGCAAAGATTCACAAAGCAGTGCCCTTAGGGTAGTGTTTTCACTGTATATGAAGTGTACATACTTTTAAAAATCTAGAAGGAAATAAATCTAGAAGAAGATGCAGAAAACAGGAGGCAGTCACTGGGAGACTGGGGAACAGGGGTTGGACCCAGTGCGCAGGCCGGTTGGTGTGGGAGCGGAAGGGCAAAGGAACTGCTCTTGTGACTTTCTCCGTGGAAGCAAGTAGCAGGTCAGACGCTGATGAAGAGGAGAGGAAGAAGTGGAGGGCTGGTGAGAAGGAACAGTGGGAAAGAGCAGTCCGGAACGGAAGTGCAGGAGGGTCTGCTGCAGTGTGCAGTACCAAAAGCCCGCTGAGTTATTTAGTCATTAATTTAAAGTGAGGCACGTGAGCGTGGCTCTCATTTCTCTGAACGGGGGCAGGAGGTGGACTTCACTCCAGTGTCGGGTTTAGCTAGGAAAGGACAGTGGAAGGAGGCAGGCAGCAGGGAGCCGAAGAGGTGCGTGAGGGACTGAGAAGCAGAGGATGAGGTCCATGGTGAGGAGGAAAGCTGACAAATTGTGGGAGCCGCAGCGTCAGAGGAAAGGAGCTGAAAATACAGCCAGTGAGGAGAGGAGGAGGATTGAGCAGGACGTTGCAGGCGAGGAGGAGGTATTGGTAACCTTGTCCAAACATGGAGTGGGTGGCCGAGGCTGTGTATCGGTTAACAAACAACACCTAAATCTTAGTGATTGGCACACGAGGTGTGCACTTGCTCACACTACAGCCTCCTGCTGTCCATGGGTAGGGGTGAGAGTCTGCTCCACGCACGTGCTCAGGGTCCTGATGTCTTTTGAGGGACTGACTAGAAGGTGTTTATTTGTGAGTCCACTGACAAAGAGACAGGAGGCAAGACCGGTCTTCTTCATCCAGGGTTCAGGACAGGGTTTTTTAGCTGTTTTTTTTTAAGACTTTATTTATTCATTTTTAGGGAGGGGAAAGGAGGGAGAAAGAGAGGGTGAGAAACATGAGTGTGTGGTTGCCTCTCGCCATGCCCCACCGAGGGACCTGGCCAGCAACACAGACATGGGCTCTAGATTGGGAATCAAACCTGTGGCCCCTTGGTTTGCAGATCAGCACTCAATTCCCTGAGCCACACCAGCCAAGGCCAGGGCAGCGTCTTAAGGAATAGCAGTCAAGGGTTCACAAGTGCTGCTCTTTTTTTTTAAAATATATTTTATTGATTATACCATTACAGTTGTTCTATTCCCCCCCTTCATTCCCCTCCACCCGCACACTCCCTCCCCCACCATTCTCCCCCCCCCCTTAGTTTATAACCACGTGTCTCAAGTTCTTTAGATTCTATCTTTCCCCCACTATTCTCGCCCTCCCCCCTATCTATTTTCTACCTACCATCTATGCTATTTTCTGTGCCTTCTCCCCTCTTCTCCCCCTCCCACCCCTAAAACAAAAGCAAACCACGAAGACAGCTAGATCAGGAGCAGAACCATAGAAATGAAGAACACATGGAGGGTTAGAAACAGGGGAGTGGGAGGAGGAGAAGGGGGGAGAAGGCACCGAAAATAGCATAGAT